>NC_072385.2:11569230-12194230 GCF_028885625.2 Pongo pygmaeus
TTCAACTTTCCATTCCATTCCATTCCACGTTCCATTCCACTCCATTCCACGTTCCATTGCACATTCCATTTCACATTCCATTCCACCTTCCACTCCATTCCATTCCATTCCGTTCCACGTTGCATTCCATTCCCTTCCACGTCCCATTCCATTAAATTTCACATTCCATTACACATTCCATTCTATTCCGCTACTTTCCATTCCATTGAACTTTCCATTCCATTCCTTTCCATTCCACTTTCCATTCCATTCCATTCCATTCCACATTCCATAATTTACCATTCCATTCCGCATTCCTTTTCTTTCCATTCCACTTTCCATTCTATTTCATTGCACATTCCATTCCATTCCAGATTCCATTCCATTCCATTCCACATTCCATTCCACATTCCATTCCACATTCCATTCCTTTCCCTTCCCCATTACATTCCACAGTAGATTACACGTTCCATTTCAAATTCCGTTTCACATTCCATTCCACGTTCCATTCCATTCCTTTACACGTTCCATTCCACGTTCCATTCCATATTACATTCCACATTCCGTTCCACCTTCCATTCCATTGCATTCAACGTTCCATTCCACCTTCCATTCCATTCCATTCCACGTTTCATTCCACATTCCATTCCAAATTCCTTTCCACGCTCCATTCAACATTCCATTCCATGTTCCATTTCACGTTCCTTTCCTAGTTCCATTCCATGTTCATTTCCATTCCATTCCACGTTCCATTCGACATTCCATTGCATTCCATTCCAAGTTCCGTTCCACACTCCCTTCCACAGTCCATTTCACCTTCCATTCCATTCCATTCCATATTCCATTCCACAAACGATTCAACATTCCATTCCACTTTCCATTCGACACTCCATTAAAGTACTTTCAACATTCCATCCCATATTCCATCCCACATTCCATTTCACATTCCATTCCATTCCTTTCCACATTCCATTCCACATTCCATTCCACTTTCTATTCCACCTTCCATTCTATTTCATTCCATGTTCCATTCCTCATTCCATTCCATTCCATTGTATTCCACATTCCATTCCATTGCATTCCTCATAGTGTTCCAGATTCTATTAAAATCCATTGCACATTCAATTCCACATTCCGTTCCTTTCCATTCCACATTCCATTCCAATCCATTCCATTCTGCATTCCATTCCATTGCATTCCAGAATGTCTTCCTCATTCCAATCCATTCCATTCCACATTCAATTCCACATTCCATTCCATTCCATTCCACATTCCATACCATTCCAATCCATTCCATTCCACATTCCATACCATTCCATTCCAATCCATTCCACATTCCATTCCATTCCACTTCACATTCCAGTACACATTCCGTTCAACTTTCCATTCCATTGCATTCCACTTTCCTTTCAATATTCCATTCCATTCCATTCCACATTCCTTTGCACATTCCTGACCACATTCCATGCCATTCCATTACACATTCCTTTCCATTACATTCCACTTTCCATTCCACATTCCATTCCAATTTCCATTCCATTCTACATTCCTTTCCAATCAATTCCACATTCCATTCCACATTCCATTCCATTATATTTCGGATTCCATAGCATTCCATTCCATTCCATTCTACATTCTGCTATATTCCATTCCATTCCACATTCCATTCCATTCCGTTCCACAATCCATTCCATTCCTTTCCACATTCCATCCCATTCCATTCCACTTTCCATTCCATGTTCCATTTCCTTCCATTCAACAATCCATTCCATTCCATTGCACTTTCCATTCCACGTTGAATTACACGTTTCGTTCTGCGTTCCATTCCACGTTCCATTCCTTTCCACTCCAAATTCCATTCCATTGCCTTCCCTATTCCTTTCCTTTCCATTCCATTCCATTCCACATTGTATTCCATATTCCATTCCCTTCAATTAAAGATTCCATACCATTCCATTCCACATTCCATTGCACGTTCCATTCCACGTTCCATTCCACGTTCCATTCCATTGCATTCCACATTCCGTTCCACTTTGCATCCCATTCCGGTCCATATTCATATCCACATTCCATACCATTCCATTTATACATTCCATTCCATTACATTCCACATTGCATTCCACTCCATGTTGCATTCCACATTCCATTACATTTAACACTCCATTCCGTTTTCCATTCCATATTCCATTCCATTATATTTCGCATTCCATAGCATTCCATTCCGTTCCATTCTATATTCCACTACGTTCCATTCCATTTCACATTCGATTCCATTCCACATTCCAATCCATTCCATTCCACCTTCCATTCCACATTCCATTCCATTATATTCCACATTCCATTCCACATTCCATTCCATTCCACATTCCATTCCACATTCCATTCCATTCCGCATTACATTCCACTATCCATTCCACGTTCCATTCCATTCAATTCCACCTTACATTCCACATTGCATTCCATTCCTTTCCACATTTCTTTACACATTCCATTGCATTCCATTCCCTTCCATTCCACGTTCCATTCCACATTCCATTCCCTTCAATTGCACGTTTCATTCCACATTCCATTACATTCCATTCCACATTCCATTCCACATTCCATTCCAAGTTCCATTCTACATTCCATTCTACGTTTCATTCAATTCCATTCCATGTTCCATTCCAAATTCCATTCCACATTCCGTTCCATTCCATTCCACATTCTGTTCCACATTACATTCCATTCCATTCCACATTGCATTCCACATTCCATTCCATTCCACATTCCATTCCACATTCCTTTTCACATTCCATTTCATTGCATTGCACATTCCATTCCATTCCACATTCCATTCCATATTCCATTCCATTCCTTTCCACGTTCCTTTCCACATTCTATTCCACATTCCATTCCATTCCAATACAAGTTCCATTCCACGTTCCCTTCCATGTTCCATCCCAATTCATTCCACGTTCTATTCCGCATTCCATTACTTTCTATTTCACTTTGCCTTCTACATTCGATTCCACATTCCACTCCGTTCCATTACACATTCCACTCCACACTCCATTCCACATTCCATTCCGCATTCCATTCCATTCCATTACACATTCTATTCCACATTCCATTCCACAAGACATTCCACATTCCATTCCGTTCCATTTCACGTTACATTTCACGATCTATTCCACATTCCATTTCATTCGATTCCACATTCCTTTCCACACACTATTACACATTCCATTCCACTTTCCATTCTGTTCCATTCCACATTCTATTCCACTTCCCATTCCACAGTGTATTCCACATTCCCTTCCATTCCATTCCACATTTCATTCCATTCCATTCCATTCCATTCCATTACACATTCCATTCCACATTCATTTAACAGTCCATTCCACATTGCATTTCACATTCCATTCCATTACCTTCCACTTTCCATTCCATTCCATTCCACATTCCGTTCCACATTCAATTGCATTGCTTTCCACATTTCATTCCACATACCATTCCACGTTCCATTACTCTTTCCATTCTACATTCCATTCCATATTGCATTTCATTCCTGTCCACATTCCATTCCACATTCCATTCAATTAGACTCCACATTCCATTCCACATTCCATTCCAATACATTCAACATTCCATTCCACATTCCATTCCATTCCATTACACGTTCCATTCCACGTTCCATTCCACATTCAATTCCACCTTCCATTCCACATTGCATTCCATTCCATTTCACATTGCATTTCACCTTCCATTCCATTGCATTCTGCATTCCATTCCCGATTCCATTCCCTATTCCATTTCACTTTCCATTCTATTCCATTCCACAATCCATTCCATTCCATTCCACGTTCCAATTCATTCCATTCCGCTTTCCATTCCACATTCCATTCCACATTCCATTCCAGAGTTCATTCCACATTCCAATTCACTTTCCATTCCATTCCTTTCGATTCCATTACTCATTCCGTTCCATTCCAATCCACATTCCCCTCCATTCCATTCCACGTTCCATTCCTTTTCACATTCCATTCCATTCCATTCCACATTCCATTTTTTTCATTCCACATTACATTCCATCACATTTCACATTCCATTCCACATTCCATTCTACATTCCATTTCCTTCCATTCAATTCCACTTTCCTTTCCATTCCTTTCCACATTCCATTCCATTCCATTCCACATTCCATTCGAATTTATTTCACATTCCGTTTGATTACATTGCATTCCACATTCCATTCTATTTGATTCCGCATTCCATTCAATTCCATTCAATTCCACTGCACATTCCATTCCATTCCATTCTATTACAGATTCCATTCCATTCCATTCCACATTCCATTCCATTCCATTCCGCATCCCATTCCACATTCCATTCCACTTTTCATTCCACATTCCATTCCACTTTCCATTCCATTCTATTCCACTTTCCACTCCATCCCATTCCACATTCCATTCCATTCTATTCCACTTTCCACTGCATCCCATTCCACATTCCATTCCATACCATTTCACATTCCACTCCGTTACATGGCTTTCCAAATTCCTTCCCATTGCATTCCGAATTCCATTACATTCAATTCCATTCTATTTCACGTTCCATTCCATCCCGTTCTATTCCACGTTCCATTCCTTTCCATTCCACATTCCATTCAACTACATTCCACATTCCTTTCCACATTCCATTCCAAATTTTATTCCACGTTCCTTTTCACATTCCATTCCACATTCCATTCCATTGCATATGACCGTCCAGTACACGTTCCCTTCCATTCCATTTCACATTCCATTCCACTTTCTATTCCATTCCATTCCACCTTCCTTTCCGCATTCCTTTCCACGTTCCATTCCACGTTGCTTTCCACGTTCCATTCCACACTCCATTGCATTCTATTCCATAATCCATACCATTCCATTAAATTCCATTCCACAATCTAAATCACTCCATTGCACATTCCATTCCACATTCCATTCCACATTCCTTTCCGTTCCCTTCCACATTCCATTCCTTTCCATTCCACATTCCATTGCATTCCATTCCACATTCCTTTCCACATTCCATTCCATTCCATTCCACGTTCCACTACAAATTCTATTCCACATTCCATTCCACTTTCCTTTCCATTCCATTCCTCATTCCTTTCCACCATCTCTTCCACATTCAATTCCACATTCCATTCCATTCCGTTTCATGTTCCCTTCCACATTCCATTCCAGATTCCATTACACATTCCATTCCATATTCGTTTCCAATCCATTCAACATTCCATTCAACATTCCATTCCACATTCCATTTCACATTCCATTCCACATTCCATTCCATTCCATTCCACATTTCATTCCATTCTACGTTCCCTTCCACGTTCCATTCCACGTTCCACTCCACGTTCCATTCCATTCCAATCCACATTCCATTCCACATTCCATTCCATTCCATTCCGCTCTACATTCCGCATTCCATTCCACATTCCATTCCACATTACATTCCTTTCCATTCCAGATTCCATTCCACATTCCATTCCACATTCCACTGTACCTTCCATTGCACATTCCATTCCATTCCTTTCCGCATTCCATTCCATTGCATTCCATTATATTCCACATTCCATTCCACTACATTCTGTTCCACTTTCCATTCAGTTACATTCCAGATTCCATTCCACATTCCTTTCCACATTCTATTCCTCTTTCCATTCCATTCCATTGCACATTCTATTCCACATTCCATTCCGTTCAATTTCACATTCCATTCCATTACATTGCATTCCACTTTGCATTCCATTCGATTCCGCATTCCTTTCTATTCCATTTCATTATATTCCACATTCCATTCCATTCAATTCTTTTACACATTCTATTCCATTCCATTGCACATTCCATTCAATTACATTCCTCATTCTATTCCACATTCCATTCCACATTCTCGTCCACATTCCATTCCATTCCATTCCATATACTATTCCCTTCCATACCACATTCCATTCCATTCAATTCTGCATTCCTTTCCATTCCATTGTATTCCGTATTCCATTCCATTCCATTCCGCTTTCCATTCCATTCCTTTCTATTCCACATTCCATTCCATTACATTCCTCGTTCCATTTCATTCCATTGCACATTCCATTCCACATTCCATTCCACTTTCTATTCCACGTTCCATTTCATTCCGTTCCAAATTCCTTTCAATTCCATTCCACATTACATTCCATTCCATTCCACTTTCCATCCAATTCCATTCCATTCCATTCCATATTCCAACTCATTCCATTCCACGTTCCATTCCATTCCATTCCATTCCACATTCCGTACTATTCCATTGCATTCCACATTCCATTCCTTTCCATTACACATTCCATTCCTTTCCATTGCACGTTCCATTTCATTTCATTCCACTTTCCATTCCATTCCAATCTACGTTCCATTCCTCATTCCATTGCATCACATTCCACTTTCCATTCATCTTTCCCTTCTATTCCATTCCACACTGAATTCCTTTCCTTTCCACGTTCCATTCTATGTTCCATTCCACGTTCCATTCCACGTTCCATTCCACATCCCATTCCATTCATTTCCATTTTCCATTCCTTAGCATTACACGTTCTAGTACATTCCATTCCACATCCCACTCCACATTCCATTTCACTTTCCATTCCACTTTCCATTTCACATGTCATCCCATTCCTTTCTATTACATTCCACTTTCGATTCGATTCCACTCCATTTTCCATTACATTCCATTCCAAAATCCATTCCATTCCATTCCACATTCCTTTCCACATTCAATCCCATTCCAGACCACATTCCATTCCATGTTCCAATCCACATTCCATTCCACGTTCCATTCCACTTTCCAATGCATGTTCCATTCCACGTTCCACGCCACGTTCCATTCCACGTTGCATTCCATATTCCATTCCACATTCCATTCCATTTCATTCCACGTTCCATTCCTTTCCATTCCACATTCCTTTCCACATTGCACTCCACGTTCCATTCCACATTCCATTGCATGTTTCATTCCATTCCATTCCATGTCCCATTCCATTGCATTCCCCAATCCATTCCATTACATTCTACGTTCCATTCCATCTTCCATTCCTTTCCACTCCACATTCCATTTCGCATTCCATTTCATTCCATGCCACGTTCCATTCCGCATTCCATTCCACGTTGCATTACTCGTTCCATTGCATGGCACTCCATGTTCCACCACTTTCCATTCCACGTTCCAATTTATTCCATTCCACATTCCTTTTGACATTCCATTACACATTCCATTTCATATTCCGTTTCATTCCAATCTTTTCCATTCCACATTGCATTCAATTCCAATCCACATTCCCTTCCATTCCATTCCACGTTCCATTTCGTTCCATATTCCATTCCATTCCATTTCCTTCCACATTCCATTCTGTTCCATTCAACATTCCATTCCTTTCCATTCCACATTCCATTCCACAATCCATTCAATTCCTTTGTATTCCACATTCCATTCCGTTCCAATCCACATTCCTTTCCATTTTATTGCACTTTCCATTTGACATTCCATTCGACTTTGCATTCCACTTTCCATTCCATTCCATTCCACGTTCCATTCCATTCAGTTCTACATTACATTGCATTCCATTAAACATTCCTTTCCATTCTACTCCAAATTCGATTCCACATCACATTCCCTTCTATTCCGCAATCCATTCCATTCCATTCCACGTTCCATTGCACGTTCCTTTCACGATACTTTCCATTGAATACCGCATTTTGTTCCATTCCATTCCACATTCAATTCCATTTCGTTCCGAAATTCATTCCATTCCTATCCATATTCCATTCCGTTTATTTCCACATTACACTACATTCCGTTCCACGTTCCATTCCACATTCCATTCCGTTCCATTCCAAATTCCATTCCACATTCCATTCTATTGCATTCCACATTCCATTCCATTACATTACATGATGTGTTCCATTCCACAATCCATTCCACATCGCATTCCATTCCATTCCACATTCGATTCCACATTCCATTCTATTCCATTCTACATTCCATTCCACATTCCATTCGATTTCATTCCGTTAAACTTTTAATTCCATTCCATTCCACATTCCATTCCACTTTCCATTTCACGTTCCGTTCGACGTTCCATTCCACGTTCCATTCCATGTTGCATTCCACGTTCCATTCCACATTCCATTCCATTCCATTCCACATTCCATTCCACCTCCATTCCAGGTTCCATTGCACCTTCGATTCCATGATCCAATTCAATTTCCATTCCACGTCACATTCCACGTCCCATAACATTCCATTCCATATTCCATTCCACGTTCCATTCCACGTTCCCTTGCCCATTCCATTCCAATTTCCATTCCTCGTTCCACTCCACGTCCCATTCCACGTCCAATTCCAACCCATTCCATAATCCTTTCAATTCCACATTCCTTTCCATTCCATTCCATTCCATTACACATTGTATTGCATTCCATTCCATTCCACATTCGATTCCATTCCATTCCACATTCCATTGCATTCCATTAAATATTCCATTCCATGCCATTAAACATTCCATGCCATTCCATACCTCATTCCATTCCACAACACATTCCCTTTTATTACGCATTCCATTCCATTCCATACCACTTTCTATTACACGTTCCATTCTACGTTCAATTTCACGTTGCATTGCAAGTTCCATTCCACTCCATTCCGTGATCCGTTGCATTCCAATCAATCTTCCTTGCCATTCTATTCGATGTTCCCCTCCACTTTCCATTCTACTTTCATTCCACATTCCATTCCTTTCCATTCCCCATTCCATAACATTCCATTCCATATTCTTTTCCACTTTCCATTCCATTGCAGTCCACATTCCATTCCACTTTCCATTCCACATTCCATTTCACATTCCATTCAATTCTATTCTTCATTCGATTCCTTTCCTAATTTTCATTCCATTCCACATTCCATTCCATTCTATTTCATATTCCATTCCTCGTTCCTTTCCATTCCATTCCACACTCCATTCTATTCCATTCCACATTCCATTACGCATTCCATTCAATTGCATTCCAAATTCCATTCCGTGTTCCATTCCACGTTAAATTCTATTGCATTCCATTCCATTCCATTTTCCCTTTCATTCCATTCCACATTGCATTTCACATTCATTTCCACCTTCCATTTCACATTCCATTCCATTCCACATTCCATTCCACAATCCATTTCACATTCCTTTCCACATTCCATTTGACATTCGATTCCATTCCATTCCATTCCACATTCCATTCCCCTTTCCAATCCATAACATTCCACATTCCACAAGGCATTCCATTCCATTCCATTCCACATTCCGTTCCACATTTCGTTCCACATTCCATTCCATGTTCCATTCTACGTTCCATTACACTTTGCATTCCCTTCCATTCCACGTTCCATTCCATTCCATTCCACGTTCCATTCCATTACACTCCACCTTCCATTCCATTACACATTCCATTCCACATTCCAATCCATTCCATTCCACATTCCTTTACATTCCATTCAACATTCCATTCCACATTCCATTCCATTCCACACCACATTCCGTTCCATTACACGTTCCATTACACATTCCTTTCAATTCCATTCCACATTCCATTCCATTCCATTCCACATTCCATTCCATTCCATCCGCGTGCCATTTCATTCCATTGTATATTCCATTCCATTCCATTCCACATTCGATTCCATTCCATTCCACATTGCATTCCATTCCATTTCACATTCCATTCCATTCCAATGCACATTCCATTCCATTCCATTCCATTCCATTCCACATTGCATTCCATTCCATTCCACTCAACTTCGAATTCCATTCTACGTTTGGTTTCGTTCCTTTCCACATTCCATTCCATTCTATTCCACATTGCATTCCATTCCTTTCCATTCGACATTGCATTCCAATCCAATTGATTCCACATTCCATTCCATTCCATGCCAAACTACCTTGCATTCCATTACATATTGCATTCCATTCCATTTCATTCCACTTTCCATTCCATTCCAGTGAATACCGTTCCACATTGCATTCCGCATACCATTCCATTCCATTCCACATTCCATTCCGTTCCTTTCCGCATTCCATTATATTCCACATTCCATTCTATTCCTTTCCATTCAATTCCAAATTCCATTCAAAATTTCATTACATTCCATTCCACATTCAATTCCATTCCATTCCACATTGCATTCCATTCCATTCCATTCCACATTCCATTCCATTCCATTTCACATTCCATTCCATTCCATTCTACATTCAATTCCGTTCCAATCCACATTCCATTCCATTCCAAATTCCATTCCCCCTTCCTTTCCATTCCATTCCACTTTCCATTCCATTCCTTCCATATTCCATTCCATTCCATTCCACATTGCATTCCATTGCATTCCATTTTCCATTCAATTCCACATTCCATTCCATTCCATTCCACATTCCATTCCTTTCCATTATACATTCCATTCCATTCCACATTCCATTCCTTTCCATTATATATTCCATTCCGTTCCACTTTCCATTCCATTGCTTTCCATTCAAATCCAAATTCCATTCCACCTTCCAAACCATTCCATTCCACATTCCATTCCATTCCATTCCACATTTCATTCCATTCCTTTCCATTCAATTCCATATTCCATTCCACATTCAATTCCATTGCATTCCACATTCCATTCCATTCAATTCAACATTCAATTCCATTCCAGTCCTCTTTCCTTTCTGTTCCATATTCCATCACATTCCATTCCAGATTCCAATCCATTCCATTCCAATACATTCCACATTCCGTTCCACATTCTGTTCCATTCCTTTGCACTTTCAATTCCATTCAATTTCACATTCCATTGCACTCCATTCCACATTGCATTCCATTCCATTCCATTCCACACCTCATTCCATTGCATTCAATTCCAATTTCAATTCCATTCAATTCCACATTGCATTGCATTCTATTCCTTTAAACATTCCATTTTAATCCATTCCAAATTACAGTACATTCCATACCGCATTCCATTCCATCTTTCATTTCATTCCATTGTAGATTCCATTTCAAGATCCATTCCATTTCACATTCCGTTCCACATTCCTTTCCTTTCCATTCCACATTCCATTCCATTCCACATTCCATTGCATTCCATTCCAAATTCCATTCAATTCCTTTCCTTTCCACTTTCAATTTCATTCCATTCCACATTCCATTCGTTTCCATTCCACATTCCATTCCATTCCGTTGTGCGTTCCTTTATATTCCATTCCAAATTCAATTCCATTCCATTCCAAATACCATTCCATTCCAAATTCCATTCGATTTATTCCACACTGTATTCCATTACCTTCCATATTCCATTCCATTCCATTCTATTCCACATTCAATCCATTCCATTCCCAATTCAATTCCATTCCATTACACCTTCAATTCCATTCCAGTCCACATTCCGTTCCATTCCATTCCACATTCCGTTCCATTCCATTCCATTCCATTCCACATTTCATTCCACATTCAATTGGATTCCATTCCACATTCCATTCCATTCCATTCCACAATGCATTTAATTCCACTCCATTCCACATTTAATTCCATTCCATTTCTCGTTCCATTCCATTCTATTCGACATTGCTTTCCATTCCGTTCCATTCCACATTCCTTTCCACATACATTTGCATTCCATTCTACATTCCATTCCATATTCCATTCCATTCCAATTCCACATTCTAATCCACAATCCATTCCATTCCACATTCCAATGCACATTCCAATCCTATCTATGCCACATTCCATTACAAATTACATTTCATTCCATTCCACATTCCATTCCACGATCAATTCCATTCCAAATAACATTCCACTCCACTGCACATTCCATTTCACAATCCATTCCATTCCACATTCCACTCCATTCCATTCCATTTTTCTTCCACATTACATTCCACTTTCCATTCCATGTACCATTCCGCGTTCCATTCCACGTTCCACTGCATTGCATTCCATGTTCCATTCTATTCAATTTCACATTCCCTTCCACATTCCATTTCACATTCCATTCCACATTCCATTGCACATTCCATACCATTCCATTCCACAGTCCATTCCATTCCAATCCACATTCCATTCCGTTCCTTCCCACATTCCGTTCCTTCCCGCCTTCCATTCCATTCCATTCCATTCCACATTCCATTCCATTCCATTCCACATTCCATTCCATTCCGTTCCACATTCCATTCCATTCCATTCCATTCCATTCCATTCCATACCTTTCCTATTGCATTCCACATTCCATACCATTCCATTGCCTTCCTAATTCCATTTGTTGAATTCCACATTCCATTGCATTCCATTCCACATTCCCTTGCATTCCTTTCCATTCCACATTCCATTCCACATTCCTTTGCCTTCCGTTCCACATTTTGTTCCATTCCATTCCATTCCATTCCACGTTCCAATCCACGTTCCATTCCACGTTCCATTCTACATTCCTTTCCACGTTTCATTCCACTTTCCATTCCATTCCATTACACATTCCATTCCACATTGCATTACATTGCATTACACTTTCCATTACACATTCCATTTGACATTTCATTCCGTTCTATTCCACATTGCATTCCAGATTAGATTAAACTTTCCATTCCATTCCATTCCACATTCCTTTCCAAATTCAATTCCACATTCCATTCCATTGCATTCCACCTTGGATTCCGCATTCCATTCCATTGCATTGCTCATTCCATTCCACTTTCCATTCTATTGTATTCCTCATTCCATTCCACATTGAATTCCATTCTGTTCCACATTCAGATTCCATTCCACATTCCATTCCATTCCATTGCATTCCACATTGAATTCCATTCTATTCCACATTCAAATTCCATTCCACATTCCATTCCATTCCATTGCATTCCACATTTCATTCCTTTCCATTCCTCATTCCATTCCATTCAATTACATTTCATTCCACATTCCATTCCAAACCATTCCACATTCCATTTCTTTCCATTCCGCAATCCATTCCATTCCATTCCTAGTTCCATTCCATTCAATTCCACACTCCGTTCCATTTCATTCCATTCCTTTCCTCATTCCATAGCATTGCATTTAATTCCATATTCCAATAATTTCCATTCTGCTTTCCATTCCATTCCATTCCGCTTTCCTTTCCATTGCATTCCACATTCTATTCCACATCCCTTTCCCTTCCATTCCACATTCCATTCCGTGTTCTATTCCACGTTCCATTCCACATTCCATTACATATTTCTCTCCATTCCTTTCCACATTAGATACTATTCCATTGCATTCAATTCCACTTTCCATTGCATTCCAATCCACATTCCATTCCACATTCCATTCCATTCTATTTCACATTCCATTCCATTCCATTCCACTTTCCATTCCATTCCATTCAATTCCACATTCTATTCCATTCTATTCCATTCCACATTCCATTCGATTCCACATTCCATTCTATTCCACATTCCCTTCCATTCCTTTCCATTCAAATCCAAATTCCATTCCACATTCCATTCCACTCCATTCCACATTCAGTTCCATTGCATTCCACCTTCAATTCTACTCCATTAAATGTTCAATACCCTTCCGTTACATTCCACATTCTATTTCATTTTTTCCACATTGCATTCCATTCCATTCCACATTGCATGCAATTCAATTCCATTCCACATTCAATTCCGTTTCATTCCAAATTCCATTTCATTGCATTCCATTCCATTCCATATTACATTCCATTCAATTCCACATTCCATTCCATTCCATTACATACCATTCCACATTCTATTCCACATTCTATTGCTTTCCATTTCATTCGTTTACACGTTCCATTCCACTTTCCATTCCACATTCCATTCCATTCCATTCCATTCCATTCCACCTTCTATTCCATTCCATTCCATGTTTCTTTCCATTCCATTCCACTTTCCATTCTATTCCATTCCACGTTCCATTCAATTCGACATTCCATTCCATCCCATTCCATTCCATGTTCTATTCCATTCCATTCCATTCCATCTTCCATTCCATTCCATTCCACGTTCCATTCCATTCCATTCCAAGTTCCATTCCATTCCATTCCACGTTCCACTGCAAGTTCCATTCCATTCCAATCCATTCCATATTCCATTCCATGCCACATTCCACTCCGTTCCATTTCATTCAACATTCCATTCCAGTCCATTCCATTTCATATTCCATTCCATTCCACATTCCATTCCATTCCACGTTCCATTCCATTCCATGTTCCATTCCATTCCACTTTCCATTCCACATTCCATTCCATTCCATATTTCACTACATTCCAGTTTCTATTCCATTCCATTGCTTTCCACATTCCTTTCCTTTCCACATTCCCTTCCTCTTTCCATTGCACTCCTTACCACATTCCATTCCATTCTATTCCACATTCCATTCCATATTCCATTCCACCTTCCATTCCATTGCATGCCACATTGCATTCCACTTTCCATTCCATTTCATTCCACATTCTTTTCCACATTCCATTACATTCTATTCCACATTCCATTCCATTCCATTCCACGTTCCATTCCATTCCGTAGCATTCCACATTTCATTCCATTCCATTCCGCATTCCATTCCATTCCATGCCATTCCACATTCCATTCCATTGCATTGTATTCCACATTTCTTTCATTTCATTCCATTGCACATTCCAATCCCTTCCATTCTAAGTTCCATTCCATTCCGTTCCACATTCCATTCCATTCCATTCCATTCTTTTGCACATCCCACAGCATTCCATTCCTTTCCACATTTCATTACCTTCTGATCCGCATTGCATTCCATTTCATTCCCTATTCCATTCCATTGCATTCCACATTCCATTCCACATCCCTTTCAATTCCATTCCACATTCCATTCCACGTCCATTCTACGTTCCATTCCACATTTCATTACATATTCCATTCCGTTCCTTTCCACGTTCCATGCCATCCTATTACATTCTATTCCACATTCCATTGCATTCCATTCCACATTCCATTCCAAATTTCATTCCATTCTATTCTACATTCTATTCCTTTCCACTTCATATTCCATTCCATTCAATTCCACGTTGCATTCCACGTTCCATTACATTCCATTCTACATTCCACTCCACTTTCCATTGCACATTCCATTCCACGTTCCATTGCACATTCCAATCCACATTCTAGTCCACCTTCCATTCCACGTTGCATTCCATTCCATTTCACGTTCCATTCCACATTCCATTGCACATTCCATTCAATTGCACGTTCCATTCCACGTTCAATCACATTCCATTCTACTTTCCACTCCGCATTCCATTGCACATTCCATTCCATGTTCCATTGCACTTTCCAGTCCTCATTCCATTCTGAATTCCATTCCATTCTATTCCACATTCTATTCCATTCCATTCCAAATTCCATTCCATTCTATTCCACTTTCCATTCCTTTCCATTGCACATTTGATTCCACATTCCATTAAACTTTTCATTCCATATTCCATTACACCATCAATTCCAAGTTCCTTTCCATTCCATTCCTTGTTCCATTCTATTCGATTACACGTTGCATTCCACTTTCCATTCTACATTTCATTTCACATTCCATTCCATGTTCCATTCCTTTCCATTCCATTCCACATTTCATTCTAAGTTCTGTTCCATTGCATTCCACTTTCCATTCCACATTCCATACTATATTGCAGTACACGTTCCACTCCACGTTCCATTCCATTCAATTCCACGTTCCATTCCACGTTCCATTACATTCCGTTCTACTTTCCATTTCGCATTCCATTCCATTCCATTCCATTCCACATTCCATTCCATTCCAATCCATATTCCATTCCATTCCATTCCATTTTGCATTCCATTCCACATTCAATTGCATTCCACATCCCATTGCATTCCACATCCCATTCCACTCCATTCAATATTCCATTCCATTCCACATTCAATTGCATTCTACATCCCATTGCATTCCACATCCCGTTCCATTCCATTCCACATTCCATTCCATTCCACTCCACTTTCCATTCCACATGCCATTCCACATTCCATTCCATTCATTTCTATTCCCCATTCTATTCCACATTCCATTCAACATTCCATTCCATATTCCATTCCACGTTAAATTTCATATTTCATTTCATGTTCCATTCCGTTCCATTCCATTCCGAATTCCATTCCATTCTATTTCGTATACCACATTCCATTTCATTCCATTGCATTCCACATTCCATTCCATTCCATTCCATTCCACTTTCCAATCTATTACTTTCCTCTTTCCAATCCTTTCCACATTCCATTCCACGTTCCATTCCACATTCCATTCCATTCAATTTTTATTCCATTCCACATTCCATTCCACATTCCATTAGACTTTCCATTCCTTTCTATTACACATTCCATACCACAGTCCTCTCCTCATTCCATTCCACATTCCATTACTTTTCACTCCACATTCCATTCCACATTTCAGCACATTTCATTCCACATTCCAGTCCATTCCATTCCGCATTCAATTCCCCATTCCATTTCATTCCATTCCACTTTCCATTCCATTCCATTCCACATTCCATTCCATTAAGTTCCACATTACATTCCACGTTCCATTCTACATTCTACTCCAAATTCATTTCAATACCATTCCAAATTTCATTCCACATTCCATTCCATTCCACTTTCCTTTCCACATTCCTTTCCACATTCCATTGCTCATTACATTCCGTTCCAACGACATTCCATTCCACATTCTATGCCACATTCCATTCCAATCGATTCCACATTCCATTTAACATTCAATTCACATTCCATTCCATTCCACATTCCATTTAACATTCCATTAACATTCCATTCCATTCTATTCCATTCCACATTCTATTCCACATTCAATTCAACAATCTCTTCCGCATTCCATTCCATTCCATTCCACATTCCATTGCCTTCCTTTGCACATTCCATTCCATTCCACTCTACATTCCATTCCACATCCCATTCCATTCCATTCCACATTCCATTCTATTCCATTCCATTCCATCCCCAGGTTCCATTCCATTCCATTACACATTCCACTCCATTCCATTCCATTCCATATTTCATTTCATGGCATTCCACATTCCAATCCATTCCATTCTAACGTCCATTCCATTGCATTCCGCATTCCATTCCATTCCATTCCACATTCCATTCCATTCCATTTCTCTTTCCTTTCCATTCCATTCCACATTCCATTCTTCATTCCATTCCACATTCCATTCTTCATCCCATTCCACATTCCATTCCATTGCATTCCATATTACACTCCACATTCCATTCCATTCCATTCCACGTTCCATTCCACGTTCCATTCAACATTCCATTCAATTTTCCATTCCTCTTTCAATTCCATTCAATTCGACATTCCACTCCAAATACCATTCCATTCCAGTCCACATTCCATTCCAACTTCCATTGAATTCCATTCCACATTCCATTCCACGTTCCATTCCATACCATTCCACTTTCCATTCCATTCCATTCAACGATCCATTTCATTCTATTCCACCTTCCTTTCCACATTCCATTCCACATTCCATTTCACATTCCTATTCGCATTCCATTGCATTCCATTCCATTCCATTCCACATTGCGTTCCACTCCAATCCACATTGCATTCCACTCTAGTCCACAATCCATTCCATTCTATTCCACGTTCCATTCCATTACACGTTCCATTCCATTCCATTTGACATTCCATTAAACATTCCCTTCCTTTCCGTTCCACATTCCCTTCCATTCCATTCCATAGCATTCCACATTCCATTCCGCGTTCCATTCCATTCCATTCCACATTCCATTCCACGTTCCCTTGCACATTCCATTCCACGTTCCAATCCACTTTCCATTTGACATTCCATTCCATTCAATACCACGTTCCATTCCTTTGCATTCCACGTTCCATTCCATTTCATTTCATATTCCATTCCACATTGCATTTCACATTCCATTCCGCATTTCATTTTGCATTCCATTACATTCCATCTCTTTCCACATTCCATTCCATTCCAATCCATATTTCATTCCATTCTTTTCCACCTTGTACTCCATTCCACATTCCATTGCATTCCACGTCCAATTCAATTCCATTCCACACTCCATTCCATTCCATTCTATTCCACAGTCTTTTCCACATTCCATTCCACATTCCATTCCATATTCCATTCCACGTTCCACTTCATATTCCATTCCACGTTCCACTCCATTCCATTACATTCCATATTCCATTCCATTCCATTCTGCATTTGACAATCTATTCCATTCCATGCCACATTCCATTCCATTCCATTCCATTCCTTACCATACTCCATTCCATTCCATTCAACATTCAATTCCATTCCATTCCACATTGCATTCTGTTCGGTTCCACATTCCATTCCACGTTCCACTCCATTCCATTCCAGATTCCATTCAATTGCATTCCATTGCATTCCAAATTCCATTCCACATTCCATTCCATTCCATTCAACAGTGCTTTCCATTCCAATAGATTGCACATTGAATTCAATCCCACATTCCATTACATTCCATTCCGTATTCCATTCCATTCCATTCCACATTGTATTCCTTTCCATTCCATTCAACATCGCTTTCCATTGAAAACCATTCCACATTCCATTCCATTCCATTCAACATTCCATTCTATTCCATTCCACTTTGAATTCCATTCCATTCCACTTTGCATTCCATTCCATTCCATTCCACATTCCATTCCATATTCGTTTCCATTCCAATACAAATTCCATTCCACATTCCATTCTATTCCATTTTTCATTCCATTCCACATTCCATTCCTTTCCTTTCCACATTCCATTCCATATTCCATTCCATTCCATTCTACATTCCATTCCACATTACATTCCGTTCCATTCCACATTGCTTTTCATTCCATTCCATTCCACATTGAATTCAATTTCACATTCCATTCCATTCCATTCCACATTCTGTTCCATATTCATTTCCATTCCAATCCACATTTCATTCCACATTCCATTCTATTCAATTTTACATTTCATTCCACATTCCATTCCTTTCCATTCTACATTCCATTCCACATACAATTCCATTCCATTCCAAATTCCGTTCCACATTCCATTCCATTCCGTTCCGCTTTGCTTTCCGTTCCATTCCATTCCACATTGCATTCCATTGCAAACCATTCCGGATTCCATTCCATTCCATTCTATTCCATTCAAATTTGCATTCCATTCCTTTCCATTCCACATTCCATTTCATATTTATTTCCATTCCAATCCACATTCCAGTCCACATTCCATTCCATTCCATTCCACTTTCCATTCCATTCCACTTTCCATTCCATTGCATTCCACATTTCATTACATTCCATTACACATTCCATTCCATTACATTCCACAATCCATTCCACATTGCATTCCACATTCCATTCCATTCCATTCCATTCCACATTCCATTCCATTCCATTCCAGATTCCATTCCATTCCATTCCACTTTCCATTCCACATTCCACATTCCACTTTTTCCTTTACACATTCCATTACACGTTCCATTCCACGTTCCATTCCACATTCCATTCCACGTTCCATTCCATTCCATTCCACATTCCATTTCACATTACATTCTACATTACATTCCATTCCTCATTCCATTCCACATTCCATGCGACATTCCATTTCACATTCCAATCCTCATTCCTTTCCATTCCATTGCACCTTCCATTCCATTCCACATTCCATTCCATTCGACATTCCGTTTCATCTTCCGTTCCACATTCCGTTGCATTCCTTTCCACATTCCATTCCAGATTCCACTCCATTCCATTCCACATTCCATTCCACTCCATTCCACATTCCTATCCATGTTCCATTCCCCTTTCCAGTCCATGTTCCATTCCATTCCATTGTACGATCCACTCCATTCCATTCCACATTCCACTCCATTCCAATCCACTTTCCTTTCCACATTCCATTCGATTCCTTTGCACATTGCATTCCACTTTCCTTTCCATTACATTCCACATTCAATTCCACAAACCATTCCATTCCATTGCACTTTCCATTCCATGATCCATTCCCCATTTCATTCCATATTCCATTACACGTTCCATTCCATTCCATTCCACGATCCATTCCACGTTCCATTATATTCCATTCCACACTGCAATCCGCATTCCGTTGTACATTCAATTCCAAGATCCATTCCACCTTCCATTCCAGGTCCAATTACCTTTCATTCCACGTTCCATTTCCTTCCATTCCACATTCCATTCTACTTTCCTTGTCATATTCCATTCCGCATTCCATTCCACTTTCCATTCCACATTCTATTCCATTCCATTCTATTCCAAATTCCTTTCCATTAAATTCCACTTTCCATTCCATTCCAAATTCCATTCCACATTCAATTCCACGTTCCATTCCTTTCCATTCCACATTTCATTCCATTCCATTCCGCATTCCATTCCATTCCGTTCCATTCCTATCCACATTCCAGTACATTCAATTCCATTCCACATTCCATTCCATTCCATTCCCCATCCCATTCCATTCCATTCCGCATTCCACTCCATTCCCTTCAACATTCCTTTCAATTCCATTGCATTCCACATTCCATCCCATTCCTTTCCACATTCCATTCCTTTCCATTCCACATGCCATTCCATTCCATTGCACATTCCTTTCCACTCCATTACCCATTCCATTCCTGTTTCCATTCCCTTACAATCCACATTCCCTTCAATTCCATTCCACGTTCCATTCCACGTTCCATTCCACGTTCCGTTCCAATTTACATTCCATTCCATTCCACATCAATTCCACTCCATTCCACATTCTGTTCAAATCATTTCCATTGCATTCCACATTCCATTAAATTCCATTCCACATTCCATTCCACATTCCGATTCATTCCATTTCTCATTGCATTGCAAATTCCATTCCACATTCCATTGCATTCCACTTTCCATTACATTCCATTTCATTACTTTCCACATTCAATTCCACATTGCATTCCACATTCCATTCCATTCCATTCCAATTTCCATTCCACTTTCCATTCGACATTCCATTCCATTCCTTTCCCCTTTCCATTCCACTTTCCATTCGACATTCCATTCCATTCCTTTCCCCTTTCCATTCCATTGCATTTCAACTTCCATTCCACATTCCATTGCATTGTATTCGACTTTCCATTCCACTATCCATTCTATTCCATTCCACATTCCATTCCTTTTTTTCCACTTTCTATTCAACATTCCATTGCACGTTCCATTCCACGTTCCTTTCCACGTCCCATTCCTTTGATTTAAACTTTCCATTCTGTACCATTACACGTTCCAGTTCATTCCATTCCACATTCCACTCCACTTTCCATTCCACATTCCATTCCACATTCCATTCCATGTTCCATTCCACGTTCCATTGCATTCCATTCCATGTTCTACATCTTTCCATACCGCGTTCCAATTCATTCCATTCCACATTCCTTTCCACATTCCATAACACATTCCATTTCTTATTCCATTCCATTCCAATCTTTTCCATTCCACATTGCATTCAATTCCAATCTACATTCCCTTCCATTCCATTCCACGTTCCATTCCATTCCATATTCCATTCCATTCCATATCATTCCTCATTCCATTCTGTTCCATTCCACATTCCTATCCATTCCATTCCACAATCCATTCAATTCCTTGGTATTCCACATCCAATTCCATTCCATTCCACATTCCTTTCCATTCTATTCCACTTTCCATTCGGCAATCCATTCCACATTCCATTCCACGTTCCATTCCATTCCATTCCACATTCTGTTCCTTTCTATTCCACATTGAATTCCATTTCATTCCACATTCCATTCCACATTCTGTTCCTTTCTATTCCACATTGAATTCCATTTCATTCCACATTCCATTCCACATTCCATTCCGTTCCATTCCACATTCCATTCCACTTTCCATTCTATTGCATCTCACATTCCATTCCATTCCATTACACGATCCGTTCCATTCCACATTCCTTTCCACATTCCATTCTATTCCATTCTATATTCCATTCCACATTCCATTTCATTTCATTCCATTAAAATTTTCATTCCATTCCATTCCACATTCCATTCCACTTTCCATTCCACGTTCCATTCGACGTTCCATTACACGTTCCATTCCACGTTGCATTCCATGTTCCATTGCACATTCCTTTCCATTCCATTCCACGTTCCATTCCACGTTCCATTCCATGTTCCATTGCCAGTATGATTCCACTTTCCATTGCTAGTATGATTTCACGTTCCATTTCAATTTCCATTCCACGTCCCTTTGCACGTCCCTTACCATTCCATTCCATATTCAATTCCATGTTCCATTCTACGTTCCATTACACTTCGAATTAAATACCATTCCACGTAGCATTCCATTCTATACCACGTTGCATTTCATTCCATTCGACATTGCATTTCACATTCCGTTTCACATTCAATTCCAAATTCCATTTCACACTACATTTCATATTCCATTCCTTTACATTCCATTACACTCCACTTTCCATTCCATTCCATTACAGTGCACATTCCATTCCATTCCATTCCACATTCCATTCCTTTCCATTCGACGTTACATTCCATTACGCATTCCATTCCTTTGCATTCCACATTCCATTCCGTTACATTCCACATTCCTTTCCACATTCCATTACACATTCCATTCCACTTTCCATTCAATTCCATTCCACATTGCATTCCCTTCCATTCCACATTCCATTCTATTCAATTCCACATTCCATTCCATTCCATTCCACCTTGCATGCCATTCCAATCGATTCTGAGTTCCATTCCATGATCCATTCCACGTTCCTTTCCATTCCATTCCACGTTCCATTGCACGTTTCATTCCACGATACTTTCCATTGAATTCCACATTCCATTCTATTCCATTCCACATTCAATTCCATTTCGTTCCACATTCCATTCCATTCCATTGCATATTCCATTCCATTCCATTCCACATTACACTCCATTCCATTCCACTTTCCATTCCACAATTCATTCCGTTCCATTCCACGTTCCATTCTGCATTCCATTCTATTCCGTTCCGAATTCCATTCCATTCCACCTTCCATTTCATTCCTTTACATTGAATTCCAAATTCCATTCCACATTCCATTCTACATTCCATTCCATTCCATTCCATTCCATTCCACATTCCATTCTATTCCATTCCACATTCCATTTTATTCCATTTCATTCCAATTCACATTCCATTCCACATTCCATTCCAATCCATTCCACAATCCTTTCAACATTCCACTGAATTCCATTACATATTCCATTCCTTTCCATTCCACATTCCATTCCATTCCATTGCATTCCATTACACATTCCTTTCCACATTGCATTCCAATCCAATCCACCTTCCATTCCATGTTCCATTCCATTCCATTCCATGTTCCATTCCATTCCCTTCCATTCCAGTCCTGATTCCATTCCATTCCACATTCCATTCCTTTCGATTTCACATTAAATTCCACATTCCAATCCGTTCCATTCCACTTTCCATTCCATTATAATCCACATTGCACTCCATTCCACATTCCTTTCCAACTTCCATTTCATTCCATTCCACATTCCATTCCACATTGCACTCCATTCCATTCCACATTGCATTCCATTCCATTCCACATTCCATTCCATTCCATTCCATTCCATTTTGCATTCCAGTTTCCTTTCCATTGCATTCCACGTTCCTTTGCACGTTCCATTCTACGATGCTTTACATTGAATTCCAGATTCCATTCCATTCCATAAGACATTGAATAACATTCCATTCCACATTCCATTCCATTGCATTCCATATTTCCTTCCTTTCCATTTCGTATTCCATTCCATTAAATTAGGCATTCTATTCCATTCTATTTCGTATTCCTTTGAATTCCATTCTACATTAAATTCCATTGCATTCCATTCCATTCCACGTTGCATTCCACATTCCATTCAATTCAATTCCACATTCCATTCCATTCCATTCCACATTTCATTGCATTCCATTCCACATTGCATTCCATTCCATTCCATTCCACATTGCATTCCAATCCATTCCATTCCATTCCACTTTCCATTCTATTACACATTCCATTCCGTTCCATATTGCATTCTGTTCCACACTGCATTCCATTCCACATTCCATTCCATAGCTTTCCATTCAATTCGAAATGCCAGTCCACATTCCATTCCATTCTATTCCACATTCCTTTCCAATCCACTCCGCATTCAATTCCATTCTCTTCTACATTACTTTCCATCCCATTCCATTCCATTTTACATTCCATTCCATTCCAAATTCCATTCCATTCCATTCCATTCCACATTCCATTCCTTTCCATTCCACATTCCATTCAATTCCATTCCACATTCCATTCCATTCCATTCTATTCCACATTCCATACCACATTCCAATCCGCCATCCATTCCATTCAAAATTCCATTCCACATTCCAATCCTTTCCATTCCACATTCCATTCCACATTCCATTCCATTCCACTTTCCATTCCATTCCAATCCATTCGACATTCCTTGCCACATTCCATTCCACATAGCATTCCATTCAATTCCACATTCCATTCCATTCCATTACAAATTCCATTCCATTCCATTCCACATTCCATTCCATTCCACATTCCATTCCAATACATTCTACAATCTATTGCATTCCATTCCACATTCCATTCCACATTCTACTCCATTCCATTCCACAATCCATTCGATTGCATTCAATATTTCATTCCATTCCTATCCATTCCACATTGCATTCCATTCCATTCCTTGCCACATTCCATTCCATGTTCCATTCCATTCCATTCCACTCTGCATTGCAACTTCCATTCCATTCCATTCTAATCCATATTTCATTCCATTCCATTCCATATTTCATTCCATTCTATTCCATTCCACATTCCATTCCTTTCCATTCCACATTAAATTGCATTCTTTCCACATTGCCTTCCATTACATTCCGTTCCACATTCCATTCCATTCCATTCCATTGCACTTTCCATTCCACACTCCATTACTTTTAATTCCACATTCAATTCCATTCCACATACCATTCCATTCCACTTTCCTTTCCATTCCATTCCACATTGCATTCCATTCCATTTTATTCCACGTTGCATTCCATTCCATTCCATTCCACGTTGCATTCCATTCCATTCTATTCCATTCCGCATTCCATTCCATTCCCTTCCACATTACATTCTATTCAATTCCACATTGCATTCCATTCCATTCCATTGCACATTCCATTCCATTCCATTCCATTCCATTCCACGGTCCATTCCGTTCCATTCCACATTCCATTCCATTCCACATTCCATTCGATTACACATTCCATTCCATTCCATATTCCATTCCATTGCACGTTCCATTCCATTCCACATTCCATTCCGTACCTTTCCATTCAATGTGAAATTCCACTCCACATTCCGTTCCATTCCATTCCACATTCCATTCCACCTTCCATTCCATTTCACATTTTAATCCATTCCATTCCATTCCACATTCCATTCAATTCCATTCCATTCCACATTCCATTCCATTTCATTCCAAATTCCATTCCATTCCTTTCCACATTCCATTCCATTACATTCCCCATTCCATTACATTTCTTTCAACATTCCATTCCATTCCATTCCACATTCCATTCCATTCCATTGCATTCCATTCCACATTTCATTCCATTCCATTCCATTCCACATTCCCTTTCATTCTATTCCACATTCCATTCAATTCAATTGCATTCCACATTTCATTCCATATTGCATTCCATTCCATTCCAATTTCCATTCCATTCCATTCTTTTCCACATTCCATTACATGCCATTCCATATTCCATTTCATTCCATTCCATTCCATATTCCACATTCCATTACAAGTTCCATTCCTCTTTCCATTCCAGGTTCCATTCCACGTTCCATTCCATTCCGTTCAATGTTCCATTACATTCCATTACACATTCCATTCCTTTCCATTGCATTCCATTGCACATTCCACTCCATTGCTTTCCATTCCATTTCATTCCATTCCACATTCAATTCCATTCCATTCCACATTCCATTCCATTCCATTCCATTCCATTCTACATTCCATTCCATTGTATTCCATTCAATTCCACATTCAATTCCATTCCATTCCATTCCACATTCCGTACCATTCTACTTTCCACTCCATTCCATTGCATTCCCCTTTCCATGTCATTCCATTCCATTCCATTTCACTTTCCATTCCATATTCCATTCCATTCCTTTCAACATTCCATTCCATTCCATTCCACATTCCATTTCATTCTACATTTCATTTCATTCCATTACACATTTCATTCCATTCCATTCCACATTCCATTCCACTCCATTCCATTCCGCATTCCATTCCATTCCAGTTTCCTTTCCTTTCCATCCATTACAAATTCCATTCCACATTCTATTCCATTCCACATTCCATTGGACATTCCATTTCGTTCCATTCTACATTCCTTTACACATTCCATTCCATTCCATTCCACATTCCATTCCACATTCCATTTCATGATATTCCACATTCCATTACATTCCATTCCACTTTCCATTCCATTCCATTCCACTCCCTTCCATATTCCATTCCATTCCATTCCACATTCCATACCAGATTCCAACCCGCCATCCATTCCAATACAAATTCCATTCCATAGTCCATTCCTTTCCATTCCACATTCCATTCCACATTCAATTCCATTCCATTCCACATTCCATTCCATTCCAATCCATTCCACATTCCATGCCACATTGCATTCCACATAGCATTCCATTCTATTCCACATTCCATTCCATTCCATTCCACATTGCGTTCCAATCCATTCCACATTCCATTGCATTCCATTCCACATTCCAATCAACATTCTACTCCATTCCATTCCTCATTCAATTCGATTCCATTCCACATTCCATTCCATTCCATTCCATATTCCATTGCATTTCATTCCTTGCCACATTCCATTCCACGTTCCGTTCCATTCCATTCCACTGTGCATTGCAACTTCCAATCCATTCAGTTGTATTCCATATTTCATTGCATTCCATTCCATTCCAAATTCCATTCCATTCCATTCCACATTACTTTGCATTCCTTTCCACATTGCATTGCATTACATACCATTCCACATTCCATTCCATTCCATACCATTCCATTGCACTTTCCATTCCACATTCCATTACTTTTAATTCCAGATTCCATTCCGTTCCATTTCACTTTCCATTCCATTCCTCATTCCATTCCATTCCAAATTCCTTTCCTTTCTATTCCACATTTCATTCCATTCCATTCTATTCCATGTTGCATTCCATTCCATTCCATTCCGCATTCCATTCCATTCCCTTCCCCTTTACATTCCATTCAATTGCACATTGCATTCCATTCCATTCAATTCTCCTTTCAATTCGTTTCCTTCCCATTCCATTCCACGTTCCATTCCATTCCATTCAACATTCCATTCCATGCCACATTCCATTCGATTACACATTCCATTCCATTCCATATTCCTTTCCATTGCACATTCCATTCCATTCCACACCTTTCCATTCATTTCGAAATTCCACTCCACATTCCATTCCATTCCATTCCGCATTCCTTTTCATTCCAGTCCAAATTCATTTCCTTTCCATACCAAATTCCATTCCATTCCATTAAATTCCGTATTCCATTCCATTCCCTTCCACATTTCATTTCATTCCATTCCATTCCATTCCACATTGCTTTCCATTCCATTCCATTCCACATTCCATTATTTTCCATTCCACATTGCATTCCATTCCATTCCAGATTGCATTCCATTCAAATCTATTCCACATTCTATTCCACTTTCCATTTCGTTGCATTCCACGTTGCATTCCACATTCCATTCCATTCCATTTCACATTCCATTCCATAATCGATTCCATTCCATTCCACATTCCATTCCAACATCCATTACATTCCACATTACACTGTCCATTCCTTTCCATTCCTCATTGCATTACACATTCCATTCCATTCTATTCCACATTCCATTCCATTCCATATTCCATTCCATTCCATTCCGCATTCCATTCCTTTCCATTCAATTCCACATTCCATTCCACATTCCAATCCACTATCCATTACATTCCAACTTCCATTCCACATTCCATTCCATTCCATTCCACATTGCATTCCATTCCTCTCCATTCCACATTCAATTCCACTGCCCATTCCTTTCCATTCCACATAGCGTTCCATTGCATTCCACATTGCATTGAAATCCATTCCACATTCCATTGCATTCCATTCCGCATTCCATTCCACATTCCAGTCCATTTCATTCCACATTCCATTCGATTAAATTCCACATTCCATTCCATTCTGTCCCACATTCCATTCCATTCCATTCCATTCCACATTCCAGACCTTTCCATTCCATTCCACATTCCATACCATAACATTCAATTCCACATTCCGTTTTTTCAATATCATATTCCATTCAATTCCATTCCCCATTCCATAGCATTCCATTCCATTCCACATACCGTTCCACATTCCTTTACCTGCCATTCCACATTGCATTCCATTCCATTCCATTCCATTCCACGTTCCATTCCACTTTCCTTTTCACTTTCCATTCCACTCTCCATTCCACGTTCCATTCCATTCCATTCCACATTCCATTCCACATTCCATTCCATTCCATTGTACTTTCCATTCCACATTCCATTCCACATTACATTCCGTTCTATTCCACATTGCTTTCCCCGTAACGTTCCACATTCCATTCCATTCCATTCCACATTCCATTCCATATTCCATTCCACATTGCATTCCATTACATTCCTTTTTCCATTCCACATTGCTTTCCTTTGTATTCCACATTCCATTCCATTCCATTCCACGTTCCACTGCATTCCATTGCATTCCACATTTCATTCCATTCCATTCCTCTTTCCATTCCATTCCATTCAATTCCATTCCACTTTGCATTCCAATCCATTCCACGTTGCATTTCATTCCAGTGTACATTCAATTGCATTCCATTCCAAGTTCCATTCCATTCCATTCCACATTCCATTCAATTATATTACATTCTACTCCTTTCCAAATTCCATTGCATTGAATTACATTCCACTTTCCATTCCATTCCATTCCACTCCTTTCCAAATTCCGTAGCATTGAATTCCATTTCACTTTACATTACTTTCCGCTCTGCATTCCATTCCATTCCATTCCATTCCTCCTTTTATTCCTTTGCATTCCACATTGCATTCCACATCCCTTTTTATTTCATTCCACATTCCACCACTCATTCCATTCCACGTTCCATTTCATATTCTATTCTACGTTCCATTCCACCTTCCATTCCATTCCATTCCGCATTGCATTCCACATTCCATTTCACATTCCATTCCATTCCATTCCATATACATTCTACATTCCATTCCTTTACATTCTACATTTCATTCCATTCCATTCCACCTTCCATTTCACATTGCATTCCACATTCCATTCCATTCCATTCCACATTCTATTCCACATTCCATTCCACATTCCATGCCACATTCCATTCAATTCCATTCCACATTCTGTTCCAGATTCCATTCCACATTCCATTCCATTCCATTCCACATCCCATTCCATTCCATTCCACATTCCATTCCACATTCCTTTCAACTTTCCAATCCATTCCATTCCACATTCCTTTCAACTTTCCATTCCATTCCATTCCACATTCCATTCCATTCCACATTCCATTCCACTCCATTACACTACCTATTCCATTCCTTTCCACATTCCATTTCACATTCCATTCCACGTTCCATTCCATTCCATTCCACATTCCTTACCACATTCCAATCCATTCTATTCCACATTCCATTCCACATTACATTCCAATAAATTTCTCATTCCATTTCAAATTCCATTCCACATTGCATCCCATTCCATTCCATATTCCATACTACAATACTTCACATTCCATTTCACATTCCAGTACATTCCATTCCATTCCACATTACATACAATTTCACTCCACATTCCATTCCACTTTCCGTTCCATTCCATTCAACAATCTATTCAACATTCCATTCCATTATTTGAACATTCCATTCCACATTCCATTCCATTCTATTCCACTTACCATTCCATTTTCCATTCCACATTCCATTCAATTTCATTCCACATTCCATTCCATTCCATTCAATTGCAATCCCTATTACATTCTACATTCCGTTCCATTCCAGTCCAAGTTACAGTCCACGTTCCATTCCATGTTACATTCCTTTCCATTCCACATGCCTTTGCATTCCATTCCACATTCCCTTCCACATTAAATTCCACATTCCTTTCCACTTTCCATTCCACATTCCATACCACATTCCATTCCACATTTCTTTCCACGTTCCATTCCAATCCATTCCACGTTCTACTCCACGTTCCATTTCACATTCCATTCCACATTGCACTCAAACATCCATTCCATTCCATTCTGAGTTGCATTCCACGTTCCCCTCACTTCCATTCCACGTTCTGTTCCACATTTCATTCCTTTGCATTCCACGTTCCTTTCCACATTCCATTCCACATTAAATTCCATTCCATTGCATATTCCATTTTACATTCCATTCCGTTCCATTCCACATTCGATTCCTTTCCATTCCACTTTCCATGCCACATTCCATTCCATTCCATTCCACAGTCCATTCAACATTCCTTTCCATTTCATTCCACATTCCATTCCACATTCCATTCCATTCCACTCAATTTCATTCCACATTCCTTTCCATTTTATTCCACAATCCATTCAATTTCATTCCACATTTCATTTCATACCTTTCCACATTCCATTCCATTCCATTCCATTCCATTCCACATTTCATTCCATTCCACATTCCATTCCACATTCCATTCTATTCCATTCCACATTCCATTCCATTGGATTCAACTTGCCATTCCACATCCCATTCCATTGCCTTCTTCATTCCATCCAACATTCCATTCCTTTCCATTCCACAATCAATTCCATTCTGTTCCATATTCCATTATATTCCATTCCATTCCACATTCCATTCCGATCGATTCCATTCCACATTCAATTAAGCATTCCATCCCCTTCCATTCCAAATTCCATTCAACGTTTCATTCCATTCAATTCCACCTTAATTTCCATTCCATTCCACCTTCTATCGCATTCCATTCAACTCCATTCCATTCCATTCCATTCCATTCCATTCTATTCCACATTCCATTCCATTCCATTCCATTCCATATTCCATTCCTTTCCATTCAGCTTTCCATTCCATTCCAATCCACATTCCATTCCTTTGCATTCCATTCCATTTCACAATCCATTTCATTCCTTTCCACATTCTATTCCATTCCATTCCACTTTCCATTCCCCATTCCATTCCATTCCAGTTTCCATTCCACATTCCATTCCACATTTCATTCCATTCCATTCCATATTCCATTCGATTCCATTCCACATTCCATTGCATTCTATTCCTCTTTCCATTCCATGCAATTCCGTTCCACATTCCATTCCACATTACATTCCATTTCATTCCACTTTAGATTCCATTCCATTCCATTCCACATTCCATTCCATGCCATTCTGTTTTCCATTCCATTCCATTCCATTCCATATTCAATTCCCTTCCAATCCACATTCCATTCCATTCCATTCCACTTTTCATTCCAAGCTCCAATCCATTCTGTTCCACGTTCCATTCCATGCCATTCCGCATTCCATTCCATTCCATTCCATTCTACATTCAATTCCCTTCCAATCCACATTCCATTCCATTCCATTGCACTTTCCATTCCACATACAATCCATTCAATTTATCATTCCAAACCACATTCCATTCAATTCCATTCCATATTCCATTAGACATTCCTTTCCATTGCTTTCCACGTGCCCTTCCCTGTTCCATTCCACGATACATTCCATTCCATTCCACAATCCATTCATTCCATTCCACATTCCATTCCATATTCCACTCCATTCCATTCCATTTCTCATTCCTTTCCATTCAATTCCATTCCACATTCCATTTCATTCAACATTCCATTTCTCATTCCACTCCATTGCATTCCACTTTCCATTCCACATTCCCTTCCATTCAATTCCATTCCACAATCCTTTCCACATTCCATTCTATTCCATTCCATTCCACATTTCATTCCATTCCATTCCGTATTCCATTCCCCATTCCTTTCCACATTCCATTCCACAATCCATTCCACTTTCCATTCCATTCCATTCCACATTCAATTCCATTCAATTCCAAATTCCATTTCATTCCATTCCATATTACATTCCATTCCACTGAATTCTACATTCCATTCCATTCCACATTCCTTTCCACATTCCATTCTTCATTCCAATCCAATCCATTCCATTCTAAATTCCATTCCATTCCATTCCACATTCCATTCCACATTCCATTCCACATGCCATTCCACCTTCCGTTCCATTACATTACAAATTCAATTCTAGTCAGTTCCACATTCCATTCCATTCCATTCCACATTCCATTCCATTTCATTCCACATTCCATTCCTTTCCTTTCCGTTCCACAATCCATTCCACAATCAATTCCATTCCATTCCAAATTACATTCCACATTCCATTCCATTCCATTCAATTTCTTTCCACATTCATTTCAATTCCATTCCACATTCCATTCCATTCCATTCCACTTTGCTTTCCTTTCCATTCCACATTCAATTCCAATTAGTTCCAAATTCCATTTCATTCCATTCCATATTCCATTCCATTCCCCTGAATTCTACATTCCATTCCATTGCACATTCCTTTCCACAATTCATTCTTCATTCCATTCCATTCCATTCCTTTCTACATTCCATTCGATTCCATTCCATTCCACATTCCATTCCACATTCCATTCCACATGCCATTCCACATTCCAGTCCATTACATTACACATTCAATTCTAGTCAATTCCACATTCCATTCCATTGCATTCCACATACCATTCCATTTCATTCCACATTCCATTCCTTTCCATTCCATTCCACAATCCATTCCACATTCCATTCCATTCCACAATCCATTCCACATTCCATTCCAAATTCCATTCCACATTCCATTCCATTCCTTTCAAATTCATTCCACATTCCTTTGAATTCCATTCCACATTCCATTCCATTCCTTTCCAAATTCCGTTCCATTCCATTCCACATTCCATTCCATTCAATTCCATAATCCATTCCACACTCCATTCCACTTTCCATTCCATTACATTCCACATTCCATTCCATTCCAATCCTTTCCCCATTCCATTCAAATCTATTCCACTATCCGTTCCGTTCCTTTCCACATTCCATTTCACATTCCATTCCACATTCCATTCCATTCCATTCCAAATTATATTCCACATTTGATTCCAAATTCCATGCCACAATCGATTCCGTTCCATTCCAGAATCGATTCCAAATTCGATTGAACATTCCTTTCTCTTCCATTCCACATTCCATTCCATTCCATTCCACATTCCATTCCACGTTCCATTCCAATGCACTCCACTTTCCATTCCACGTTCCATCCCACATTCCATTCCACGTTCCATACCACGTTCCATACCACATTCCATTCTACATTCCATTCCGTTCCACTCTACTTTCCATTCCACATTCCATTCCTTTCCATTCCACGTTGAATTCCACATAGAATTCCCCATTCCATTCTACATTCCATTCCGTTGCATTCCACATTGCATTCCACAATCCATTCCACATTCCATTACACATTCCATTCCAAATTCCATTCCACATTCCATTCTATTCCATTCCACATTCCATTCCATATTCCATTCAGTTCCATTCCCCATTCCATTTCACATTCCGTTAGATTCCATTCCACTTTCAGTTCCATGTTACATTCCACATTCCATTCCACTTTCCATTCCATTCCATTCCATGTTACCTTCCACATTCCATTCCATATTCCATTCCATTCCATTCCATTCTATTCCATATTCCATTCCATTCCTCATCCCATTTCTCATTCCACTGCATTCCATTCCACTTTCCATTCCACATTGCCTTCCATTCCATTTCATTCCACATTCCATTGCGTTCAATTACTTTCCATTCTATTCAACATTCCTTTCCATTCCATTCAATTACACATTCCATTCCATTCCATTCCATATTCCATTCCACATTCCATTCCACATTCCATTCCACGTTCCATTCCATTCCATTCCACTTTCAATTCCATTCAATTCCAAATTCCATTCCATTCACTTCCACATTCCATTCCATTCCGTTGAATTTCACATTCCATTCCATTCCACACTCCATTCTTCATTCCTTTCAATTCCATTCCATTCCACATTCCATTCTTCATTCCTTTCCATTCCATTCCATTCCACATTCCATTCTTCATTCCTTTCCATTCCATTCCATTCCACATTCCATTAAATTCCACTCCACATTCCATTCCACATTTCATTACACATTGCATTCCATGTTCCATTCCATTCCAATCCACATTCAAGTCCATTAAATTCCTCATTCCATTACATTCCATTCAACATTCCATTCCATTCCATTTCATTAAAAATTACTTTCCATTCCTTTCTATTCCATTCCACAATTCATTCCACATTCCATTCCATTCCATTCCAAATTCCATTCCACTTTCAATTATTTTCAATTCAATTTAATTCCACATTCCTTTCAATTTCAACCCACAGTCCTTTCAATTCCATTCCACATTACATTCCATTCCGTTGCACATTCCATTCATTTCCATTCCATATTCCTTTCCATTCCTTTCCACATTCCATTCCATTCCATTCCATTCCACTTTCCATTTCATTCCATTCCACATCCTGTTCCATTGCATTGCACATTCCATTTCACATTGCAATCCATATTCCATTCCATTCTATTCCACATTATATTCCACTTTCCATTCCAAATTCCATGTCACAATCCTTGGCATTCCATTCCATATTCCATTCCACATTCCATTGCACATTCCATTCCACTACATTCAACATTCCATTCCATTCCATTCCACATTAAATTCCACGTTCCATTCCCATCCCTTCCACTTTCCTTTCCACTTTCCATTCCACATTCCATTTAACATTCCATTCATCGTTCCATTCCATTCCATTCCATGTTCCTTTCCATTCCATTCCACGTTTCATTCCACATTCCATTCCTTTGCATTTCACATTCCATTCCACATTGAATTCCACATTCCATTCCACATTCTATTCTTTTCCATTCCACATTCCTTTCCACATTCCTTTCCACATGCCGTTAAAAATTCCGTTCCATTCTATTCCATTCCATTCCACAATCCATTCCACTTTCCAATCCATTCAATTCCACATTGCATTCCACATTCATTCCACTTTCCATTACATTCCATTCCATATTGCATTCCACATTCCATTCCATTCCATTCCTTATGCCATTCTACATTCCATTGCATTCCATTCCACATTCCATTCTATTCCATTCCATTCCACATTCCATTTCTCATTCCATTCCAAATTACATTTCACATTCCATTCCAAATTACATTTCACATTCCATTCAATTCCATTCCACATTCCATTCCATTTCATTCCACGTTCCATTCCATATTCCATTCAATTCCATTCCCCATTCCATTTCACATTCCATTCCATTCCATTCCACGTTCCATTCCATTCCACGTTCCATTCCAAGTTCCATTCCACATTCCATTCTACGTTCCACTACATTCCATTCCACGTTCCACTCCATTCCATTCCATGTTCCATTCCACATTCCATTCCTTTGCATTCCACGTTCCATTACACATTCAATTCCACATTCCATTCCACATTTCATTCCAATCCATTCCATTACCTTCTGCTTTCCATTCCATTCCGTACCACATCCAATTCCATTCGGTTCCATATTCGATTATATTCCATTCCATTCCACATTCCATTTCATTCAATTCCATTCCACATTGCAATTCACGTTCCATGCCATTCCGTTCCAAATTCCATTCAACATTCTATTCCATTCAATTCCACATTGATTTCCATTCCATTCCACAATCCTATCCATTCCATTCCATTCCATTCCATTCCATTCTATTCCACATTCTATTCCATTCCATTCCTTATTACATTCCCTTGCATTCCACAATCCTTTCTAATCCATTCCGGATTGCATTCCTTTCCATTCCATTCCACTGTCCATTCCATTCCATTGAATTGCACTTTAAACTCCAATTCATTCCACATTCCGTTCCATTCCATTCCATTCCACATTCCAGTCCTCATTCCAATCCATACCATTACACATTACATTCCACATTCTTTCCATTGAATTTATCATTCCATTCTACATTCCATTCCACATTCCATTCCATTCCATTCCACATTCCATACCATTCCATTCCAATCCACAATCCATTCCTTTCCATTCTACATTCGATTGCATTCCATTCCATATTTTATTCCATTCAGTTTCACATTCCATTCCATTCCATTGCATTCCATATTCCATTCCACTCCATTACGCATTCCGGTTTCCTTTCCATTCCAATGCACATTCTATTCCACATTGCATTCCTTTCCATTCCACATTCTATTCCACGTTCCATTCCCCATGCCATTCCATGTTCCATTCGAAGATCCATTCCATTCCTTTCTACGTTCCATTCCACGTTCCATTCCACATTCCATTCCGCATTCCGTTCCACATTCTATTCCATTCCATTCCATTCCGTGTTCCATTCCACATTTCATTCCCCTTTCCATTCCACGCTCCATTCCTCATTTCATTCCATGTTGCATTCCACTTTCCATTCCAATTATTTCCATTCCACTTTCCATTCCATTCCATTCCAATTTCCATTCGAGGTTCCTTTCCATTCCATTCCACATTCCATTCCATTCCACTTTCCATTACACATTCCATTCCATTCCATTCCATTGCACATTCCATTCCACATTGCATTCCATTCCATTCCACATCTCATTACATATTATATTCCATTCCTTTCCACATTCCATTCCATTCCATTACACATTCCACTCCACATTTCATTCCACTTGTCATTCGATTCCATTGCATATTCCATTCCACATTCCCTTCCACGTTCCATTCCATTTCATTCCACGTTCCATTCCACTTTCCATTCCATTACATTCCACGTTACATTCCACATTCCATTCTACTTTCTATTCCACTTTCCAATCCATTGCATTCCATGTTCCATTTGACATTCCATTCCATTCCATTCCACTTTCCATTCCACATTCCATTCCACATTCCCTTCCATTCCATTCCATTCCATTACACATTCCATTTCACATTCATTACTTTCCATTCCACGTTCCATTCTAGGAACCTTTCCACCTTCCATTCCACATTCTATTCCATTCCTGTCCACATCCCATTCCACATTTCGTTCCATTCTTTTCCACATTCCATTCCATTCCATTATACTTTCCATTTCACATTTCGTTCCACATCCCGTTCCATTCCATTCCACATTCCATTCCACATTCCATTCCTTTCCATTCCACGTTCCATTCTAGGTACCATTCCACATTCGATTCCTTATTCCATTCCACGATTCATTCCATTACATTCCACGTTCCATTCCACACTCAATTCCACATTCCGTTCCACATTCCATTCCATTCCATTCCACATAACATTCCATATTCCATCCCACGTTCAATTCCACATTCCATTAAACGTTCTATTCTAATTTATATTCCAAGTTCAATTCCATTCCATTTTGCGTTCCATTCCACATTCCATTCCAAGTTCCAGTCCACATTCCCTTGCATTCCATTCCATTCCATTCCACATTCCATTCCAAAGTCCATTCCATTCCATTCCATTCCATTCCACGTTCCATTCCACTTTCAATTAAATTCTGTTCCACATTCCATTCCATTCCATTTCTTTCCATTCCATTCGACATTCCATTCCATATTCCATTCCATTCCATTACACGTTCCATTCCACACTCAATTCCATTACATTCCACGTTCCATTCCACACTCAGTTCCACATTGCTTTCCACACTGCATTCCACATTCCATTCACATTCTATTCCACATTCCATTCCACATTGTATCCCAAGTTCCATTCCACACTCAAATCCACATTCCATTCCAGATTCAATTCCGTTCCATAACACTTTCCGTTCCACATTCTATCCCAGGTTCAATTTAACATTCCATTCCAGGTTGCATTCCCCTGTACATTCCACTTTCCTTTACATACCATTTCACGTTCCATTCTGCATTCTATTCCATTCCATTCAAAGTTGCATTCCACATTCCATTCCACGTTCCATTCCATTACATTCCATGTTCCATTCCACATTGCATTCCACGTTCAATTCCATTCCATTCCACATTCCATTCCACATTCCATTGCATTCCATTCCAAGTTCCATTCCACACTTCATTCCACATTGCATACCACATTCCAATCCGTTCCATTACACATTCCATTCTATAACGGGTACCACATTTCATTACACTTTCCATTCTACATTCCGTTAAATTCTATTCCACATTAAATTCCACATTCCATTAGATTCCATTCCACACTCAATTCCACATTCCATTCCACATTCCATTCAATTCCTTTCCACATTTCATTCCACATTCAATTACACATTCCATTCCACTTTCCTTTCCACGTTCCATTCAATTTCATTCCATGTTTTATTCCACATTCCATTCCATTCAATTCGAAATTCCATTCCACTTGCCATTCCACATTCCATTCCTCATTCCATTCCGTTCCATTCCACATTCCATTCCACATTCCGTTCCATATTCCAATCCATTCCATTCCCTTCCTTTCCAAATTGATTTCCATTCAATTCCATTCCATATTTCATTGCATTCCATTCCTCATTCCATTCCTTTCCATTCCACGTTCCTTTCCATTCCATTCCACATTCCATTCCTCATTCCATTCCATTCCATTCCACATTCCATTCCACATTCCGTTCCGTATTCGAATCCATTCCATTCCACATTCCATTCCGTTCCATTCCACATTTCATTCTCATTCGTTTGCATTCCATTCCACCTTTCACACTGCATTCCATTCCAGTCCATTACACATTCCCTTCAACTTTTCATTCCATGTCCCATTCCATATTCCATTCTATGTTGCATTCCACGTTCCTTTCCTTTCCATTCCATGTCCCATTTGATTCCTTTCCACGTTCCATTTCAATCCGTACCACATTCCATTGCACATTCTTTTTCACATTCCTTTCCACATTCTATTTCACTGTCCATTCCATTTCATTCCATTCCATTACACATTACATTCCATTCTTTCCACATTACATTCCATTACACATTACATACCATTCCTTTCCACATTTCATTCCATTCCATTCTACATTCCTTTACACATTCCATTCCACATTCCATTCCATTCCACTCTGTTCCACATTCCATTCCATTCCATTACACAATCAATTCCACATTCCATTCCACATTCCATTCCACGTTACATTCCATTCCATTCCACATTGAAATCCATTCCATTCCATTCCGTTCCACATTCCATTGCATTCCATTCCATATTGCATTCCATTGCATTCCACATTCCTTTCCATTCCACATTCCATTCCATTGCATTCCACATTCCATTCCATTCCATTCCATCCCATTACATATTCCACTCCATTCCATTCCTTCTCACATTCGACTGCATTCCATTCAACATTCTGTTCCATTCCATTCAACTCCGCGTTCCATTCCACTCTCCATTGCACGTCACATTCCTTGTTCCATTCCACATCCCATTACACTTTCCATTCCTTTCCATTCCGCATTCCATTCCATTCATTTCCACATTCAATTTCATTCCATTCCACATTCCATTCCATGTTCCATTCTTTTCCATTCCACATTCCATTCTATTCCATTCCACTCTCCATCCCTTTCCATTCCTTTCCACATTCCATACCACATTCTATTCCACACTCCATTCCATATTCCATTCCATTCCATTCCACATTCCATACCCCATTCCACTCAATTCCATTCCACATTCCAGCCCATTGTATTCCACATTCCGTTCCACTTTCCATTCTTTGTTCCATTCCAAGATCCTTTCAACGTTCCACTCCATGTTCCATTACATTCCATTCCACGATCTTTGTCCATGTTCCACTTCACATTCCATTCCATTCCGTTCCACCTTCCATTCCACATTACTTTCCATTGCATTATACATTCCATTCCATTCCATTCCAGGATCCATTCCACATTCTATTTCACATTCCGTACCACCTTCCGTTACATTCCATTCCTTTCCATTCCACATTCATTTTCATTCTGTTACACTCCACATTCCATTCCATACCGTGCCACTTCCAATTCCTTTCATTTCCACATTCCTTTCCTTTCCATTCCATTCCATTCCACATCCATACCATTCCTTTCCTTTCCACATCCCATTACTTTCTCTTCCAAGTTCCATTCCATTCCATTCCACATTCCATTCAATTCCACTCCATTCCATTCCATTCCACATTCAATTCCACATTCAATTCCATTCCATTCCACATTCCATTCCATTCCATTCAACATTGCATTCCACGTTCCATTCCTCATTTCATTCCATGTTCCATTGCATTCCATTCAACATTCCATACCATAACATTCCATTCCATTCTGGAATCAATTCCATTGCATTCCACATTCTATTCCACTTTCCATTCCATACCATTCCACATTCCATTCAATTCCATTCCACGTTCCATTCCACATTTCATTCCACATTGCATTCCATTCCATTCCACGTTCCATTCCACTTTCCATTCCACATTCATTCCACATTCCATTTCACATTCCATTCCATTGCATTCCATGTTCAATTCCACTTTCCATTCCATGTTATATTCCACTTTCCATTCCATTCAATTCCACTTTCCATTCCACTTTCCATTGTGCTTTGCATTCCTCCTTCCATTCCCGATTACATTTCACGTTCCATTCCTCATTCCATTCCTTTGCATTCCACGTGACTTTACACATTCCGTTCCATTCCATTCCACATTCCATTCCACATTGCTTTCCACATTCCATTCCACATTCAATTCCAGATTCCATTCCACATTCCATTTGTCATACCATTCCACATTCCATTCCTCTCCATTCCACATTCCATTCCACATTTCATTCCACATTGCATTCCTAATTCTGTTCCATTCCATTCCACATTACATTCCACATTCTATTCCATTCCAATCCATTCCATTCCACATTATAAACCACATTCTATTCCACATTACATTCCACATTCCATTTCATTCCACTCCACATTCCATTCCATTCCATTTCACATTCCATTCCACATTACATTCCATTAAATTCCATTCCACCTTCCAATCCACATTCTATTCCACATTCCATTCCACAGTCAATTTTACTTCCCATTCCACGTTAGATTCCTTTCCATTCCACGTTCCAATGCACATTCCATTCTATTCCATTTCACATTGCATTCCAAATTGCTTTCCACATTCGATTCCGCATTCCATTCCACATTCCATTCCACATTCAATTCCACATTCCATTCCACATTCCATTCCTCATTCCATTCCACATTCCATTCCACTTTCCATTCCTTTCCACTCCATTCCTCATTTCATTCCACATTTCATTCCTTTCCATTCCAAATACCATACCATTCCATTCCACATTCCATTCCTTTCCATTCCAAACTGCATACCATTCCATTCCACATTCCATTCCATTCTATTACAAGTTACATTTCACATTGCATACCATTCCATTCCACTTTCCATTCCATTCCATTCCACGTTGAATTTCACATTCCATTCTACATTCCATTCCGTTCCATTCCACATTCCGTTACACATTCCTTTACACATTCCATACAGCATTTCATTACATTCCATTCCACATTCCATTCCCCTTCCCATACCATTACATTTAACATTCCATTCCAAATTGCATTACATTCCAATTCACATTATATTCCACATTCCATTCCATTTAATTCAGCGTTCCATTGCGTTCCGTTAGGCATTCCATTCCACGTTCCATTCCGCAATCCATTGCAATCCCTTAAACATTCCATTCCTCATTACATTCCATTCTGTTCCACGTTCCATTCCACTTTCTATTCCACATTACATTCCACGTTACATTCCACATTCCATTGCCCATTCTTTTCCACGTTTCATTCCACATTCTATTCCACGTTCCATTCCATGTTCCGTTCCGTGTTCCATTCCATTCCATTCCACATTCCATTCCACATTACATTACAATCCTTTCCACCTTCAATAACACAATGCATTCCACATTGCTTTCCTTTACATTCCACATTCCATTTCACTTTCTGTTCTTCATTCCTTTCCACATTCCATTCCGCTTTCCGTTCTTCATTCCTTTCCACATTCCATTCCGCATTCCATTACATTCCACTCCACTCCACATTCCATTCTGCATTTCATTCCACATTCCATTCCTCACTCCATTCTATTGCATTCAACATTCCATTACACATTCCATTCCATTCCATTCCATTCCATCCCACATTCCAATCCACATTCTATTCCACATTCAATTTCACATTCTTTTGCATTCTATTCCACATTCTTTTCTCCATTCGTTTCCGTTCCGTTCCACTTTCCTTTGCATTGCATTCCACATTCCATTCCACATTTCATTTCATTCCATTCCACATTCCATTCCATTCCATTCCACGTTGCATTCCACATTCCATTGCACATTAAATTCCATTCCACATTCCACTCCCCATTTCATTCCACATATCATACCTCATTCCATTCCTCATTCCATTTCACATTCTATTCCATTCCACTCCATTCCTCATACCATTCCACATTTCATTCCATTCCATTCCACTTTCCATTCCATTCCGCTTTCCATTCCACATTCCATTGCATTCATTTCCACATTCCATTCTACATTGCATTCCATATTCCTTTCCATTCCATTCCACCTACCATTCCACATTCCATTCTACATTCCATTCCATTGCATTACACATTCCATTCCACATTCCATTCCCTTCCATTCCATTGCATTCCAGATTCCATTCCACTTTCCATTCCCTTCCATTCCACATACCATTCCTTTGTATTCTATTCCACATTTCAATCCATTCCTTTCCATTACAAATTCCATTCCACTCCATTCCATTGCACATTTCACTCCATTCCTTTACAATTTCCATTCCATTCTTTCCATTCCATTCCACATTCCATTCCATTGAGTTCCACGTTCCATTCCATTCCATTTCATTCCATTACAAAATCCATTCCATTCCATTCCAGGCCATGTTCCATTCCAAATTCCATTCCACGTTCCATTCCGTTCCATTCCATGTTCCATTCAACTTTCCATTCCATTCCATTCCACGTTGCATTCCGCCTTCCTATATATTGCATTCCACTTTCCATTCCATATTCCATTCCATTCCATTCTGCTTTCCTTTCCACGTTCCATTCCATCCATTCAATTTTCCATTCCACGTACCATTCTGCATTCCATTCCAGAATCCATTCCATTCTCTTTAACATTGCATTCCACAATCCATTCCACATTCCATTCCACATTCCATTCCTTTCCATTCCTCTTTCCATTCCATATTCCATTCCATTCTCTTCCAAATTCCATTCCACATTCTATTCCACGTTCCATTCCACATTCCATTCCTTTCTATTCCACATTCTATTCCATTACATTCTGCATTCCTGTCCGCATTCCATTACACATTCCATTCAATTCCTTTCCATTCCACATTCCATTCCACATCCCATTCCTGTTGCATTCCATTGAATTCCACATTCTGTTCCATTCCATTCCACATTCCATTCCACATTCCATTCCCCATTAAATTCCACTCAATTCCGCGTTCCATTCCATTCCATTCCACATTCCATTCCATTCCATTTTATATTCCGTTCAATTCCATTCCAACTTCTGTTCCATTCCGTGTTCCATTCCATTCCTTTCGATGTTTCATTCCATTCTATTCCACATTCCATTCCATTCCCTTCCACTTACCATTCCACTTTCCATGCCACTTTCCATACCATGTTCCATTCCATTCCATTCCACAGTCCAATCCATTGCATTCCACATTCTTTTACCTTCTATTCCACGTTCAATTTCATACCCTTCCATGAGCCATTCCAGGTTCCATGCCACGTTCCATTCCACGTTCCATTCCATTCCATTCAACGTTCCATTCCATTCCATTCCACATTCCATTCCAGATTCCATTTCACTTTTCATTCCATTCCATTCAACATTCCATTCCATTCCATTCCATTCCACATTCCATTCCATTCCTTTCCAAATTCCCTTCCATTGCAACGCACATTCCATTCCATTCCACACTCCATTTCATTCCATTCCATTCCACATTCCATTCCATTCCACTTTCCGTTTCGCATTATTTTCCATTCCATTCCACGTTCTATTCCATTCTATTCCAATCCACATTCCATTCCTTTCCATTCCACAATCCACTGAACATTCCATTTCATTCCACATTCCATTCCATTCCATTCCACATTCCATTCCATTCCATTCCATTCCACATTCAATTCCACATTTCATTCCGCTCCACGTTCCATTCCACATTTCATTCCGCGTTCCATTCCATTCCATTACACATTCAATTGCGTTCCATTTCACATTCCTTTCCATTGCATTCCATTCCACATTCCATTCCTTTCTTCTACACATTCCATTCCATTACAACACACATTCCATTCCATTCCACACTCCATTCCATTCCATTCTGCTCCACATTTCATTCCATTCCACTCCACATCAGATTCCATTCAATTCCATTCCACATTCCCTTCAATTCCTTTCCATTCCACATTCCTTTCCATTTCATTCCATATTCCATTCCATTCCACTCCACATTCCGTTCCATTCCATTCCACTTTCCATTGCGTTCCATTCCACGTTCCACTCCACTTTCTGTTCCACATTCAATTCCATTCCATTCCACATTCCATTACTATCCGTTCCACTTTCCACTCCATTCCATTCCACGTTCCATTCCATTATATTCCACATTCCATTGCATTCCATTCCACATTCCATTCAATTCCTTTCCATTCCACATTCCCTTCTATTCAATTCCATTTAGCATTCCCTTCCTTTCCATTCCGTATACCATTGCATTCCATTCCTCATTGCATTCCATTCCATTCCACGATCCATTCCATGTTCCATTCCACGTTCCATTCCATTCTGCTCCACATTCCATTCAATTCCATTACATATTCCATTCCATTCCATTCCACATTCCATTTAATTCCATTCCACATACCATATAATTCCGTTACATATTCCATTGCATTAAATTCCATTACATTACTTTCCATGTTGCATTCCTCATTCCATTCCAATCCATTCCTCATTCCATTCCATATTCCATTACACATTCCTTACCATTCCATTCCATATTCCATTCAATTCCATTCCATTCCACATTCCATTCCCTCCCATTCCGTTCCACATTCTCTTCCATTCCATTCCTCATTCCCTTCCCTTCCATTCCACAGTCCATTCCATTCCATGCCACTTTCCATTCCACGTTCCATTCCACGTTGCATTTCCCATTCCATTCCATTCCATTCCACATTCCATTCTACCTTCCATTCCATATTCCTTTCTACAATCCATTCCATTCCATTCTACATTCCATTCCAATTTCCATTCAATTCCATTCTATATTCCATGCCATTCCAGTCCACATTGTATTCCATTCTATTCCACATTCCAATCAATTCCACATTCCATTCCATTCCACATTCCATTCCATTTTCCATTGCATTCCATTGCACAATACATTAAACATTCCATTCCTTTCCATAGTATTGCATTCCACTTTCCCTTCCATTCCAATCCATTCCATTCCACTCAACAATCCATTACATTGAATTCCAAATTCCCTTGCACTTTCCATTCAACGTTCCATTCCACTTTCCATTCCACATTCCATTCCTTTCCATTCTGTTCCATTTCACATTCCATTCCATAACTTTCCACGTTCCAATCAACATTCCATTCCACATTCCATTCCGTTACATTCCACATTCCATTACATATTACATTAAATTACATTCCACATTCCATTGAATTACATACCAGTTTCCATTCCATTCTGCTCCACATTTCATTCCATTCCACTCCACATCAGATTCCATTCCATTCCATTCCATTCCACATTCCATTCCATTCCATTCCACAATCCTTTCCACATTCCAGTGAAATGGAATGAAATCAAATTTGGAATGGAATGGAATGGAATGGAATGTGGAATGGAATGGAATTGTATGTGGAATTGAATGGAATGGAATGGAATGTCAAATGGAATTGAATGGAAAGGAATATAATGTTTAATGGAATATGGATTGGAATGGAATTAGTAATGAAATGCTGTCTGGTATGAAATACAATGGAATGTGGAATGGAATTGAGGGGAATGGAATGGAATTGAAAGTGGAATGAAATGGAATGTGGAATGCTTTTTAATATGTACAATGAAATGTAATGCAATGGTAAGTGGAACGGAAAGGAATGGAATGGAAATTTGAATGCAATGTGGAAAGGAATGGAATTTGGAATGGAATGTGGAATGCAATGGAATGTGGAGCGGAATGGAGGTGAATGGGGTGTGGAATGGAATGAAATGGAATGTGGAATGCAATGTGGAATGGATTGGAGAGGAAAATTGTATAGAAAGTGGAATGTAATGTTTAATGGCACGTGAAATGGAACATGGAATGTAATGGAATGGAATGTGGAATATAATGGAATGGAATGTGAAATGGAATGGAATGGAATGTGGAATGGAATGTAAAATGGAATGTGGAATGGAATAGAATCGAAAGTGGAATGGAATGTTGAATGCAATGTTGAATGTAATGTAATTCAACTGGAATGTTGAATGGAATGGAGTGGAATGTGGAATGGAATGGAATGGAATATGGAATGGAATGGAATGGAAAGTGGAAAGGAATGGAATGGATTGGCAGATGGAATGGAATGGAATGGAATGTGGTATGGAATGTGCAATGGAATGTGGAATGGAAAGGGGAATGGAATGTAGTGGAATGTGGAATCAAATGGAATGGAATGTGGAATGCAATGGAATGGAATGCGGAATACAATGGAGTGGAAAGTGGAATGGAAATTGGAATCTAATGCAGTGGAGTGTGGAATGGAATGGAATGGAATCTGGAATGGCAAAGAGTGGAATGTGGACGGGAATGTTGACTGATATGGAATGGAATGAGGAATGGAATTTGGAATGGAATGGAATGGATCGTAGAATGGAACGTGGAATGGAAGGTGGAAAGGAATGTGGAATGGAATGGAATGGAATGTGGAATGGAATGGAATGGACTGTGGAATGGAATGTGGAATGGAATGGAATGAGGAACATAGTGAAATGGAATGTGGAATGGAATGGAATGGGGTGAAATGTGTAATGGAATGGAATGGAATGTGAAATGGAATAGAGTGGAATGTGGAATAGAGTGGAATGTAGAGTGGAATAGAGTGGAATGTGGAATGGAATGGAATGGAATGTGGAATGGAATGGAACACAATGTGGAATGCAATGTGGAAAGGAATGTAATGGAATGTGGAATGGAATGGAATGGAAAGTGGAATGGAATGGAATGTGCAATAGAATGGAATTGAAAGGAATGGAATGAAATTTGAAAAGGAATGAATGAAATGTGCAATGGAATTGAATGGAATGTGAAATGGAATGCAACGGATTGGAATGTTTAAAAGAATGGAATGAAATGTGGAAAGGAATGTGGAATGGAATGTGCAATGGAATGTGGAATGGAGTGGAGTGGAATGTGGAATGGAATTTGACTCGGAATGGTGTGTAATGTGGAATGAAAGGGAGTGGAATGTGGAATGGAATGCAATGGAATGTGGAACGGAATGTGGAATGGAATGGAATGGAATGGAAGGGAATGTGGAATGGAATGTGAAATGGAAAGGAATGCAATGGAATAGAATGTGGAATAGAAAGTGGCATGGAAAGTAATGGAACATGGAATGGAATGTGGCCAGGAATGGGTTGGAATTTAAGGGAATGTGGAATGGAATGGTATGCAGAATGGAATGTGGAATGGAATGGAGTGGAATGTAAGGGAATGTGGAATGGAATGTGAAATGGAATGGAATGGAATAGAATGTGGAATCGAAGATGGAATGGAAAGGAATGGATCGTGGAAGGGAATATGGTATGGAATAGAATGGAATGTGAAATGGAATGTGTAATGGAACGTGGAACGGAACGTGGACTGGAACGTGGAATGAAATGGAATGGAATGTGGAATGGAATGGAATGGTATGGAATTTGGAATGGAATGGAAAAGGATGTGGAATGGAATGGAAAGGAATGGAATGGAATTTCAAATGTAATGGAATGGAATGTGCGACAGAATGGAATGCATTGTGGAATGGAATACGGAATGGAATGTGAAATGGAATGGAATGGAATGTGAAATGGAACATGAAATGGAATGGTGTGAAATGTAGAATGGAACGTGGAATGAAATGAGGAATGGAACGTGGAATGGAATGGAATGGAATGGAACGTGGAATGGAATGGAATGGAAAGTGGAATGGAACGGAATGGAACGTGGAATGCAATGGAATGGAACGTAGAATGGAATGTGGAATGGAACCTGGAATGGAAGGTGGAATGGAACGGAATGGAAAGTGGTATGAAACGGAATGGAATGTCCAATGGATTGTGGAATGGAAAGGAATGGAATGGGGAGTGCAATGGAATGTTAAGTGGAATGGAAGGGAAAGGAACGGAATAGAATGTAGAATGGAATGGAATGGAATATGGAATGGAAGGGAATATGGAATGGAATATGGAATGTGGAATGGAATGGAATGGAGTTTGGAATGGAAAGTGGAATGGAATGGTAAGGAATGGAATGAGGAATGGAATGTGGAATGGAATGGAATGCAATGTCGAATGGAAAGTGGAATGGAATTTAATGGAACCTGGAAAGGAATGGAATGGAATGTGAAATGGAATGGAATGGAGTTTGGAATGGAACGTGGAGTGGCATGGAATGGAATATGGAATGGAAAGGAATGTGGAATGGAACATGGAATGGAATGGAATGGAACGTGGAATGAAATGTGGAATTGAATGGAATGGAATGTGGAATGGAATGGAATGGAATGTGGAATGCAATGTGGAATGGAATGGCATGGAATGTGGAATGGAATGGAAAGGAATGGAATGTAGAATGGAAAGTGGAATGGAATGGAATGGAATGTCGAATGGAAAGTGGAATGGAAAGGACAGGAATGTTTAATGGAATGCAGAATGGAATGGAATGTTGAACGCAAAGTGGAATGGAAAGGGCAGGAATGTTTAATGGAATGTGGAATGGAATGGAATGGAATGGAAGTTGGAAGTTGGAATGGAATGTGGAATGGAAAGAGGAAAGGAATGGAATCCAAAGGGGAATGGAAAGAATGGTGTGGAATGTGAAATGGAAAGAGGAATGGAAAGGAATGCAACGTGGAATGGAGGGTGAAATGGAACGTGGAATGGAACGTTCAATGGAATGGAATGAAACGTGGAATGGAACTGGGATTGGAACGTGGAAAGGATAGTGGAAAGGAACGTGGAATGTAATGTGAGACGGAGTGGAACGGAATGTGGAATGGAATGGAATGGAAAGGAAAGAATGGAATGGAATGGTATTTGGAATGGAATGAAATGGAATGCGGAATGGAATGTGGAATGAAACGTGCATAGAAATGATGTTGAATGAGGAATGGAATGTGGAATGGAATGGAGTGGAAAGTGGAATGGTATGGAAAGCAGAGGAATGTGGAAAGGAATGGAATGGAATTTGGAATGGAATGTAGAATGGAATGGAATGGAATTTAATGTTGAATGGAAAGTGGAATGCAACGGAATTGAATCTGGAATGGAAGGTGGAATGGAATTTGGAATGAATGGCATGGAATGTGGAATGGAATGAGGAATGGAAAGGAAAAGAATGTGGAATGGAATGGAATGGCGTGGAATGTGGAATGGAATGTAGAATGGAATATGGAATATAATGTGGAATGGAATGGAATGTGGAATGGAATGGAATGGAATGGAATGGAATGTGGAATGGAATGTGGAATGGATTGCAATGGAATGGAATGGAATGTGGAATGGTATCTAATGTGGAAAGGAATGTGGAAGCGAATAGAATGGAACGTGGAATGGATTGTGGAATGGACCATGGAATGGAATGTGGAATGGAATGGAATGGAATGAAATGGAATGTAAAACGGAATGGGATGGAATGTTAAATGGAATGTGGAATGGAATGTAATGGAACGTGGAATGGAATGGAATGGAATGTGGAATGCAATGTGAAATGGAATGGAATGGAATATAATGCAATGTGGAATGGGATGGAATGATATGTGGAATGGTACATAGCATTGAATGAAATGGAATGTGAAATGGAATGGAATGTAATGGATTGTGATGTGGAATGGAATGGAAAGGTATATGTATTGGAATGGAATGGAAGGTGGAATGGAATGGAATGGAGTGGAAAGTGGAATGGAATTGAATGGAATGTGGAATGGATGTAGCATGGAATGTGGAATGGAATGTGGAATGAAATGGAATGGAATGTGGAATGGAATGGAATGGAAAGTGGAATGGAAAGCAATGGATTGTGGAATGTAAAGAATGGAATGTGGACAGGAATTTAATGGAATGGAAAGTGGAATGGAATGGAAAGTGATGTGGAATGCAATTTGTAATGGAATGGAAAGGAATGTGGAATGGAATTTGGAATGGAATGGAAAGGAATGTGGATTGGAAAGTGGAATGAAATGGAATGGAATGTGGAATGGAATGTAATGGAATGTGGAATGGTATGCAATGGAAAGGAATGTGGAATGGAAAGGAATGGAAAGTGGAATGGAAAGGAATGGAATGCGGAATGGAATGGAATGGAATATGGAATGAAATGGTATGGAATGCAATGTGGAATGGAATGGAGTGGAAAGGAATGTGGAAAGGAATCTAATGCAATATAACGGATTGAAATCGATTGGAATGGAATGTGGAATGGAATGGATGGGAATATGGAATGTAATGGAATAGAAACAAATGCAATGTGGAATGGAATGGAAGGCAATGTGGAAAGGAATGTGGAAAGGAATGGAATTGAATGTGGAATGGAATGGAATGCAATTTGGAATGGAATTGAAGGGAATGCAACGTTCAATGGAATGGAATGCAATTGAATGTGGAATGGAATGGAATAAGGAATGGAATGAAATGGGATGGAAAGGAATGGAATGTGGAATGAAATGGACGGGAATGTGGAATGGAATGTGGAATGGAACGGAATTGAAAGGAATGAAATGGAATATGGAATGGAATGGAATGCAAGGGACAGGAACGGAATGTGGAATTGAATGGAAGGGAATTTGGAAGGAAATGTGGAATGGAATGGAATGGAATGGATTGCAATGTGGAATGTCATGGAATGAAATTTGGAATGGAATGTGGAATAGAATGTGGAATTGAATGAAGTGGAAAGTGGAGTTGAATGGGGAATATAATGTGGAATGAAATAGAGTGGTATGTGGAATGGAATGGAATGGAGTGGAATGTGGAGTGGAATGGAATGTGGAATGGAATGTGGAATGGATTGGAAAGGAATGTGGAATGGAATGGAATGGAAAGTGGAATGGAATGTGGAATGGAATGGAATGGAAAGTGGAATGCAATGTGGAATGGAATGTGGAAAGGAATGGAATGGAAAGTGGAATGCAATGTGGAATGGGATGTGGAATGGAATGTGGAATAGAATGGAATAGAATGTTCAACGGAAGAGAATGTAGCGGAATGTGGAATGGATGGAAGAATGGAATGTGGAATGCAATGTGGAATGGAATGGAATATGGAATTGAATGTGGATTGGAATGGAATATAATGGAATGAAATGTGGAATGGATTGTGGAATGGAGTGGAATGGAATGGAATGGAACGTGGAATGTAATGGAATGGAATGGAATGTGGAATGGAATGGAATGGAAAGGATTGGAATGTGTAATGAAATGAAACGGAAAGTGGAAAGAAATGGAATGGAATGGAATGTGGAATGGAATTGAATGGAATGGAATGTAATGCAGAATGGAATGGAATGGAATGTGGAATGGAATGCAATTGAATGTGGAATGGAATCCAATGGAATGTGGAAAGGAATGGAATGGAATGGAATGGAATGCGGAAAGGAATGCAATTTAATGTGGAATGGAATGCAGTGGAATGTGGAATGGAATGGAATGGAATGTGGAATGGAATGGAAAGGATTGTGGAAAGGAATGGAATGAAATTCGGGATGGAATGCAATGAAATGTGTATTGGAATGGATTTTAAAGTGGAATGGGTTGTAAAATGTTTAAAAATGGAATGCGGAATGCAATGCGGAATGGAATGGAAGGGAATTTGGAATGGAATGAGGAATGGAATGTGGAATAGAATGTGGAATCGAATGTGGAAACGTATGGAATGGAATGTGGAATGGAAAGTAGAATGGATTCTGCAACGGAATGGAATACAATGTGGAATGGAATGGAATGGATTGTGCAATGGAATGGAGTGGAATGTGGAAAGGAAAGTGGAATGGAATGGCCTGGAATGTGGAATGGGATGGAATGAAATGTGGAATGGATTTGAAAGGAGCTTGGACTGGAATGGAAAAGAACGGAATGGAATGTGCAATGGAATGGAATTTGGAGATGAATGCTGTATGGAACGGAATGGAATGTGCAATGGAATGGAATTTGGAGAGGAATGCTGTATGGAACGGAATGGAATGTGGAATGGAATGGATTGGAATGGAATATGGAATGGAATGGAATGGAATTTGGAATGGAATGAAATGGAATGGAATGTGGAATGCAATGGATTGGAATGGAATGGAATGGAATGGAATGGAATCGAAGGGAATGCGGAATGGAAGGTGGAATGGATTGGAAACGAATGTGGAATGGAATGGAAAGGAATGGAATGTGGAATTGAATGCAATGGAATGTGGAATGGAATGTGCAAAGGAATGGAATGGAATGTGGAATGGAATGGAATGGAATTTGTAATGGATCATGGAATAGAACGTGGAATGGAAAGTGGAAAGGATTGTGGAATGGAACATGGAATGGACCGTGGAATGGAATGTGGAATGGAATGTGGAATGGAAGTCAATGGAATGGAATGGAAATTGAAATGAATTATAATGAAAGGTGTAATGGAATGGAATGAAGTGGAAAGTGGAATGGAATGCAATACGGAATGGAATGTGGAATGGAATGGAGTGGAATATGGAATGGAATGGAACGTAGTGGATTGTGAAATGGAATGTGGAATGGAATGGAATGGAATATGGAATGGAATGGAATGTGGAAAGGAATGGAAAGAAGTGTCAGATGGAATGGAATGGAATGGAATATGGAATGGAATGTGCAATGGAATGTGGAATGGAAAGGGGAATGGAATGTAGTGGAATGTGGAATTCAATTTAATGGATTGGAAAGTGGAATTGAATGTGGAATGGAATGGAATGGAATGGATTTGACTGGAATGTGGAATGGAATGGAGTGGAATGTGGAATGGAATGGAACGAAGTGGATTGTGAAATGGAATGTGGAATGGAATGGAATGGAATATGGAATGGAATGGAATGGAATGTGGAAAGGAATGGAATGAAGTGGCAGATGGAATGGAATGGAATGGAATGTGGAATTGAACGTGCAATGGAATGTGGAATGGAAAGGGGAATGGAATGTAGTGGAATGTGGAATCAAATGGAATGGAAGGTAGAATGAAATGGAATGGAATGCGGAATGCAATGGAGTGGATTTTGGAATGGAATGTGGAAGGTAATGCAGTGGAGTGTGGAATGGAATGGAATGGAATCTGGAATGGCAAGGAGTGGAATGTGGACTGGAATGTGGACTGATATGGAACGGAATGAGGAATGGAATTTAGAATGGAATGGAATGGATCGTAGAGTGGAACGTGGAATGGAAGGTGGAAAGGAATGTGGAACGGAATGGAATGGAATGTGGAATGGAATGGAATGGACTGTGGAATGCAATGGAAAGGAATAAGGAATATAATGAAATGGAACATGGAATGGAATGGAAAGGGGTGGAATTTGTAATGGAATGGAATAGAATGTGAAACGGAATAGAGTGGAATGTGGAATAGAGTGGAATGTAGAGTGGAATAGAGTGTAATGTGGAATGTCGAATGGTGCAGAATGGAATGTGGAATGGAATGCAAGGGAACGCAGAATGGAATCTGGACTGCAAAATTTAATGGAAAGTGGAAAGGAACGTGGAAAAGAACGTGGAATGGAAGATGGAATGGAAAGTGGAATGGAAACTGGAATGCAATGTGGAATGGAATGGAATGGAATGTGGAGTGGAAAGGAATGGAATGTGGAATGCAATGTGGAAAGGAATATAGTGGAATGTGGAATGGAATGTGGAATGGAATGGAATGGAAAGTGGAATGGAATGGAATGGAATGGAATGGAATGGAATGTGGAATGAAATGGAATGGATTGCGGAATGCAATGGAATGGAATGGAATGTGGAATGGAATGGAATGGAATGTGGAATGGAATGGAATGGAATGTGCAATAGAATGGAATTGAAAGGAATGGAATGGAAATTGAAATGGAATGAATGAAATGTGCAATGGAATTGAATGGAATGTGGAATGGAATGCAATGGAATGGAATGTGGAATGAATTGGAATGGATTGCGGAATCGAATGGAATGGAATGGAATGTGGAAGGGAATGCAAAGGAATGTGCGATAGAATGGAAATGAAAGGAATGGAATGGAATTTGAAATGGAATGAATGAAATGTGCAATGGAATTGAATGGAATGTGGAATGGAATGCAAGGGAGTGGAATGTTTCAAAGAATGGAATGAAATGTGGAAAGGAATGAGGAATGGAATGTGCAATGGAATGTGGAATGGAATGGAGTGGTATGTGGAATGGAATTTGGCTCGGAATGGTGTGGAATGTGGAACGGAATGGAGTGGAATGTGGAATGGAATGTAATGGAATGTGGAATGGGATGTAGAAAGGAATGGAATGGAAGGGAAGGGAATGTGGAATGGAATGTGAAATGGAAAGGAATGGAATGGAATAGAATGTAAAATGGAAAGTGGAAAGGAAAGTAATGGAACATGGAATGGAATGTAGAAAGGAATGGGATGGAATTTAAGGCAATGTGGAATGGAATGGAATGCGGAATGGAATGTTGAATGGAATGGAGTGGAAGGTAAGGGAATGTGGAATTGAATGTGAAATGGAATGGAATGGAATAGAATGTGGAATCGAAGATGCAATGGAAAGGAATGGAAATTGGAAGGGAATGTGGTATGGAATAGAATGGAATGTGAAATGGAATGTGTAATGGAACGTGGAATGGAACGTGGAAAGGAACGTGGAATGAAATGGAATAGAATGTGGAATGGAATGGAATGGTATGGAAATTGGAATGGAATGGAAAGGGAAGTGGAATGGAATGGAAAGGAATGGAATGGAATTTCAAATCTAATGGAATGGAATGTGTGACGGAATGGAATGCATTGTGGAATGGAGTATGGAATGGAATGTGAAATGGAATGGAATGGAATGTGGAATGGAATATGTAATGCAATGGCGAGAAATGTGGGATGGAACATGAAATGGAATGGCGTGAAATGTGGAATGGAACGTGGAATGGAATGAGGAATGGAGCGTGGAATGGAATGGAATGGAACATGGAATGGAATGGAATGGAACTTGGAATGGAACGGAATGGAACGTGGAATGCAATGGAATGGAACGTAGAACGGAACGTGGAATGGAACCTGGAATGGAAAGTGGAATGGAACGGAAAGGAACATGGTATGCAACGGAATGGAATGTCGAATGGATTGTGGAATGGAAAGGAATGGAATGTGGAGTGCAATGGAAAGGAAGGGAATGGAACGGAATAGAATGCAGAATGGAATGGAATGGAATATGGAATTTCATGTGGAATGGAATTTAATGGAACCTGGAAAGGAATGGAATGAAATGTGGAATGGAATGGAATGGAGTTTGGAATGGAACGTGGAATGGCATGGAATGGAATATGGAATGGAATGGAATGTGGATTGGAACATGGAATGGAATGGAATGGAACGTGGAATGAAATGTGGAATCGAATGTAATGGAATGTGGAATGGAATGGAATGGAACGTGGAATGGAATGGAATGGTAAGGAATGGAATGCGGAATAGAATGTGGAATGGAATGGAATGGAATGTCGAATGGAAAGTGGAATGGAAAGGACAGGAATGTTTAATGGAATGTGGAATGGAATGGATTGGAATGGAAGTTGGAAAGGAATGTGGAATGGAAAGAGGAATGGAATGGAATCCAAAGCGGAATGGAAAGGAATGGAACGGAATGTGGAATGGAAAGAGGAATGGAATGGAATGCAACGTGGAATGGAGGGTGAAATGGAATGTGGAATGGAACGTTGAATGGAATGGAATGAAACGTGGAATGGAACTGGGATTGGAACATGGAAAGGATAGTGGAAGGGAACGTGGAATGGAACTGGGATTGGAACATGGAAAGGATAGTGGAAGGGAACGTGGAATGGAACGTGGAATGTAATGTGAGATGGAATGGAATGGAATGTGGAATGGAATGGAATGGAAAGGAAAGGAATGGAATGGAATGGTATTTGGAATGGAATGAAATGGAATGTGGAATGGAATGTGGAATGAAACGTGGATAGAAATGATGTTGAATGAGGAATGGAATGTGGAATGGAATGGAGTGGAAAGTGGAATGGTATGGAAAGGAGAGGAATGTGGAAAGCAATGGAATGGAATTTGGAATGGAATGTAGAATGCAATGGAATGGAATTTAATGTTGAATGGAAAGTGGAATGCAACGGAATTGAACCTGGAATGGAAGGTGGAATGGAATTTGGAAAGAATGTAATGGAATATGGAATGGAATGTGGAATGGAATGGAAAGGATGAGGAATGGAATGGAATGGCGTGGAATGTGGAATGGAATGTACAATGGAATGTGGAATATAATTTGGAATGGAATGGAATGTGGAATGGAATGGAATGGAATGGAATGTGGAATGGAATGTGGAATGGAATTCAATGGAACGGAATGGATTGTGGAATGGAATCTAATGTGGAAAGGAATGTGGAATCCAATAGAAAGGAACGTGGAATGGATTGTGGAATGGACCGTGGAATCGAATGTGGAATGGAATGGGATGGAAACAAACGGAATATAAAATGGAATGGAATGGAATGTGGAACGGAACGTAGTGGAATGTGGAATGGAATGGAATGAAATGTGGAATGCAATGTGAAATGGAATGGAATGGAATATAAAGCAAGGTGGAATGGGATGGAATGATATGTGGAATGGTACGTAGAACTGAATGAAATGGAATGTGAAATGGAATGGAATGGAATGGATTGTAATGTAGAATGGAATGGAAAGGTATATGTATTGGAATGGAATGGAAGGTGGAATGGAATGGAATGGAGTGGAAAGTGGAATGGAATTGAATGGAATGTGGAATGGATGTAGAATGGAATGTGGAATGGAATGTGGAATGGAATGTGGAATGAATTGGAATGGAATGTGGAATGGAATGGAATGGAAAGTGGAACGGAATGGAATGGATTGTGGAATGTAAAGGAATGGAATGTGGACTGCAATTTAATGGAATGGAATGTGGAATGGAATGGAAAGTAATGTGGAATGCAATTTGGAATGGAATGGAAAGGAATGTGGAATGGAATTTGGAATGGAATGTAAAGGAATGTGGAACGGAAAGTGTAATGAAATGGAATGGAATGTACAATTGAATAGAATGGAAAATGGAACGGAATGGAATGGAATGTGGAGTGTAAAGGAATGGAATGTGGACTTGAATTTAATGGAATGGTAAGTGGAATGGAATTGAAAGCAATGTGGAATGCAATTTGGAATGGAATGGAAAGGAATGTGGAATGGAATTTGGAATGGAATGGAAAGGAATGTGGAATGGAAAGTGGAATGGAATGGAATGGAATGTGGAATGGAATGGAATGGAATGTGAGATGGAATGGAATGGAATGTGGAATGGAATGGAATGGAATGTGGAATGGAATGGAATGGAATGTGAGATGGAATGGAATGGAATGTGGAATGGAATGGAATGGAATGTGGAATGGAATGTGGAAAGGAATGGAGTGGAAAGTGGAGTAGAAAGGAATGGAATGTGGAATGGAATGGAAGAGAGTCGAATGTGGAATGGAATGAAATGTTGAATGGAATGTGCAATGGAATGTGGAATGGAATGGAATGGAATTAGAAATGTAATGAGTTGCTATGTGGAGTGGAATGGAATGGATTGGAAGGGAAAGTGCAATGGAATGGTATGGAATGTGGAATGAAATTGAATCCAACTTGGAATGTAATGGAATGGAATGTGGAAAGGAATTGAAAGTAGTGTGGAATGGAAAGAGGAATTGAATGGAATGGAATGTGGAATGGAATTTTATTGATTGCAGAATGGAATGGAATGGAATGGAATGTGGATGGGAATGGAATAGAAACGAAAGAAACGGAATGTGGGGTGGAATGCAATGGAATATGGAATAGAACGGAATTGAATTGAATGGAATGTGGAATGGAATGGAATTGAAAGGAATGGAATGTGGAATTGAATGGATTTGAATGTGGAATGGAATGTGGAATGGAATGCATTTGAAAGCAATGCGGAATGGAAAGGAATGGAAAGGAATGGAAAGTGGAATGGAAAGGAATGGAATGAGGAATGGAATGGAATGGAATGGAATATGAAATGAAATGATGTGGAATGCAATGTGGAATGGAATGGTGTTGAAAGGAATGTGGAAAGGAATCTAATGCAATATAATGGAGTGAAATGGATTGGAATGGAATGTGGAATGGAATGGAATGGAATACAGAATGGAATAGAATAGAAAGAAATGCAATGTGGAATGGAATGGAAGGCAATGTGGAAAGGAATGTGGAAAGGAATGGAATGGAATGTGGAATGGAATTTGGAATGGAATGGAAGGGAATGCAATGTTGAAAGGAATGGAAAGCAATTGAATGTGGAATAAAATGGAATGGAAAGGAATGGAATGTGGAATGAAATGGACGGGAATGTGGAATGGAATGTGGAATGGAATGGAATTGAAAGGAATGGAGTGGAATATGGAATCGAAAGGAATGGAATGGAAAGGAACGGAATGTGGAATTGAATGCAAGGGAATTTGGAAGGGAATGTGGAATGGAATGGAATGGAATGAAGTGCAATGTGGAATGTCATGGAATGGAATCTGGAATGGAATGTGGAATGGAATGCGGAATCGAATGAAGTGGAATGTGGAGTTGAATGGGGAATATAATGTGAAATGAAATAGAGTGGATTGTGGAATGGAATGGAATGGAGTGGAATGTGGAATGGAATGGAATGTGCGATGGAATTTGGAATGGAATGTGGAATGGAATGAAATGGAATATGGAATGGAATGTGGAATGGTTTGGAAAGGAATGTGGAATGGAATGGAATGGAAAGTGGAATGGAATGTGGCATGGAATGGAATGGAAAGTGGAATGGAATGTGGAATGGAACTTGGAATGTAATGGACTGCAACGAGGAATGGAATGGAATGGAATGTGTAATGGAATACAACGGATTGTGGAGTGGAATGGAATGGTTTGAAATGGAAATTGGAATGGAATGCAATGGAATGAAATTGAAATTGAAATGGAATGAAATGGAATGTGGAATGGAATGGAATGGAATGCGGAATGCAAAGGAATGGAATCGAAGGTGGAAGGGAGAGGAATGGAATGTGGAATGCAAATTGGAATGCAATGTCGAATGGCACGTGGAAAGGAATGAACTGGAATGTGGAATGGAATGAGGAATGGAATGGAGTGGAATGTGGTATGGAATGTGGAATGGAATGGAGTGGAATGTGGAATGGTATGGAATGCAGAGGAATGTGGAAAGCAATGGAATGGAATGCGGAATGGAATGTGGAATGGAATGGAATGCAATGTGGAATGGAATGTGGAAAGGAATGGAATGGAATGTGGAATGTGAAATGTAATGTGGAAGGGAATGTGAAATGGAATGTGGAATGGAATGTGGAATCGAATGTGGAGTGGAATGAAATGGAATGTGGAATGGAATGGAAAGTAATGTGCAGTGGAATGGAATGAAATGTGGAATCGAAAGTGAAATGCAATGGAATGGAATGTGGAATGGAATGGAAAGGAATTGTGTGGAAAGTAGAATGGAATGGAATGAAATGTGGAATTGAATGTGGAATGGAATGGAATGGAATGTAAAATGCAACGTGGAATGGAATGCGGAATTAAATGGACTGTAAAGTGCAATGGAACATGGAATGGAACATGGAACGGAATCTGAAATGGAAGGGAATGAAATACGGAATGGAATGTGGAATGGAATGTGGAATGGAATGGAATGGAACGTGGTATGTACTGGAATGGAACGTGGAATGGAATGGAATGGAATATTGAATCAAATGGAAAGGAATGATGTATGGAATGGAATGGAATGTGGAATGGAATGGAATGGAATGGATTGGAATTTGGAGTGGAATGGAAAGGAATGTGGAATGGAATGGAATGGAATGTGGAATTGAATGGAATTGAATGTGGAATGGAATGGAATGGAACGTAAAATTCAACGTGGAATGGAATGTGGAATTATATGGAATGGAAAGTGCAATGGAACGTGGAATGGAACATGGAATGGAATGTGGAATGTAAGGGAATGAAATACGGAATGGAATGTGGAATGGAATGGAATGGAACGTGGTATGTATTGGAATGGAACGTGGAATGGAATTGAATGGAATGTCGAATCGAATGGAACGGAATGAGGTATGGAATGGAATGAAATGTGGAATGGAATGGAATGGAATGGATTGGAATTTGGAGTGGAATGGAATGGAATGTGGAATGGAATGGAATGGAATGTGGAATTGAATGGAATTTAATGTGGAATGGAATGGAATGGAACGTAGAATGGCAGGTTTAAAGGAATGTGGAATGGAATGTGTAATGGAATGGAATGGAATGAAAAGTGGAATGGAATGGAATGGGATGGAATGAAGAACGGCATGTGGAATGGAATGTGGAATGAAATGGAAAGTGGAATGCAATGGAATGGAATGGAATGTGAAATGGAATGGAATGGAATTTGGAATGGAATGGAATTGAATGTGGAATGGAATGGAAAGGAAGGTGGAATGTAATGGAATGGAACGTGGAATGGAATGTGGAATGGAATGTGGAACAGAATGTGGACTGCAATGTGGAATGCAATGTGGAATGTAAAGGAATGGAATGTGGAATGAGATGGAATGGAATGGAATGTGGAATGGAATGGTATGTGGAATGCAATGGAATGGAATCTGGATGGAATGGAATGGAATGCGGAAAGGAATGGAATGTGAAATGTAAGGTGGAATGCAATGTGAAATGCAATGTGGAATGGAATGTGGAATTGAATGAAATGAATCGTGGAATGCAATACAATGGAACGTGGAATGGAGTGGAAATGTAAGTGGAATGGAAAATGGAATATAATGTGGAATGGAATTGAATGGAATGTGGAATGCAATGGAGTGAAATGTGGAATGGAATGGAATGGAATGTGGATTGGAATGGAATGGATTTTGTAACAGAATGTGGAATGGAATGGAAGGGAATGTGGAATTGAATGTAATTTGGAATGGAATGGAAAGTGGAATGGAAAGGAATGGAATGGAATGGAATGGGGTATTTAATGGAATGGAATGGATTGTGGACTCGAATGGAATGTGGAATGGAATGGAATGCAATTGTATGTGTAATGGATTGGAATGGAATGGAAAGTTGAATGGAATGGGAAATGAAAGGTGGAATGGAACGTGGAAGGGATTGGAATGGAAGGTGGAATAAAATGTGGAATGAAATGTGGAATGGAACGTGGAATGGAACTTCGAAAGTAATGTGGAATGGAATGGAATGGAATGGAACGTGGAATGGAATGAGTAATGGAATGGAATGGAATGTGGAATGGAAGTGAATGGAATGAGGAACGGAATTTGGAATGGAATGTGGAATGAAATGGAACGTGGAAAGGAATGGAATGGAAGGTGGAAAGGGATGGAATGGTATGTGGAATGCATTCCATTCCACATTCCATTCCATTCCATTGCATTCCATATTCCATTCCATACCATTCCACCCCATTGTACAATCCATTCCATTCCATTCCACATTCCATTCCATTCCATACGTCCTTTCATTCCACATTCCAGTCCATTCCATTCCATATTCCATTCTACATTCCATTCCATTCCATTACACATTCCATTCAATTCCATTGCACATTCCATTTCGCATTCCTTTCTACATTCCATTCCATTGCTTTGCACATTCCATTCAATTCCATTCCACATTCCATGCCATTCCGTTTCACATTCAATTCCATTCCATTCCATTCCACATTCCATGCCCTTCCGTTTCACATTCCATTCCATTCCATTCCATTCCACACTCCATTCCATTCCATTCCACGTTCCATTCCTCATTCCACTCCATTCCATTCCGCATTCCATTTCATTCCAATCCACATCCCATTCCATTCCATTTAACTTTCCATTCCAAATTCCACTCCATTCCAAACAGCATTCCATTGCATTCTATTCCACATTGCCTTTCATTCCATTCCACATTCCATTACACATTCCATTGCACGTTCCATACCACATTCCTCTCAATTCCATTGTACATTACATTCCATTCCGTTCCATTCCACATTACATTAGATTTCATTCCACCTTCCATTCCATTCCATTCCACATTCCATTCCACTCCATTCCACATTCCATTCCACATTCCATTATTTTCCATTCTACATTCCATTCCATTCCATTCCATTCCACATTCCGTTCCATTCCATTCAACATTCCCTTCCATTCCATTCCACGTTCCATTCCATTCCATTCGACGTTCCATTCCACATTTCATTCCATTGCATTCCACATTCAATTCCATTGTATTCGACGTTCCATTCCATTCCATTTCACATTCCATTCCATTCCACATTCTATTCCATTACATTCCTCACTCCACTCCATTCCATTCCACATTCCATTCTGCATTCCTCTCCATTCCATTCCATATTCCATTGCATTCCATTCTACATTCCATTCAACACTGCATTTGATTCCATTCCACCTTCTATTCCACATTCCTTTCCATTCCATTCCTCACTCCACTCCATTCCATTCCACATTCCATTCTGCATTTCACTCCATTACATTCCACATTCCATTGCATTCCATTCTACATTCCATCCCTTTCCACATTCGATTCCTCTTTCCATTCCACATTCCATTAAAAATTTAATTCCTTTCCATTCCATATTCCAATCCACATTCCATTCAATGCCATTTAAGATTACTATCCACATTCCACTCCATTCAATTCCACATTCAATTGCATTGCATTTCATTCCAATCCACATTCCATTCCATTGCATTCCATTCCATACCACATTCCATTCCATTCCATTCCTTTCCACATTCCATTTCATTCTATTACACATTCCCTTCCATTCAATTCCATTCAACGCCACAATCCATTCCATTCCATTCCATTCCACATTCCATTCCACATTCCTTTCCAAATTCCATACCATTCCACATTGCATTCCAAATTCCATTCAACATTCCTTTCCACATTCCACTGCATTCCATTCCATTCCATTACACATTCCATTCCATTGCATTCCACGTTCCATTCCATTCCATTCCTCATTCCATTCCACATACCATTCCATTCCATTCCACATTCCATTACACATTCCATTCCACGTTCCATTCCACATTCAATTCCATGCCATTCCCCATTGCAATGCATTCCATTCCATTCCACATTCCATTCCATTCCATTCCACGTTCCATTCCACATTCCATTCCACATTCCATTTCACAATCCATTCCATGCCATTCCACATTGCACCCCATTCCTTTCCATTCCACATTCCACTCCATTCCTTTCAACGTTCTACTTCCTTCCAATCCACGTTCCATTCCACATTCGATTCCACATTCCATTCCACGTTCCATTCCATTCCATTCCACATTCCAATCCATTCCATTCCATATTCCATTCCACATTCCGTTTCATTCCATTCCACATTCCATTCTATATTCCATTCCATTCCATTCCACATTCCACTCCATTTCATTCCATTCCACATTCCACTCCATTCCGTTCCACATTCCATTCCACATTTCACTCTACATTCCACTTCATTCAATTCCACATTCTATTCCACATTCAATTTCATGCCATTCCACATTGCACTCCATTCCTTTCCATTCCATATTCCATTCCATTCCATTCCACATTCCATTCCATTCCATTCCACATTCCATTCCATTCCATTCCACATTCTATTCCAGATTCCATTCCACATTCCATTCCACATTCCGTTCCATGTTCCATTCCTTTTCTTTCCACATTCCATTCCATTTCATTCCACATTCCTTTCCAAATTCCATTCCCTTCCATTACACATTCCATTCCATGAAATCCAAATTTCGATTCAATTCCATTCCGTTCCATTCCATTCCAAATTCCATTCCATTACATTCCACCTTCAATTTCATTCCATTCCACATTGCATTCCAATCCATTAAAAGTTCCACTCGACGTTGCATTCCACTTTCCACTCCACATTCCATTCCATTCCATTCCACGTTCCATTCGACTTTCCATTCCACATTCTATTCCATTCCATTCAACATTCCATTGCATTCCATTCCATTTCACATTCCATTCCATTCCATTCAATTTCACATTCCATTCCACATTCCATTCCATTCCATTGCACATTCCATTCCATTCCATTCAATTTCACATTCCATTCCACATTCCATTCCATTCCATTGCACATTCCATTCCATTACATTACATTCCTTTCCACCTTCCATGCCATTCCATTCCATTCCACATTGCATTACTTTCCATTCCATTCCATATTCCATTCGATTCCATTCCTCATTCGATTCCTTTGCATTCCACATTTCATTCCATTCCATTCCACACTCCTCTCCACATTTCATTCCACGTTCCATTCCTTTCCATTACACATTCCATTCCCTTCCATTCCATTCCAGTAAAGATTCCATTCCATTCCGTTTCACATTTCTTTCCATTCAATTGCATTACATTACTTTCCTTTCCACATTCCATTCCATTGAATTTCACATTCCGTTGCATTCCATGCCACCTTCCATTTCATTCCATTGTACGTTCCAGTCCACATTCCATCACATTATATTCCATTCCATTCCACATGCCATTCCATTCCATTCCACTTTCCTTTCCATTGCATTCCACATTGCATTCCATTCCATTCCACCTTCCATTCCACGGTCCATTCCACCTTCCATGACAAGTTCCATTCCACTTTCCACTCCGCCTTACATTTCATTCCATTAAACGTTCCATTCCACTTTCCATTGCAGTTTCCACTCCACATTCCATTCCATTCCATTCCACGTTCAAATCCACGCTCCATTCCACTTTTCATTCCCTCTGCATTCCACGTTTCATTCCTCATTCTATTCCATTCCATTCCACATTCCATTCCATTCCTTTTCACATTCCTTTCCATTCCATTCCACATTCCATTCTATTCCATTCCACATTCCATTCCATTCCACATTCCTTTCCATTCCATTCCACTCCACATTCCACTCCTCTTTCCTTTCAATTCCATTCCATTCCATTCCATTCCATTCAACATACCATTCCATTCCATAAAACATTCCATTCCACATTCCATTCCATTCCATTCCACATTCCATTCTACATCCCATTCCATTCCATTCCACTTTCCATTGAATTCCATTCAACATTCCATTCCACATTCCATTCTACATTCCATTCCATTCCATTCCACATTCCACTCCATTTCATTCCATTCCACATTCCACTCCATTCCGTTCCACATTCCATTCCACATTTCACTCCACATTCCACTTCATTCCATTCAACATTCCATTCCACATTCCATTCCACATTCCGTTTCATGCCATTCCACATTGCACTCCACATTCCACTCCATTCCATTCCATTCCATTCCAATTTACATTCCACTTTCCATTCCACATTCCATTCTACATATCATTCCATTCCATTCCACATTACATTCTACGTCCCATTCCATTCCATTCCACTTTCGATTACACATTACATTCCACATTCCATTCCATTCCATATTCGATTCCAAATTCCATTGCATTCCTGTCAACATTCCAATCCACTTTCCATTCCTTTCCATTCCACATTCCACTCCATTCCAATCCACATTCCGTTCCGTAATCTGTTCGAATCATTTGCACATTCCATTCCACATTCCATTCCATTCCATTCCACGTTCCATTCCACGACCAATTCCACATTCTGTTACACTTTCCAGTCCATTCCATTCCACGATCCATTCCACGTTCCATTCCATTCCATTCCATGTTGCATTCCGCATTCCATTGCACATTCCATTCCGCGTTCCATTCCAACTTCCATTGCACATTCCATTCCACCTTCCATTCCACCTCCCATTTTATTCCATTCCACTTTCCATTCCATTGCATTCCACGTTCCATTTCATCCCATTCCACATTCCATTCTACATTCCATTTCACATTCCGTTCCACATTCCATTTCACATTCCATTCCATTCCATTCCATTCCATTCCAGATTGCATTACATTCCAATCCACATTCCCTTCCACATTCAGTTGCATTCCATTCCACATTCCATACAAACCAATTCCATTCCATTCCACATTCCATTCCATTCCTTTCCACATTCCATTCCACTTTCCAATCCATTCCAATCCAGATTTCATTACCTTCGACTTTCCATTCCACATTCCATTCCATTCCATCTCACCTTGCATTCCACATACCGTTCCATTCCTTTCCACATTCCATTCCATTCCATTCCACTTTCCATTCCACATTCCATTCCACTTTCCATTCCATTCCATTCCTCATTCCATACAATTCCATTTCATTCCATTCCACATTCCATTCTATTACATTGCTCATTCCATTCCATTCCATGCCACAATCCGTACCATTCTATTCCAATCCATTCCACATTCCATTCCATTCCATTCCACTTTCCATTCCATTCTATTCCGCATTCCATTCCATTCAATTTCACATTCCGTTCCATTTCATTCCAAATTCCATTCCATTCCACATTCCATTCCATTCTGTTCCACATTCCATTCCATTCCTTTCCATTCAATTGCACATTCCATTCCATTCCATTCCACATTCCATTCCATTCCATTCTACATTCCATTGCATTGCATTCATTTCCACTTTCCTTTCCATTATATTCCACATGCCTTTCCACATTCCATTCCTCATTCCATTCTCTTTCATTTCACATTCGATTCCATTCCATTAGGCAATCCATTCCACTTCAAATTCCACGTTCCGTTGCACTTTCCATTACACGTTTCATTCCACGTTCCGTTCCATGTCACATTCCCTTCCATTCCACATTCCATTCCACATTCCATTCCATTCTATTCCATTCCACATTCCATATCATTCCATTCCACATTCCATTGCATTCCATTCCACATTCCATTCCACTTTCCATTCCATTCCATTCAACATTCCATTCCTTTCCATTCCACATCATATTCCATTCCTTTCGACATTCCGTTCCATTCCATTCCACTTTCCATTCCATTAAATTCCACATTCTATTCCATTCCATTCCACGCTCAATTTCATTCCATTCCACATTCCATTCCACATTCCATTTCACATAACATTCACCATTCCATTTCGCATTCCATTCCACATTCCATTCCACATTCCATTTCACATTCCATTCCACAATCCATTTCACAGTCCATATTCCATTCCATTCCATTTCACGTTCCATTTCATTTCACGTTCCATTGCATTCCATTCCACATTCCATTCCTTTCTATTAAATTTTCCATTCAATTCCGTTCCATATTCCACTCCACATTACATTGAACATTCCATTCCATTCCATTCCATTCCACATTCCATTCCATACCATTCCACATTTGATTCCATTCCATTCCATTCCATTCCACATTCCATTCCACATTCCATTACCTTCCATTCCACATTCCATTCCATTCCAAACCACATACCATTCCATTACGTTCCATCCCACATTCCATTACACGTTCCATTCTATTCCATTTCACCTTCATTCCACCTTCCATTCTATAATCCATGCCATTCCATTCTACGTTACATTCCACATTCCATTCCTTTGCATTCCACTGTCCATTCCATTCCATTCTGCATTCGTTTCCATTCCATTCCTTCTATTCCAAGTTCCATTCTGTTCCATTCTCTTCAATGTTCCATTCCATTCCATTCCACATTCCATTCTATTACTTTCCACATTCCATTCCACATTCAATTCCATTCCATTCCACCTTCCATTCCACGTTCCATTCCATGTTCCATTCCCTGTTCCTATCCACATTCCCATCCACATTCGATTCCATTCTATTCTGTATTCCATACAATTCCATTGCATTCCAATCCACTATCCATGCCATATTCCATAGCATTCCTTTCCATTCCATACCACAATCCATTCCATTCCATGGCACATTCCATTCCACATTCCATCCCACATTCAATTCCGTTCCATTCCACATTCCATTCCATTCCATGCCCCATTCCACTCCGCCTTCCATTCAAAATTCCATTCCACATTCCAATCCAGACCATTACACATTCCATTCCACATTGCATTCCATTCCATTCCATTCCACATTGTATTCCACATTACATATTCCTTTCCATTCCATTCTACATTACATTCCACATTCCATTCCATTGCATTCCACATTCTGTACCACATTCCTTTACACATTCCATTCCATTGCATTCCACATTCCATTCCACATTCCATTTTATTCGATACCACATTCCATTCCATTCAGCTTCACATTCCATTCCATTCCATTTAATTCCACATTCCAAACATTCCATTCCGTATTCCTTTCCACTGCTTTCCCTTCCTTTCCACATTACATTCCTTCCATTCTACTCCACATTACATTCAGTTTCATTCCACATTCCATTCAAATACATTTCACATTCCATTACACATTCCATTCCACATTCTATTCCACGTTCCATTCCATTGCATTCCACATTCTATTCCATTCCATTCCACATTCCATTCCATTCAATTCCTCATTCCATTCCATTCCATTCCATTGCATTCCACATTCAATTCCATTCCATTCCGCATTCCATTACATTCCATTCATTTCTATACTACATTCCATTCCCTTCCATTCCACATTCCATTCCGCATTGCGTTCCATATTCTCTTCCATGTTCCAATTCATTCCATTCCGAATTCCATTCCAATCCATTCAAATTCCTTTCCATTCCATTCCACATTCCATGCCATTCCCTTCCGCTTTCCATTCCACATTCCATTCCGCATTCCATTCCACGTTGCATTCCATTCCGTTCCACGTTCCATTCCACTTTCCATTCCATTCCATTCCACGTTCCATTCCACATTCCATTGCACATTCCCTTCCACGATCCATTCCACATTCCATTCTATGTTCCATTCCACGTTCCATTCCACGTTTCATTGCTCTTTGTATTCCGTACCATTCCAACTTCCATTCCATTTTCCATTCCATTCCATTCCATTCCAGGTAACATTTCACATTCCATTCCTCATTGCATTCCACATTCCATTACGTTGCATTACACTTTCCATTCCACATTCCGTTCCACAATCCATTCCACAATAAATTAGATTCCATTACATTCTGTGCCACATTCCATTCCATATTCCATTCCACATTCCGTTGCTCATTTCATTCCATTCCATTTCACATTTAATTAAAATCCCATTCCATTCCATTCCACATTCCATTACACATTCAATTTCACATTCCATTCGACATTACATTCCAGATTGCATTTCATATTAGATTCCAGATTGCATTCCATTCCATTCCACATTCCATTCCACATTCCATTCCATTCCATTCCTCATTCCATTCCATTCCATTCGAAGTTCCATTCCACTTTCCATTCCACGTTCCATTCCACATTCCAATCCAGTTTCCATTCCATTCCGCATTCCATTCCGTTCCATTACACGTTTCTTTCCACATTACATTCCACATTCCATTCCATTCCATTAAACATTCCATTAAACGTTGCATTCCACGTTCCATTCCACGTTCCATACCATTCCCTTCCACGTTCCATTCCACGTTCCATTAAATTCCTTTCCACATTCCATTACACATACCTTTCCACATTACTTCCGTTCAGTTCCACATTCCATTCCACATTCCATTCCATTCCATTCCACATTCCATTACACCTTCCATTCAAAATTCCATTCCACTTTCCATTCCATTACATTCCACATTCCATTCAACATTCCATTCCATGTTTCATTTCTTTCCATTCTACATTCCATTATACGTTCTATTCCATTCCATTCGATGTTCCATTCCACGTTTCATTCCATATTCCATTCCTTTCTATTCCCCATTCCATTCCTTTCCATTCCACATTCGATTCCATGTTGCATTCCATTCCTTTCCACATTACATTCTACATTCCATTCCACATTCCCTTCCATTACATTCCATGTTACATTCCACGTTCCATTCCTTGTCCCATTCCATTCCTTTCCACGTTGATTTCCACATTCTATTCCATTCCATTTCACGTTGCATTCCACATTCCATTCAATTACATTCCACATTCCATTCCATTCCACCTTCCTTTCCACATTCCACTCCACATTCCATTCCACCTTCCATTCAAAATTCCATTCCACATTCCATTCCATTCCATTCCATATTCCATTCCATTCCATTCCACATTCCTTTCCATTTCATCCCACATTCCATTCCACATTCCATTCCATTCCAATCCCCATTCAGTTCCAATCCATTCCAGTCTAGTCCACATTCTTTTCCATTCCATTCCATTCCACATTCCATTCCAATTTATTCCACATTCCATTTCATTCCATTCTACATAAATTTCCACATTCCATTCCGTAATCCAATCCACATTCCGTTACACTGTGTTCCATAAACCATTCCATCCCATTCCACATTCCATTCCATTCCATTCTATTCCATTCCATTCCACATTCCGTTCCATTCCTTTCCTTTCCAGGCCACATTCTATTCAATTCCAATCCATTCCATTCCACATTCCTTTCCATTCCTTTGCACATTCAATTCCATTCAATTCCTCATTCCATTCCATTCCATTCCATATTCCATTCCATTCAATTCCACATTCCATTCCATTTAATTCCAAATTCCATTCCATTCCATTGCACATTCCATTCCTTTCCATTCCATTCCGTGTTCCATTCCATTCTATTCCACTTTCCAGTCCATTCCGTTCCACTTTCCACTGATTTCCATTCCATTCAATATTCCATTCCATTCTATTAGTCATTCCATTCCACGTTCTATTCCACTTTCCATTGCACATTCCATTACACGTTCCATTCCACGTTCCATTCCACATTCCAATCAATTCCATTCCAGATGCCATTGCACATTCCATTCCATTTCATTCCATATTCCATACCATTCCATTCCATATTCCATTTCATTCCGTTCCACATTCCATTCCATTCCATTCCACATTCCATTCCATTCCAATCCACATTCCATACCACTCCATTCTATTTCTTTCCACATTCCATTCCATTCCATTCCACATTCCATTCCATTCCATTAAACATTCCATTCCGCATTCCATTCTATTAAATTTCACATTCCATTCCGTTCCATTCCAGATTCCTTTATACTTTCCATTCCACATTCCTTTCCAAATTCCGTTCCACAAACCATTCTACATTCCATTACTTTCCATTCCACATTCCATTACACATTCGATTCCGTTCCATTCCACATTCCTTTCCACATTGCATTCCACATTCCAGTACACATTCCATTCCTCATTGCATTCCACATTCAACTCCATTCCACTCCACATTTCATTCCATTCCATTCCACATTCCATTTCACATTCCATTCCGTTCCATTCCCCATTCCATTCCATTCCATTCCACTTTTCATTCCACATTCCATTCCATTCCATTCCACATTCCATTCCATTCCATTCCACATTCCATTCCATTCCATTCCACATTCTATTCCATTCCATTCCACATTCCATTCAACGTTCCATTCTAAGTTCCATTCCAAGGTCCATTCAATTAAATTCCACGTTCCATTCCCCATTCCACTCCATTCCATTCCACTTTCCTTTCCACATTCCATTCTTCATTCCATTCCATTGCATTCCACATTCCATTGCATTCCATTCCACATTCCATTATACGTTCCACTCCATTCCATTCCATTTCCAATTCCCCATTGCAATCCAAACTCCATTTCACATTCCATTACACTCTATTTCACATTGCATTGCACATTCCACTACATTGCATTCCACAAGCCATTCCACAGTCCATTTGATTCCATCCCACATTCAATTCCACGTTCCAATCCATTCCATTCCACGTTCAATTAAACATTCCATTCCATTACATTTGACTTTCTATTCCACGTTCCATTCCACATTCCGTTTCACATTCCATTCTGTTGCGTTACACCTTCCTTTCCACACTCCATTCCACATTCCATTCAACATTCCATTCCATTGCATTCCATATTCATTTCCACATTTCATTCCGCATTCCATTCCATATTCCATTCCAAATTCCATTAAATTCCATTACACTTTCCATTGCATTCCATTCCACATTCCTTTCCACATTGTATTCAACGTTCTATTCCAGGTTACATTCGATAACCTTTCACGATCCTTTCCGCATTCCATTCCATTCCATTCCACTTTCCTTTTAACATTCCAATCCCCATTCCATTCCACATTACATTCCGTTCCATTCCACATGCCATTCCACATGCCGTTCCTCATTCCACTCCGTTCCATTCCATTCCATTGCACATTCCATTCCAAATTCCATTCCTTTCCTTTCCACATTTCATTCCATATTCAATTCCACATTTCATTCCACATTCCATTCTATTCCACATTCCAATACACGTTCCATTCCATTACATTCCACGCTCCATTCCACATTCCAATCCACATTCCATTCCACATTCCATTCCAAATTCCACTCCACAATACATTCCACATTCCATTCCACAATCCATTCCACATTCCATTCCATTCCATACCACATTCCATTCCACGTTCCATTCCTTTCCATACCACTTTCAATTCCACATTCCTTTCCATTACATTAGACATTCCATTCCAAATTCCATTTCACATTCCATTGAGTTCCATTCCACATTACATTACACATTACATTCCGTTGTATTTCGCATTTCATTTCCCACGCCATTCCGCATTCCATTCCACTTTCCATTCTGCATTCCATTACACATTCTATTCCACATTACATTCCACCTTTCATTCCACATCCCATTCCACATTCGATTCCGTTCCATTCAACATTCCTTTCCTCACTCCAATCCACATTCCATTCCATTTCATTCCACATTCAATTAAACATTCCATTCCATTCCATTTCACATTCCATTCCGTTAAATTACAGATTCCTTTCCACATTCCATTCCACATTCAATTCCACAATCTGTTCCACATTCCGTTCCACACTCCATGCCATTCCATTACACATTCCATTCCATTCCATTCCACATTCCATTTCACATTTCATTCCGTTCCATTACACATTCCTTTCCACATTCCATTACACATTCCATTCCACATTCCGTTCAAAACTCCGTTCCACATTCCATTCCACTCCATTACACATTCCATTTCGCATTCCGTTCAACATTCCATTTCACATTCCATTCCATTCCATTCCGCATTCCATTCTATTCCATTCAACATTTCATTCCACTTTCCCTTACATTCCATGCCACATTTCACTCCATTCCTCATTACATTCCATTCCATTCCACGTTCCATTTTACGTTCCATTCCAAGGTCGATTCAATTCCATTCCACATTCCATTCCTTTCCATTACATTGCTTTCCATTTCTCATTCCATTACACTTCGTTCCCATTCCATTCCACTTTCCATTCCACGTCGCATTCCACGTTCCATTCCAAATTCCAATCGTTTCCATTCCACATTCTTTTCCACATTCCTTTCCGCATTCTATTCTATATTCCATTCCTCATTCCTTTCCACAATCCATTGCACAGTCCATTTCACTTTCCATTCCATACCATTCCACATTCCTTTCCACATTCCATTCCACATCCCATTCCAACTTCTATTCCATTCCATTCCATGTTCCATTCCATTCCATTCCACATTCCATTCCATTCCATTCCAGATTCCTTTTCACATTCTATTCCATTCCATTCCACGTTCCATTCCATTCCATTCCAGATTCCCTTTCACATTCCATTCCACATTACATTCCACATTCAATTGCACACTCTATTCCACATTCCATTCCGTTCCATTCCACATACCTTTCCAGATTGCATTCCACATTCCATTCCACATCTCATTCCATACCATTCCACATTCCATTCCATTGTATTCCACTTTCCTTTCCACATTCCATACCATTCCACATTCTATTCCATTACATTCCACATTACATTCCATGTTCTTGTCCACGTTTCATTCCACATTCCATACCACGTTCCATTCCATTCCATTCCACGTTTCTTTCATTTCCATTCCAATTTCCATTCCATCCCATTCCACATTCCATTCCATTCCTTTCCACATTCCATTCAACATTGCATTCCACATTCCATTCCTTTCCATTCCACATTCCATTCCATTCCATTCCACATTCAATTCCATTCCATTCTGCATTCCATTCAACATTCCAGTTCATTCCAGTCCACATTCCATTCCACTCCAATCCACGTTCCATTCCACGTTCCATCCCATTCCACATTCCATTGCATTCCATTCCATTCCACATTACATTCCGCATTGCATTCCATTTCTTTCCATTCCATTGCATTCCATTCTATTCCACAATCCATTCCACATTCCATTCCATGTTCCATTCCATGTTCCATTCCACATTCCTTTCCATTCCACATTCCATTGCATTCCATTCCATTCCACATTTGATTCCACATAGCATTCCATTTCATTCTATTGCATTGCATTCCATTCCACATTCCAATACATTCCTATCCTCTCCACATTCCATTCCATACCACTCCACATTCTATTCTATTCCATTCCACATTCCAATCCGTTTCGTTGCACATTCCATTCCATTCCATTCTATTCAATTCCACATTCCTTACCATTACATTGTATTCCGTATTACATTCCTTTCCATTACAGATTCCATTCCTTTCCATTCCACGTTACATTCCATTCCATTGCACAATCCAATCCATTCCATTCCACCTTTCGTTCCACGGTCCATTGCACATTACCTTACGTTTCATTCTTTTCCATTGCACTCTGTTCCACATTCCATTCCATTCTATTCCATTCCACATTCCATTCCACATTCGATTCCATTCCATTCCACATTCCGTTCCACATTCCATTGCATTGCTGTTGACATTCCATTCTACATTCCGTTCCACGTTCCATTCCACATTCCATTCCACATTCCATTCCATTCTATTCCACATTCCATTCAATTCCAAACCACATTCCATTGCACATTTCATCCCATTGCATTCTACATTCCATTCCACATTCCGTTCCATATTACATTCAATTCCATTCCACATTCCATTCCACATTCCATTCTACATTCCATTCCATTCCATTCCACATTCCTTAGCACATTCCTTTTTACATTCCATTCCATTACAAATTCCATTCCACATTCCATTCCATTGCATTCAACATTGCATTCCATTCCATCTGATATTCCGTTCCACAGTCCATTTCATTCCATTCCACATTCCAATCCACCTTCCACTCCATTCCATTCCTTTGCATATTCCATTCCACATTCTTTTCCATTCCATTTCACTTTCAATTCCATTTCATTGCGTTCCATATTCCATTCCACATTCCATTTCTTTCCATTTCACATTCCTTTCCATTCCATTCCACATTAATTGCATCCCATTCCACATTCCATTGGACATTCCATTCCATTCCTTTCCACATTCCAATCTACATTACTTTCCATATTCCATTCCACTTTCCATTCCACATTCCATTCCACATTCCATTCCAAATTCCATTTCACTTTCCATTCCATTCCACATTCCATTCCATTCCTTTCCAATCCACGTTCCGTTCCATTGCATTCCAAGGTCAATTCCGATCCACATTCCATTCCATTGCATACCACATTCCATTCCAGATTCCATTGAGCATTCCATTCCATTCCATTCTGTTTGAAATTCCATACTCTTCCATTCCTCATTCCATTCCATACCATTCCACATTCCATTCCCCGTTCAATTGAATTCAATTGCACGTTCCAGTCCATTCCATTCCATTCAATTCCACATTTCAGTCAATTCCATTCCACATTCCATTTCATTCTATTCCCATTCCATTCCACATTCCTTTCCATTCCATTCCTCTTTCAATTCCATTCCATTCCATTCCATTCCTCATTCTAATCCATATTGCATCCCATTCAATTCCCCATTCCATTCCATTCCATTCCATTCCACGTTCCAATCCACATTCCACTCCATTCCATTCCTTTGCACATTCCATTCCACATTCCATTCCATTCCATTTCATATTCAATTCCATTCCTTTTCAGTCAACATTCTATTCCACATTCAATTTCTTTCCATTTCACATTCCTTTCCATTCCATTCCACATTCCATGCCGCATTCAATTCCATTCCATTCCACATTCCATTGGACATTCCGTTCCATTCCATTCCATATTCCTTTCCATTGCATTTCTCGTTCCATTCTAATCCATTCGATGTTCCTTTCCATGTTCCATTCAACGTTCCATTCCACTTTCCATTTCACATGGCATTTCACATGCCGTTAAATTCCATTCGAATTTCCATTCCACATTCCCTTCCATTCCATTCCACATTCCATTCCATTCCATTCCACATTGAAGTCCACATTGCATTCCACATTCCAGTCCAGGTTAGATTCCATTCCATTCCACTTTCCATTCCATTCCATCCCTTTCTATTCCACATTCCATTCCAGATTCCATTCCTTTCCATTCCATTCCATATTCCGTTCCATTCCATTCCACATTCCATTCCATTCCATTCCATTCCACATCCCATTCCATTTCTTCCCATTCCATATTCTATTCCATTCCACTTTCCACTCCATTCCATTCCACATTCAATTCAGTTCCATTCCATTCCATTCCACATTCCATTCCATTCCATTCCATTCCACATTCCATTCCATTCCACATTCCATTCCATTCAGTTCCATTCCATTCCATTCCACATTACCTTCCATTCCGTTAAACTTTGCATTCCAATTCATTCCATTCCACATTCTATTCCATTTCACAATCCATTCCATTTCATTCCATTCCACCTTCTCTTCCACTAAACATTTCACTGCATTCCATTCCACATTCCATTCAGTTTCATTCCATTCCTTTCCACATTCCCTTCCATTCAATTCCATTCCGCATTCCATTCCACTTCATTGCATCCCACGTTCTATTCCTTCCCACATTCCATTCCATTCCTTTCTGCATTCCATTCAATTCCATTCCATACGATTCCCCTTTACATTCCATTCCTTTCCATTCCACATTCAATTCCTTTCCACATTCCATTCCATTGCATTCCACATTCCATTCCACATTCCATTGCACATTCCATTCCAGTCTATTCTATTCCACTTTCCATTCCATTCCATTCCATTCCACATTCCTTTCCTATCCATTCCACATTCCATTCCACTTTCCATTCCACATTCCTTTCCCTGTTCAATTCCATTCAATTCCACGTTGTATTCCATTCCATTGCATTCAACGTTCCATTCCATTCCATTCAATTCCACGTTCCATTCCATTCCATTGCATTCCACATTCCATTCCACTCCATTCCACATTCCATTCCATTCCATTCCACGTTTCATTTCACATTCCATGCCACATTCTATTTCATTCCATTCCAGTTTCCATTCAACTTTCCATTCCATTCGATTCCACGTTCCACTCCACGTTCCATTCCACTTTCCATTCCACTTTCCATTCCATTCCATTAAACGTTCCATTTGACATTCCATTGCACATTCCTTTCCAAATTCCATTTCATTGCATTCCACATTCCATTCCACATTCCATTGTACTTTTCATTCCAAGTTCCATTCCACATTACTTTCCAGGTTCCATTCCAAATTCCTTTCCATTCCATTCTAAGTTCCGTTGCACATTCCATTCAATTCCATTCCATGTTCCATTCCACATTGCATTCCACATTCCATTCCATGTTCCATCCCACTTTCCGTTGCACATTCCATTACAGGTTCCATTCCACATTCCATTCCATGTTCCATTCCACATTCCATTCTATGTTCTATTCCATTCCATTACACGTTCTATTACACATTCTATTCCATTCCATTGCAAGATCCATTCCACATTCCATTCCACATTCCATTTCTGATTCCATTCCAATTCTCTTCCGCTTTCCACTCCATATTGCATTCCACATTCCCTTTTACATTCCATTCTGTTCCATTCCACATTTCATTCCACATTCCGTTCCATTCCATTTCACATCCCATACCAAATTCCATTCCATTCAATTCCACGTTCCATTCCATTATATTCACATTCCGTTCCACATTCAATTACATGTCCCTTTCCATTCCATTGCACGTTGCATTCTACGTTCCATGAGACATTCCATTCCATTCCATTCCACGTTCCATTCTTCGTTACTTTAGTGGTTCCATTCCACGTTCCATTCCATTCCATTGCACGTTACATTCCATATTCCATTCCATTCCATTCCAAATTCCATTGCATTCCGTTCAACATTCCATTCCATTCCATTTCACGTTTGATTCCACGTTCCATTCCACGTTCCATTCCATTCCATTCCATTCCATTCCACCTTCCATACCTTACCATTCCGGATTCCATTCCATTCCATTCCATTCCACCCTCGATTCCATTCCATTCCACATTCCATTCCAATCCTTTCCACATTTCAGACCTTTCCATTCCATTCCACAATGCATTCCGCATACTATTCCACATTCCATTACATTCCACATTGCATTCCATTCCATTCCACATTCCATTCCATTCCATTCCATGGTGCATTCCATTCCATTCCACGTTCCATTCCATTCCATTCCATTCCGTTCCATTCCATTCCTTTCCATTACACATTCCATTCCACGTTCCTTTCCTTTCCATTCCACATTCCATTCCATTCCATTCCACATTCCATACCACATTCCATTCCACCTTCCATTCCACGTTCCATTTCATTCCATTCCATTCTATTCCATTCCATTCCATTCCACATTTCAGATCATTCCTTTCCATTCCACATTCCATTCCATTCCATTCCACTTTCCATTCCATTTCATTCTACGTTCCATTCCATTCCATTCCCTTCCATTGCACATTCCACTCCACATTCCATTTCCTTCCATTCCACATTCCATTTCCTTCCATACCACATTCCATTCCATTACCTTACACATACCATTCCACATTCCATTCCACATTCCATTCCACGTTCCATTCTACATTCCATTCCATTCCTTTGCACATTCCACTACATTCAATTAAACATAGCATTCCTTTCCATTCCACGTTACATTCCACATTACATTCCACCTTCCATTCCACATTCCATTCCAAGTTCTATTCCACATTCCATTCCACCTTCCATTCGAAAATCCACTCCGTTCCATTCTGTTCCCTTCCACATTCTATTCCACATACCATTCCATTCCATTCCACTTTCCATTCCACATAAAATTTCATTCCATTCCACATTCCATTCCATTCCATTCCACCATCCATTCCACATTTCATTCCAGGTTGCATTCCACATTCCATTCCACATTCCATTCCAATTTCCATTCAAATTTCCATTCCATGTTCCATTCCATACCATTCCACGTTCCGTTGCACATTCCATTCCATTCCATTCCACTTTCTATTCCACATTCCATTCCACATTCCATTCGGTTCCATTCCACGTTCCATTTCATTGCATTACACATACCATTCCACATTCCATTCCATTCCATTTCACATTCTGTTCGAAATTCCTTTCCATTCCATTCCACTTTCCATTCCACACTGCCTTGCATTACATTCCACATTCCATTCCACTTTCCAATTCAGTACATTCAACGTTCCATTTCATATTCCATTCCACATTCGATTCCACGTTCCATTCCATTCCATTCCTCGTTCCAGTCCACGTTCCATTCCTTTCCATTCCACGTTCCATTCCACATTCCATTGCACATTCCATTCCACTTTCCATTCCATGTTCCATTCTACGTTGCATTCCGCATTCCATTGCACGTTACATTCCACGTCCCATTCCACATTCCATTCCATCTTCCATTCCACTTTGCATTCCACATTCCAGTCCATTCCATACTTTTTCACGTTCCATTCCAGGTTCCTTTCCACATTCCATTCCGCATTCCATTCCACATTCTGTTCCACATTCCATTGCATTGCATTCCACATTCCATTCCACATTCTCTTCCACATTCCATTGCATTGCATTCCACATTCCATTCCACATTCCATTCCATTCCATTCCACATTCCATTCCATTCCATTCCACATTCCATTCCATTGCACATTCCATTTCACATTACATTCGATTTCATTTCACATTCCATTCCACTTTGCATTCGACATTCCCTTTCACATTCCATTCCGCAGGCCATTATACATTCCATTCCATTTCTTTCCACATTTCATTCTACATTCAATTTCGTTTCATTCCACATCCCATATCACATTCCATTCCACAATCCATTCTATTCCTTTCCCCATTACATACCACATTCCATTCGATTCCTTTCAAACTTCCATTTCATTACATTCCACATTCCTTTCCATATTCCTTTCCATGTTCCATTCCACATTCAATTCCATTTCACTCCACATTTCTTTCCACATTCCATTCCAGATTTCTTTCCACATTCCCTTTCATATTCCATTCCATTCCACATTCCATTCCACATTCCATTATATTCCATTCCACAGCCAATACACTCTTCCATTCCACATTCCATTCCATTCCTTTCCACATTCTTTACCTCATTCCATTCCATTCCATTCCACATTCCATTCTACTTTCCATTTGACGTTCCATTCCATTCATTCCACGTTCCATTCTACGTTCCTTTAGTGTTTCCATTCCACGTTCCATTCCACCTTCTGTTTCTTTACATTCCACGTTACATTCCATATTCCATTCCATTCCATTCCACTTGCATTCAATTCCATTCAACATTCCATTCCATTCCACGTTCCACTCAACGTTTCATTCCACGTTCCATTTCGCATTCCATTCCACGTTCAATTCCATTCCATTCCACGTTCCATTTCATTCCATTCCATGTTCCATTCCACATCCCAATCCACATTCCATTACACCGTCCATTCCATTCCATTCCATTCCATTCCACATTCCATTCCATTAAATTACACTTTCCATTCAATTGAAATCCACATTGCATTCCATTCCATTCCATACCATTCCATTCCATTCCACATTCCATTCCTTACCATTCCGCATTCCATTCCATAAAATTCCGCATTCCATTTCATTCCATTCCATTACACATTCGATTCCATTCCATTCAACATTTCATTCCATTCCGTTCCACATTGCATTCTATTCCATTCCATTCCGTTCCACATTCCATACCATTACATTCCTTTTGGCATTCCATTACATTCCATTCCACATTCCAATGCATTCCATTCCATTCCATTACACATTCCATTGCGCATTCCATTCCCTTCTATTCCACATTCGATTCCTTTCCATTCCACATTCCATTCCATTTTGCATTCCACGGTCCATTCCACTTTCCATTCCATACCATTCCATTCCTTTCCATTCCACTCCATTCTGGATTCCCTTCCATTCCATTCCACATTATATTGAAATTACATTCCATTCCATTGCACATTGCTTTCCACTCAATTCCACATTCCATTCCATTCCATTCCACATTCCATTCCTTTCCTTTCCGCATTCCATTCCTCTTTCCATTCCACGTTCCATTCCACGTTCCATTCCACGTTCCATTCTATGTTTCATTTCATTCCATTCCAAGTTCCATTCCACGTTATATTCTACATTCCATTCTGGGTTCCGTTCCATTCACTTTAACTTTCCTTTCCCTTTCCATTCGATGTGCCATTCCATTCCATTCCACGTTCCATTCCACGTTCCTTTCCATAGCATTCCACATACCATTCCATTCCATTCCATTCCATTCCATTCCATTCTGTTCCATTCCACATTCCATGCCACTTTCCTTCACCTACCTTTCCACATCCTTTCAATTCCATTCCACATTCCTTTGCATTCCATTCCACATTCCATTCTACATTCCATTCCACATTCCATTCTACATTCCATTCCACATTCCATTCCACATTCCATTCCATTCAATTCCATTCCATTCCTTTCCATTCCACATTACATATCTTTCCATTCTATTCCACATTCCATTCCTTTCTATTCCGCTTTCCATACATTACCATTCCATTCCACATTCCATTACTTTGCATTCTACATTCCATTCCATTCCATTCCAGATTCCAATCCTAGCCATTCTATACCATTCCACTTTCTATTCCCTTCCATTCCACATTCCTTTCCATTCCATTCCACATTCCATTCCACGTTACATTCCACGTTCCATTCCATTCCATTTCACATTGAGTTCCACTCCATTCCACATTCCATAACTTTCCCTTCTGTTCCATTCCGCATTCCATTCCATTCCATTCCATATTCTATTCTCATTCCATTCCATTCCATTCCACAATCAATTCCACATTCCATTCCATTCCATTCCACATTCCTTTAGATTCCATTCCACATTATATTGCACATTCCATTCCTTTCCAGTCCAAATTCCATTCAACATTCCATTCCACGTTCCATTCCAGGTTTCATTCCAAGATCCATTCAATGTTCCATTCCATTCCACTCCACCTTCCATTCCACATTCCATTCCATTGCACTACACTTTCCATTCCACATTCCATTCCACATTCCATTGCTTTCCATTCCGCATTGCATTCCACATTCCATTCCACATTTCTTTGCATTCCATTCCACATTCCATTCCATTCCATTCCACATTCCATTCCATTCCATTCCATTCCACGTTGGATTCCATTGCATTCCACTTTCCATTCCACTCCATTCGACATTCCATTCCACATTGCATTCCATTCCACTCCACATTCCTTTACATTCCATTTAAACTTTCAATTCCATTCCATTCCACATTCCATTCCACATTCCATTCCGTTTCACATTCTATTCCACATTCCATTCCACATTCCATTCCATTCCACATTCTATTCCACATTCCTTTCCACATTCCAATCTATTCCATTCCACATTTCCTTCCACATTTCATTCCATTCCATTTAAACTTTCCATTCCATTCCATTCCACATTCCAGTCCACATTCCATTGCATTCCACATTCTATTCCACATTCGATTCCACATTCCATTCTATTCCATTCCACTTTCCATTACACATTCCATTCCATTGCTTTTAACATTCCTTTCCACGTTCCCTTTGACATTCCATTCCATTCCATTTCACATTCCATTCCATTCCATTCCACATTCCATTCGATTACTTTCCACTTTCCATTCCTGATTGAATTCCATTCCATTCTTTTCCACATTACATTCGGTTTCATTCCACATTCCATTCCATTCCATTTTATTCCATTACACATTCCATTACACATTCAATTCCACGTTCAATTCCATTCCATTCCACATTGCATTCCATTCCATTGCACATTCCATTCCGTTTCTTTCCACATAACATTCCATTCAATTTCACATTCAATTCTCGTAGATTGCAATCCACATTGCATTCCATTCCATTCTGCATTCAATTCCATTCCATTCCATTTTATTCCGCTTTCCATTCCTTTCCATTCGCTTCCACATTCCATTCCACTCTATTCCACATTCGATTCCATACACTTCCACATGCATTTCATTTACATTGCAGATTCCATTCCACATTCCTTTCCACATTCTTTTCCACTTTCCTTTCCATTCCATTCCACATTCCATTCCATTCCCCTCCACATTCCATTCCATTCCATTCCACATTCCACATTCCATCGCATTCAATTCCACGTTCCATTCCATTCCATTCCAACTTCCATTTAATTCCACATTCCAATCCACATTACATTCCATTCCATTCCACATTCCATTCCATTCCATATTCCAATCCACATTCCATTCCATTCCATTCCACATTCCATTCCATTCCATTTGACGTTCCTATCCACGTTCCATTGCACGTCCAAATCCACAACCAGTCCATTCCATTCCACATTCCATTCCACATTTCATCCCATTCCTTTCCACATTCCATTGCACATTCCTTTCCATTCCATTCCCCATTCCTTTGCCCATTCCATTCCATTCCATTCCACATTACATTCCACTACTTTCCACTTTCCAATTCTTTCCACATTCCATTCCACGTTCCATTCCGCATTCCATTCCATTCCATTTTACGTTCCATTCGACATTCCATTCCACATTGCATTCCATTTTCCATTCCGTTCCGTTCAACATTCCATTCCACACTCTTCTCCACATTCCGTTCCACATTCCATTCCGTTCTACTCCACATTTCATTCCACATTCCATTCCACATTTCATTCCAAATTGCAGTCCATTCCATTCCACATTCCATTCCACATTCCATCCATAATCCATTCCACATTCCATTCCACTTTCCATTCCATTCCAATCCACATTCCATTCCATTTCATTCCACTTTCCATTTAATTCCATATTTCATTTCACATTTCATTCCATTCGATTTCACATTACTTTCCGTTACATTCCACATTCCTTTCCACATTCCATTCCACATTCCATTCCACATTTCGTTGTATAATCCATTCCACATTCTACGGCATTCCATTACTGATTCCATTCCATTCCATTCCACATTGCGTTCCATTTCATTTCACATTGCATTCTGTTCCATTCCACATTTGTTTCCACATTCCATTCCACATTCCATTCCACATTCCGTTCCACATTCCATTCCACATTCTGTTCCATTCCATTCCATATTCCATTCCACATTCCATTCCATATTCCATTCCATTCCATTCCACATACCATTCCATTCCATTCCACGTTAAATTCCACGTTACCCTCGCTATGCCATTACAAGATCTATTCCACATTCCATTCCATTCCATTCCTCTTTCCATTACATGCAATTTCACATTCCTTTCCACATTCCATTTCAGATTGCATTCCACATTCCATTCCATGCAATTTCACATTCAATTCCACATTGCATTTCACATTCCTTTCCACATTCCATTTCACTTTCCATTCCATTCCATTCCGCATTCTATTCCATTCTGTACAACATTCCGTTCCACATTCCATTGCATTAGTTTCCACATTCCATCCCGCATATGATTCCAAGTTCTCTTCCATTCCATTCCTCGTTCTGTTCCACGTGCCATTCCACGTCCCATTCCATTCTATTCCACGTTCCAGTCCACATTCAATTCCAATAAATTTCACTTTCAATTCTACATTCCATTCCACATTCCATTCCCTCTTCCATTCCGTTCCATTCCACTTTTCTTTCCGCAGTCTATTCCACTTTCCATTCCACGTTCCATTCCCTTCCATTCCACATACCATTCCACATTCCATTGCGTTCCATTCTGCATTACATTTCACACTCCATTCCATATTGCATTCCATTTTCCATTCCATTCAATTCGACATTCCTTTCCACATTCCTTTCCCCATTCCATTCCACATTCCATTCCATTCCATTCCAGATTTCATTAAACACTCCATTGCATTCCATTCCGCATTCCATTCCACATTCCATTGCATTCCATACCACATTCCATTACATTCCATTCCTTATTCCATTCCATTCTATTTCAAATTCCATTCCATTCCACATCTTGTTTAACTACATTCCATTCCTTTACATTCCATTCCACATTCCATTCCATTGCCCATTCCATTCCATTCCATTCCATGTTCCATTCCACATTTCATTCCACGTTCTACTCCACGTTGCATTTCACGTTCCATTCCACATTCTACTACATTCTTTTCCACTTTCCATTCCACTCCATTCCACATTCCATTCCTCATTCTATTCCATTCAATTCCACTTTGCATTCCATTCCATTCCACATTCCATTCCATTCCATTCCACATTCAATTCCACATTCCATCACATTCCATTCCACATACCTTTCCACATTCCATTCCATTCCATCCCACATTCAATTCCGCATTCCATCAGATTCCAATAAACATTTCATTCCACTTTCCATTCCATTCAAATCCATTCCACTATTCATTCAATTCCAAATACCATTCCTCATTCAATTCCATTCCATTCCACGTTCCATACCGTTCCATTCCACAGTACGTTCCATTCCATTTTGTACCACGTTCCATTCCGTTCCACAAACCATTCCATTCCATTCCCTCCATTCCTCTTTCCATTCGATTCCATTCCACGTTTGATTCCAATCCATTACACTTTCCATTTCATTCTACATTACATTGAATATTGTTTTCCATTCCATTCCACACTCCATTCCAAATTGCATTCTATTCCATTCCACATTCCATTCCACATTCCATTCTATTCCATGCCACATTCCATTCCGCAATCCATTCTATTCCATTCCACATTTGATTACATTCCATTCCACATTCTTTGCCATTTCATTTCACATTCCATTTCCTTCGACATTCCATTTAATTCCATTTCATTGCATTACTTCACTTTCCTCATTCAATACTATTCCATTCCAGATCCATTCCATTCCATTCCATTCCATTGCATTCCATTCTACTTTCCATTCCATTCCATTCCATTCCACATTCAATTGCAATCCGTTCAACATTCCATTCCATTCCACATTCCATTAATTTCCATTCCATTACACATTCCATTCCACATTTCATTCCATTTTACATTCCATTTTATTCTATTCCATTCCACATTCCATTCAATTCCATTCCATTCCACATTCCATTCCATTCCATTGCACACTCCATTCCATTCAATTCCATTCCACATTTCATTCAATTCCATTCCACATTCCATACCACTCCATATTCAATTCCATATACCATTCCTTTGCAAATTCCTTTGCATTCCATTCAACATTCCAATCCATTTCATTCCATTCCATTGCACATCCCAATCCTCATTACATTCCATTCCATTCCACATTCCATTCCATTTCATTAAACATTCCATTCCATTCCATTCTACATTCCATTCCATTCCATTCCAAATTCTATTCCATTCCATTTCATTCCTTTCCATATTCCATTCCATTCCATTCCATTCCACATTCCATACCATTCCATTGCACTTTCCATTCCTTTCCATTTCACATTACATTCCATTCCATTCCTCATACCATTCCATTCCATTCCATTCCACATTCCATTACACATTCATTTCCATTCCACATTCTATTCCATTCCATTCAATTCTATTCCTCATTCCATTCCATTCCATTCCAGATTCCATTCCATTGCATTCCACATTCCATTCTATTACATTCCATATTCCATTCCATTCCATATCCCATTCCATTCCATTCCATTCCATTCCATATTCCATTCCATTCCATTCCATTCCATATTCCATTCCTTTCCATTACACATTGAATTTCACATACCATTCCACATTTCTTTCCATTCCACGTTTTATTTCATATTCCATTCCAAATTCCATGCCACATTCCATTTCAATCCATTCCATGTTCCATTCCACATTCTATTCCACATTCGATTCCATCCCATTCCAGATTCCATTCCATTCCATTCCACTTTGCATTCCACATTTCGTTCAATTCCGTTCCACATTCCATTACACATTCTGTTACATTCCATTCCACGTTCCATTCCATGTTCCATTGCACGATCCGTTCCATTCCATTCCACATTCCATTCAATTCCATTCCACATTCATTTCCATTCCATTGCAACTTCCATTCCACATTCCATTCCATTCCATTCCAAATTCAATTCCACATTCCATTCCATTCCATTCCATTCCATTCCACATTCCATTCCATTCCTTTCCACATTCCATTCTATTCCTCATTCCATTTATCATTACACTCCATTCCGTTCCACTTTCCATTCCACTTTCCCTTCAATTCCATTCCATTCCATGTTCCTTTCCACTTTCTAGTCCACTTTCCATTCCACGTTGCCTTCCACACTCCATTCCATTCCATTTCACATTGAATTCCACAGTCCATTCCATTCCATTCCACATTCCATTACATATTCCACTCCATTCCTTTCCACATTCCACTCCAAATTCCATTCAATTCAACTCCATTCCATCACACATTGCATTCCATATCTTTCCATTCCACATTCCATTCCTCATTCCATTCAATTCCATTCCACATTTCATTTCACATTCCATTTCATTCCATTCCACAATCCATTCCATTCCTTTCCACATTCCATTCCATTCCATTCCACGTTACATTTCATTCCATTCCAGGTTCCATTCCATTTCATGCCACCATCAATTCCATTCCACCTTCCTTTCCATTATATTCCGCATTCCATTACATTCCATTCCAGGTTCCGTAACATTGCATGCCACCATCAATTCCATTCCACCTTCCATTCCATTATATTCCGCATTCCACTCCATTCCATGCCACTTTCCATTGCATTCAATTCCACTTTCCATTCCATTCCATTCCTTTCCACATAGCATTCTATTCCATTCCATACCTTTCCACTTTCCATACCATTCCATTCCATTCCACATTGCATTCCACATTCCGTTACATTCCATTCCACATTCCATTCCACATTCCATTCCCTTCCATTCCACATTCGATTCCTTTCCATTCCACATTCCATTCCACTTTGCATTCCACGTTCCATTCCACTTTCCATTGCATTCCATTCCATTCCATCCCGTTCCACTCCATTCTGGATTCCTTTCCATTCCATTCCACATTATATTCAACACTCCTTTCCATTCTATTGCTCAATGCATTCCATTCCATTCCACATTCGATTACATTCCATTCCACTTGGATTCCACCTTACATTCCACATTCCATTACACGTTGCGTTCCATTCCCTTCCTCGTTCCTTTCCACTTTCCATTCCACGTTCCATTCCATTCCATTACATGTTCCATTCCAGTTTTCTTTCCATAACATTCCACATTCCGTTCCCTTCCATTCCATTCCATTCCACATTCCATTCCACTTTCCATTACCTTCCATTCCACATCCTTTCCATTCCATTCCACATTCCTTTGCATTCCATTCCACATTCAATTCCACATTCCTTTACCTTCCATTCGGCATTCTTTTCCATTTCATTCCTCATTCCATTCCACTTTCCATTCCACGTTTCATTTCACGTTCCATTCCACTCCATTCCTTTCCATTCCCTTCCAGATTCCATTCCTTTCCATTCTTCATTCTATTCCACCTTCCATTCCATTCCGTTCCACCTTCCATTCCAGATTGCATTCCATTCCATTCCACATTCCACTCCATTGCCTTCCACATTCCATTCCTTTCCATTCCAGAGTCCATACCATTGTATCCCACATTCCATTCCTTTCCATTCCACTTTCCATAACATTCCATTGCATTCCATTCCACATTCCATTCTTTTCCATTCTACATTCCATTCATTTCCTTTCCACATTCCAATCCATTCCATTCCATGCCGTTCCACATTCCATTCCCTTCCATTTCAAATTCCTTTCCAATCCATTACTCATTCCATTTCACATTTCATTCCATTCCACATTCTATTCCACTTTCCATTCCATTCCTTAAACCATTCCATTCAATTCCACATTCCATGGCATTCCATTCCCTTCTATTCCACATTCCATTCCATTCCATTCAACATTCCATTCCACTCTATTCCACATTCCATTCCGCATTGCATTCCGTTCCATTCCACATTCCGTTCCACATTAAATTCCACATTCCTTTCCTTTCCATTCAACATTCCTTTCCACATTAAATTCCACTTTCCATTCCTCATCCCCTTCCACATTCCGTTCCATTCCTTTCCATGTTTCATTCCACATTCCTTTCCATTTCATTCCACGTTCCATTCCACATTCCATGCCACATTCCATTCCTTTCCATTCCACATTCCATTCCACGTTCCATTCCATTCCTTTCCACTTTCCATTCCACATTAGATGCCACATCCCATTCCATTTCATTCCACTTTCCATTCCATTCCACTCCACATTCCATCCACATTCCATTCCACATTCCATTCCATTCCACATTCCATTCCACGTTCCATTCCATTCCATTCTGCTTTCCTTTCCACATTTCATTCCATTCCATTCCACTTTCCTTTCCACATTCCATTCCACGTTGCATTCCATGATGCATTCCACGCTCAATTCCATTTCATTCCATGTTCGATTCCACATTGCATTCCATTCCATTTTCTATTTCACATTAAATTCCACATTCCATTCCACATTGCACTGCGTTCCATTCCACGTGCCACACCACATACCATTCCACAATCCATTCCACATTCCATTGCATTCCACATTCCATTCCATTCCATTCCAAATTCCATTCTGCATTCCATTCCACTTTCCATTCCCATTCCATTCCATTCCTTTCCACATTCCACTCCACGTTCCAATCCCTTCCATTCCACATTCCGTTCCATTCCATTTCACATTCCATTCCAGATTCCATTTCACATTCCATTCCATTACTTTTCACATTCCATTCCACATTCCCTTATACATTCCAATCCATGCTGCATTCCACATTCCATTCCACGTTCCATTCCACCATTCCACGTTACCTTCCATTCCATTCGACGTTCCATTGCACAATCCATTCCATTCCATTCCACTTTCTATTCCACATTGCATTCCACATTGCATTCCATAATCCCTTCCTTTCCATTCCACATTCCATTACGTTCCTTTCCACATTCCAATACATTCCATTCCTCATTCCATTGCATTCCATTCCACATTCCATTACATTCCTTATCACATTTCATTCTACATTGCCTAGCATTCCATTCAACCATCCATTCCACATTCCATTCCACTTTCCATGCCAATCCATTCCACTTTCCATTTCACGTTCCATTCCGCCGTCCATTCCACATTCCATTCCACGTTCCATTCCGTTCCATTCCACATTGCACTCTACTTTCCTTTCCTTTCAATTCCACTTTCCATTCCGCATTCGATTGCACATTGCCTTCCACGTTCTATTCCACAGTCCATTCCACATTCAATTCCTTTCCATTCCACATTCCATTCCAAGCCATTCCATTCCACATTCCATTCCATTCCATTCTGCCTTCAATTCCATTCCATTCCGTTGCACAATCCATTCCATTCCATTAAATTCCACATTCAATTCCTTTTCCTTCCAGATTCCATTCCATTCCATTCCGCGTTCCATTCCATTCCACTCCCTTCCACCTTCCATTGCATTCCATTAAATTCCACATTCCATTCCCTTCCTTTACACCTTCCATTGCATTCCATTCCAAATTCCATTCCATTCTGTTCCATTCCACATTCCATACCATTCCATCTATCCACATTCCATTCCTTTCCATTCCACATTCCATAGCATTCCATTCAATTCCATTACATTCCACATTCCATTCCATAACATTGCGCATTCCATTCCATTCCAATGCATTCCACATTCCATTCCATTCCATTAAATTCCAGATTACATTACATGACATTCCACATTCCATTCCTTTCCATTCCACATTCCATTCCATTCCATTCCTTTCCATTCCACATTCCATACCATTCCATTCCATTCCAAATTCCATTTCTTTCCTTTCTCCATTCCATTCCATTCCAATTTCTTTCCATTCCATTCCACATTCCATTTCACATTGCATTCCATTCCACATTCCATTCCACTTTCCATTGCATTCCACTCCGCATACAATTCCATTCAATTCCACGTTCGTTTCCATTCCATTCCCTTCCTTTCCATATTCCATTCCATTCTTTTCCGCATTCCATTCCTTTCCATTCCATTCCACATTCCATTCCATTCCATTAAATTCTATATTCCATTCCATTTCATTCCTCACTCCATGCTAATTCTTTTCACATTCCATTCCATACCATTCCATTCCATTCCACATTACATACAATTCCATTCTATTCCACATTACTTTCCGTTCCATTCCACCTTCCATACAATTCCATTCCACTCCACATTCCATTCCTTTCCATTCTACATTCCATTCCATTCTATTCCTCATTCCAATCCTTTCCATTCTATTCAATTCCTCTTTCCATTCCCTTCCATTCCATATTCCTTTCCATTCCATTCCACATTCCTTTCCAGGTTACATTCCGCATTCCAATAAATTCCTTTCCCCATTGCATTCCACTCCATTCCGCATTCCATAACTTTCCATTCGGTTCCCTTCCACATTCCATTACGTCCCGTTCCACATTCTACTCTCATTCCATTCCATTCTATTCCACATTCAATTCCATATTCCATTCCATTCCATTCCGTGTTCCATTCCATTCCATTCGACATTCCATTCCTTTCTATTTCACATTACATTGCACTTTCCATTCCATGTTCCATTCAAGGTTCCATTCCAAGTTCCATTCCACTTTCCATTCCATTCTACTCCACGTTCCATTCCACATTCCATTCTATTTCATTACACTTTCCATTCCACATTCCATTCCACATTCCAATCCACATTGCCTTGTATTCCATTCCACATTCCATTCCATTCCTTTCCAATCCACATTCCATTCCATTCAATTCCACATTCCATTGCTTTCCATTCCACATCCCATTCCACATTCCATTCCATTCCATTCCACATTCCATACCATTCCATTCCGTATTCCAATCCATTCCATTCCACATTCCATTCCACATTACATTACATTCCATTGCACTTTCCTTTCCATTCCATTCCACAATCCATTCCATCCCCTTCCGTTCCACTTTCCATTCCATTCCATTCCACATCCCATTCCACTCCATTCCATTCCATTCCATTCCACATTCTATTCAATTCCATTCCATTCCCTTCCCTTTCATTTTCCATTCCATTCCATACCACATTCCATTCCATTCAATTCCATTGTATTCCACATTCCATTCCTTTCCATTCCATTCCACATTCCATTGCATTCCACATTCCATTTATCATTGCACTACATTCCACTCCACTTTCCATTCCACATTCCCTTCTATTCTATTCCATTCTACATTCCATTCCACATTCTAGTTCACTTTCCATTCCACTTTGCATTCCACACTCCATTCCATTCCATGCCACATTCCATTCCACATTCCATTCCATTCCATTCCACATTCCTTTCCAAATTCCATTCCATTCAACTCCATTCCATAACTCATTGCATTTCATTCCATTCCATTCCATTCCATATTCCTTTCCATTCCACATTCCATTCCTCATTGCATTCAATTACATTCCACATTCCGTTGCGCATTACATTTCATTGCATTCCACATTCCATTCCGTTCGAATCCACATTCCATTCCATTTCATTCCAGGTTCCCTTCCATTGCATGCTACCATCCATTCCATTCCACGTTCCATTCAAATCCATTCGGCATTCCATTCCATTCCATTCCACGTTCCATTCCAATCCATTCGGCATTCCATTCCCTTCCATTCCACGTTCCGTTCCATTCCATTCCACTTTCCATTTCATTCCATTCCACATTCCATTTTACAGTCCATTCCAAATTCCATTTCACATTCCATTCCTCATTCCGTTTCACATTCCATTCCACATCCCGTTTCACATTCCATTTCACATTCCATTCCTTTCCACATTCCATTCCATTCTGTCCACATTCCATTCCATTGCATTCCACATTCCATTCCATTCCACATTCCATTACCCATTTCATTCTATTCTATTCCATTCCACATTCCATTCCTTTTTATTCAACATTGCCTTCCTCTTTCCAGTCCACATTACCTTCCACATTCCGTTCCACATCCTATTCCACGTTCCATTCCATTCCATTCCACATTCAATTCCATTCAGTTCCTAATTCCATTCCATTCCATTTCACATTAATTTCCATTCCATTGAATTCCACATTCCATTCCTTTCCACATTCCATTCCACATTCCAATCTTCGTTCCATTCCATTCCATTCAATTCCACATTCAATTCTATTCCATTCCACAATCCATTCCAAATTCCACTCCACCTGCCATTCCACTTTCCTTTCCATTCCATTCCACAGTCCATTCCACTGAATTTCACATTCCATTCCGTTCCCTTCCACATTCCATTCCATTCAATTCCATTACATTTCATTCCATATTCCATTCCATTCCATTCCACAATCCATTCCACATTGCATTCCTTAGCATTCCACATTCCATTCCACATTATATTCCATTGCATTCAATTTCATTCCACATTCCTTTCCATTTCATTCCACATTCCATTCACTTCCTTTTCACATTCCATTCCATTCCATTCCACATTCGATTCTATTCCTTTCCACATTCCTTTCCTTTAGATTACACTTTCCATTTCATTCCATTCCACATTCCATTCCATTCCATTCCACATTCCATTTCACATTCCATTCTATTCCATTCCACATTCCATTTCATTCCATTCCATTCCACATTCCATTCCACCTTCCATTCCATTACTTTCTACATTCCATTGCACATTCATTTCCATTCCGTTCCACATTCAATTCCATTTGGTTGCATATTGCATTATATTCCATTCCATTCCCCATTCCATTCCACATTCCATTCTACATTCCATTCCACATTCCATCCCATTCTATTCCAAATTCTATTCAACATTCCATTCCATTCCTTTCCACATTAATTTCCATTCCATTCCTCAATTCATTCCATTCTATTCCATTCCGTACTATTCCACATTCCATTCCATTCCATTCCATTCCATATTACTTTCCATTCCATTCCAGAATCCTTTCTATTCCGTTCCACATTCCATTCAATTCCTTTCCATTACACTTTCCAGTCCATTTCCTTGGATTCCACATTCCATTCTAATCCATTCCATTCCACATTCCATTCCACATTCCAATCCATTCCATTGCACATTCCAACACATTCCATTCCATTCAATTCCTCATTCCATTCCACATTCCATTCCACATTCCATTCTATCCCATTTCACATTCCATTCCACATTGAATCCCATTCCATTACATATTCCATTCCATAATCCATTCCATTCCATTCCACGTTTCTTTCCATTCCATTCCATTCCACATTCCATTCAATTCCATTGAATTTCACATCCCATTCCCTTCCATTCCACATTCCATTCCATTACATTGCATTCCACTTTCCATTGTACATTCCAATCCATTACTTTCCATATTCCATTCCACATTCCATTAAATTAAATTTCTCATTCCTTACAACATTCCATTCAATTCCATTCCACATTCCATTCCACATTCCATTCCATTCCATTCCACGTTCCATTCCACGTTCCATTCCACGTTCCATTCCAAATTCCATTCAATTCCATTCCACATTCCTTTCCACATTCATTTCCATTCCATTCCTCATTCCATTCCACATTCCAATCCATTCCATTCCACATTCCATTCCATATTCCATTCCATTCCACATTCCATTCCTTTCCATTCCATTCCACATTCCATTCCATTCCACATTCCATTTCTCTTTCCACTCCATTCCATTCAACTTTCCATTCCACATTCCCTTCCATTCCATTCCGTTCCACATTCCAATCCATGGTATAGTCCACTTTCCATTCCACTTTCATTTCTCAGTCAATTCCATTCCATTCCACATTCCATTCCATTCCATTCCACATTCCATTACACATTCCACTCCATTCCATTCCACATTCCTTTCCAAATTCCATACCATTCAATTCCATTCCATAACACATTGCATTCCATTGCATTCCACTCCATTTTCCATTCCATTCCACATTTCATTCCACATTCCAGTCCTTACAATTACACATTCCATTCCACAATTCATCCCATGCAATTCCATATTCCATTCCACAACCCTTTCCATTCCATTCCCAGTTCCTTTCAATTCCATTCCATTCCATATTCCATTCCATTCCATTGAAATTCCACATTCCTTTCCATTCCATTCTGCATTCCATTGCATTCCATTCCACATTCCATTTCACATTCCATTCCACGTTCCATTTAACATTCCATTCCACATTCCATTCCATTCCATTCCACATTGCATTCCTTTCGATTCCACATTCCATTCAATTCCATTATACATTCCATTCTATTCCATTACACATACCCTTACATTCCATTACACATTCCATTAAATTCCACATTCCCTTCCACATTCCATTCCACATTCCTTTCCATTGCATTAAACATTCCTTTCCATCCAGTTCCATTCCATTCCACTCCACATTCAATTTCACATTCCATTTCACATTCCATCCCATTCCATTCCCCATTCCACTCCACATTGCATTCCATTCCATTCCATTCCACATTTAATTCCATTCAATTCCACATTCCATTCCATTCCATTCAACATTCCGTTCCATTGCATTCTATTCCACATTACATTCTATTCAATTCCACATTCCATTCCATGCCATTTCTCTTTCCTTTCCATTCCATTTCACTTTCCATTCCATTCTATTCCTTTCCACTTACCATTCTATTCCATTCCACTTTCCATTCCACATTCAATTCCACATTACATTTCACATTCCATTCCACATTCCATTTCACTTTCGATTCCATTCCATTCCATTTCATTACATATTCCTTTCCGTTCGAAACCACATTCCATTCCATTCCATTCCACTTTCCATTCCTTTTCACATTCCATTCCATTCCATTCCACATTCCATTCAATTACATTGTACGTTCCATTCCTCTTTCCATTCCACATTCCCTTCCATTCCATTCTTTTCCACATTCCATTCCATTCCATTCCACATTCCCCTCCATTCCATTCCATATTCCATTACATTGCATTCCACATTCCATTCTCTTCCATACCACATTCCATTCCATTCCATTTCATATTCCATTCCATTACATTGCATTCCAAATTCCATTCCTTTCGATTCCACATTTCATTCAATTTCATTCCATTCTATTCCACATTCCATTTCATTCCATTCTATTACACATTCCATTCCATTCCATTCCTCATTCCATTCCACATTCATTCCACGTTTCATTCCATTCCATTCCATATAGTATACCACTCCATACCACATTACATTCCATTCAATTCCACATTCCTTTCCATTCCATTGCATTCCACATTCCATTCCAGTACATTCCCCATTCCATTTCATTCCTTTCCATTCTATTCAACATTCCATTACATTACATTCCACATTCCATTCCATTCCATTCCACATTACTTTCCACATTCCATTTCACTTTGTATTCCATGTTCCATTGCATTCAATTCCACATTCCAAACCATTCCATTCCACATTCCATTCCATTCCACTCCACGTTCCATTCCATTCCATTCCATTCCATTCCACAATCCATACTATTCGATTGCATTTCACATTCCATTCGCTTCCATTACACATTCCATTCATTTCCATTGCACTTTTCATTCCATTCCATTCCACCTTCTATTCCACGTTCCATTCCATTCCATTCCATGTTCCATTCCATGTTCCTTTCCATGTTCCATTCCGCATACCATTCCATTCCTTTCCATATTCTATACCATTCCATTCCATTCCACAATTCTTTCAGCATTCCATTCCACATTCCATTTCTTTCCACATTTCATTACATTCCACGTTCCCTTCCACGGTGCATTCCACGTTCCACTCCATGTTCCTTTCCATTCCACGTTCCATTCCACTCTCCATTCCATGTTCCATTCCACGTTCCATTCCAAGTTCCATTCCGCGTTCCATTCCCTTCCATTACACGTTCCACTCCACATTCCATTCCATTCCATTCCACTTTCGTTTCCACATTCCATTCCTCATTACTTATGTCTGTGCATTCCTTTCCATTCCACATTACATTCCACATTCCATTCCACATTACATTTCGTTCCAATTCACATTCCATTCCACATTCCACTTAAGAATCCATTACAGATTCCATTTCATTCCATTCTACATTCCATTCCATTCCACTCCACCTTCTATTCGAAATTTCATTCCATTCCTTTCCACATTCCCTTGCACATTCCATTCCACGTTCCATTCCATTCCATTCCACATTCCATTCCATGTTGCATTTCATTCCTTTCCACGTTCCATTCCACGTTCCATTCCTCATTCCATTCCACATTCCATTCTACATTCCATTCCGTTCCATTCCACATACCATTCCACATTCCATTCCACCTTCCATTTCTCATTCAATTAAACATTCCATTTCACTTTCCATTGCATTCCATTCCATATTCCGTTCCATTCCAATTCACATTGCATTCCATTCCATTCCACGTTCCATTCTGTTCCACATTCCATTCCATTCCACATTCCATTCCATTACATTACATATTCAATTCCATTCCATTATATTCGACATTCCATACAATTCCATTCCACACTCCATTCCATTACATTGCACATTCCTTTCCACATTCCATTCCACATTCCTTTCCACATTCCATTGCGTTCCATTCCACATTCCATTCCATTCCTTTCCCAATACCATTCCATTCCATTCCACATTCCATTTCATTCAATTTCACATTCCATTCCATTCCATTACATTCCACATTCCATTCCATTCCATTCCGTTTTCCATTCCATTCCATTCCATTCTATTCCGCTTTCCATTCCATTCGATTCTATTCCACATTCCATCCCATTTCATTCCACATTCCATTCAATTACGTTCCACATTCCATTCCAAGTACCATTCCAAATTCTATTCCATTTTCCATTCCACATTCCATTCCATTTCATCCCACATTCCACTACACTTTCCATTCCATTCCATTCCAGATTGCATTCCACGTTCCATTAATTTCTATTCCACCTTCCATTCTATTTTCCATTACTCATTCCATTCCCTGTTCCTTTCCGCATTCCATTCCACATTCCATTTAGTTCCATTCCATATTCCAAAAAATTCCATTCCATTCCAATCCACATTCCATGCCATAATCCATACAATTCCATTCCATTCCATTCCACAATGCGTTCCATTCCATTGCACATTCCGTTAAACGTTCCATTGCACATTCAATTCCTTTCCATTACACACCCCATTCCATTCCGTTCCACATTCCACTCCACCTTTCACTCAAAATTCCATTTCAGATTCCATTCCAGTCCATTCCACATTCCATTCCACATACCATTCCAGTCCGTTTCATATTCCATTGCACATTCCATTCTATTCCATTCCACATTCTATTCCTCATTCCACATTCTATTCCATTACATTCCACATTCAATTACACATTACATTCCAAAATCCTTTCCATTTCATTCCACATTCCATTACACGTTCCATTCCATTCCATTCGATGTTCCATTCCTCGTTCCATTCCATTTTCCATTCCATTCCATTGTACATTACATTCCTGATTCCATTCCATTGCATTCCACTTTCCATTACACGTGCCATTGCACATTCCATTTCATTCCTTTCCACATTCCATTACACGTTCCATTCCATTCCATTCGAATTTCCGTTCTACGTTCCATTCCACATTCCGTTCCACATTTCATTCTACATTCCATTTCACATTCCAGTCCATTCCATTCCACATTCCATTCCATTCAATTCCACTTTTCATTCAACATTCCATTCCACATTCCTTTGCACATAACATTGTACATTCCATTCCACATTCCATTCCATTCCATCTCACATTCCATTGCACGTTTCATTACATTCCATTTCACATTCCATTCCACGTCCTATTCCATTACATTACAAGTTCCATTCCACGTTCTTTTCCACGTTCCATTCCACATTCCATTCCATTCCATTCCATTCCTTATTCCATTCGACATTCCATTCCATTCCATTCCATATTCTATAACATTCCATTCCATTCCACATTCCATTCCACATTCCATTCCACTTTCCATTCCTTTCCATTACACATTCCATTCCATTCCAATCCCCATTCCATTCCATTCCACTTTCCATTTCATTCAAATTCATATTTCATTCCATTCAATTTCACATTCAATTCCATTCCATTGCATTCCACATTCCATTCCATTCCATTCCGCGTTTAATTCCATTCCATTCCATTCCACATTCCATTCCATTCCATTCTATTCCACATTCCGTTCCATTCAATTTCATATTCCATTCAATTACATTCCACGTTCCATTCCACTTATTATTCCACTTTCTATTACACTTTCCATTCCACATTCCATTGCACATTCCATTCCATTCCATTCCACATTACATTACACTTTCCATTCCATTCCATTCCACATTACATTATACGATCCATTCCATTCTATTGCACCTTCCATTCCACGATCCATTCCATGTTCCATTCCCCGTTCCTTTCCACATTCAATTCCACATTCCCATGAATTCCATTTCATATTCCTTACCATTTCATTCCGTTCTAATCCGCAATCCATGCCATATCCCATACCATTCCATTACATTCCATTCCACAATCCATTCCATTCCATTGCAAATTCCATTTCACATTCCATTCCACATTAAATTCCTTTCCATTCCGCATTCCATTCCACAATCCATTCCTCAATCCATTCCACATTCCATTCCATTCCATTCCACATTCCATTCCACACTCCATTCCACATTCCATTCCACATTCCATTCCATTCCATTCCACATTCCTTTAAGCATTCCATTCCATTCCATTCCACTTTCCATTTCACTGAAATTCGTATTTCATTCCATTCAATTTGACATTCCATTCCATTACATTGCATTCCACATTCCATTCCATTCCATTCCATTCCGCATTCCATTCCATTCCATTCTATTCCACATTCCTTTCCATCCCATTCTATTCCAAATCCCGTTCCATTCCATTTCAAATTCCATTCAATTACATTCCACGTTCCATTCCACTTATTATTCCACTTTCTATTACACTTTCCATTCCACATTCCATTGCACATTCCATTCCATTCCATTCCACATTCCATTACACTTTCCATTCCACTCCATTCCACGTTCCATTATATGATCCATTCCATTCTATTGCACCTTCCATTCCACGATCCATTCCATGTTCCATTCCCCGTTCCTTTCCCAGTTCAATTCCACATTCCCATGCATTCCATTTCATATTCCTTATCATTCCATTCCGTTGTAATCCACAATCCATGCCATATTCCATAACATTCCATTCCACAATCCATTCCATTCCATTGCACATTCCATTTCACATTCCATTCCACATTAAATTCCTTTCCATTCCACATTCCATTCCACAATCCATTCCTCATTCCATTCCACATTCCATTCCATTCCATTCCACATTCCATTCCACACTCCATTCGACATTTCATTCCACATTCCATTCCACCTTCCTTTCAAAATTCCATTCCACATTCCATTCCATTCCATTCCGCATTCCGTTAAGCATTCCATTCCATTCCATTCCACTTTACATTTCATTCAAATTCATATTTTATTTCATTCAATTTCACGTTCCATTCCATTACATTGCATTCCACATTCCATTCCATTCCATTCCGCATTCCATTCCATTCCATTCTATTCCACATTCCATTCCATTCCATTTCACATTCCATTCCGTTCCATTACACTTTTCTTTCCACATTCCATTCCACATTACGTTCCACATTCCATTGAACATTCCATTCCATTCCATTCCCCATTCCTTCCCATTCCATTCCACATTCCACTCTAAATTCCATTCCATATCTTTCTACATTCCATTCCACTTTCCATTCCACATTCCTTTCCATTCCAATGCACGTTCCATTCCACGTTGCATTCCATGTCCCATGGCATCGCATTACGAATTCAATTCCACATTGAATTCCATTTCATTTCACGTTCCATTCCACATTCCATTTCAATCCATTCCAGATTGCATTTCTCATTCCGTTCCACATACCATTCCACATTCAGTTGCACCCTCCATTCCACATTCCATTCCAGATTCTATTCTGTTCCATTACACGTTCCTTTCCACATTCCATTCCATTCCATTCCACATTCCATTGCACATTGCTTTCCACATTCTGTTCCATATTCAATTCTATATTCCATTCCATTCCATTCCACACTCCATTCTATTTCATTCCACATTCCATTCCACATTCCATTCCATTCCACATTTCATTCCACATTTCATTCCATTCCATTTCACATTCCATTCCGTTCCATTCCACATTTGTTTCTACATTCCATTCCGCAGACCATTACACATTCCATTCCACATTCCATTGCATTCCATTCCACATTTGATTCCACATTCCATTCCGCATTCCATTCCACATTCCATCTGTTGGATTCCATTCCTGTCCATTCCGCATTGCATTCTACGTTCCATTCCTTTCCATTCCACATTCCATTCCACGTTCCATTCCACGTTCCATTCCATTCCATTCCAAATTCCCTTCCGTTCCATTCCACATTCCATACCCTCTCATTCCATTCTATAATGCTTTCCATTCAATTCCATTCCACATTCTATTCCAGATGCCATTCTATTCCATTCCACATTCTATTCCACATTCCATTCCATTCCATTCCATATTCCATTACATTCCATTGCACATTCCATTCATTTGCATTCCACTTTCCATTTCACATTCCATTCCACGTTCCACTCCACTTTCCATTCCATTCCATTCCACCTTCCATTCCACGTTCCATTCCACATTCCATTCCACGTTCCAATCCATTGCATTCCATATTCCTTATCATTGCATTCCATTTCATTCCGCATTCCATTCCGTTCCATTCCACATTCTACTCCACATTCCATTCCACTCCATTCCACATTCCATGTCACATTCCATTCCATTGCATTCCATATTCCATTTCATTCCATTCCACTTTCCATTCCATTCCATTCAACATTCCATTCCATTCCATTCCACCTTCCGTTCCTTTCAATTACACTTTCCATTCCACATTCCATTCCACTTTCTATTCCACATTCCATTCCACTTTCCAATACACGTTCCACTCCATTCCATTCCACTTTCCATTCCACGATCCATTCCACATTCCAATCCACGTTCCATTCCATTCCATTCCGTGTTCCATTCCACGTTCTATTCCATTCCATTCCACGTTCCATTACACGTTCCATTCCACATTCCATCCCCCTTTCCATTCCACATTCCATTAAGTTCCATTCCACTTTCCATTCCACATTGCATTTCATATTCCATTCCACAATCCAATACATTCCATTCTATTTTCCATTCCACATTCCATTTCGTTGTATTCCACATTCCTTTCCACATTCCATTCCAGAATCCATTCCATTCCATATTCCATACAATTAAATTCCATTCCATTCCACATTCAATTCCATTCCACATTCCGTTCTGCATTCCATTAAATTCCTTTCCACATTCCATTCCATTCTTTTCCATATTCCTTAACTTTCCATTCCACATTCCATTCCACAATCAATTACAGGTTGCATTCCACATTTCATTCCCCTTTCCATCCCACGTTCCTTTCCATTCCATTTCTCGTTCCATTCCATTCCACGTTCCATTCCACATTCAATTCCAAGTTCCAGTCCATTCCATTCCACGTTACATTCCACATTCCATTCCATTCCATTCCACGTTCCATTTCAGATTGCATTGCACATTCCATTCCATGATCCATTCCACGATCCATTCCACATTCCATTGCGCATTCCATTTCACTTTCTTTTCCACGTTCCATTCCACGTTCCATTCCACGTTGCATTCCATGTTCCATTTCACTTTCCATTCCATTCCATTCCATTCCACTTTCCATTCCACGTTCCATGTAACATTCCATTCCACATTATATTATATTCCATTCCACATTCCATTCTACATACCATTCCACAATCCATTCCACTTTCCATTCCGTTCCATTCCACATTCCATTCCACATTATATTCCATTCTATTCCACATTCCTTTCCACATTCCATTCCACATTCCATTCCATTTCAGTCCACATTCCATTGCACATCCCATTGCATTCCAGTCCACATTTGATTCCACATTCCACTCCATTCGATTCCACATTCCATTCCATTCCAATCCACTTCCCATTCCACATTCCATTCCATTCTATTCCACATTCTATTCCACATTCTGTTCAACATTCCATTCCATTCCATTGCACATTCCATTCCACAATGCATTCCATTCCATTCCTCGTTGTTTTCCACGTTCCATTCCACATTCCATTCCACAATCCATTCCATTCCATTCCATTCCACGTTGCATTCCACGTTCCATTCCACATTGCATTCCATTCCACATTCCATTGCATTCCATTCCATTCCACATTCCATTCCACATTGTATTCCATTACATTCTATTCCATTGTATTCCATTCCACATTCCATTCCATTCCAATCCTCTCCACATTCCATTCCATTCCATTCCATTCCACATTCTATTCTATTCCATTCCGCATTCCAATCCATTCCATTGCACATTCCATTCCATTCTATTCCATTCCATTCCACATTCCATACCATTCCACTGCATTCCACATTACATTCCTTTCCATTACACATTCCATTTCTTTCCATTCCACATTCCATACCATTCCTCTGCATTCCACATTACATTCCTTTCCATTACACATTCCATTTCTTTCCTTTCCACATTCCATTCTACATTCCATTCCATTCCTTTACACGTTGCATTGCATTCCCTTCCACATTCCTTTCCACATTCAAATCCATTCCATTCCTCAGTCAATTGCATTCCACATTCTATTTCACAGTTCATTCCACATTGCATTCTATTCTGTTCCATTCCACATCCATTCTATGTTGTATTCCACATTCTATTCTACATTGCATTGCATTCCATTCCATGTTCCCCTCCACATTCCATTCCACATTTCATTCCTGATTCCATTCCACATTCCATTCCATTCCATTCAACCTTGCATTCCACATTCCATTTCACATTGCATTACACTTTGCATTGCATTCCATTCCACATTCAATTCCATTCCATTCCATTCCACATTACATTCCACGTTGCATTCCATGTTCCATTAAACTTTCCATTCCACGTTCCATTGCATTCCATTCCACATTCCATTCCACATTCCATTCCACATTCCATTTCAGATTCCATTCCACATTACATTTCACTTTCCACTCCATTCCATTTCACATTCCATTCCATATTCCATTCCATTCCGTTCCACATTCCATTCCACATTGCATGCCACATTCCATTCCATTCCATTCAACATTCCATTCCATTCCAATCCACTTCCCATTCCACATTCCATTCCATTCTATTCCACATTCTATTCCACATTCTGTTCAACATTCCATTCCATTCCATTGCACATTCCATTCCACAATGCATTCCATTCCATTCCTCGTTGTTTTCCACATTCCATTCCACGTTCCATTCGACATTCCATTGCACATTCCATTCCATTCCATTCCTCATTCCATACCATTCCTTTCCATTCCATTATAAATTCCATTCCATTCCATTCCACTTTCCATTCCACATTCCATTCCACATTCCATTCTGTTCCATTCCACATTCTATTCCATTCCCCATTCCATTCCATTCCATTCCGCATTCCATTCCGTTGCATTCCATGTTCCATTGCATTCCATTCCACATTCCTTTCCACATTCCATTCCATTCCATTCCACCTTCCATTCCATTCCATTTCACATCCCATTCCACTTTCTATGACACTTTCCATTCCACATTCCATTCCACTACATTCCATATTCCTTTCCATTAAACATTCCATTCCACATTCCATTCCACTTTCCATTCCATTCCATTCCAGATTCCATTCCATTGCATGCCATTCCACGTTACATTGCATTGAATTCCACTTTCAATTCCATTACATTCTAAATTCCTTTCAATACCACTCCACGTTCCATTCCATTCTATTGCACTTTCCATTCCATTCCATTCCACGTTGAATTTAACATTCCGTTCCTTATTCTATTTCAAATTTCATTACATTCCATTCCATTCGACATTCCATTCCGCATTCCATTCCATTCCATTTCACGTTCCACTAAAAATTCCATTCCATTCCATTACACATTCCATTCCGTTCCACTTTACGTTCCATTCCATTCCACATTCCGTTTCAAATTCCTTCCCATTCCATTCTACATTGCATTGTATTACTTTCCACGTTCCATTCCACCTTGTGTTCCACATTCCATTCCAATTTCCGTTCCATGTTCCATTCCATTCCAGTTAATATACCATTCCACATTCCTTTCCATTACATTCCACTTTCCGTCCACATTCCATTCCATTTCATTCCACTTTCAATTCCATTCCATTCCACATTCCATTCCATTTCATTTCAAATTCCATTCCATTCCATTCCAATCCATTACATTCCACATTCCATTCCATTGCATTCCATGTTCCATTCCACGTTCCTTTCCATTCCATTCCACGTTCCATTCCACTTTCCTCTCCGCATTCCATTCCACATTCCATTCCACGTTCCATTCCATTCCATTTCACGTTCCATACCTCATTCCATTTCACATTCCATTCCATTTCATTCCACATTCCTTTCCACATTCTAACCACAATCAGTTCCATTCCAATCCACATTCCATTCCATTCCACATTCCATTCCATTGTGTTCCATTCCATTCCTCATTCCATTCCACATACCATTCCATTCCTTTCCACATTCCATTGCATGTTACATTCCTTTCCATTCCACATATCTTTCCATTCCATTCCTTTCCACATTCCATTGCATGTTACATTCCTTTCCATTCCACATATCATTCCATTCCATTCCTTTCCAAATTCGATTCCATTCCATTCCACCTTCCATTCCATTCCTTTCCACATTCCATTCCATTCCATTCCATTCCATTCCACGTTCCATACCATTTCAAATTCCATTCCATTCCCTTCCACATTTCATTCCATTCCATTCCACATTCCATTCCATTCCTTTCCACATTCCATTCCATTCCATTTCATTCCATTCCATTCCATTCGACGTTCCATTCCATTTGAAATTCCATTCCATTCCATTCCAGATTTGATTCCATTCCATGCATTGTAATCCACATTCCATTCCTTTCCACTTCACATAGCGATCCATTCCATTCCATTAGATTGCATTACACATTCCATTCCAAATTCTATTTCACATTCCATTCCATGTTCTATTCCACGTTCCTTTCCACATTGCATTACAAGTTCCTTTCCACGTTCCACTCAACGTTACTTTCCACTTTCCATTCCTCAATCCATTCCACATTCCATTCCACATTCCATTCCATTGAATTCCACATTCCATTCCCTTCCATTCCACTTTCCATTTCTTTCATTCTACATTCCAGTACACATTCCATTCCACATTCTATCCTCTTCCATTCCACTTTCCATTTCCTTCCATTCCACATCCCATTCCACATTCCATTCCATTCCGTTCCCAATTCCCTTCCATTCCTTTCCACATTCCTATCCATTCTACATTCCATTCCATTCCACATTCCATTCCAGATTCCTTTCTATTGTATTCCACATTCCATTCCATTCCGTTTCACATTCCATTCCATTTCATTCCATTCCGTATACCATTCCACATTCCATTCCATTCCATTCCACATTCCATTGCATATTCCATTTGGCGTTCCATTCCATGTTCCATTCCACTTTCCATTCCATTCGATTTCACATTCAATTCCATTCCATTCCACATTCCATTCCATTCCATTCCGAATTCCATTCAATTCCACATTTCATTCCATTCCATTCCACATTCCATTCCACATTCCATTCCACATCCTATTCCATTACATTCCACATTCAATTCCACATTCCATTCCACATCCTATTCCATTACATTCCACATTCAATTCCATTCCTTTCCACATTCCATGCCATTCCATTGCACATTCCATTCTACATTCCATGCCATTCCATTCCATTTCACATTCCATTCCATTCCACATTCCCTTGCACATTCCATTCCATTCCATTCCATATTCCATTCCAGATTCCATTCCATTCCATTCCACATTGCATTCCATATTCCATTCGATGCCATTTCACATTCCATTCCATTTCATTCCGCAGTCCACTCCATTGAATTCCATACGAGTCCACATTCCATACCATTCCATTCCATTCAACATTCCATTCCATATTCCATTCCATTCCATTCCATTCCACATTACATTCCAGATTCCATCCCATTCCATTACTCATTGCATTCCATTGCAAATTCCTTTCCGCATTCCATTCCACGTTCCATTCCATTCCATTCCACGTTCCATTCCATTCCATTCCACATTCCATTCCACTCCATTCCACATTCCATTCCACATTCCGTTCCACATTCTATTCCATTTCATTCCACCTTCCATTCCAGATTCAATTCCATTCCATACCATTGCATTCCACATTCCATTTCACATTCCATTCCATTCCATTCCATTGCATTCCACATTGCATTTTTCTTTCCATTCCATTCCACTCCAAATTCCAGTCCATTCCATTCCACTCCATTCCACATTCCATTCCATTCCATTCCATTCCACCATCAATTGCTTTCCATTTTAAGTTCCATTTCACATTCCATTCCATTCCATTGCACTCCATTCCTCATTCCATTCCATTCCGTTCCATTCCATTCCATATCACATTCCATTCCTCATTTGATTCGATTAAATTCCACATTACATTCCACATTCCATTCCATTCCATTCAATTCCAATCCGTATTCCATTTCATTCCATTCCATTCCATTCCACATTCCATTCCCTTCCACATTGCATTCCATTCCATTCCACAGTCCATTCCACTATACATTCCTTTCCTTTCCATTCCACTCCATTCCACATTCCATTCCGATCCACATTTCATTCCACATTCCACTACTTTCCACTCCGCATTCCATTCAACGTTCCATTCCATTCCATTCCATTCCACATTCCATTCCATTCCATTACACATTCCATTCAACTCCATTCCACATTCCATTCTACATTCCATTCCATTCCATTCCATGTTCCCTTTAACATTCCATTCCATTCAACTGCACTTTGTATTCCATTCCACATTCCATTCCATTCAATTTCACATTCCATTGCTTTGCATTCCACGTTGCATTCCACGTTCTGTTCCATTCCATTCCACATTCCATTCCATTCCACATTCCATTCCATTCCATTCCACGTTCCATTCCATTCCAAGTTCCATTCCAGATTCCATTCCATTGAATTACACCTTCCTTTCCATTCCATTCCGTGTTCCATTAAAAATTCCATTCCACATTCCATTCCATTGCATTCCACATTCTATTCCATTACACTCCGCATTCCTTTCCATTCCATTCCACATTCCATTTCATTGCATTCAATTCCATTCCACATTCCATAACATACCACGTTCCATTCCACCTTCCGTTCCACATTCCATTCCACGTTCCATTCTACATTCCATTCCATTCCATTCCATTCCACAGGCCATTCCACATTCCATTCATTTATATTCCACATTCCATTCCACGTTCCGTTATACATTCCAATCCAATCAATTCCTCATCCCATTCCATTCTACTACACATTCCTTTCCATTACATATTCCATTCCATTCTATTACAAATTCCATACCAATTTCCATTCCATTCCATTCCACATTCCATTCCCCATTCTTTCCATTGCATTCCACATTCCATATTCCTTTCTAATCCATTCCACATTCCATTCCCTTCCATTCCACATTCCATTCCACTTTGCATTGCATTCCATTCCATTCCATTCCATTCCACATTCTATTCCACACTCCATTCTATTACATGTTGCATTACACATTCCTTTCCATTCCATTCCACATTCCTTTCCACGTTCCATTCCATTCCATTCTACTTTCAATTCCTCATTCCATTGCATTCCATTCCACATTCCATTCCACATTCCATTCCATTCTATTCCATTCCATATTCCATACAATTCCACGGAATGGAGTGTGGAAAGGAATGTGGAATGGAGTGTGGAAGGAATGTGAAATGGAATGGAATCCATTCCACATTCGATTTCATTCTATATTCCATCCCATTCCTTTCCACATTCTATTCCATTCCATTCCACATTGTATTCCACTTTCCATTCCACGGAAAGGAATGGAGTGGAATATGAAATGTAACGTGGAATGGAATGGGATGGAACGTGGAATGGAACGTGTAATGGAACCTCTAATGTAACGTAGAATGGAACGTGGAATGGATTGGAATGGGACGTGTAATTGAATGTGGAATGGAATGTGAAGTGGAATGGAATGTTAAATGTAATGGAATGGAAGGTGGAATGGAATGGAATGGAATGCGGTATGGAATGTGGAATGTACTGTTATGGAATATGGAATGCAATGTGGTAGGGGTTGTGGAATGGAATGCAATGGAATGTGGAATGGAAACTGGAATGGAATGGAATGGAATGTGAGAGGGAATGTGGAATGCAATATGGAACGGAAAGTGGAAGAGAATTTGGAATGGACTCTGGAATGGAACGTGGAATGGAATGTGGAATGGATCTTGGAATTCAATGGAATAGAATGTGGAATGGAACGTTTAATGGAATGGAATGGATCATGGAATGGAATGTGGAATGGAACATGGAATGGAATGTGGAATGGAAGGTGGAGTGGAATGTGCAATGGAATGTGGAATGGAACACGGAATGGAGTGGAATGGAAATTGGAATGGAACGTGGAAAGTAATGTGGAATGGAACCTGGAATGTAAAGTAAAATGTAATGTGGAATGGAACGTGGAATGCAATGAAATGGAACGTGGAATGGATAGTGCAATGGAATGTCGAATGGAACGTTTAATGGAAAGGAATGGAAAGTGGAATGGAAAGTGGAATGGAACGTGGAATTGCGCGTGGAATCGAATGGAATGGATAGTGGAATGGAAACTGGAAAGGAATGAAATGGAATGTGGCATGGAATGTGGAATGAAACGTGGAATGCAATTGAATTTAATGTGGAATGGAATGTGGAATGGAATGTGGAATAGAATGGAATGGAAAGTGGAATGGAGTGTGAAATGGAATGTGGAATGGAGTGGAATGGAGTGGAATGGAGTGGAATGTGGAAAGGCATGTGTAATGGAATGTGGAATGGAACGGAATGGAATGTGGAATGGAAGGTGGAATGGAATGTGGAATGGAATGGAATGGAACAGAATGGATTGTAGAATTGAATGTGGAATGGAATGTGAAATGGAACATGGAATGGAATGGAATGGAATGTGGAATGGGATGGAATGCAATGTTGAAGGTAACGTGGGATGGAATGGAATGGAACTTCGAATAGTACATGGCATGGAACGTGGAATGGAAAGTAGAATGCATCTTGGAATGGAATGTGCAACGGAAAGGGGAATGGAACGTGGAATTGAAAGGAATGTAAACTGGAGTGAAACGTGGAATGGAATGGAATGGAACGTTTAATGGAATGTGGAATGGACTGTGGAATGGAACGTGAAATGGAATATGGAATGGATTGAAATGGAAAGTGTAATGGAATGTGGCATGGAATGCGGAATGGAATGCAAGGCAATGTGTAATGGAATGTGGAATGGATAGGAACGTGGAATGGAATGTAATGGAACGTGGAATGGAATGGAATTGAACGTTTAATGGAATGTGGAATGGACTGTGAAATGGCATGTGAAATGGAATGTGCAATGGATTGTAATGGAATGTGGAATGGAATGTGGAAGGGAATGTGGAATGGAATGCAAGGCAATGTGAAATTGAGTGGAATGGAACATGGAATGGAAAGTGGAATGGAAGGTGGAATAGATCTTTGAATGGAATGGAATGGACTGTGGAATTTAACATTGAATGGAATGTGGAATGGAATGGAATGGAATGCGGAATGGAATGGAATGGAATATGGAATGGAATGTGGAATGGAATGTGGAGTGGCACTTGGAATGGAATGGAGTGTAATGTGGAATGGAATGTGAAATGCTACGTGGAATGGAATGTAAAGTGAAATGGAACCTGGAATGGAATGGAATGGAACGTGGAATGGAACGTGCAATGGTATCTGGAATGGAATGTTGAAAGGAAAGTGGAATGGAATGGAATGGAACGTGGAATGGAACGTGGAATGGAACGGAGTGGAAGATGGAATGGAATGGAATGGAACGTGGTATGGACTGTGGAATGGAACGTGGAATTGAACGTGCAATGGAATGTGGAATGGAACGTGGAATGGAATGGAAAGGAAAGTGGAATGGAACGTGGAATGGAATGGAATGGAATGTGGAATGGAATGTGGAATGGAATGGACTATGGAATGGAATGTGGAATGGAATGTGGAATGCAACGGAATGGAACGTGGAAAGGAATGTGGAATGGAAAGTGGAATGGAACGCGGAATGGAATGGAATGGAATGTGGAATGGAATGTGGATTGGAATGTGGAATGGAATGGAATGGAATGTGGAATGGAATGTGGAAAGGAATGTGGAATGCATTGTGGAATGGAATGGAATGGAATGTGGTATGGAATGTGGAATGGAACGTGGAATGGAATGGAATGGAATGGAACAGATTGTGGAATCGAATGTGGAATGTAATGCGGAATGGAACGTTGATTGGAAGTAAATGGAACGTGGAATTGGTTGGAATGTAATGTAGAATGGAACGTAGAATGGAATGGAATGGAACGTGGAATGGAACATGGAATGGAAAGTGGAATGGAATGTGGAATGGAGTGGAATGTAATTTGGAATGGATAGTGGAATGCAGTCTGGAATGGAATGGAATGCAATGTGGAATGGAAAATGGAATGTAATGGAATGGAACGTGGAATGGATTGTGGAATAGATCGTGGAATGGAATGTAGAATGCAATGGAATGGAAAGTGGATTTGAATGTGGAACGGAATGTGGAATAGAAAGTGGAATGGAATGTGGATTGAAATGTTGAATGGAAAGGAGTAGAATGTGGAAAGGAATGGAATGGAATGGAATGAGGACTGGAATGGTACGGAATGGAATGGAATGTGGAATGGAAATTGGAATGGAAAGTGGAATGGAATGGAATGGAGCATCAAATGGAAGGTGGAATGGAAAGTGGAATGGAAGGTGGAATCAAACGTGGAAAGAAATGGAGCAGAAGGTGGAAGGAAAGGTGGATTCAAACGTGGAAAGGAATGGAACAGAAGGTGGAATGGAATGTGGAATTGAATGGAATCGACTGAGGAAGGGAATGTGGAATGGAATGTGGAATATAATGCGGAATGGAATGGAATGAATGTCTAATGGAATGTGGAATGGAATGGAATTAATGTCTAATGGAATGTGAAATGTAATGGAATGAAATGTGGAATGCAATGTGGAAGAGAATGTGGAATTGAATGGAATGGAATTTTGAAAGGAATGTGGAATGGAATGGAATGTAGAATGGAATGTGGAATGGAATGGAATGGAATGTGGACTGGAATGTGGAATAAAATGTGGAATGGAATGTGGAATGGAATGTGAATTGGCATGTGGATTAGAACGGAATTGAATGTGGAATTGAATGTGGAAACGAATGTGTTATGGAACGGGATTGAATGTGGAATGCAATGTGGAATGGAATGTGGAATGGATCGTGGAATGGAATGGAATGAAATTAGGAATGGAAAATGGAATGGAATGGAATGAAACATGGAACGGAACGTGGAAAGGAACGTGGAATGAAATGTGTAATGGAACGTGGAAAGGAATGTGGAATGGAATGTGCGGTGGTAAGTGGAATGGAATGGAATGGAAAGTGGAATGGAATGTGGAATGGAGTGTAAAGGAACGGGGAAAGTAATGTGAAATGGAATATGGAATGGAATGTGGAACGGAAGGAAAAGGAATGTGCAATGTAATGTGGAATGGAATGTGGAATGTGATGTGCAGTGTAATATGGAATGGAATATTGAATGGAATGGAATGGAATGTGGAATAGAACTTGGAATGGAATGGAATGGAATGGGGAACGGAACGTAGAATGGAACTCGGAAAGGAATGTAGAATGGAACGTGAAATGGAATGTGGAAAGCAATGTGGAATGGAATGTGTAGTGGAATGGAATGAAATGGAATGGAATGTGGAATGGTACGTGCAATGTATCGTGGAATTGAATGTGGAATGGATTGTGGAATGGAACGTGAAATAGAATGTGGAATGAAAAGTGGAATGGAATATGGAATGGAACTTGAAATTGTTTGGAATGGAATGTGGAATGGAATGGATTGGAATGTGGAATGGAATGTGGAATGGAACATGGAAAGCAACATGGAATGGAATGGAATGGAACGAGCAATGGAATGTGGAATGGAATGGAATGGAATGTGGAATGGAAAGGAATGGAATTTGAAATAGGACGTGCAATGGAACATGGAACGCAACGTGGAACGGAACGTGGAATGGAATGTGGATTGCAACGGAATGGAATGTGGAATGGAATGGAATGTGGAATGGAATTGGATGAACTGGAATGTGGAATCAAATGAAATGGAATAGAATGGATTGCGGAATGCAATTAACTGGAATGTGGAATGGAATGGAATGGAATGGAATGTGGAATGGAATGGAATGGAATGGAATGGAATGGAATGGAATGGATTGGAATGGGATGTGGAATTGAATGGAGTGGAGTGAAGAATGGAATGGATTGGAATGTGGAATGCAATGGAATGAAACGTGGAATGGAATGTGAAATGGAATGTGGAATGGATTGTGCAATGGAATGGAATGTGGAATAGAATGGAATGGAATGGAATGTGGAATGGCAGGTGGAAAGGAATGTGCAATTGAATGGAATGGAATGTGGAATGGAATAGAATGGAATGTGTAAAGGAATGGGATGGAATGGAATGGAAAATGAAATAGAATATGGAACGGATTGTGAAATGGAATGTGGAATGGAATGTGGAACGGAATGAAATGGAACATGGAATGCAATGGAGTAAAACGTGGAATGGAATGGAATGGAATGGAATGTGGAATGGAACGTGGAATGGAACATGGAATGGAAAGTGGAATGCAATGGAATTGAACGTGTTATGAAATGTGGAATGGAATGGAATGGAATGTGGAATGGAATGTGGAATGTAATGCAATGGAAAGAGAAAGGATTGTGGAATGTAAAGGAGTGGAATGTTCAATGGAATGTGAAATGGAATTGATTGGAATGTGGAATGGAACGTGGAATGGAATGCGAAATGAAACGGAATGGAATGTGGAATGGAATGTGGAATGAAATGTGGAATGAAACGTGGAATGGAACGTGGAATTGAATGGAATGGAAATTGGAATAGAATGTGGAATGGAAAGGAAGGGAATGAGGAGTAATGGAATGGAAGGTGGAACGGAATGGAATGGAAAGTGGAATGCAATTTGGAATGGAACGGAATGTAAAGTGGAATGTAATTTGCAATGGAATGTGGAATGGAAAGTGGAATGGAATGTGGAATGGAACATGGAATGAAATCGAATGGAACACAGAATGGAAAGTGGAATGGAATGTGGAATGGAATGGAATGGAATGTGGAATGGAATGTGGAATGGAACGTGGAATGGAATGGAATGGAATGGAATGTGGAATGGAATGTGGAATGGAAAGTGAATTAGAATGTGGAGTGGATTGTGCAATGGAATGTGGAATGGAAAGCAATAGAATGTGGAATGGAATGTGGATTGGAGTGTGGAATGGATCTTGGAACGGAATGCAACGAAATGTGGAAAGGAACGTGGAATGGCATGCAATGGAACGTCGAATGGAATGTGGAATGGAATTGAGTTGAAAGTGGAATGGAATGTGGAATGGAACTTGGAATGGGACAGAATGGACTGTGGAATGGAAAGTGAAATGCAATGGAAGTGAACGTGTAATGTAATGTGGAATGGAACATGGAATGCAATGCGGAATTGAATGTGGGATACAGTGTGGAAACAAATGTGGAATGGAACAGACTGGAATGTGGAATGGAATGTGGAATTGAGTGTGGAATGGAACGTGGAATGGAATGGAACATGTAATGGAACGTGGCATGGAATGGAATGGAATGGAATGCAATGTGGAATGGAAAATAATGGAATGTGGAATGGAATGTGGAAGGCAATGGAAAGAAATGTGGAATGAAATGTGGATTGAAATCGAATGGAATGTGGAATGGATTGAAATGGAATGTGGAATGGCATTCAATGGTAATTGGAATGGAACCTGGAATGGAATGGAATGGAATGTGGAATGGAATGGAAAGGAATGTGGAATGGAATGTGGAATGGAATTGAAAGGAATGTGGAATGGAATGTGTAATGGAATGTGGAATGGAATGGAAAGAAATGTGGAAAGGAATGTGGATTGGAAAGGAACGGAAAGTGGAAAGCAAAGGGAAGGACTGCGGAATTCAAAGTGGAATGGAATGTGGAATGGAATGTGGCATGGAATGGAATCTGGAATGGCATGTGAACTGGAATGCAATGGATTGTGGAATGGAATGTGGAACGAAATGCAATGGAATGAAAATGGAACGTGGAATGCAATGTGGAATGGAAGGTGGAATGGACTGCAAAATGGACTGCGGAATGGAATGTGGAATGGAATGGAATGGAATATGGAATGGAATGTCAATTGGAATGCAATGGAATGTGGAATGGAATGGAATGGAACGTGGAATGGAACGTGGAATGGAACGAGGAAGGTAATGCAATGAAATGGATAGTGGAATGGAATGTGAAATGGAAAGTGAAATCGAGTGGAATGGAACGTGGAATGGAACGTGGAAAGGAAATTGGAATTGAACGTGGCATGGAACGTGGAATATAATGTGCAATGGATTGGAATGGAATGTTGAAAGGAATGTGGAACTGAGTGTGGAATGGAATGTGGAATGGAATGGAATGGCATGGAATGTGGAATGGAACATGGAATGGAATGGAATGGAATTCAATTGAATGGAATGTGGAATGGAATGTGGAATGGAATATGGAATGGAATGGAAAGAATTGTGGAATGAAATATACATTGGAATGAAATGGACTGGAATGTTGAATGGAATGTGGAAAAGAATTTAACGGAAAGTGGTATGGAACATGGAATGGAAAGGAATGGAATAGAATTTGGAATGGAATGGAACGGAAAGTGGAATGGAATGTGGAATGGAATGTGGGATGGAATGGAATGGAATGTGGGATGGAATGGAATGGAATGTGGAATGGAATGAAATGGAATGTGGAATGGAATGTCGAATGGAAACTGGAAAGAAATGCCATGGAATGAGAATGGAATGTGGAATGCAATGTGGAATGGAATTTGGAATGGACTGCGGAATGGAATGTGCAATGGAATGTGGAATGGACTGTGAATTGGAATGCAAGGGAATGTGGAATGCAATGTGGAATGAAATGCAATGGAATGAGAATGAAATGTGGAATGGAAAGTGGAATGGAATGGAATGGAATATGGAATGGAAGATGGAATGGATCGTGGAATGTAACGTGGAATGGAACATGGAATGGAACGTGGAATGTGATGTGCAATATAATATGGAATGGAAAGTTGAATGGAATGGAATGGAACATGGAATTGAACTTGGAATGAAATCGAATGGAATGTGGAATGCAACGTATAAAGGAACTTGGAAAGGAATGTGGAATGGAACGTGGAATGGAATGTGGAATGGAACGTGGAATGGAATGGAACGGAACGTGGAATGGAATTTGGAATCGAATCTGGAATGTAACCTGGAATAGAATGTGGAATGGAAGGTGGAATGGAATGTAGAATGGAAAGTAAAATATAATGTGGAATGGAATGGAATGGAATGCGGAATGGATTGGAATGGAATGGAATGTGGAATGGAATGGCATTGAATGTGGAATTGAATGAGGACTGGAATGGAATGCAATGTGGAATGGAATGTGGAATGGAATGGAATGGAATGTGGAATCGGTTCTGGAATGGAATGTGGAAAGGAATGTGGAATGCAATAGAATCGATCGTGGAAAGGAAAGTGGAAAGGAATGTGGACTGAAAAGCAGTGGAATGTGCAATGGAATGGAAAGGAATGCGAATTGGAATGTGGACTGGAATGGAATGCAATGTGGATTGGAATGTGTAATGGAATCGAATGGAATGCGGAATGGAATAAGGAATACAATGTGGAAAGGAATGTGGAATGGAACAGAGTGGAATGTGAAATGGAATGTTGAATGAAATGTGGAAGGGAATGTGGAATGGAAAGTGGAATGCAATGTGGAATGGAACGCGGAATGGAATGGAATGAAACGTGGAATGGAACTTGGAATCGAACCTCTAATGGAACCTGGAATGGAATGTGGAATGTAACGTGGAATGGAACATAGAATGGAACAGAATGGAATGGAACATGGAATGGAATGGAATGGAATGTGGAATGGAATGTGGAATTGAATGGAATGGAATGTGGAACAGAATGTGTAACAGAATGGAAAGGAATCAGGAACGGAATGGATTGGAATGGGATGGAATTCGGAATGGAATGGAATGGAATGGAACGTGGAATGGAATATGCAATGGAATGGAAAGGAATGTGGAATGCAATTGAATGGAATGTGGAATGGGTTGTGGAATGGAATGGAATGGAAAGTGGAATGGAATGGAATGGAAGGCAATGTGGAATGGAAAACAATGGAATGTGGAATGAAATGGAATTGAATGTAGAATGGAATGGAATGGAATGTGAAAAGGAATGGAATGGAATGCAGTGTGGAATGGAATGGAATTTAATGCGGAATGGAAAGGAATGTAAAGTGGCATGGAATGGAATGGAATGTGGAATGGAATTGAATGGAATGTGGAATGGAATGTGGAATGGAACAGAATGCAATTGAATGTGGAATACAATAGAATGGAATGTGGAAAGAATGTGCAATGGAATGGAATGGAATGTGGAAGGAAATGTGGAATCGTGTGGATCGTGGAAAGGAATATGAATGGAATGGAATGGAATTTGGAATGCAATGTGGAATGTAATGGAATGGCATGTGGAATGGAATAGAATGGAATGTGGAATGGAATGTGGAATGGAATTGAATGGAAAGTGGAATGGAATGTGGAATCTAATGTAATGGAATGTGTAGTGGAATGGAATGGGAAGTGGAATGGAATGGAATGCGAAATGGAATACGGAATGGAATGTGAAATCGAATGGGGAATGGAATGTGGAATGGAATGAAATCGAACGTGCAATGGAATGGAGTGGAAAGTGGAAAGGAGTGGAATGGAACGTCAAATGCAACGTGGAATGGAACGTGGAATGGAAAGTGGAATGGAACATGGAATGGAATGTGAAATGGAATGGAATGGAATGGAATGGAATGTGGAATGTAATTCAATGGAATATGGAATGGAATGGAATGGAATGTGGAATGGAATGGAATTGAATCTGGAATGGAATGGAATGGACTGTGAAATGGAGTGGAATGGAATGCAATGTGGAATGGAATGGAATGCAATGTGGAGTGGAATTGAATGCAATGTGAAATGGAATGGAATGGAATGTGAAATGGAATTGAATTGAATGTGGAATGGAATGGAATGGAATGTGGAACGGAATGTGGAATTGAATGGAATGAAATGGAATGGAATATGGAATGGAATGGAATAGAATGTGGAATGGAAAGGCATTGAATGTGGAATGGAATGTGGAATGGAAGGGAATTCAATTGAAAGTGGAATGGAATAGAATGGAATGTGGAAAGGAATGTGGAATGGAATGGAATGGAATGTGGAATGCAATGCGGAATGGAGTGGATCGCGGAGTTGAATCTGAATGGAATGGAATGGAATTTGGAATGCAATGTGGAAGGGAATGGAATGGAATGTGGTATGGAATGGAATGGAATATGAAATGGAATGTGGAATGGAATGTGGAATGGAATTGAATGGAATGTGGAATGGAATGTGGAATCAAATGTAGTGGAATGTGGATTGGAATGGAATGGGAAGTGGAATGGAATGGAATGTGGAATGGAATGAAACATGGAATAGAATGGAATGGAATATGGTTTGGAATGGAATATAATGTGGAATGGAAAGGAATGGAATGCAATGGAATGCGAAATGAAATGCAGAATGGAATGTGAAATGGAATGGGGAATGGAATGTGGAATGGAATGAAATGGAACGTGGAATGGAATGGAGTGGAAAGTGGAAAAGAGTGGAATGGAACAACAGATGGAACGTGGAATGGAACGTGGAATGGAACGTGGAATGGAACATGGAATGGAATGTGAAATGGAAAGGAATGGAATTTAATGGATTGTGGAATGGAATGGGGTGGAATGCAATGTGGAATGGAATGGAACGGAATGGAATGAAATGTAAGGGAATACGGAATGGAATGTAACCGAATGCGGAATGCAGTGGAATGGAATTTAATGGAATGTGGAATGGAATGGAATGGAACATGGAATGCAATGGAATGGAACATGGAATGGAATGGAATGGAACATAGAATGGAATGGAATGGAATGCGGAACGTAATAGAAATGATTGCAATGTGGAATGGATTGGTACGGAATGAAATGGAATCGAACGCGGAATGGAATGGAATGGAATGAGGATTGGAATGGAATGGAATGCGGAATGGAATGGAATGGAATATGGAATGGAATGGAATGGAATGGAACGGAATGGAATGAGGAATGAAATGTGGAATGGAATGTGGAATTAAATGTGGAATGGAACGGAATGGAATGGAATGGAATTTGGAATGAAATGGAATGGAATTGAAAGGAATATGGAATGGAATGGAATGTGGAATGGAACGGAATGCAATGTAGAATGGAATGGAATGGAAAGGAATGTGGAATGGAATGGAATGGAATGTGGAATGAAATGGAATGGAATGTGGAATGGATTGTGGAATGGAATGGAATGAGGATTGGAATGGAATGGAATGTGGAATGAAATGGAATAGAATGTGGAATGGAATAGAATGGAATGTGGAATCGAATGTGGAATAGTATGTGGAATGGAAATTGGAACAGAATCGAATGGAATGTGGAAAGGAATGTGGAATGGAATGTGGAATGGAATGGAATGTGGAATTGAATGTGGAAAGGAGTGGAATGGAAGGTGGAATGGAATCGAAAGGAATGAGGAATATAATGGAATGTAACGTGGGATGGAAACGAATGGAATGTTGAATGGAATGGAATGGAATGTGAAATGGAATGATATCGAATTCAATGTGGAATAGAATGGAATGGAATGGAATGTGGAATAGAATCGAAAGGAATGGAAGATTGAATGGAATGTGGAATGGAATGGAATGGAATGTGGAAGAGAAGGTGGAATGGAATTTAATGGAATGTGGAATGGAATGTGGAAAGAAATGGAATGGAACGTGGAATGGAATGTGGAATGGAAAGGAACATGGAATGGAACGTGGAATGCAACGTGGAATGGAATGTGGAATGTAATGTGGAATGGAACGTGGAATGGAAGGCAGTGGAATGTGGAATGTAATGTGGAAAGGTATTGAATGGAATATGTAATGGAATGTGGAATGGAATGGAATGGAATTGAATGTGGAATGGAGTGGAATGGAATGTGGCATGGAATCTGTAATGGAATGTGGAATAGAATGTGGAATGGAATGGAATGTGGAATAGAATGTGAAATGGAATGTGGAATTGAATGGAATGTAAAGTGGAATGGAATGCAGTGGAATGTGGAGTGGAAAGGAATGGAATGGAATGTGGAATGGAATGGAATGGAAGGTGGAATGGGATGTGGAATGGAATGTGGAATGGAATGAGGAACAGAATATGGAATGGAATGGAATGGAATGTGGAATGGATTGTGAAATGGAATGTGGAATGGAATGGAATGGAATGTGGAATGGAATGGAATGGATTGTATAAAGGAATGGAATGGAATGGAATGTGGAATGGAATGGAATGGAATGTGGAATTGAATGTGGAAAGGAGAGGAATGGAATTTGGAATGGAATCGAAAGGAATGTGGAATGTAATGGAAAGGAATGTGGGATGGAAAAGAATGGAATGTTGAATGGAAAGGAACGGAATGTGGAATGCAATGAAATGGAATGGAAAGTGGAATAGAAAGGAATAGAATTTAATGTGGAATTTAATCAAATGGAATGGAAGGTGTAATGGAATGTGGAATAGAATGTAATGGAATTTGGAATAGAAAGTGGAATGGAATGTGGAATGGAATGGAATGGAATGTGTAATGGAATGGAATGGAATATGGAATGGAATGGAACGTGGAATGGAACGTGGAAAGCAACGTGGAATGGAACGTATAATGGAATGGAATGTGGAATGTAATGTGGAAAGGAATTGAAAGGAATGTGGAATGGAATGTAGATTGGAATGGAATGGAATGTGGAATGGAATGTGGAATGCAAAGTGGAATGGAATGGATTGCAATGTGGCATGGAATCTGGAATTGAATGTTGAATAGAATTTTGAATATAATGGAATGTAATGTGGAATGGAATGTGAAATAGAATGTGTAATGGAATGGAATGGAATGTGGAATGGAATGAAATGGAAAGTGGAATGGAATGGAATGTGGAATGTAAAGGAATGGAATGGAATGTGGAATGGAATGGAATGGAATGTGAAATGTGAAGTGGATTGGAACTGAATGTGGAATGGAATGGAATGGAATGGATTTGAATGTAATGCAATGTGCAATGTAATGGAATGGAATGTGGAATGTAATGGAATGGAATATCAAATGGAATGGAATGGAATGGAATGGAAAATGAAGTGGAATGGAATGCAGTGTGGAATGGAATGGAATGACTAATGGAATGCAATGGAATATGGAATGGAACAGAATGGAATGCGTAATGGAATGGAATGGAATGTGGAATGGAATGGAATGGAAGGTGGAGTGGAATGGAAAGGAATATGGAATGGAATGGAAGGGAATGGAAGGTGGAATCGAATTGAATTGAATTGAATGGAAAGGAATATGGAATGGAATGGAATGGAATGTGGAATGGAATGTTGAATGGAAAGTGGAATGCAATGGAATGGAATGGTTTGGAATGGAGTGTGGAATGGAATTGAAGGAATGTGGATTGGAATGCTGAATGGAATGGCATGGAATGGAATCAAGTGTGGAATGAAATTGAATGGAATGTGGAAAGGATTGGAAAGGAATGTGGAATGGAAAGGAATGGAATGGAATGTGGAATTCAATGGAATGCAATGTGCAATTGAATGTGGAATGGAATGGAATGGAGTGTGGAATTTAATGGAATGGAATGTGGAATGGAATGGAATGGAATGTGGAATTTAATGGAATGGAATGTGGAATGGAATGTGGAATGGAACAGAATGCAATGGGGTATTGAATGTTGGATGGAATGGAATGGAATGGAATGGAATGTAGTGTGGAAAGGAACTGAATATAATGTGGAATGGGATGGAATGGAATGTGGAATGGAATGGAATGGAATGTGGAATGGAATGGAATGAAATGTGGAATGGAATGTGGAATGGAATTGAATGGAATTTGGAATGGAAAGGATTGGTATGTGGAATGGAATGTGGACTGGACTGGAATGGAAAGGAATGTGGAATGGAATGGAATGCAATTGAATGGATAGGAATGTGGAGTGGAATGGAATGGAATGTGGAATGGAATGTAGAATGGAATGCGGAATGGAATGGAATGGAATGTGGAATGGAAAGGAATGCAATGTGGAATGGAAAGGAATGGAATGTGGAGTGGAATGGAATGGAATATGGAATGGAATGGAATGGAAAGGAATGTGAAATGGAATGGAAAGGAATGATGAATGGAATGGAATGGAATTTGGTATGGAAAGGAATGGAATGTTGAATGGAATGTAGAATGGAGTGGAATGTATTGTGGACTGGAATGGAATAGAATGTGGAATGGAATGTGGAAAGGAAGGTGGAATGTAACTTGGCATAGTATGTGGAAAGGAAATTGGAATGGAATCGAATGGAATGTGGAATGGAATGTGGAATGGAATGTGGAATGGAATGGAATCGAATGTGGAATGGAAGAGAATGGAATGTGGAATCGAATGTGGAATAGTATGAGGAATGGAAAGTGGAACAGAATCGAATGGAATGTGGAAAGGAATGTGGAATGGAATGTGGAATGGAATGGAATGTGGAATTGAATGTGGAAAGGAGTGGAATGGAAGGTGGAATGGAATCGAAAGGAAAGTGGAATATAATGGAATGTAATGTGGGATGGAAACGAATGGAATTTTGAATGGAATGGAATGGAATGTGAAATGGAATGATATCGAATTCAATGTGGAATAGAGTGGAATGGAATGGAATGTGGAGTGGAATCGAAAGGAATGGAAGTTGGAATGGAATGTGGAATGGAATGGAATGGAATGTGGAAGAGAAGGTGGAATGGAATTTAATGGAATGTGGAATGGAATGTGGAAAGAAATGGAATGGAACGTGGAATGGAATGTGGAATGGAATGGAATGGAATGTGGAATGGAATGGAACATGGAATGGAACGTGGAATGCAACGTGGAATGGAATGTGGAATGTAATGTGGAATGGAACGTGGAATGGAATGCAACGGAATGTGGAATGTAATGTGGAAAGGTATTGAATGGAATATGTAACGGAATGTGGAATGGAATGGAATGGAATGGAATGTGGAATGTAATGTGGAATGGAGTGGAATGGAATGTGGCATGGAATCTGGAATGGAATGTGGAATAGAATGTGGAATGGAATGCAATGTGGAATGGAATGTGAAATGGAATGTGGAATTGAATGGAATGTAAAGTGGAATGTAAAGTAATGGAATGTGGAAAGGATAGGAATGGAATGGAATGTGGAATGGAATGGAATGGAAGGTGGAATGGGATGTGGAATGGAATGTGGAATGGAATGAGGAACAGAATGTGGAATGGAATGGAATGGAATGTGGAATGGATTGTGAAATGGAATGTGGAATGGAATGGAATGAAATGTGGAATGGAATGAAATGGAATGTGGAATGGAATGGAATGGAATGAAAAGTGGAATGGAGTGGAATGCAATTTGGAATGGATTGTGGAATGGTATGAGGAATGGAATCGAATGGAATGTGGAATGGAATGGAATGGTAAGGAATGGAATGGAATGTTATGTGGAATGGAAGGGAATGGAATGTACAATTGAATGGAATGGAACGTGGAATGGAATGGAATGGAATGAGGAATGGATTGGAATGGAATGTGGAAAGAAATGTGGAATCGAAAGGAATGGAATGGAATGGAAATTGGAATGGAATGTGGAGTGGAAATGAATGGAATGTGGAATGGAATGGAATGGAATGTTAAATGGAATGGAATGGAATGGAATGTGGAATGGAATGGAATGTGGAATGGAATGGAATGTGTGATGGAATGGATGGAATGTGGAATGGAGTGGAATGGACTGGAATGGAATATGAAATTGAATGGAAAGAAGAAAGGAATGTGTATCGGAATGGAGTGGAATGGAATGTGGAGTGGAATGAAAAGGAGTAGAGAGGAATCGGATGAAGTGCAGTGGAAGGGAGTGGATTAGAGAGGAATGAATTGGAGTGGAGTTGATTGAACGCAGAGGAGTGTAATGGAAAATGACGGAATAGAGTGGAGTGGATTTGACTGGAAAGGAGTGAAATGGAACAGAATGGAATAGCACGGAGTGGAATGGAATGGAATGGAGTAGAAAGGAGTGGAGTAGAGTGGAGTGGAGTGTAAAGAAGTGCAGTGGAGTAGACTGGAATGAAGTGGAGTGGAAAAGCATGGAGTGGACTGGAAAGAACTGGAATGGAGTGTAATAGAATGGAGTGTAACGGAATGGATTGGAGTGCAATGGCATGGAATGGACTGGAGTAGATTGGAGTGCAGTGGAACGGAGTGGAGTTTAATGGAATGTAGTGTAGTTTAGTCAATTGCAATGGAGTTTAGTGGAATGAAATAGAGTTGAGTGTAGTGAAACGGAGTGCAATGTAATGGAATGGAATGGAGTAGAATAAAGTTGTGTGAAGCAGAGTGGAGAGGAGTGGAGTGGAGTGGGGAGGAGTGGAATGCAAGGGAGTGGAATGGAGTGGAATGGACGGGAGTGGAATGGAGTGGAGTGGGATGGAATGGAATTGAATGGAATGTGGAATGGAATGGAATGGAATGTGCAATTGAATGTGGAATGGAGTGGAATGGAATGTGGAATTTAATGGAATGGAATGTGGAATGGAATGGAATGGAATGTTGAATGGAATGTGGAATGGAATGGAATGGAATGGGGAATGGAATGGAATGGAATGGAATGGAATGTGGAAAGGAATGGAAAGAAATATGGAGTGGAATGTGGAATGGAATGGAATGGTATGTGGAATGGAATGGATTGGAATGTGGAATGGAATGTGGAATGCACTGGAATGGAATGGAATGTGGCATAGAATGGAATGCAATGTGGAATGGAATGTGGAATGGAATGGAATGGAATGTGGAATGGAATGTGGAATAGAATGTGGAATGGAATGGAATGGAATGTGGAATGTAATGTCAAATGGAATGTGGAATGGAATGGAATGTGGAATGGAATGGAATGGAATGTGGAATGGAATGGAATGGAATGGAGAATGGAATGGAATGGAGTGGAATGTGGAATGGAATGGAATGTAGAATGGAATGGAATGGAATGGAGTGTGGAATGGAATGGAATTGAATGTGGAATTGAATCTGGAATGGAGTGGAATGGAATGTGGAATGGAATCGAAAGGAATATGGAATGTAATGGAATGGTATGTGGGATGGAAAGAATGGAATGTTGAATGGAACGGAACGGAATGTGGAATGCAATGAAATGGAATGGAATCTGGAATAGAATGGACTGGAATTGAATGTGGAATATAATCGAATGGAATGGAAGTTGGAATGGAATGTGGAATAGAATGGAATGGAATGTGGTATAGAAAGTGGAATGGAATTTAATGGAATGTGGAATGGAATGTGGAATGGAATGTGGAATGGAATGGAACGCGGAATGGAACGAGGAATGGAACGTGGAATGGAATGGAATGTGGAATGTAATGTGGAAAGAAATTTAATTGAATGTGGAATGGAATGTGGAATGCAACTTGGAATGTAATGTGGAATGGAATGGAATGGAATGTGGAATGTAATGTGGAATGGAATGGAATGGAATTTAATGGATTGTGAAATGGAATGGACTGGATTGTGGAATGGAATGGAATGCAGTGTGGAATGGAATGTGGAATGGAATGGAATGGAATGTGGGATGGAATATGGAATGGAATTGAATGGAATTTGGAGTGGAATGGAATGGAATGTGGAATGGAATGGAAGGTGTAATGGAATGTGAAATGAAAAGTAGAATGGAATATGGAATGGAATGGAATGGAATGTGGAATTCAAAGTGTAATTGAATGGATTGTGTTGTGGAATGGAATGTAATCTGGAATGGAATGTGGAAAGGAATATGGAATGGAAAGTGGAATTTAATGTGGAAAGGAACATGGAATGGAACGTGGAATGGAATGAGGAATGGAACGTGGAATGGAATGTGGAATGGAATGTGGAATAGAATGCAATGGATTGTGGAATGTAATGGAATGTAATGTGGAGTGGAATGGAATGGAAAGGAATGGAAAACAAAGGAATCTGGAATGGAATGGAATGGAATGGAATGTGGAATGAAAACAATGGAATGTGGAATGGAATGGAATGGAATGTGGCGTGTAATGGAATGGAATAAGGAATGGAATGGAATGGAATAGAATGTGAAATGGAATGAAAAGGAATGATGAATGGAATGGAATGGAATGTGGTATGGAATGGAATGGAATGTGGAATCGAATGTAGAATGGATTGGAATGTATTGTGGACTGGAATGGAATGGAATGTGGAATGGAATGTAGAATGGAATGTGGAATACTATGTGGAATGGAATTTGGAATGGAATCGAATATAATGTGGAATGGAATGTGGAATGGAATGGAATGGAATGTGGAATGGAATGGAATGGAATGTGGAATCGAATGTGGAATAGTATGTGGAATGGAAAGTGGAATATAATCGAATGGAATGTGTAATGGACTGTGGAATGGAATGTGGAATGGAATGGAATGTGGAATTGAACGTGGAATGGAGTGGAATGGAGAGTGGAATGGAATTGAAATGAATGTGGAATATAATGGAATGGAATGTGGGATGGAAACTAATGGAATGTTGAATGGAATGGAATGGAATGTGGAATGGAATCGAATGGAATGGAAGGTGGAATGGAATGTGGAATGGAATGGAATGGAATGTGGAAGAGAAAGTGGAATGGAATTTATTGGAATGTGGAATGGAATGTGGAATGGAATGGAATGGAACGTGGAATGGAATACTGAATGGAATGAAATGGAATGTGGATTGGAATGGAACGTGAAATGGAACGTGGAATGGAATGCAATGGAATGTGGAATGTAATGTGGAAAGGAATTGAATGGAATGTGGAATGGAATGTGGAATGGAATGCAGTGGAATGTGGAATGGAATGGAATGGAATATGGCATGGATTCCGGAATGGAATGTGGAATAGAAGGTGGAATGGAATGGAATGAAATGTGGAATGGAATGTGGAATTGAATGGAATGGAATGTGGAAAGGAAAGGAATGGAATGTGGAGTGGAATGGAATGGAATGGAATAGAATGGGGAATGGAATGGAATGGAATGGAATGTGGAATGGAATGGAATGGAATGTGGAATGGAATGTGGTATTGAATGTGGAATGGAATGGAATGGAATGTGAATGGAATGTGAAATGGAATGTGGAATGGAATGGAATGGAATATGGAAAAGAATGAAATGGAATGTGGAATGGAATGGAATGTAATGTAATGGAATGTGGAATGGAATGGAATGGAATGTGGAATGGAATGTTATGTGGAATGGAAGGGAATGTAATCGGTAATGCAATGGAATGGAACGTGGAATGGGAGGGAATGGAATGAGGAATGGAATGGAATGGAATATAGAATAGAATGAAATGGAATGTTTAATGGAATGGAATGGAATGGAATGTGGAATGGAGTGGAATGGAATATGGAATGGAAGGAAATGGAATGTTGAATGGAATAGAAAGGAATGTCGAATGGAATGTAGAATGGAATGTCGAATGGAATGGAATGGAATGCGAAATGGAATACAGAATGTAATGTGAAATGGAATGGGGAATGGAATGTGGAATGGAATGAAATGAAACGTGGAATGGAATGGAGTGGAAAGTGGAAAGTAGTGGAATGGAACGTCAAATGGAACGTGGAATGGAACGTGGAATGGAAAGTGGAATGGAATATGGAATGGAATGTGAAATGGAAAGGAATGGAATGGAATGGAATGTGGAATGGAATGGGGTGGAATGCAATGTGGAATGGAATGGAATGGAATGGAATGAAATGTAAGGGAATACGGAATGGAATGTAACGGAATGAGGAATGCAGTGGAATGGAATGTGGAATGGAATGGAATGGAACATGGAATGGAATGGAATGGAATGCGGAACGTAATGGAAATTAATGCAATGTGGAATGGAGTGGAACGGAATGGAATGGAATGGAATGAGGAATGGAATGGAATGGAATGTGGATTGGAATGGAATGGAATGGAATGCGGAATGGAAAGGAGTGGAATACGGAATGGAATGGAATGGAATGTGGAATAGAATGGAAGGGAATGGAAGGTAGAATTGAATTGAATGGAAGGCAGAATGAAATGTTTAATGGAATGTGGAATGAAATGTGGTGTGGAACGGAATGGAATGGAATGGAATTTGGAATGAAATGGAATGGAATTGAAAGGAATATGGAATGGAATGCAATGTGGAATGGAACGGAATGCAATGTAGAATGGAATGGCATGGAATGTGGAATGGAATGGAATGGAATGTGGAATGAAATGGAATGGAATGTGGAATGGATTGTGGAATGGAATGGAATGTGGATTGGAATGGAATGGAATGTAAAACGAAATGGAATACAATGTGGAATGGAATGGAATGGAATAAGTACTGGAATGGATGGGGATTTAAAACGGAATGGAATGAAATGTGGAATGGAATGTTGGCTGGATTTGAAAGGAATGTGGAACGGAATGGAATTGTAGGGAATGGAATGTGGAATGGAATGGAAAGGAATGTGGAATGGAATGTGGAATGGATTCGAATGGAATGTGGAATGTAATGTGGAATGGATTGGAATGGAATGTGGAATGTAATGTGGAATGGAATGGAATGGAGGGCAATGGTTTGGAATGGAATGTGGAATTTAATGTGGAATGGAATGGAATGGAATGTGGAATGGAATGTGTAATGTTATGTTTAATGGAATGAAAAGGAATGTGGCATGGAATCTATAATGGAATGTGTCATAGAATGTGGAATGGAATGTGAAATGGAATGCGGAATTGAATGGAATGGAATGTGGAATGAAAGGAATGGAATGTGGAACGGAATGGAATGGAATGGAATCTGCAATGGAATGGAATGGAATGTAGAAGGGAATGTGGATTAGAATGTGGAATGGAAAGTGGAATAGAATGTGGAATTGAATGGAATGGAATTTTGAATGGAATGTGAATTGGAATGTGGAATGGAATGGAATGGAATGTGGAATGGAATGGAATGGAATGCATAAAGGAATGGAATGGAATGGAATGTGGAATGGAATGGAATGGAATGTGGAATTGAATGTGGAATGGAGAGGAATGGAATTTGGAATGGAATCGAAAGGAATGTGGAATGTAATGGAAAGGAATGTGGGATGGAAAAGAATGGAATGTTGAATGGAGAGGAACGGAATGTGGAATGCAATGAAATGGAATGGAATGTGGAATAGAAAGGAATAGAATTTAATGTGGAATTTAATCAAATGGAATGGAAGGTGGAATGGAATGTGGAATAGAATGGAATGGAGTTTTGAATAGAAAGTGGAATGGAATTTAATGGAATGTGGAATGGAATGTGGAATGGAATGTGGAATGGAATGGAATGGAATGTGGAATGGAATGGAATGGAATGTGGAATGGAATGGAACGTGGAATGCAACGTGGAATGGAACGTATAATGGAATGGAATGTGCAATGGAATGTGGAATTTAATGTGGAAAGGAATTGAATGGAATGTGGAATGGAATGTAGAATGGAATGGAATGGGATGTGGAATGGAATGTGGAATGGAATGTGGAGTGGAAAGTGGAATGGAATCGAATGCAATGTGGCATGGAATCTGGAATTGAATGTGGAATAGAATGTGGAATGTAATGGAAGGGAATGTGGAATGGAATGTTAAATGGAATGTGGAATGGAATGGAATGGAATGTGGAATGGAATGAAATGGAAAGTGAAATGGAATGGAATGTGGAATGGAAAGGAATGGAATGGAATGTGGAATGGAATGGAATGGAATGGAATGTGGAATGGAATGTGAAATGGAAGATGGAATGGAATGGAGTGGAATGGAATGTGGAATGGAATGGAATGGAATGTGGAATGGAATGTGAAATGGAAGATGGAATGGAATGGAGTGGAATGGAATGTGGAATGGAATGGAATGGAATGTGGAATGGAATGTGGAATGGAATGTGGAATGGAATGGAATGTAATGTGGAATGGTATGGAGTGGAATGGAATGTTATGTGGAATGGAAGGGAATGGAATGTGTAATGGAATGGAATGGAACGTGGAATGGAATGGAATGGAATGAGGAATGGAATGGAATGGAATGTGGAATGTAAAGGAATGGAATGGAATGTGGAATGGAATGGAATGGAATGGAATGTGGATTGGAATGGAATGGAATATGGAATAGAATGAAATGGAATGTGGAATGGAATGGAATGGAATGGAATGGAATGTGGAATGGAATGGAGTGGAATGTCGAATGGATTGTGTAATGGAATGTCGAATGGAATGGAATGGAATGTGGATTGGAGTGGAATGGAATGTTATATGGAATGGAAGGGAATGGAATGTGTAATGGAATGGAATGGAACATGGAATGGAATTAAATGGAATGAGGAATGGAATGGAATGGAATGTGGAAAGAAATGTGGAATGGAATGGAATGGAATGGAATTTGGAATGGAATGGAATGGAATGTGGAATAGAAATGAATGGAATGTGGAATGGAATGGAATGGAATGTGGAATCGAATGGAATGGAATGTGGAATGGAATGGAATGTGTGATGGAATGGCATGGATGGAATGTGGAATGGTGTGGAATGGAATGGAATGGAATGTGAAATTGAATGGGAAGAAGAAAGGAATGTGTAATGGAATGGATTGGAATGGAATGTGGAGTGGAATGAATTGGGGTAGAGAGGAATGGGATGAAGTGGAGTGGAATGGAGTGGAGGGGAGTGGTATGCATTGGAGTTGAGTGGATTGGATGCAGAGGAGTGTAATGGAAAACGACGGAATGGAGTGGAGTGAATTTGACTGGAAAGGAGTGAAATGGAACAGAATGGAATAGTACAGAGTGCAATGGAATGGAGTGGAGTAGAATGGAGTGGAGTAGAGTGGAGTGGAGTGTATAGATGTGGAGTGGAGTGGACTGGAATGAAGTGGAGTGGAAAAGAATGGATTGGATTGGAAAGAACTGGAATGGATTGGAATAAATGGAGTGGAAGTGATTGGATTGGAGTGGAATGGAATGGAATGGAGTGGAGTAGATTGGAGTGCAGTGGAACGGAGTGGAGTTGAATGGAATGTAGTGTAGTGTTGTCGATTGCAATGGAGTTTAGTGGAATAGAATGGAGTGGAGTGTAGTGAAATGGAGTGCAATGGATTGGAATGGAATGGAGTGGAATGAGTTTGTGTGAAGTGGAGTGGAGAGGAGTGGAGTGGAGTGCAGAGGAGTGGAATGGAAGGGAGTGGAATGGAGTGGAATGGAAGGGAGTGGAATGCAGTGGAGTGGGATGGAATGGAATGGAAAGGAAAGGAATGGAACATAGTGGGATGGAACATATTAGAATGAAATGAAACGGAATGGAGTGGAATGGAGTAGAGTGATGTGGGGTGGAGGGGAGTGGAATGGAGTGCAATGGAATGGAATGGAATGGAATCGAGTGGAATGGAATGGAATGGAGTGGAATAGAACGGAATGGAATAATGAAATTTGAGCTGACATAATGCCACTGCACTCCAGGCTGGGAGACATGGTGAGATACTCTCAAAAGAAAGAAATGGGATGTAACGGAGTGTAATGGAATGGAGTGCAATGGAATGGAGTGTACTGGAGTTGAGTGGATTTAGGTGGATTGGAGTGAAGTGGATAAGAAGGGAATGGAATTGAATGAAATGGAATGAAGGGGAGTGGATTAGTTTGGAGTGGAGTGCAGTGGAATGGAGCAAAATGGAATGTGATGGAGTCGAATGGAGTGGAGTGGAGTCCATTGGAGTGGAGAGGAGAGGAATGAAATGGAATGGAATCGGATATAATGGAATGTAGTGGAGTTGAGTGGAGTGGAACAGAGTGGAATGGAATGGAAATGAATGCAATGGACAGAAATGGAATGAAATGGAATGGAATGGAATGGAATTTAATGAAATTGAATGCAATGGAATAGAATGCAATGCAATGGAAAGTTGACATGTAATGAGAGTTGAGATTGTGCCACTGCACTCAAGCCAGGGTGACACAGTGACATACTGTCGAAATAAATGAATGGAATGCAACGGAGCGAAATGCAATGGAATGTAATATAATGGAGTGGACTGGAGTGGAGTGGAGTGTTGTGGAGTGGAGTGGAGTGGAGTGGAACGGAGTGGAATGGAATGGATTGGAATGGAATGGAATGGAATGGAATGCAATAGAATGTAATGGAATAGAATGCAATGTAACGGAAAGTTGTCTTGTAATGTGAGCTGCAACAGTGCCACTGCACTACAGCCTGGCTGACACAGTGATATCCATTGGAAAGAAAGGAATGGAATGCAATGGAGTGAAGCGGAATTTAAAGGAATGGAGTAGAATGGAGTGGACTGGAGTGGAGTAGAGTGGAGTAGAGTGGAGTGGAATGGACTCGAATGGAAAGAGATGGAGTGGAATGGAATTGTGATGAGTTCAGTGGAGTGGAGTGAAATAGAATAGAATGCAATGAGATGGAATGGAATGCAATGGTATGATGAAAAGAAAGTTCAGCTGAGATGGTGCCAATGCACTCCAGCCTTTGTGACAGTGTGAGATTCTGTTGAAAGAAAGGAATCGAATGGAATTGAGTGGAATGGAATGGAATGGAATGGAGTGGTGTGGAGTAGAGTGGAGTTCAGTGGAGTGGAGTGGAGTGGAATGGAATGGAGTGGTGTGGAGTGGAGTGGTGTTCAGTGGAGTGGAGTGGAATGGAATGGAGTGGTGTGGAGTAGAGTGGAGTTCAGTGGAGTGGAGTGGAGTGTAATGAAATGCAGTGGAGAGAAGTAGAGTGGAATGGAGTGGGGTGGAATGGAGTGGAGTGAGTGAAATGCAGTGGAGTGGAATGGAAGGGAATTGAGTTGAGTGGAATTGAATGGAAAGGACTGGAATGCTATGGAATGGGATGGAGTGGAGTGAAATGGAATGAAGAGGAGTGGGATGGAATGGAATGGAGTGGAATGGAATGGAGTGAAGTGGAATGGAATGGAATAGAGTTTAATGGAATGGAAAGGAATGCAGTGGAATGGAATGGAATGGAATACAGTGGAATGGAATGCAGTGGAATGGAATGGAGTGAAGTGGAATTGAATGTAGTGGAGTGGAATGGAATGGAATGGAGTGGAATCGAGTGGAGTGCAGTGGAGTGGAGCAGCATGGAATGGAATGGAATTGAATGGAATAGAAAGGAATAGAATGTAGTGGAAAGCAATGGAATGTTATTAAAGAGAATGCAGTGCAAACGGAAAGATGTCCTGTAATGTGAGCTGTGATTGTGCCACTGCACTTCAGCCTGGCTGACCCAGTGATATCCTGTGAAAAGGAACTATTGAAATGCCATGGAGTGAAATGTAATGGAATGGAAAGGAGTGGAGTGGAATGGAGTGGAATGGACTCGAATGGAGTGGGATGCAGTGGAATGGAATGGTATGGAGTAGTGTGAAATAGAATGGAATGGAATGGAATGGGATGGGTTGGAATGCAATGGAATGATGAAAAGAAATGTGAGCTGACATTGTGCCACTGCACTCCAGCCTTCGTGACAGTGTGAGATCCTGCGGAAAGAAGGGAATGGAATGGAATGGAGTGGAGTGGAGTAGAGGGGAGTGGAGTGAAGTGGAACGGAATGGAGTGGAGAGAAGTAGAGTGGAATGGAGTGGAGTGGAAAGGAGTGGAATGGGGTGGAGTTGATTGGAATGGAATGAAGTGGAGTGGAATGGAATGGATAGGAGTGGAATGCTATGGAATAGGATGGAGTGGAGAGCAATGGAATGAAGAGGAGTGGAATGGAATGGAATGGAATTAAATGGAGAGGAATGGAATGCAGTGGAGTAGAGTGGAATGGAATGGAGTGGAGTAGAGTGGAATAGAATGGTGTAGAGTGGAGTGGATTGGAATGGAGTGGAGTGGAGTGGAACGGAATGGAATGGGGTGGAATGGAGTGGAATGGAATGGAGTGGAGTGGAATGTGATGGAATGGAGTGGAGTGGAATGCAATGCAGTGGAGTGGAATGGAATGAAATGGAGTGGAATGGAATGGAATAAAATGAAATGCAGTGGAATGGAATGGAGTGGAGTGGAATTGAATGGAGGGGAGTGGAATGGAATGGAATGGAATGGAGTGGAATCGAGTGGAGTGCAGTGGGGTGGAGTGGAAAGGAGTGGAGTGGAGTGCAGTGGAGTGGAGTGGAGTGAAGTGGAGTGCAGTGCAGTCGAGTGGAGTGGAGTGGAATGGAGTGGAATGGAGCAGAGTGGAGTGGAATGGAATGTGGTGGAATGGAGTGGAGTGGAGTTGAATGGAATGGAGTGGAGTGGACTGGAGTGGAATGGAGTGCAGTGGAGTGGAGTGGAGTGAGTGGTATTCAATGGAGTGGAGTGGACTGGAATGGAATGGAATGGAAAGGAATGGAAAAATGAAATGTGAGCTGAGATTGTGCCACTGCACTCCAGGCTGGGTGACAGAGAGAGATACTCTATAAAGAAAGGAATGGAATGGCATGCAGTGGCATGGAATAGAATGGAATCAAATGGAGTGGACTGGAATGGAGTAGAGTGAAGTGGAGTAGAGTGGAATTTAGAGAAATGGAATGGGTTGGAATGGAATGGAATGAAGTGGAGTGGACTGTGGTGGTGTGGTGCCCAGTGGAATGGAGCGGATTGGAATGGGATGGAGTGGAATGGATAATAGTGGAGTGCGTTGGAGAGGAGAGGAGTGGAATTGAGTGGAATGGAATCGGAAGTAATGGAATGTAGTGGACTGGAGTGGTGTGGATTTCTACGGAGTGGAATGGAATGGAATTAAGTGGAATGGAATGGAATGGAATGGAATGGAATGAAAGGGAATGCAATGGAATGCAATGGAATAGCATGAAATATAATGGAAAGTTGACGTGTAATGTGTGCTGAGAATGTGCCACCCCACTTCAGCCTGGGTGACACAGTGATATCATGTAGAAAGAAAGGAATGAAATGGAGTAGAGTGGATTGGAATATAGAGGAGTGGAAGAGAATGGAGTGGAGTAGAATAGAATGGAGTGGATTGGAAAGGAATGGAATGGAGTGGAGTGAAATGGAATGGAATGGAGTAGAGTGTATTGGAATGGAGAGGAGTGGAAAAGAATGGAGTGGCGTGGCGTTGAGTGGATTGGAATGGAGTCTAATGGAGTGGAGCATAGTGGAATGGAGAGGAATGGAATTTAATGGAGTGGAATGGAGTGGAATGTAATGGAGTGTAGTGGAATGGAATGGAGTGGAGTGGAGTTTATTGGAGTGGAATAGAGTGGAATATAATGGAGTGGAGAGGAATGCAGTGGAGTGGAATGGAGTGGAGTGGATTGGAATGGAATGGAGTGGAATAGAATGGAGTGGAATGGAGTGGAGTGTAGTAGATTGGAGTGGAGAGGAATGAAATGGAATGGAGTGGAATGCAGTGGAATGGAATGGATTGGAGTGGAATGGAATGGAATGAAATGGAGTGGAGTGGAATGGAATGGAGTGGAATGGACAGGAATGGAATGGAGTGGAATGGAATGGAGTGGAGTGGAATGGAATGGAGTGGAATGGAGTCGAATGGAATGGGATGGAGTTAAGTGTAGTGTAGTGGAGTGGATTGAAGTGGAGTGGAATGGAGTCGAATGGAATGGAGTGGAGTGAAATGGAATGGAGTGGAGTGTAATGGAGCGAAATAGAATGGAACAGAACTGGATAGAATGGAATGCAATGGAATGATGAAAAGAAAGGTGAGCTGAGACTGTGTCACTGCATTCCAGCATTTGTGACAGAGTGAGATCCTTTGGAAAGAAAGGAATGGAATGGAATGGAGTGGAATGCAATGGAATGGAATAGACTGGAATGGAGTGGAGTTGTGTGCAATGGAATGGAGTGGAGCAGAATGTCGTGGAGTGGAATGGATTGGTGTGGAGTGGAATGGAGTTGACAGAAGTGTAATGAAATGGAGTGGCGTGGAATGGAATGGAGTGGAGTGGACTGGAGTGGAGTTGAGTAGAATGGAATGGAGTGGAATGCAGTGGAGTGGAGTGGAATGGAATGGAGAGGAGTGGAAAGGGATGGTATGGAATGGAGTGGAGTGCAATGGAATGGAGTGGAGTTGAATGGAATGGAGTGGAGTGGAATGGAATGGAATGAAATGATATGGAATGGAATGGAGTGGAGTGGAATGGCGTGGAATTGAGTGGAATGGAATTGAGTGGAGCAGAAAGGAATGGAGTGGAGTGGAATGGAGTGGAGAGGCATGGAATGGGATGGAATGGAATGGAGTGGAGTGGCATGAAATCTAGAGGAGTGGAATGGAATAGAATGGAATGGAATGGAATGGAATTGAGTGGAATGGAATAGAGTGGAGTGGAATGGAGTATAGTGGTGTGGAGGGGAGTGGAATGGAGTGGAACGGAATCGGATGAAATAGAAGTAGTGGGTTGGAGTAGAGTGGAGTGGAATGGATTGGAATGGAATGGAACGGAATGGAACAGAACAGAGCAGAACAGAACGGAGAAATGTGTGCTGAGATTGTGCCACTGCGCTACAGCCTTGTGACAGATGGAGATCGTGTAGAAAGAAAGGAGTGAAATGGAATGGAATGGATTGGAGTGGAGCGTAGTGGAATTGAGTGGAATGGAATTGATTGGAATGACATGGAATGGAACGGAATGGAATGGGGTGGAATGTAATGGAAGGGTGTGGAGTTGAATGTCATGGAATGGAGTGTAAAGCAATGGAGTGGAATGCAACGTAATTGAGTGGAGTGGAGTGGAGTGGAATGGATTGGATTGGAGTGGATTGGAGTGGAGTGGAGGGGAGTGGAATGGAGTGGAGTGTAATGGAATTGAATGGAGTGGATTGAAATGCAATGGAGTGGAATAGAGTGAAACTGATTGGAATGGAGTGTAATGGAATGGAGTGTAATGGAATGGAGTGGAGTGGATTGGAGTGAAGTGGAATGGAATGGAGTGGAGTGTAATGGAGTGGAGTGAAGTGGAATAGAGTGGAGTGGAGTAGAGTGGAATGGAGTGGAGTGCAATGGATTGGAGTGGAATGGAATGGAGTGGAGTGAAGTGCTGTGGAGTGTAGTGGAATGGAGTGGAGTGGAATGGAATTGAGTTGAGTGGAATATAATGGACAGGAGTGGAATGCTATGGAATGGGATGGAGTGGAGTGAAATGGAATGAAGAGAAGTGAAATGGAATGGAATGGAGTGGAATGGAATGGAGTGAAGTGGAATGGAATGGAATGGAGTGGAGTGAAGAGGAGTGCAGTGGAATGGAGAGGAGTGGAATGGAGTGAAGTGGAGTGGAGTGGAATGGAATGGAATGGGGTGGAATCGAGTGGGATGGAATGGAGTGGAGTGGAATCTAATGGAATGGAGTGGAGTGGAATGGAATGGATTGGAGTGGAACGGAATGGAATGGTGTGGAATTGAATGGAATGAAGTGGAATGGAATGGAGTGGAGTGGAATTGAATGGAATGGAGTGGAATAGAATGGACTGGAGTGGAATCGAGTGGAGTGGAATGGAGTGGAGTGGAGTGGAGTGGAATAGCGTGGAATAGAATGGAATTCATTGGAATTGAAAGGAAAGGAAAGGAAAGGAATGGAAACTTTGGAATGTAATGGAATAGAATGCAGTGCAATGGAAAGTTGTCTTGTAATGTGAGCTGAGATTGTGCCACTGCACTAAAGCCTGGGTGACACAGTGATATCCTGTCGAAAGAAAGGAATGGAATGCAGTGGAGTGAAAAGAAATGGAATGGAATGGAGGAGAATGAAGTGGAGTCCAGTGGAGTGGAATGGACTCGAATGGAAATGGAAGGAGTGGAATGGAATGGTGTGGAGTGGTGTGTAGTGGAGTGAAATGGAATGGAATGGAATGGAATGGAATGGGATGGAATGGAATGCAATGGAATGATGAAAAGAAATGTGAGCTGAGATTGTGCAACTGCACTCCAGCCTTTGTGACAGTGTGAGATCCTGTGGAAAGAAAGGAATGGAATGGAATGGAGTTTAATTGAATGAAATAGAGTGGAGTGGAGTGGAGTGGAGTGGATTGGAATGGAATTGAGTGGAGTGGAATGGAATGGATAGCAGTGGAATCGTATGGAAAGGGATGGAGTGGAGTGCAATGGTATGAAGAGTAGTGGAATGAAATGGAGAGGAATGGAATGTAGTGGAGTAGAATGGAACGGAATGGAGTAGAGTGGAGTGCAGTGGAGTGGAATGGAGTGGAATGGAATGGACTGGAGAGGAGTGGAGTGAAATGGAATATAATGAGGTGGAATGGAGTGGAATGGAATGGAGTGGAGTGGAATGTAATGGAATAGAGTGGAGTGGAATGGAAAGGAGTGGAGAGGAATGGAATGAAATGGAGTGGAATAGAATGGAATGGAATGCAGTGGAATGGAATGTAGTGAAGTGGAAATGAATGGATGGGAGTGGAATGGAATTGAATGGAGTGGAATCAAGTGGAGAGGAGTGGAGTGGAGTGGAATGGAGTGGAGTTGACTAGAATGGAGTGGAGTGGAGTGCTGTGGAGTGGAGTGGAGTGAAGTGGAGTGCAGTGCTGTCGAGTGGAGTGGAGTGGAATGGAGTGGAATGGAGTGGCGTGGAGTGGAATGGAGTGGGGTGGAATGGAGTGGAGTGGAGTTCAATGGAATAGAGTGGAGTGGTGTGGAGTGAAATGGAGTCCAGTGGAGTGTAGTGGAGTGGAGACTACTGAAGTGGAGTGGAGTGGACTGAAATGGAATGGAATGCAACGGAATGAATTGGAGTGGATTGGAATGGAATGGAATGGAAGGGAATGGAATAATGAAATATAAGCTGAGATTCTGCTACTGCACTCCAGGCTGGGTGACAGAGTGAGATAATCTAGAAACAAAGGAATGTAATGGAATGCAGTGGCATGTATTGGAATGGAGTGGACTGGAGTGGAGTGGAGTGAAGTGGAGTGAAGTGGAATGGAGTGGAATGGAATGGAGTGGAGTGGAATGTAATGGAATGGAGTGGAGTGGAATGGAAAGGAGTGGAATGAAGTGGACTGGAGTGGAATGGAGTGGAATGGAATGCAGTGGAGCGGAATGGAATGGAATGGAGTGGAGTGGAATGGAAAGGAGTGGTGTGGAATAGAATGAAAAGGAGTGGAATGGAATGGAATGGAATGCAGTGGAATGGAATGGAGTGGAGTGGAAATGAATGGACGGGAGTGGAATGGAATCGAATGGAGTGGAATCGAGTGGAGAGGAGTGAAGTGGAGTGGAGTGGAATGGAGTGGAGTTGACTGGAATGGAGTGGAGTGCAGTGGAGTGGAGTGGAGTGAAGTGGAGTGCTGTCGAGTGGAGTGGAGTGCTGTCGAGTGGAGTGGAGTTGAATGGAGTGGAATGGAACGGAGTGGAGTGGAGTTGAATGGAGTGGAATGGAACGGAGTGTAGTGGAATGGAGTGGGATGGAATGGAGTGGAGTGGAGTGAAGTTGAATTGAATAGATTGGAGTGGTGTGGAGTGGAATGGAGTGCAGTGGAGTGAAGTGAACTGGAATGGAAAATACTGAAGTGGAGTGGAGTGGAGTGGACTGTAATGGAATGGAATGGAATGAACTGGGGTGGAATGTGATGGAATGGTATGGAATGGAAGAGAATGGAATAATGAAATATGAGCTGAGATTGTGCTACTGTGCTCCAGGCTGGGTGACAGAGTGAGATAATCTAGAAAGAAAGGAATGCAATGGAATGCAGTGGCATGTATTGGAATGGAGTGGACTTGAGTGGAGTGGAATGAAGTGGAGTGGAGTGTAATGGAGAGGAATGGAATGGGATTGAATGGAATGGAATGAAGTGGAGTGGAGTGTGGTGGTGTGGTGTGCGGTGGAATGGATCGTATTGGAATGGAATGGAGTGGAATGGATAGAAGTGGAGTGTATTGGAGGGGTCAGGAGTGGAAAGGAGTGGAATGGAATCGGATATAATGGAATGTAATGGAGTGGAGTGGTGTGGAGTGGTACGAGGTGGAATGGAATGGTATTAAATGGAATGAAATGAAATGCAATGGAATTCAACAGAATGCAACGGAATAGCGTGCAATGCAATGGAAAGTTGACGTGTAATGTGAGCTGAGATTGTGCCACTCCACTCCAGACTGGGTGACACAGTGATGTCGTGTGTAAAGAAAGGAATGAAATGGAGTGGAGTGGGTTGGAATCGAGAGGAGTGGAAGGGAATGGAGTGGATTGGAAAGGAATGGAATGGAGTGGAGTGGAATGGAAAGGAGTTCATTGGTATGGAGAGGAATGGAATAGAATGGAGTGGCTTGGCGTGGAGTGGATTGGAATGGAGTCGAATGGAGTGGAGCGTAGTGGAGTGGAGTGGAATGGAATTTAATGGAGTGGAATGTAATGGAGTGGAGTGCAATGGAATGGAGTGGAGTGGAGTGTCTTGGAGTGGAGTAGAGTGGGATGGAATGGAGTGGAGTAGAACGGAGTGGAGTGGAGTGGATTGGAATGGAACAGAGTGGAATAGAAAGAAGTGGAATGGAGTGGTGTGGAGTGGATTGCAGTGGAGAGGAATGAAATGGAATGGAGTGGAATGCAGTGGAATGGAATGGAGTGGAGTGGAATGGAATGGAATGGAATGGATAGGAATGAAATGGAGTGGAATGGAATGGAGGTGAGTGGAATGGAATGGAGGTGAGTGGAATGGAATGGAGTGGAATGTATAGGAATGGAATGGAGTGGAGTGGAGTGGAGTTGAGTGGATTGAAGTGGAGTGGAATGGAGTCGAAAGGAGTGGGATGGAGTGGAATGGAATGGATTGGAGTGTGGTGGAGTGAAATAGAATGGAATGGAATTGGATGGAACGGATTGCAATGGAATGGTGAATAGAAAGGTGAGCTGAGACTGTGTCACTGAACTCCAGCATTTGTGAGAGAGTGAGATCCTTTGGAGAGAAAGGAATGGAATGGAATGGAGTTTAATGCAATGGAATGGAGGGGAATGGAATATAGTGGAGTGGAATGGAGTGGAGTTGAGTGCAATGGAATGGAGTGGAGCAGAATGTCGTGGAGTGGAAGGGATTGGTGTGGAGTGGAAAGGAGTTGACTGGAGTGGAATGGAATGCAGTGGCATGGAATGGAATGTAGTGGAGTGGACTGGAGTGGAATTGAGTAGAATGGAATGGAGTGGAGTGGAATGCAATGGAGTGGAGTGGAATGGAATGGAGAGGTGTGGAAAGGGATGGAATGGAATGGAGTGGAGTGGAATGCAATGGAGTGGAGTTGAATGGAATGGGGTGGAGTGGAGTGGAGTGGAATGGAGAGGAGTGGAGTGGAAGGGAATGGAGTGGAAGGAGATGGAGAAGAATGGAACAGAGTGGAGTGGAATGGAGTGGAGTGGAGTGGAATGGAATTGAGTGAAGCAGAGTGGAATGGAGTGGAGTGGAATGGAATGGAAAGGCGTGGAATGGGAGGGAATGGAATGGAGTGGAGTGGAATGGAATCTAGAGGGGTGGAATGGAGTGGAATAGAATGGAATGGAGTGGAATGGAATAGAGTGGAGTGGAATGGAGTGGAGTGGAGTGCAGTGGAGTTGAGGGGATTGGAATGGAGTGGAACAGAGTCGGATATAATGGAATGTAGTGGAGTGGAGCAGACTGGAGGGGAATGGACAGGAATGGAACAGAACGCAATGGAACAGAACAGAGCGGAACGGAACGGAGAAATGTGTGCTGAGATTGTGCCACTGAGCTACAGCCATGTGACAGACGCAGATCCTGTCGAAAGAAAGGAGTGAAATGGAATGGAATGGACTGGAGTGGAGTGGAGTGGAATTGAGTGGAATGTAACAGAATGGAAATGCATGGAATGGAATGAAATGGAGTGGAATTGAATGTAAGGGTGTGGAGTGGAATGCAATGGAATGGAGTGGAATGCAATGGAGTGGAATGCAGTGGAATCGAGTGGAGTGGAGTGGAGTGGAGTGGAATGGATTGTATTGGAGTGGATTGGAGGGGAGTGGAGTGGAGTAGAATGGAGTAGATTGGAATGGAATGGAGTGTAAAAGAGTGCAATGTAGTGGAATGGAGTGTAATGGAATGGAGTGGAATGGAAAGGAGTGGAGTGGAATGGAATGGAATGGAATAGATCACAGTGGAGTGGAATAGAGTGGAATGGATTGGAATGGAGTGGAATGGAATGGAGTGGAATGGAATTTAATGGAGTGGATTGGAATGAAATGGAATGGAATAGAGTGCAATGGAATGGAATGGAGAATAACTGAATGGAGTGGAATGGAATGGAGTGGAGTGGAGTGAAGTGGAATGGACAGGAGTGGAGAGTAATGGAGTGGAGTGGAGTGGAATAGAGTGGAGTGGAGTGGAGTGGAATGGAGTGGAGTAGAGTGGAATGGAGTGGAATGGAATGGAGTGGAGTGGAATGGAATGGAGCAGAGTGGAAAGCAGAGGAGCTGAGTGGAATGGAATGGAATGGAATGGAGTGCAGTGGGATGGAGTAGAGTGGAGTGGAATGGAATGGAGAGGAGTGGAATGCTGTGGAATGGGATGGAGTGGAGTGCAATGGAATGAAGAGGAGTTTAATGGAATGGAATGGAGTAGGGTGGAAAGGAATGGTATGGAGTGGAATGGAATGGAGTGGAGTGGAGTTGATTGGAGTGCAGTGGAGTGGAGTGGAATGGAATGGAGTGGAATGGAATGGAGTGGAGTGGAGTGCAGTGGAATGAAGCAGAGTGGAACAGAATGGAGTGGATTGTAAAGTAATGGATTGGAGTGGAGTGGAATGGAATGGAGTGGAGTGGAATGGATTGGAATGGAGTGGAGTGTATTGGACTGAAGAGGAGTGGAATGGAATGGAGTGGCATGGCGTGGAGTGGATTGGAATGTAGTGAAACGGAGTGGAGTGGAGTGAAGTGAAATGGAGTTTAATGTGAGTGGAATGGAGTGGAAGAGAATGAAGTGAAGTGGAATGCAATGGAGTGGAGTGGAATGTATTGGAGTAGGGTAGAATGGAATGGAATGGAATGCAATGGAATGCAAGGGAATAAAATGCAATGCAATGGAAAGTTTACATGTAATGTGAGCTGAGATTGTGTCACTGAACTCCAGCTGGGGTGACAGTGATATCCTGTCGAAAGAAAGGAATGGAATGCAATGGAGTGAAATGGAATGGAATGTTATGCAATGGAGTGGAGGGGAGTGACGTAAAGTGGAGTGGAAAGGAATGGAGTGCAGGGGAATGGAGTGGAGTGGAATGCAATGGAATGGAGGGGAGTGAAGTGGAGCGGAGTGGAATGGAGTGGAGAGGAGTGGAATGGCATGTAATGTAATGGAATGGAGTTGAGTGCAGTGGAATGCAATGGAGTGGAGTACAACTGAAAGTAAGGAGTGGAGTGAAGTGGAGTGGAATGGAATGGAGAGCAATGGGATGGAATGGAATCAGTGGAGTGAAGTGGAGTGGAATGGAATGGAGTGGAGTGGAGTGCATTAGAGTGGAGTGGAGTGGAGTGGATTGGAATGGAGTCTAATGGAATGGAGTGGAATGGAGTTGAGTGGAATCGGGTGGAGTGGAGTGGAATGGAATGGCATGGAGTGGATTGGAGTGGAATGGAATGGCTAGGAGTGGAATGGAAGAGAATGGAATGGAATGGAGAGGAGTGATATGGAATTGAAAGGAATGGAGTGGAATGGATTGGAGTGGATTGGAATGGAATGGAGTTTACTGGAGTGCAGTGTAATCGAGGTGAGCGGAAGGGAGGGGAGTGGAGGGGATTGGACTGGAGTGGAAAGGAGGCGAGCGAAATGGAGTGGAGTGGAGTGGATTTTAGGGAAATGGAATGGAATGGAATGCAATAGATTGGTATGGAGTGGGGTGGAATAGAGTGGAGTTGTGAGGAATGGAATGGAATGAGGTGGAATGGAGTAGAATGGAATAGAGTGGAGTGGAATGGAATGGATTGGAATGGAATGGAATGGAGTAGAGTGGAGTACAGTGGAACGGAATGGAGTTTAGTGGAATGGATACGAATGGAGTGGAATGGGATGGAATAGAGTATAATGGATTGGAGAGGAGTGGAACGGAATGGAATGGAGTGGAATGTAATGCAGTGTAGTGGAATGGCGTGAAGCGGAGTAGAGTGGAGTGGAATGGAGTGGAATGGAGTGGAATGGAATGGAGTAGAATGGAGTGGAGTGGAATGGCGTGGAGTGGAGTCGAAAGGAATAGAATGGAGAGGAAAAGAGTGGAGTGGAATGAAGTGGAGTGGGATGGAATAGAATGGAATGAAATGGAGAGGAGTGGAATGGAATGGAATGAAATGGAGTGGAATGATGTGGAGTGGAAAGGAATGGAATGGAATGGAATGGAGTGGAGTGGATTGGAGTGGAGTGGATTCGAGTGGAGTGGAATGGAGTGTAGTGGTGTGGAGTGGAATGGAGTGGAGTTGAATGGAATGGAGTGGAGTGGAATGGAGTGGAGTTGAATGGAATGAAATGGAGTGGAAACGAGTGGAGTGGAATGGATTGGAATGTAATGGAGTCGAGTGGAGTGGAGTGGAATGAAGTAGAGTGGAATGGAATGGAATGGTGTGGAGTGGAATGGAATGGAGAGGAATGGAATGGAATGGAAGGGAAAGGAGTGGAGTGGAATGGAATGGAGACGAGTGGAATGAAATGGAGTGAAATGGAATGTAGTGGAATGGAATGTAGTGGACTGGAATGCAGTGGAGCAGAGTGGAGTTGAGTGGAATGGAATGAAGTGGAATGGAATGGAGTGGAATGGAGTGGAGTGGAGTGGAATGGAATGGGTTGGAATGGAGTGGAGTGGAATACACTGGCGTGGAGTGGAATGGAAAGGACTGGAATGGGGTAGAATGGGGTGGAATGTAATGGACTGCATGGGAATGGAATGGAATGCAATGGAATAGGGTGAAGTAGAGCGGAGTGGAGAGGAGTGGAGTGGAATGGAGTGGAGTGGAGAGGAGTGGAGTGGATTGGAATGGAATGGGGTTGAATAGAATGGAGTGGAATGCAGTGGAGTGGAGTGGAGTGAAATGAAATGGAATGCAGTGAAATGCAGAACAATAGAAGGGAGTGGAGTGGAATGGAATGGAGTGTAATGGAATGGAACGGAGTGGAGTGGAATGGAATGTACTGGAGTGAAATGGAATGGATTGGTGTTTAAAGGAGTGGAGAGGGGTGGAATGGAATGCAGTGCAGTGGAGTGGAGTGGAATGGAGTGGAAGAGAATGGAGTGTAGTGGAATGGATTGGAGTGGATTGGAAGGAATTGGAGTGCAGTGGAATGGAACGGAGTGAAGTGGAACCTAACGGAGTGGAATGGAATGGTTTGGAATGGAGTGTAGTGGAATGGAATGGAGTGGAATGGAATGGAGTGGAGTGGAAAAGAGTGGAGTGGAATGGAATGCAATGGAGTGGAGTGGAATGGTATGGAATGAAGTAGAATGGGGTGTAATGGAGTGGAGTGGAGTGGAGTGGAATGAAATGGATCAGAATCGAATGGATTGGATTGGAATGGAATGGAGTGGAGTGAAACGGAGTGAATTGGAGTGGAGAGGAGTGGAACAGAGTGGAGTGGAGTGGAATGGAGTGGAGTGGAATGGAGTAGAGTGGAGTGGAATGGAGTGGAGTGGAGAGGAACAGAGTGGGGTGGCTAAGAACGTAATTAAGTGGAGTGGAACATAATGGAGAGGAGTGGAATGGAATGGAAAGGAGTGGAATGGAATGGAATGGAATGCAATGGAAGGCAATGGAAAGGAATGGAATGCAATGGAATGGAATGCAATGGAATGGAATGGAGTGGAATGGAATGGAATGGAATGGAATGGAATAAAGAAATGTGAGCTGAAATTGTGCAACTGTGCTCCAGGCTGGGTGTCAGAGTGAGATACTCTCGAATGTAAGGAATGGAATGGAATGCAGTGGAATGAAATGGAATGGAATGGAATGGGGTGGACTGGAGTGAAGTAGAGTGAAGTGGAATGGAGTGGAATGCAGAGGAAAGAAATGGGATGGAATGGAATGGAATGAAGTGGAGTGGATTTGGGTGGAATGGACTTCAGTGAAATGGTGAGGAATGGAATAGGATGGAGTGAAGTGGAGTGGTGTGGAGTGGATAGGAGTGTTATGGAGAAGAATGGAATTGGATGTAATGGAATGTAGTGGAGTGGAGTGGAATGGAAAGGAACGGAACGAGACAGAAAGCCACGGAATGGGACGGAACAGAGAAATGTGTGCTGAGATTGTGCCACTCAGCTACAGATTGTATGACATAGGGTGATCCTGTCGAAAGAAAGAAGAGGAATGGAATGGATTGGAAAGTAGCAGAGTGGAATTGAGTGGAATGGAATGGAATGGAATGGAAGGGAATGGAGTGGATTGGAGGAGAGCAGATCAGAAAGGAATGGAATGTTATGTAACGGAATGGAATGTGAGATGAGATTTTGCCACTGTGCTACATACTTGGTGACAGAGTGAAATACTCTCGAAAAAAAGGAATGGAATGGAATGCATTGGAAAGGAATGGAATATAATGGAGTGGAGTGTAGTGGAAGGGAGTGAAATGGAGTGGAATGGAGAGGAATGGAATGGGATGGAATGTAATCGAATGAAGTGGAGTGGAGTGGGTTGGAGTGGAGTGGAATAGAATCGGATTTAATGGAGTGGAGTGGAGTGGAGTGGAGTGGAACGGAGTGGATTGGAATGGAATGGAATACAATGGAATGGAATGCAATGGAATGCAATGGAACGGATAGAATGCAATGAAACGTTGTCATGTAATGTGAGCTGAAATTGGGCCACTGTACTCCAGCCCAGGTCTCAGAGTGATAACCTGTTGAAATAAAGGAATGGAATGCAATGGAATGAAATGGAATGGAATGGAATGCAATGGAGTGGAGTGGAGTGGAATGGAGTCGAATGGATTGCGATGGAGTGGAATGGAATGCAGTGTAGTGGAGTGGAGTGGAGTGAAATAGAATGGAATGGAATGGGATGGAATGGTTGCAATAGAATGGTGAAAAGAAATGTGGGCTGAGTTTGTGCCACTGCAGTACGGCCTTTGTGACAGAGTGAGATCCTGTGGAAAGAAAGGAATGGAAAGGAATGGAGTGGAATGGAATTGAGTGGATTGGAGTGGAGGGCAATGGAATGGAATGGATTGGAATGGTGAAATGAAAATTGAGCTGATTGTGCCAATGCACACCAGGATGGGTGACAGAGTGAGATCCTGTCAAAAGAAAGGAATGCAATAGTAGGGAGTGGAATGGAATGAAATGGATTGGAGTGGAGTGGAGTGGAGTGCAAAGGAGTGGAGTTGAATGGAATGGAGGGGATTGGAATGGAATGGACTGCAGTGGAGTGGAACAGAGAGGATTGGAATGCAGTTGAGTGTAGTGGAGTGCAACGGAATGGAGTGGAGTGGAATGGAATGGAGTGCAGTGTAATTGAATGGAATGGGATGGAATGGAAAAGACTGGAGTGGACTGGAATGGAGTGGAGTTGAGGGAGTGGAATTGATTGGAGTGGAGTGGAGTGGAGTGGAATAGAATGGAAGGGAATGGTGTGGAGTGGAGTGGAATGGAGTGGAATGGAGTGGAAAGGAATTTAGTGGAATGGAATGGAATGGAGTGGAGAGGAATGGAATGGAGTGCAGTGGAATGGAGTGCAGTGGAATGGAGTGGAGTGGAGTGGAATTGAGTGGAGTGGAATGGAATGGAGTGGAGTGGAATGGAATGGAGTGGAATGGAATGGAATAGTCTGGAGTGGAATGCAATGGAGTGGAATGGAATGGAATAAATTGGAATGGAATGTAGTGGAGTGGAATGGAATGGAATGAATTGCAGTAGAGTGGAATGGAATGGAGTGCAGTGCGGTGGAGTGGAATTCAGTGGAATGGAGTGGAATCGAATGGACTGGAATGGAGTGGAATGGAGTGGAGAGGAGTGGAATGGAATGGAGTTTAGTGGAATGGAATGGAATGGAGTGGAAAGGAGTGGATTGGAATGGAATGGAGCAGTATGGAATGGATTGGAGTGGGGTGAAATGGAATTTAGTGGTGTGGTGTGGAGTGGAGTGGAGTGGAACAGAATGGAATGGAATGGAAAGAAGAAATGTGTGCTGAGATTGTGACACTTCTCTTGAGCCTGCGTGACAGAGGGAGATTCTGTCGAAAGAAAGGTGTTGAATGGAAGGGATTGGAAGGGAATAGCATGCAATGGATTGGAGAGGAGTGGAGTGCAACTGAGTGGAATGGAGTGGAGCGAAGTGGAATGGAATGGAATGCAATGGAATGGAATGGAATGTTGAAATGAAACGTGAGCTGAGATTGTGCCACTGCACACCAGGAGGGGTATCAGAGTGTGATCCTGTCAGAAAAAGGAAAGGAATGGAATGGAATGGAGTCAAAAGGAGTGAAATGGAGTGGAGTGGAGTAGAGTGGAGTGCAAAGGAGTGGAGTTGAAAAGAATAGACTGGAGTGCAATGGAATGGACTGGAGTGGAGTGGAAAGGAAAGGATGGAATGGAGTCTAGTGGAGTGGATTACAATGGAATTGAGTGGAGTGTAATGGAATGCAGTGGATTGGAATGGAATGGCGTGGAGTGGAATGGAATGGAATGGGATGAATGGAAAGGAGTGGCGTGTACAGGAATGGAGTAGAGTAGAGGGAGTGGAATTGATTGGAGTGGAGTGGAGTGGATTGTAGTGGAGTGGAATGGAATGGAATGGAATGAAGTAGAGTGGAGTGGATTGGAAAGGAGTGGAACGGTGGGCAATGGAATGGAGTGGAATGGAATGGAATGTTGTGGAGTGGAATGGAAAGGATTGGAGTGGAGTGAAGTGGAGTAGAATGGAATGGAGTGGAGTGGAATGGAATGGGTGTTGTGGAATTGAATGGAGTGGAGTGGGATGGAGTGGGTGGGGTCGAGTAGAATTTAGTGGAGTGGAATAGAGTGGAATGAAATGGAATGCAGTGCAGTGGAATGGAATGGAGTGGAATGGAATGGAGTGTAGTGGAATGGAATGGAGTGGAATGGAATGCATTCATGTGGAGTGGAATGGAATGGAGTGGAATGGAACGGAATGGAGTGGAGTGGAATGGAATGGAGTGGAGTGGAATGGAGTGGAGTGGAGCGGAATGGAGTTGAGTGGAGTGGAATGGAATGGAGTGGAGTGGAATGGAATGGAGTGGAGTGGAATGAATTGGAGTGGAGCGGAATGGAGTGGAGTGGAGCGGAATGGAGTGGAGTGGAGCTGAATGGAGTGGAGAGTAGAGGAATGGAGTGGAGTGGAATGGAGTGGAGTGGAGTGGATTGGAATTCAGTTGTGGGGAATGGAATGGAATGGAGTGGAGTCAAATGGAAAGATGTGGAGTGGAATGGAATGGAGTGGAGTGGAATGGAGTGGAGCGGAGTGGAAATCAGAGGAATGGAATGGAATGGAATTATATAGAGTAGAATGGAGTGGAGTGGAGTGGAGTTAAATGAAGTGGAATTGAGGGGAATGGAGTGGAATAATGAAATGTGAGCTGAGATTGTGCCACTGTACTCCATGCTGGGTGAAAGAGTGAGACACTCTCGAAAGAAAAGAGTAGAATGGAATGCAGTAGAATGGAATGGAATGGAATGGAGTGGACTGCAGTGGAGTGGATTGGAGTGAAGTGGAATGGAGTGAAATGGAGAGGAATGGAATGGAATGCAATGGAAGGGAATGAAGTGGAGTAGAGTGGGGTGGGGTGGAATGCGGTGGAATGGAGTGGAATGGAATGGTATGGAGTTGTATTGAGTGCAGAGGAGTTCAGTGGAGTCTAGAGGAATGGAATGGAGGGGAGTGGAATCAGATGTAATGGAATGCATTTTATTGGAATGGTATGGAGCACAACGGAATGGAATGGAATCGAACAGAATGGAACAGAATGGAACGGAATGGAATGGAATGGCGAAATGTGTGTGCAGGTTGTGCCACTGCACTATAACCTGTGTGACAGAAGGAGATCCTGTCGAAAGAAAAGAGAGGATTGGAATGGAATGCATTGGTGTGGAGTGAAGTGAAATTCAGTGGAATGGAATGGAATGGAATGGAATGGAAAGGAGTGGAATGGAATGGAATGGAAAGGAATGGAATGGAGAGGATTGGAGGGGAGTGGAGTGAAGCAGAATGGAATGGAACGGAACGGAATGTGAGCTAAGATTGTGCCACTGTGCTCCAGGCTGTGTGAGAGAGTGAGATACTCTCCAAGGAAAGGAATGGAATGGAATGTAGTGGAATGGAATGGAATAGAATGGAGTGGACTGGTGTTGAGTGGACTGGAGTGAAGTAGAGTAGAGTGGAGTGGAGAGGAATGGAATGGGATGGAACGGAATGGAATGAAGTGAAGTGGAGTGGTGCAGTGGAGTGCCGTGTAATGGAGCGTAATGGAATGGGTTGGAGTTGAATGGAGAGGAGTGGAGTGCGGTGGAGTCTGGAGGAGTGGAATGGAGTGGAGTGGAATCGGATGTAATGGAATATAGTGCAGTGGAGGGGAGTGGAGTGGAACGGAATGGGTTTCAATGGAATGGAATCGAATGAAATATAATGGAATAGAACGGAGTGGAATGGAATGAAATGAAATGTAATTTATTGGAATGAAATGCAATGGCTGGCAATAGAATACAATGCAATGCAATGGAAAGTTGACATCCAATGTTAGCTGAGATTGTGCCACTAAACTCCAGCCTGGGTGACACAGTGATATCCTGTTGAAAGAAAGGAATGGAACGCAATGGAGTAAAATGGAATGGAATGGATTGCATTGGAGTGGAGTGGAGTTGAGTAGAGTGGAGTGGAGTGGGATGGAGTGGAATGCAGTCGAATGGAATGCAATGGGGTGGAATGGAATGGAGTGGAGTGCAGTGAAGTGCAGTGAAATAGAATGGAATGGAATGGTATGGAATGGAATGCAATGGAATGGTGAAAAGAACTGTGAGCTGAGATTGTGACACTGCACTTCAGCCATTGTTACAGAGTGAGATGCTGTGCAAAAACGGAATGGAAAGGAATGGATTGGAATGGAATGGAACGAAGTGGAGTGGAGTAGAGTGGAATGAAGTGAGTGGAGTGGAATTGAGGGGAGTGGAACGGAGTGGAGCGGAATGGAGTGGAGTGGAATGGAGTGGAGTGGAATGGAAAGGAATGGAGTGGATTGGAATGCAATGGAGTGGAGTGGAATGGAATGGAGTGGAATGGAATTGAGTGGAGTTGAACGGAGTGGATTGGAGTGAAATGGAATGGAGTGGAGTGGAATGGAATGGGGTGGAGTGGAATGCAATGGAGTGGAATGGAATGGAGTGAAGTGGAACGCAGTGGAGTGGAGTGAAATGCAGTGGAGTGAAATGCAGTGGAGGGAGTGGAATGGAATGGAATGGAGTGGAATGGAATAGAGTGGAGTGGGATGGAGTGTAGTGGAGTGTAGTGGAGTGGAAAGGAGTTGAGTGGAATGGAATGCAGTGCAGTGGAAAGGAGTGGAGTGGAATGGAACGGAATGGAATGGAATGGAGTGGAGTGGAATCGAACGGATTGGAATGGAATGGAATAGAGTGGAATGGAATGGAGTGGAGTGGAATGGACTGTAGTGGAGTAGAATGGAATGGGTTGGAGTGGAATGGAATGGAGTGGAGAGGTATGGACGGGAGTGGAGTGGATTGGAATGGGTTGGAGTGGAATGGAATGGAGTGGAGTGTAATGGAGGGGATTGGAGTTCAATGGAATGGAGTGCAATGGAATGGACTGGAGATCTATGGATTGGAGTGGAATGGAATGGAGGGGAATGTAATGGAGTGGAATGGATTGGAATGGAATGCAGTGGAGTGGGATGGAGTGTAGTGCAATGGACTGGAATAGAATGGAATGGAATGTAGTGGAGTGGAATGGAATGGAGTGAACTTCAATGAAATGGAGTGGAGAGGAAAGGAATGGAATGGAGTGGTGTGGAATGGAATGTAATGGAAGAGAGCAGAATTGAATGGAGTGGAGTGGAGTGGAAGGAAATGGAGTGGAGTGGGGTGAAATTGAATGGAGTGCAGTCGAGTGGAATGGAGAGGAATGGAATGGAATAGAGTGGAATGGAATGGAATGGAATAGAGTGGAGTGGAATGGAATGCACCAGAGTGGAGTGGAATGGAATGGAGTGGAATGGAGTGGAGTGGAGAGGAGTGGAGTGGAGTGGAATAGAGAGAAGTGGAGTGGAATCGAGTGGAGTGGAATGGAATGGAGTGTAGTGGAGTGGAGTGGAGACGAGTGAAATGGAATGGTATGGCGTGGAATGGATAGGAGTGGACTGGAAGGGAATGGAGTGGAGTGGAAAGGAATGGATTGGGCTGGAATGGAAAGGAATGGGTTGGAGAGGAGTGGAGTGGAGTGCAGTGGAGTGGAAAGGAAAGTAATGGAGTGGTGTGGAGTAGAATGGTATGGAATGGAGCAGAATGGAATGGAGTGGATTTTAGTGGAATGGAGTGGAGTGGAATGGAACGGAATATAATTGAGTGGAGTGGAATGGAGTTCATTGGAATGGAGTGGAGTGGAATGGAATGGAGTGAAATGGACTGGAGTAGAATGGAATGGAGTGGAGTGGAAGGGAATGGAGTGGAGTGAAAAGGAACGGAATGGAGTGGTGTGGAATGGATTGGAATGGAATGGAGTGGAACAGAATGCACTGGAGTGGAGTGAACTGGAATGGATTGAAGCAGAAAGAAATGAAGTGGAGTGGAGTGGAAAGGAGTGGAGTGGAATGGAATAGAGTGGAGTGGAGTTGAGTGGAATGGATTGGAGTGGAGTGGAGTGGAGTGAAATGGAATTGAATGGAATGGAATGAAGAAATGTGCGCTTAGATTTTTCCACTGCGCTGCAGCTTGTGTGACAGATGGAGATCCTGTTGAAAGAAAGGAGTGGAATAGAAGGGATTGGAAAAGCATGGCAAAAAATGGATAGGAGTGGAATGGAGTGGAGTGCAGTGGAATAAAATGGAATGGAATGGAATGGAATGGAAAAGAATGGAATAGAATGGAACGGTGAAAAGAAATGTGACCTGAGATTCTGCCACTTCACACAATCCTGGGTGAAAGAGGGAGATCCAGTAATAAGTACGGAATGGAATGGAATGTAGTGGAATGGATTGAAATGGAGTGGAGTGGAGTGGAGTGGAGTGGAAAAGAGTGGAGTGGAATAGAATGGAGTGGAGTGGAACGGAATGGACAGGAGTGGAGTGCAATGGAATGGAGTGGAATGGAGTGGATTGGAGTGGAGTGGAATGGAATTGACTGGAGTGGAAAAGAATGAACTGGAGTGGAATGGAATGTAATGGAGTGGAGGGTAGTGGGGTGGAGTGGAATGGAGTGGAGTGGAGGGGAATGGAGTGGAGTGGAGTGGAATTGATTGGCGTGGAGTGGAAAAGAGTGGAGTGAAATGGAATGGAATGAGATGGAATGGAAAGGAATGGAGTGGACTGGAATGGAGTGAAGACTGAAATGGATTGGAATGGAGTTCAATGGAATGGAGTGGAGTGGAAAGGAATGGAATGGAGTCTAGTGGAATGGAATGGAGTGCAGTGGAATGGAGTGGAGTTGAATGGGGTGGAGTGGAATGGAATGGAGTGCAATGGAATGGAGTGGAATGAAGTGAAGTGGAGTGGATTGGAGTGGAGTGCAGTGGAATGGAATGTAACAGAGTGGAATGGAACGGAACTGAGTGGAATAGAGTGGAATGGAATGAAGTGGAATGGAATGCAGTACAGTGGAATGGAATGGAGTGAAATGGATAGGAATAGAATGGAATGAATTGGGGTGGATTGGAGTGGAGGGAATTGGAGTGAACTGGAATGGAGTCGAATGGAATGGGATGGAGTGGAATGGAATGGAGTGGAGTGGAGTGGAGTGCAATAGAATGGAATAGAATGGATGGAATGGAATGCAATGGAATGGTGAAAAGAAATGAGAGCTAAGACAGTTCCATTGCATTCCAGCATTTGTGACAGAGGAGATCCTGTGGAAAGAAAGTAATGAACTGCAATAGAGAGGAATGCAATGAAATGGAGTAGAATCGAATGAAGTGGAGTGGAATGGAGTGGAGTTGAGTGCAATGGAATGGAATGAAGTGGAGTGGAGTGGAGTGGAGTAGAATTGAGTGGAGTGGGGTGGAAAAGAGTAGAGTGAAATGGAATGGAATCAGATGGAATAGAAAGGAGTGGAGTGGACTGGAATGGAGTGGAGTGGAGTGCAGTGAAATGGATTGGAATGGAGTTCAGTGGAATGGAGTGGTGTGGAAAGGAATGGAATGGAATCTAGTGGAATGGGATGGAGTGGAGTGGAATGGAGTGAAGTTGAGTGGGGTTGAGAGGAATGGAATGCAGTGCAATGGAATGGGGTGGAGTGGACTGGATTGGAGTAGAGTTCAGTGGAATGGAATGGAATGGAGTGGAATAGAGTGGAATGGAATGGAAAGGAGTGGAATAGTGTGGAATGGAATGGAGTGGAATGGAATGCAATAGAGTGGAATGGAATGGAGAGGAATGGATAGGAATGGAATGGAATGAATTGGAGTGGATAGGATTGGAGTGAATTGGAATAAAGTAGAATGGAGTCGAATGGAACGGGATGGAGTGGGATGGAATGGAGTGGAGTGGAGTGGAGTGAAATAGAATGGAATGGAATGGGATTGAATGGAATGCAATGGAATGGTGAAAAGAAATGTGAGCTGAGACTGTATCACTGCACTCAAGCATTTGTGACACAGTGGGATCCTGTGGAAAGAAAGTAATGAACTGGAATGGAATGGAATGGAGTAGAATCAAATGGAGTGGAGTGGAATGGAGTGGAGTTGAGTGCAATGGAATGGCATGGAGTGGAATGGATTGGAGTGGAGTCGAATGGAGAGGATTGGAGTGGAATGGAATGGAGTGGAGTGGAACGGAATGGAGTGGAGTGGAATGGAGTGGACTTGAGTGGAATGGGAAGGTGTGGAGTGGATTGGAGTGGAGTGGCGTGGAATGGAGTGGAATGGAGTGGAGGGGAAAGGAATGGAGTGGAGTGGAATGGAATGGAGTGGAGTAGAATGGATTGGAGTGGAGTGTTATGGAATGGAGATGAGTATAATGGGATGGAATGGAATGGAATGGAGTGGAATGGAATGGAGAAGAGTGGAATGGCATGGAATGGAATGGAATGGAGTGGAATGGAATGGAGTGGAGTGGAATGGAATGGAGTGGAGTGGAGTACAGTGGAGTGGAGGTGAGTGGAATGTAGTGGAAAGGAATCGAATGTAATGGAATATAGTGCAGTGGAGTAGAGTGGAGTGGAATGGAGTGGAATGGAATGGAGTGGAGTGGAATGGAATGGAGTGGAGTGGAGTACAGTGGAGTGGAGGTGAGTGGAATGTAGTGGAAAGGAATCGAATGTAATGGAATATAGTGCAGTGGAGTAGAGTGGAGTGGAATGGAGTGGAATGGAACAGAATAGAAAGGAACAGAACGGAATGGAATGGAACGGCGAAATGTGTGTTGCTATTGTGCCAATGCGCTACAGCCCTGTGACAGAGGGAGATACTGGGGAAAGAAACGAGTGGAATGGAATGCAAAGGAATGGAATGGAATGGATTGGTGTGGAGCGGAGTGGGTTTGAGTGGAATGGAATGGAATGGAATGGAATAGAATGGAATTGAATAGAGTGGAGTGGAAAGGAATGGTGTGGAGTGGAATGGAATGGAATGGAGTGTGGTGGAATGGAATGGAGTGGAGTGGAAATGAGAGGAATGGAGTGGAATGGAGTAGAGTGGAGTGGAATGGAGTAGAGTGGATTGCAGTGGAGTGAAGAGGAGTGGAGTGGAGTAGATAGGAGTGGAGTGGATTGGAATGCAATAGAGTGGAATGGAATGGAGAGGAATGGATAGGAATGGAATGGAATGAATTGGAGTGGATAGGATTGGAGTGAATTGGAATAAAGTAGAATGGAGTCGAATGGAACGGGATGGAGTGGGATGGAATGGAGTGGAGTGGAGTGGAGTGAAATAGAATGGAATGGAATGGGATTGAATGGAATGCAATGGAATGGTGAAAAGAAATGTGAGCTGAGACTGTATCACTGCACTCAAGCATTTGTGACACAGTGGGATCCTGTGGAAAGAAAGTAATGAACTGGAATGGAATGGAATGGAGTAGAATCAAATGGAGTGGAGTGGAATGGAGTGGAGTTGAGTGCAATGGAATGGCGTGGAGTGGAATGGATTGGAGTGGAGTCGAATGGAGAGGATTGGAGTGGAATGGAATGGAGTGGAGTGGAACGGAATGGAGTGGAGTGGAATGGAGTGGACTTGAGTGGAATGGGAAGGTGTGGAGTGGATTGGAGTGGAGTGGCGTGGAATGGAGTGGAATGGAGTGGAGGGGAAAGGAATGGAGTGGAGTGGAATGGAATGGAGTGGAGTAGAATGGATTGGAGTGGAGTGTTATGGAATGGAGATGAGTATAATGGGATGGAATGGAATGGAATGGAGTGGAATGGAATGGAGAAGAGTGGAATGGCATGGAATGGAATGGAATGGAGTGGAATGGAATGGAGTGGAGTGGAATGGAATGGAGTGGAGTGGAGTACAGTGGAGTGGAGGTGAGTGGAATGTAGTGGAAAGGAATCGAATGTAATGGAATATAGTGCAGTGGAGTAGAGTGGAGTGGAATGGAGTGGAATGGAATGGAGTGGAGTGGAATGGAATGGAGTGGAGTGGAGTACAGTGGAGTGGAGGTGAGTGGAATGTAGTGGAAAGGAATCGAATGTAATGGAATATAGTGCAGTGGAGTAGAGTGGAGTGGAATGGAGTGGAATGGAACAGAATAGAAAGGAACAGAACGGAATGGAATGGAACGGCGAAATGTGTGTTGCTATTGTGCCAATGCGCTACAGCCCTGTGACAGAGGGAGATACTGGGGAAAGAAACGAGTGGAATGGAATGCAAAGGAATGGAATGGAATGGATTGGTGTGGAGCGGAGTGGGTTTGAGTGGAATGGAATGGAATGGAATGGAATAGAATGGAATTGAATAGAGTGGAGTGGAAAGGAATGGTGTGGAGTGGAATGGAATGGAATGGAGTGTGGTGGAATGGAATGGAGTGGAGTGGAAATGAGAGGAATGGAGTGGAATGGAGTAGAGTGGAGTGGAATGGAGTAGAGTGGATTGCAGTGGAGTGAAGAGGAGTGGAGTGGAGTAGATAGGAGTGGAGTGGATTGGAATGGAGTGGAGTGGAGTGGAAATTAATGGAAAGGAGTGGAATAGAATGCAATGAATTGGAATGGAATGGAATGGAATGGAATGGAATGGTATGGAGTGGAATGTAATGGAATGGCATGCAATGCAATGGAATGGAATGGAATGCAATGGAATGCAATGGAACGGAATGAAAAGGAATGGAATGTAATGGAATTGAATGGAATAACGAAATGTGAGCTGAGATTGTGAAACTGAACTCCAGGCTTGATTACACTGTGAGATGTTCCCGAATGTAAGGAATGGAATGAAATTCAGTGAAGTGGAATGGAATGGAATAGAATAGAGTGGACTGGAGTGGAGTGGAGTGAAGTGGGGTGGAGTGGAAAGGAGAGGAATGGAATCGGATGGAATGGAGTGGAATGAAGTGGAGTGGAGTGGGGTAGAGTGCAGTGAGGAAGAATGCAGTGGAATGGAAGGGGTTGGAGTGGAACGGAGTGGAGTAGAGTGCAGTGGAGTGGAGAGGAGTGGAATGGAGGAGAATGGAATTGGATGTAATGGAATTTAGTGCAGTGGAGTGCAGTGGAACATAATGGAACGGAATGGAATAGAATGCAACATAACGAAATGGAATGGAGAAATATGTGCTGAGATTGTGCCACTGTGCTACAGCTTGTATGACACAGGGTGACCTGTCGAAAGAAAGGAGTGGATGGGAATGGAATGGAATGGAATGAAATGTATTAGAGGGGATCAGAGTGGAATCGATTGGAATGGAATGGAATGGAATGGAATGGAATGGAATGGAATGGAATGGAATGGGATGGGATGGGATGGAATGGGATGGGATGGAATGGAATGGATTGGAATGGAATGGAGCAGACTAGAGAGAAGCAGAATGGAATGGACCGGAATGGAACAGAATGGAACGGAATGGAATGTGAGCTGAGATTGTGCCACTGCACTACAGGCTTGGTGACAGAGTGAGACACTCTCGAAAGAAAGGCATGGAATGGAGTGAAGTGGAAAGGAATGGGATAGAATGGAGTGGACTGGAGTGGAGTGGAGTGGAGTGGAGTGAAGTGGAGTGGAGTGGAATAGAGAGGAATGCAATGGGAAGATTGGAATTGAATGAAGTGGAGTGGGGTGGAGTAAAGTGCAGTGGAATGGAGTGGAATGGAATGCGATGGAGTGGAATGGAGTGGAGTTGTGTGCAGTGGAGTGGAAAGGAGTGGAATGGAGTGGAAGAGAATCGGATTTAATGGAATGTAGTGGAGTGGAGTTGAACGGAGTGGAATGGAATGGAATGGATTGGAATAGAAAGGAATGGCAAGAAATGGAATGGCATGGAATGCAATGGAATGCAATGGAACAGAATGCAATGCAATGAAAAGTTGACATGTAATGTGACCTGAAATGGGGCCACTACACTCCAGCCTAAGTTTCACAGTGATAACCTATCGAAAGAAAGAAATGGAATGCAATGGAGTGAAATGGAGTAGAATGGAATGGAATGGAGTGGATTGGAGTGGAGTGGAGTGGAGTGGAGAGGAGTGGAGTAGAATGGAGTCGAATCGATTGGAATGGAGTGGAATAGAATGGAGTGGAGTGGAGAGGAGTGGAGTGGAATGGAGTCGAATCGATTGGAATGGAGTGGAATAGAATGGAGTGGAGTGGAGGGGAGTGAAATAGAATGGAATGGAATGGGATGGAACGGAATGCAATGGAATGGGGAAAAGAAATGTGGGCTGAGATTGTGCCACTGCACTGCTGCCTTTGTGCCAGAATGAGATCCTGTGCAAAGAAAGGAATGGAATGGAATGGAGTGGAATGGAATGGAATGGAGTGGAGTGGACTGGAGTGGAGTGCAGTGGAATGGAGTGGAGTGGAGTGGAGTGGAATGTATTGGAATGGAAAGTAGTGGAATGGAGGGGAATGGAATGGAGTGGAGTGGAAGAGAATGGAGCGGATTGGAGTGGAATGGAATGGAATGGAGTAGAATACAATGAAATGGAGAGAAGTGAAATGGAATGGAACGGAATGGAATGCAGTGGAGGGGAATGGAATTGAGTGGAGTGGAGTGGAGTGTCGTGTAGTGGAGTGCAGTGGAATGCAGTGGACTGGAAAGCATTGGAGAGTTGTGGAGTGGAGTGGAATGGAATGGAGTGGAATGGAATGGAGTGGAGTTGAGTGGAATGGAATGGAATGCAGTGGAAAGAAGTGGAATGAAATGGAGTGGAGTGGAAGGGAATTGAGTGGAATGGATTGGATTGAAATGGAATGGAGTGGAGTGGAATGGAATGGAATGGAATGGAGTGGAGTGGAATGGAATGGAATGGAATGGAGTGGAGTGGATTTGAATGCTGTTGAGAGGAAGGGAATGGAGTGGAGTGGAGTGGATTGGACCGGAGTGGAATAGAGTGGAATCAAATGGAGTACAGTGGAATGGAATTGAGTGGAGTGGAATGGAATGGAATGGAATGGAGTGGAGTGGAGTGGAATGGAATGGAGTGGAGTGTAAAGGAATGGAATGGAGGGGAGTGGAATGGAATGGAATGAAATGTACTGGAATGGAATGGAATGGAGTGGAGGGGAATGGAATGGAGAAGAATGAAATGGAATGGAATGCAGTGCAATGGAATGGAGAGGAGTGGAGTGGAATGAAATGGAATGGAGTGGAGTGGAATGGAATGGAGTGGAATGGAGTTTAATGGAATGGAGTAGAATGGAATGGAGTGGAGTGGAATGGAATGAAGTGGAGTGGAATAGAATGGAGTGGAGTGGAAAGGAGTGGAGTGGAGTGGAATGGAGTAGAGTGGAGTGGAATGGAGTAGAGTGGAGTGGAAAGGAGTGGAGTGCATTGGAGTGGAGTGGAGAGGAATGGAGTGGAGTGGAAAGGAGTGGAGTGGATTGGAATGAAGTGGAATGGAGTGGAATGTAATGGAAAGGAGAGGAATGGAATGCAACGGATTGGAATGGAATGGAATGGAATGCAATGCAATGGAATGCAATAGAATGGAATGAAAAGGAATGGAATGGAATTGAATTGAATGGAATAACGAAATGTGAGCTGAGATTGTGCCACTGAACTCCAGACTGGGTTAAAGAGTGAGATATTCTCGAATGTAAGGAATGGAATGAAATTCTGTGGAATGGAATGGAATGGAGTGGACTGGACTGGAGTGGAGTGAAGTGGAGTGGAGTGGAAAGCAGAGGGATGGAATGGAGTGGAATGAATTGGAGTGGAGTGGGTTGGAGTGGAGTGCAGAAGAATGGAGTGGAATGGAAGGGGATAGAATGGAAGGGAGTGGAGTAGAGTACAGTGGAGTGGAGAGGAGTGGAATAGAGAAGAATGGAATCGGATGTAATGGAATGTTGTGGAGTCGAGTGGAACGGAACGGAACGGAATGGAATAGAATGCAACATAACGGAACGGAATGAAGAATCATGTGCTGAGATTGTGCCACTGCTCTACAGCTTGTATGACAGAGGGTGACCTCTTGAAAGAAAGGAGTGGAAGGGAATGAAATGGAATGGAATGTATTAGAGGGGATCAGAGTGGAATCGAGTGGAATGGAACGGAATGGATTGGAATGGGATGGAATGGATTGGAATGTAATGGAGCAGATTAGAGATAAGCGGAATGGAACGGAACGGAATAGTACAGAATGGAACGGAATGGAATGTGAGCTGAGATTGTGCCACTGCGCTACAGGCTTGATGACAGAGTGAGATACTCTTGAAAGAAAGGAATGGAATGGAATGAAGTGGAAAGGAATGGAATAGAATGGAGTTGACTGGAGTGGAGTGGAGTGAAGTGGAGTCGAGTGGAATAGAGAGGAATGGAATGGGAGGGAATGGAATCGAGTGAATTGGAGTGGAGTGGGGTGGAGTCGAGTGCAGTGGAATGGAGTGGAATGGAATGGGATGGAGTAGAATGGAGTGGAGTTGAGTGCAGTGGAGTGGAGAGAAGTGGACTGGAGTGGAATAGAATTGAACTTAATGGAACATAGTGGAGTGAAGTGGAGTGGAGTGAAACGGAGAGGAATGGAATGGAATGGTTTGGAATGGAAAGTAATGGCATGGAATGGAATGGAATGCAATGGAATGCAATGGAACAGAATGCAATGCAATGAAAAGTTGACATGTAATGTGACCTGAAATTGGACCACTGCACTCCAGCCTGAGTTTCACAGTGATAACCTGTCGAAAGAAAGGAATGTAATGCAATGGTGTGGAATGGAATAGAATGGAATGGAATGGAGTGGAGTGGAGTGGAGTGGAATGGAGTCAATTTGGACTGGAAAGGAGTGGAATGGAATGGAGTGGAGTGGAGTGGAGTGAAATAGAATGTAATGGAATGGGATGGAACGGAATGCAACGGAATGGGGAAAAGAAATGTGGGCTGAGATTGTGCCACTGCACCTCAGAAATTCTGACAGAGTCAGATCTTGTGGAAATAGAGGAATGGAATGTAATGCAGTGGAATGGAAAGGAATGGAGTGGAGTGGAGTGGACTGGAGTGGAGTGCAGTGGAATGGAGTGGAGTGGAGTGGACTGGAGTGAAGAGGAGTGGAGTGGAAGGTATTGGAATGGAAAGGAGTGTAGTGGAGTGGAATGGAATGGAGTGGAGTGGAAGGGAATGGAGAGGATTGGAACGGAATGGAGCGGAATGGAGTGTGGTGGAATGAAATGGAGAGGAGTTGAACGGAATGGAATGGAATGGAATGCATTGGAGGCGAATGGAATTGTGTGGAGTGGAGTGGATTGCCATGTAGTCGAGTGCAGTGGAATGGAGTGGACTGGAAAGGATTGGAGAGGAGTGGAGTGGAGTGGAGTGGAGTTGAGCTGAGTGGAATGGAATGGAGTGGAACCGAATGGAGTAGAAAGGAATGGAGAGGACTGGAGTGGAATGGAAACGAATGGAGTGGAAAGGAGTGGAATGGAATGGATTGGAGTGGAAGGGAATGGAGTGGAATGGATTGGATTGAAATGGAATGGAGTGGAGTGGAGTGGAATGGAATGGAGTGGAGTGGAATGGATTGGAATGCCATGGAGTGGAATGGAAAGGAATGAAGTGGAGTGGAGTGGATTGGACTGGAGTGGAATGGAGTGGAATCGAATGGAGTGCAGTGGAATGGAATGGAGTGGAATGGACTGGACAAGAATGGAATGGAGTGGAGAGGAGTGGAATGGCATGGAATGGACTGGAGTGGAGTGGAATGGAATGGAGTAGAGTGGAATGGATTGGAATGCCATGGAGTGGAATGGAAAGGAGTGAAGTGGAGTGGAGTGGATTGGACTGGAGTGGAATGGAATGGAATCGAATGGAGTGCAGTGGAATGATATGGAGTGGAATAGACTGGAATGGAATGGAATGGAGTTGAGTGGCATGGAATGGAATGGAGTGGAGTGGAGTGGAATGGAATGGAGTGGAGTGGAATTCAGTGGAGTGGAATGGAATGGAATGAACTTGAAGGGAATGGAGTGGAGAGAAATAGAATGGAATGGAATGGGATGGAATGGATTGCAATAGAATGGTGAATACAAATGTGGGCTGAGACTGTACCACTGCACTCCAGCCTTTGTGACAGACTGAGGTCCTGTGGAAAGAAAGGAATGTAATGGAATGGAGTGGAATGGAATGAAATGGAGTGGAGTGGAATGGATTGGAATGGAGTGGAGTGGAATGGATTGTGGTGCAGTGGAATGGAGTGGAGTGGAATGGAGTGTAGTGGAGTGGAATGGAATGGAGTGGAGTGGAATGGAATGGAGCAGATTGGAATAGAAAGGAGTGGAATTTAGTGGAGTGCAATGAAATGGTGAGGAGTGGAATGGAATGGAATGGAATGGAGTGGAATGGAATGGAATGGAGTGGAGTGGAATGGAATTGAGCAGAGTGGAGTGGATTGGAATGGAGTGGAGTGGAGTGGAATGAAGTGGGTTGAAAAGGAGTGGAGTGGATTGGAGTGGAGTGGAGTTGAGTGGAGTGGAATAGAATCGAGTGGAATGGAATGGAGAGGAATGAAGTTGAGTGGAATGGAGTCGAGTGGAGTGGAGTGGAATGGAATGGAATGGAGTGGAGTGGAAGGGGTGGAGTAGAATGGAAAGGAGTGGAATGGATTGTTATGGAATGGAATGGAGTGGAGTGGAGTTGAATGGAATGGAGTGGAGTGGAATGGAATTGAGTGGAGTGGAATGGAATGGAGTTTAGTGGAATATAATGCAATGGAGTGGAGTGAAATGCAGTGGAGTGCAATGGAATGGAGTGGAGTGGAGTGGATTGGACTGAAGTGGAATGGAGTGGAGTGGGCTGGAGTGGAGTGGAATGTAATGGAAAGGAGTGCAATTGAGTGGAATGTAATGGAGTGGAGTGGAATGGAATGGAGCGGAATAGACTGCAATGGAATGGAATGAAATGGAGTGGAGGGAATCGAATGGAATGCAGTGGAAGGGAATGGAATGGAGTGGATTGTAACAGAATGGAATGGGGCTCTATGGAAAGGAGTGGAGTGGAGTGGAATGGAAAGCAGTGTAGTGGAATGGAATGGAGTTGAATGGACTGGAATGGAATCGAATGGAGAGGAGTGGAGTGCAATGGAATGCAGTGGAGTGGAAAGGAATGGAATGGAGTGGAGTGGAGTGGAATGGAACGGAGGGGAGTGGAAGGGAATGGAGTGGAGTGGAGTGGAGTGGAATGGAATGGAATGCAGTGGAGTTGAAATGAATTGAATGGAGTGGAGTGGAGTGGAATTGAATGGAGTGGAGTGGAATGGAAATGAGTGGAGTGGAATGGAATGGAGTGGAGTGGAGTGGAATGGAATGGAATGGAATGAAGTGAAGTGGAGTGGAATGGAGTCGAGTGGAATGGAATGGTGTGGAGTTGGGTGGAGTGTAGTGGATTAGAATGGAATGGAATGGAATGGAATGGAATGAAGAAATGTGTGCTTCGATTTTGACACTGCTTTTCAGCCTTTGTGACAGAGGAAGATCCTGTTGAAAGAAAGGAGTCGAATGGAAGGGATTAAAATGGAATGGCATGGAATGGATGAGTGTGGAGTGGATTGGAATTGAGTGGAGTGGAGTGGTTTGCAGTGGAATGGAATCGAATAGAATGGACTGGAATGGAATGGTGAAATGAAATGTAAGCTGAGATTGTGCCACTGCACACCAGGGTTGGTTACAGAGTGAGATCCTGTCCAAAGAAAGGAATGGAACGCAATGGAGTGGAATGGAATGAAATGGAAAGGAGTGGAGTGGAGTGCAAAGGAGTGGAGTTGCATGGTTTGGACTGCAGTGGAATGAAATGGACTGGAGAGGAGAGGAATGGAAAGGTGTAGAATTGAATGAAGTGGAGTTGAATGGAATGGAGGGGAGTGGAGTGGAATGGAGTGGAGTGGAATGGAATGGAATGGAATGGAGTGGAGTGGAGTGGAATGGAATTGAGTGGAGTAGAGTGGAATGGAGTGGAGTGGAGTGGAATGGAAAGGAGTGCAGTAGAATGGAATGGAGTGGAAAGTAATGGAGTGGAGAGGAATGGAATGGAATGGAGTGGAATGGAATTCAATCGATTGGAACGGAATGGAATGGAGTGGAATGGAATGGAGTGGAGTGAAATAGAATGGAATGGAATAGGATGAAATGGATTGCAATGGAATGGTGAAAAGAAATGTAGGATGAGATTGTGCCACTGCACTGCTGCCTTTGTGCCAGAATGAGATCCTGTGCAAAGAAAGAATGGAATGGAACGGGGTGGAATGGAATGGAAAGGATTGGAGTGGAGTGGAGAGTAGTGGAGTGGAGAGTAGTTGAGTGGAGTGGGAAGGAAGGGAGTAGAGTAGAATGGAATGGAGCCGACTGGATTGGAATGGAATGGAGTAGAGTGAAATGGAAAAGACTGGAATGGATAGGAATGGAATGGAATTGAGTGGAGTGGAATGGAATTGAGCGGAGTGGAATGGAATGGAGTGTAGTGGAATGGAATGGAGAGGAGTGGAGTGGAGTGAAATGCAGGGGAGTGGAATGGAATGGAGTGAAGTGGATTGGAGTGGATTGGACTGAAGTGGAATGGAGTGGAGTGGGCAGGAGTGGAGGGGAGTGGAATGGAATGGAGTGGACTGGAATGGAATGGAGTGGAATGGACTGGAATGGAATGGAGTGGAGTGGAGGGAATGGAATGGAGTGCAGTGGAAAGGAATGGAATGAAGTGGAGTGGAATGGAATGGAATGGAGCTTTATGGAAAGGAGTGGAGTGGAGTGGAATGGAATGGAGCATAGTGAAATGGAATGGAGTGCAGTGGAGTGGACTAGAATGAAATGGAGTGGAATTGAGTGGAGTGAAGCGGAAGTGAGTGGAGTGGAGAGGAGTGAAGTTGAATGGAATGGAATGGAATGGAATGGAATGGAATGGAATGAAGAAATATTTGCTGATATTGTGCCACTGCTCTACAGCCTGTGTGACAGAGGGAGATGATGTAGAAAGAATGGAGTGGAATGGAAGGGATTTGGAATGGAATGGCATGGAATGGATTTGGGTGGAATGGAATTCAGTGGATTGGAGTGGAGTGCAGTGTAATGGAATGGAATGGAATGGTATGGTGAAATGGAATGTGAACTGAGATCGTGCCAATGCACACCAGCATGGGTGACAGAGTGAGACCATGTCTAAAGAAAGGAATGGAATGGAATGGAGTGGAATGGATTGGAATGGAGTGGAATGGATTGAAATGGAGTGGAATGGAGTGCAGTGGCGTGCAAAGAAGTGGAGTTGGATGGAATGGAGTGGAGTGGAATGGAATGGACTGCAGTGCAGTGGAATGGAATGGAATGGAATGGAATGGAATGGAATGGAGTGGAGTAGAATGGAGTCGAGTGTAGTGGAATGGAATGGAATGAAGATTAGTGGAGTGGAATGCAGTGGAGTGGAATGGAATGGAGTTACGCAGAGTGGAGTGGATTGGACAGGAGTGGTATGTAGTGGAGTAGAGAGGAGTGGAGTGGAATGGAGTGGAGTGGAGTGCCATGGAGTGGAGTGGAGTGGAGTGGAAAGGAACAGAGTGGAATGGAATGGATTAGAATGTAGTAGATTGGAGTGGAGAGGAATGGAATGAAATAGAATGGAGTGGAATGGAATGGAGTGGAGTGGAATGGAGTGGAGTGGAGTGGACTGCAATGGAATGGAATGGAGTGGAGTGGACTGGAATGTAGTGGAGTGGAATGGAATGGAGTTAAGTGGAATGCAGTGCATTGGACTGGAGCAGTATGTAGTGGAGTGGATTGGACTGGAGTGGGTAGAGTGCAATGCAATGGAATGGAGTGTAATGGAGTGTTGAGGAATGGAGTGGAGTTGAGTGGACTGGAATTGAGTGGAGTGAAATGGTATGGAATGGAGTGGAATAGAGTGGAGTGGAGTGGAGTGCAAAGGAGTGGCGTGGAATGGAATGGAGTGGAGTGGAATGGAGTGGAGTGGAGTGGAATGGAGTGGAGTGCAATGGAATGGAGTGGAGTGGAATGGAATGGAGTGCAGAGGAATTGAGTGGAATGGAGAGGAATTGAATGGATTGGTGAGTAATGGAATGGAGTGGAGTGGAATGGAGTGGAGTGGAGTGGAATGGAATGGAGTGGAATGGAATGGAGTGGAGAGGAGTGGAATGGAGTGGAGTGGAGAAGAGTGCAGTGGATTGCAATGGAATGGAGTGTAGTCGAATGGAATGGAGTGGAGAGGAATGGAATGGAGTGGAGTGGAATGGAGTGTAGTGGATTGGAAATGAGTGGAATTGAATGGAGCAGAATGGAATGGAATACAATGGAGTGGAATGGAGCGGAGTGGAGTGGAATGGAGTGGAGAGGAGTGGAATGGAGTGGAGTGGAGAAGAGTGCAGTGGATTGCAATGGAATGGAGTGTAGTCGAATGGAATGGAGTGGAGAGGAATGGAATGAAGTGGTGTGGAATGGAGTGTAGTGGATTGGAAATGAGTGGAATTGAATGGAGCAGAGTGGAATGGAATACAACGGAGTGGAATGGAGTGGAGTGGAGTGGAATGGAGTGGAATGGGGTGTAGGGGAGTGGAATGGAATGAAGTGGAGTGGAATGGAATGGAATGGAATGGAGTGGAATGCAATGCAGTGGAGTGGAGTGGAGTGGAGATGAGTGGAGTGGAATAAAATGGAATGGATTCGAATGGAGTGGAATGGAATAGAGTGGAGTGGAATGGAATGGAATAGAGTGGAGTAGAGGGGAATGGAGTGAATTGGAATGGAGTGGAATGGAGTGGAATGGGGTGTAGGGGAGTGGAATGGAATGAAGTGGAGTGGAATGGAATGGAATCGAGGGGAATGCAATGGAGTGGAGTGGAGTGGAGTGGAGATGAGTGGAGTGGAATAAAATGGAATGGATTCTTATGGAGTGGAATGGAATAGAGTGGAGTGGAATGGAATGGAGTGCAGTGGAGTAGAGGGGAATGGAGTGAAGTGGAATGGAGTGGAATGGGGTGTAGTGGAGTGGAATGGAAAGAAGTGGAGTGGAATGGAATGGAATGGAGTGGAATGCAATGGAGTGGAGTGGAGTGGAGATGAGTGGAGTGGAATAAAATGGAATGGATTCGAATGGAGTGGAATGGAATAGAGTGGAGTGGAATGGAATGGAGTGGAGTGGAGTAGACAGGAATGGAGTGAAGTGGAATGGAGTGGAATGCAGTGGAGTGGAATGGAATGGAATGGAGGGAAGAGGAATTTAATGGAATGGAATGGAATAGAATGGAATGGAATGGAATTGACTGGATTGAAGTACAGTGGAGTGGATTGGAGTGGGGTGGAGTTTAATGGAGTGGAATGGAGCGGAGTGGAAAGGAATGGAATAGAGTGAAGTGAAGTGTAATGGGATGGAATGGAACGGTATGGTTTGTAATGTGGTGGAGTGGAAAGGAATGGAGTGGAGTGGAATGTAATGGAGTGGAATGGAGTGCAATGGAGTTCAGTGGAATGGACTGGAGTGGACTGGAATGGAGTGGAGTGTAGTGGAGTGGAATGGAGTGGAGTGAAGTGGAAGGAAATGGAATGGAGTCGAATTGAAAGAAGAAATGTGTGCTGAGATTGTGCTACCGCGCTTACACCTGTGTGACAGAATGAGATCCTGTAGAAAGAAAAGAGTGGAATGGAAGAGATTGGAATGGAATGGAATGGAACAGATTGGAGAGGAGTAGAGTGGAATTGAATGGAGTGGAGAGGAGTGCAGTGGAATGAAATGGAATGGAATGGAATGGTGAAATGAAATGTGAGCTGAGATTGGGCCACTGCATACCAGGATGGGTGACAGAGAGAGATCCTGTCAAAAGAAAGGAATGGAATGGAATGGAGTGGCATGGAATGGAATGGAGTGACATGGAATGAAATGGAGTGGAGTAAGGTGGAGTGGAAAGGAGTGGAGTGGAATTGAATTTAGAGGAGTGAGAAGGAATGGACTGGAATGTACTGGAATGTAATGGAGTGGAATGGAGTGGAGTGGAGTGGAATGAAATGGAGTGCAGTGGAATGCAATGAAGTGGAGTGGAATTTAATGGAATGCGATGCAATGGAAAAGAGTGGAGTGGATTGGAATGGAGTGGAGAAGAGTGAGTGAAATAGAATGAAGTGGAGTGGAGTGGAATGGAATGGAATGGAGTGGGACGGAGTGGAGTGGAGTGGACTGGAATGGAATGGAAAGGAGTGGAATGGAATGGAGTGGAATGGAATGAAATGGAGTGGAGTGGAATGGAATGTAGTTTAGTGGCATGGAGTGGAGTTGAGTGAAATGGAATTGAGTAGTGAGGCATGGAGTGGAGTGGAAAAGAATGTAGTGGAGTGGAGTGGAATGGAGTGGAGTGGAGTGGAGTGGAATGGAGTGGAGTGGAGTGGAGTGGAGTGGAGTGGAATGAAGTGGAAAGCATCTGAATGGAGTGGAAAAATGAAATGTGAGCTTTAATTGTGCCACTGCACTCCAGGCTGGGTGACAGAGTGAGACAGTCTAGAAAGAAAGGTTTGGAATGGAATGCAGTGGAATGCAATGAAACGGAGTGGACTGGAGTGGAGTGGAGTGAAGTGCAGTGGAGTGGAATGGAGAGGAATGGAATGCTATGGAATTGGATGGCCTGAAATGGAATGAAGTGGAGTGGAGTGGGGCGGAGTGGCATGCAGTGCAATGGAGCAGAATGGAATGGGATAGAGTGGAATGGAGTGGAGTGGAGTGCAGTGGAGTGGAGAGGAGTTGAATGTAGATAAACGGAATCAGATGTTATGGAATGAAGTGAGTGGAGTGGAGTGGAGTGGAACGCAGAGGAATGGAATGGAATGGAAAAGAATTGAACGGAATGGACCAAAACGAAATGGAGAAATCTGCGTTGGGATTTTGGCACTGAGCTACAGCCTGTGTGATAGAAGGAGATCCTGTCGAAAGAAACTAGTGGAGGGGAATGGAATGGATTGTAGTGGAACGAAGTGGAATTCAGTGGAATGAAATGGAATGGAAATGAATGGAATGGAGTGAATGGAGCAGAGTGGAGTGGAGTGGAATGGAACGGAATGGAATGTGAGATGAGATTGTGCCACTGCACTCCAGGCTGGGTGACAGAGTGAGATACTCTCGAAAGAAAGGAATGGAATGGAATGCAGTGAAATGGAACGCATAGGAGTGGAGTGGAGTGGAGTGGATTGGAATGGAATGGAGTGGAGTGGAATGGAGTGGAGTGGAATGGAATGGAGTGGTATCGAATGGAAAGGAGTGGAATGAAATGGAGTGGATTGGAATGGAATGCACTGGAATGGAATGGAATGAAGTGGAATGGAGTAGAATGGAATAGCATGGAGTGGAGTGGAGTGCAATGGAATTTAGTGGAATGGAGTGGAGTGGGATGGATTAGATTGGATTGGAATGGATTGGATTGGATTGGAATGGAAAGGAGTGGAGTGGAATGGAGTGGAGTGAAATGGAATGGAGTGGAGTGGAATGGAGTGGGGTGAAATGGAATGGAGTGAAGTGGAATGGAATGGAATGGAGATGAATGGAATGGAGTGGAGTGGAATGGAATGGAGTGGAGTGGAGTGGAGTGCAATGGAATGGATTGGAATGGAGAGGACTGGAGTGTCATGGAGTGGAGTGGAGTGGACTTGAGTGGAGTTGAGTGGAGTGGAACGAAATGGAATGGAATGGAAGGAAGAAATTTGTGCTGAGATTGTGCCACTGCGCTTCAGCCTGTGTGACAGAGGGAGATCTTGTCAAAGAAAGGAGTGTAATGGGAGAGACTGGAAACGTACGGGATGGAATGGATTGGAGTGGAGTAGAGTGGAATTGAGTGGAGTGGAGAGGAGTGCAGTGGAATGGAATGAAATGGAATGGTGAAATGAAATGTTAGCTGAGATTGTATAACTCCACACCAGCATGGGTGACAGAGTGAGATCCTGTCAAAAGAAAGTAATGGAATGGAATGGAGTGGAAGGGAATGAAATGGAGTGGAATGTACTGAAGAGGAATGGAGGGGAGTGGAATGGAGTGGATTGGAATGGAAAGGAATGGAGTGGCATGGAATGGAAAGGAGTGGAGTGGAATGGAATGGAGTGGAGTGGTATGCAGTGGAGTGGAAACGACTGGAGTGGAGTGGAATGAAATGGAGTGGAGTGGAATTGAATGGAGTGGAGTGGAATGGTATGGAAAGGAGTGGAATGGAGTGGGGTGGATTGGAGTTGAGTGGTGAGGAGTGGAAAGCAGTGGAGCGGAATAGAACGCAGTGGAGTGGCATGGAGTGGAGTGGAATGGAAAGGAGTGGAGTGGAATGGAGTGGAGAAGAATAAAGGGAAGTTGAGTGGAATGGGATGGGGTCAAGAGGAATGGTGTGGAATGGAGTGGAATTGAGTGGAGTGGAGTAGAGTGGACTGGAAAGGAGTGGAGTGAAATGGAATGGAGTGGAGTGGAATGGAGTGGAGTGGAACGGATTGGAGTGGAATGGAATGGAGTGGAGTGGATTGGAATGCAGTAGAATGGAATGGAGTGGATTGGAATGGAATGGAGTGGACTGTAATGAAGTGGAGTGGAGTGGAATGGAAGTGGAGTGGAGTGGAATGGAATATGACAGAATGGAATGGAATGGAGTGGAGTGGAATGGAGTGGAATCGAGTGGAATGGAATAGAATGGAGTGGAATGGAGTTGAGTGGAGTGCAGTGGAATGGAGCTGTATGGAATGGAGTGGAGTGGAATGGAATGGATTGTAGTGGAATGGAGTGGAGTGGAACAGAGTGTATTTGAGTGGAATGGAGTGGAGTAGAATGGAATGGATTGTAGTGGAATGCAGTGGAGGGGAACAGAGTGGATTGGAGTGGAATGGAGTGGAGTGGAATGGAATGGAGTGGAGGGGCATGGAATGGAGTTGAGTGGAATGTAATGGAGTGGAGTGGAATGCTATGGAATGGAGGGGAATGGAGTGGAGTGGAGTGGAATGGAATGGAGTTGAATAAAATGTAGTGAAATTTATTGGAATGGAATGGAGTGGAGTGGAATGGAATGGAGTGCAGTGGAATGGAGTGGGGTGCAGTGGAATTGAGTGGAATCGAAAGGACGGGATTGCAATGGAGTGGAGAGGAATGGAATGGAATAGAATGGAGTGGAATGGAGAATAGTGGAATGGAAAGGAATGGAACAGAATGGAACAGAGTGGAGTGAAGTGGAGAGGAGTGGATTGGAATGGAGTGGAGTAGATTGGAGTGGAATGGATTGGAGTGGAATGGAATGGAGTTAAGTGGAATGGAGTGTAGTGGAGTGCAGTCTAATGGAGTGGAGTTGAGTGGAATGGAATGGAGTGGAGTGGAAAGGAGTGGACAGCAGTGAAACCGATTGGAGTGGAAGGCAGTATAATGGAATGGAACAGAGTGGTGTGGAATGGAATGGAGTGGAGTGGAAAGGAATGTAGCGGAATGGAATGGAATGGACAGGAGTGGAATGGAGTGGAGTGGAATAGAATGGATTGGAATGGAATGGAATAGAGTGGATACAAATGGAATGGAGTGGAGGTGAATGGAAAGGAGTGGAGGGTAATGGAGTGGAGCATAGTGGCATTAAGTGTAATGGAATGGAGTGCAGTGGAATGGATTGGAGTGGAGTGAAACGGAATAGAATATAGTGGAAAGGAGTGGAGTGAAGTGGAGTGGAATGGAATGGAGTGGAGTGGAATGGTAGGGAATGGAGTGGAATGGAGAGGAGTGGAGTGGAGTGCAGTGGAATGGTGGGGAAGGGAATGGAGTGAAGTGTTTTGGAATGGAGTGGAGCGGAGTGGAATGGAATGCAGTGGAGTGGAATGGAGTGGAGTGCAGTGGAATTGAGTGGAATTGAATGGAGTGGATTGGAATGGAATGAAGTGGAGTGGAATGGAATAGAATGGAGTAGAACGGAGTGAAGTGAAGTGGAGTTGAATGGAGTGGAGTGCAATGGAATAGAATGGAGTGGAATGGAGTGGAGTGGAATTGAATGGAGTGGAATGGAGTTGAGTGGAGTGGAGTGGAGGGGAATGGAGTGGAGTGAAGTGGAGTGGAATGCAGTGGAGTGGAATGGAAGAGAATGGAGTGGAATGTAGTGGAGTGGAATGGAATTGAATGGAATGGAATGGAGTGGAGTGGAGGGCAGAGGAGTGAAATGGAGTGGAGTGTGGTGGAGTGGAGTGGACTGGAATGGAATGGAGTGGAGTGTAATGAAGAGGAGCGGAGTGGAATTGACTGGAATCGAATGGAGTGGAGTGGAGTGGAATGGAATAGAATAGAGTGGAATGGAGTGGAGTGGAGTGGAATGGAGTGGAGAAGAATAAAGGGAAGTTGAGTGGAATGGGATGTGGTCAAGAGGAATGGTGTGCAATGGAGTGGAATTGAGTGGAGTGGAGTAGAGTGGACTGGAAAGGAGTGGAGTGGAATGGAATGGAGTGGAATGGAGTGGAGTGGAACGGATTGGAGTGGAATGGAATGGAGTGGAGTGGAATGGAATGCAGTAGAATGGAGTGGAGTGGATTGGAATGGAATGGAGTGGAGTGTAATGAAGTGGAGTGGAGTGGAATGGAAGTGGAGTGGAGTGGAGTGGAATAGAATGGATTGGAATGGAATGGAGTGTAGTGGAATGGAGTGGAGTGTAGTGGAATGGAAGGGAGTGTAGTGGAATGGAGTGGAGTGGAAAGGAGTGGAGTGGAGTGCAGAGGAATGGAATGGAGTGGAGTGGAATGGAAAATTATGGAATGGAATGAAATGGAATGGAGTGGAGTGGAATGGAATGGAGCAGAGTGGAATTGGGTGAAATCGAATGGAGTGGAGTGGAATGGAGTGGATTCGAGTGGAATGGAACAGAATGGAGTGGAATGGAGTTGAGTGGAGTGCAGTGGAATGGAACTGTATGGAATGGAGTGGAGTAGAATGGAATAGATTGTAGTGGAATGGAGTGAAGTGGAACAGAGTGGATTGGAGTGGAATGGAGTGGAGTGGAATGGAATGGAGTGGAGTGGAATGGAATGGAGTGGAGGGGCATGGAATGGAGTTGAGTGTAATGTAATGGAGTGGAGTGGAATGCTATGGAATGGAGGGCAATGGAGTGGAGTGCAGTGGAATGGAATGGAGTTGAATAAAATGTAGTGAAATTTATTGGAATGGAATGTAGTGGAGTGGAATGGAATGGAGTGCAGTGGAATGGAGTGGAGTGCAGTGGAATTGAGTGGCATCGAGTGGACTGGATTGGAATGGAGTGGAGTGGAATGGAATGGAATAGAATGGAGTGGAATGGAGTGGAGTGGAATGGAAAGGAATGGAATAGAATGGAACAGAGTGGAGTGCAGTGGAGAGGAGTGGATTGGAGTGGAATGGATTGGAGTGGAAAGGAATGGAGTTAAGTGGAATGGAGTGGAGTGGAGTGCAGTCTAATGGAGTGGAGTTGAGTGGAATGTAATGGAGTGAAGTGGAAAGGAGTGGACAGCAGTGAAATGGATTGGAGTGGAGTGGAGTGTAATGGAAAGGAGTGGAAAGGAATGGAACAGAGTGGTGTGGAATGGAATGGAGTGGAGTGGAAAGGAATGGAGTGGAGTGGAATGGAATGGACAGGAGTTGAATGGAGTGGAGTGGAATGGAATGGATTGGAATGGAATGGAATTAGAGTGGAGAGAATTGGAATGGAGTGGAGGGGAATGGAAAGGAGTGGAGGGGAATGGAGTGGAGCGTAGTGGAATGGACTGGAGCCTAGTGGAATGGAGTGGAGCATAGTGGAATTAAGTGTAATGGAATGGAGTGCAGTGGAATGGATTGGAGTGGAGTGGAACTGAATAGAATATAGTGGAAAGGAGTGGAGTGAAGTGGAGTGGAATGGAATGGAGTGGAGTGGAATGATAGGGAATGGAGTGGAATGGAGAGGAGTGGAGTGGAGTGCAGTGCAATGGAGGGGAAGGGAATGGAGTGAAGTGTTTTGGAATGGAGTGGAGTGGAGTGGAATGGAATGCAGTGGAGTGGTATGGAGTGGAGTGCAGTGGAATTGAGTGGAATTGAATGGAGTGGTTTGGAATGGAATGAAGTGGAGTGGTATGGAGTGAAGTGCAGTGGAATTGAGTGGAATTGAATGGAGTGGTTTGGAATGGAATGAAGTGGAGTGGAACAGAATAGAACAGAGTGGAATGGAGTGAAGTGAAGTGGATTTGAATGCAGTGGAGTGCAACGGAATAGAATGGAGTGGAATGGAGTGGAGTGGAATTGAATGGAGTGGAGTGGAGTTGAGTGGAGTGGAGTGGAGTAGAGGGGAATGGAGTGGAGTGAAGTGGATTGGAATGGAGTGGGGAGGAATGGAAGAGAATGGAGTGGAATGTAGTGGAGTGGAATGGGATTGAATGGAATGGAATGGAGTGGAGTGGAGGGCAGAAGAGTGGAATGGATTGGAGTGTGGTGGAGTGGAGTGGGCTGGAATGGAATGGAGTGGAGTGTAATGAAGAGGAGCGGAGTGGAATTGACTGGAATTGAAAGGAATGGAGTGGAGTGGAGTGGAATGAAATAGAATAGAGTGGAATGGAGTTGAGTGGAGTGGAATGGAGTGGAGAAGAATAAAGTGAAGTTGAGTGGAATGGGACGGGGTCAAGAGGAATGGTGTGCAATGGAGTGGAATTGAGTGGAGTTGAGTAGAGTGGACTGGAAAGGAGTTGAGTGAAATGGAATGGAATGGAGTGGAATGGAGTGGAGTGGAACGGATTGGAGTGGAATGGAATGGAGTGGAGTGGAATGGAATGCAGTAGAATGGAATGGAGTGGATTGGAATGGAATGGAGTGGAGTGTAATGAAGTGGAGTGGAGTGGAATAGAAGTGGAGTGGAGTGGAGTGGAATGGAGTGTAGTGGAATGGAGTGGAGTGGAGTGGAATGGAAAGAGTGTAGTGGAATGGAGTGGAGTGGAAAGGAGTGGAGTGGAGTGGAGTGCAGAGGAATGGAATGGAGTGGAGTGGAATGGAAAATGATGGAATGGAATGGAATGGAATGGAGTGGAGCAGAGTGGAATTGGGTGGAATCGTATGGAGTGGAGTGGAATGGAGTGGATTCGAGTGGAATGGAATAGAATGGAGTGGAATGGAATAGAATGGAGTGGAATGGAGTTGAGTGGAGTGCAGTGGAATGGAACCGTATGGAATGGAGTTGAGTAGAAAGAAATGGATTGTAGTGGAATGGAGTGGAGTGGAACAGAGTGGATTGGAGTGGAATGGAGTGGAGTGTAATGGAATGGAGTGGAGTGGAATGGAATGGAGTGGAGGGGCATGGAATGGAGTTGAGTGTAATGTAATGGAGTGGAGTGGAATGCTATGGAATGGAGGTGAATGGAGTGGAGTGGAGTGGAATGGAATGGAGTTGAATAAAATGTAGTGAAATTTTTTGGAATGGAATGGAGTGGAGTGGAATGGAATGGAGTGCTGTGGAATGGAGTGGAGTTCAGTGGAATTGAGTGGAATCGAATGGACTGGATTGGAATGGAGTGGAGAGGAAAGGAATGGAATAGAATGGAGTGGAATGGAGTGTAGTGGAATGGAAAGGAATGGAATAGAATGGAACAGAGTGGAGTGCGGTGGAGAGGAGTAGATGGGAGTGGAATGGATTGGAGTGGAATGGAATGGAGTTAAGTGGAATGGAGTGGACTGGAGTGGAGAGGATTGGTATGAATTGGAGTGTGGTGGCGTGGGGTGGAGTGGAATGGAATGAAGAAGAGTGGAATGGAATTGAGTAGATTGGAGTGGAATGGAGTGGAGTTGAATGGAGTGGAGTGGAATGGAATGGAATAGAATGGAGTTGAATGGAGTGGAATGGAGCAGAGTGGAATGGAGCAGAGTGGAATGGAATGGACAGGAGTGGAATGGAGTGGAGTGGAGTTGAATTGACTGGAATGGAACGGAGTGGAGTTGGATGGAGTGGAGTGGAGTGGAATGGAAGAGAATGGAGTGGAGTGGAATGGAAGAGAATGGAGTGGAGTGGAGTGGATTGGAATGGCGTGGAGTGGAATGGAGTGGAGTGGAATGGAATGGATTGGTGTGGAATGGAATGGAATGGAGTGGAATACAATGGAGTGCAGAAAAGTTGAGTGGAGTGGAACGGAATAAAATGAAATGGAGTGGAATGGAGTGGAATGTTATGGAGTAGAGTGGAATGAATTGTAGTGGAGCAGAATAGAGTGGAGTGGAGGAGAATGGAGTAGAATGAAGTGCAGTGGAATGGAGTGTAGAGGAATGGAAATGAATGGAGTGGAAAGGAGTGGAGTGGAATGAAATGGAATGGAATGGAGCAGAGTGGAGTGGAGTGGAGTGGAGTGGAGCCGCATGGAATGGAGTGGAGTGGAGTGTAATGGAATGGAGTGGAGTGTAATGGAATGGATTGGATTGGAATGGAGTGAAATGGAATGGAGTGGAAGGGAGTGGAGTGGAGGGAAATGGAGCAGAGTTGAGTGGAATGGAATGGGGTGGAGTGAAAAGGAATGTACAGGAGGGGAATGGCGTGGAGTGGAGTGGAATGTAATGGAGTGGAATGGAATGTAGTAGAGTGGAGTGGAATGGAATGGAATGGAGTGCAATGGAATGCAGTGGAGAGAAATGGAGTGGAGTGGAGTGGAATTGAGTGTAATGGAATGGAGTTGAGTGGAATGGAGTGGAGTGGAGTGCAATGAAATGAAATGGAGTGGAATGGAATGGAGTGGAATGGAGTGGAATGGAGTGGATTGGAAAGGGTTGGAGTTTAATGGAATGGAGTGGAGTGGAGTAGAGTGGAGTGGGAAGGAATGGACTGGAATGTAGTGGAATAGTAGAGTGAAGTAGAGTGGAGTGGAGAATATTGGTGCAAAAATTTGCAAAACGCCTCGCAAACTGAATTAAACAATACATAAATAGGTAATTCATAATGACCAAGTGGGATTTATTCCAGGGATGCAAGGATAGTTCAACATGCAAATCAATGAATGTGATAGATCACATAAAGAGAATGAAGGGGTCAGGAACAGTGGTTCACACCTGTAATCCCAGCAATTTGTGAAGCCGAGGTGGGTGGATCACCTGAGGTCAGGAGTTTGAAACCAGTCTAGCCAACATGGCGAAGCTACGTCTCTACTAAAAATACAAAAATTAGCCAGGCATGGTGGTGAGCACCTGTAATCCCAGCTACTCAGGAAGCTGAAGAAGGAGAATAACTTGAACCTGGGAGGCAGAGGTTGCATTGAGCTGAGATCATGCCATTACACTCCAGCGTGGGTGACAGAGGGAGACTACATCTCAAAAAAAAAAAAAAAAAAAACAAGGACAAAATCCATATAATCATTTCAATTATGCTAAAAAATTTTGATAAAATTTAATATTCTTTAATAATAAAAAGCGCTTTGAAAACTGGGTATGGAATGAACATACCTCAACATAATAAAGTCATATATGACAGACCCACAGCTAGTATCACACTAAGAGGGGAAAAACTAAAAGCCTTTTCTCTAAAATCTGGAAGACGACAAGAATGTCCACTTTTACCACTGTTATTCAACATAATGCTGAAAGTCCTATCTGGAGCAATCAGACCGGAGAAAGCAATAAAACGCATCCCAATTGGAAAAGAAGTCAAATTACCTTTTTTTTTTTTTTTTGCCAATGTTATAATGTTATATTGGAAAAGGCATAAATACTCCTCTGATAGGGTTTGAATGTGTGTTCCCTCCCGAATCTCATATTTAAATGTAATTCTCAATGTTGGAGATGGGCCTGTTGAAAGGTGATTTAACCATTGGGGTAGATTACTATAAATGGCTTAGCACCATCACATTTGGTGCTATCCTCATGATAGTGAGTTCCCATAAAATCTGGTTATTTAAAACTGTGTAACAACTTGCCCCTCTGTTTTTTGCTTCTGCTTTTTGCCCTGTGATGTGCAAGATTCTGCTTCAACTTCTGCCATGACTATAAACTTCCAGAGACCTCCCCAGAAGCATATACCAGTACTATGTTTTCTCTACAGCCTGTAGAATCATAAGCCACTTAAACCTACTTTGTAAAAAATTAATTATCCAGTCCCACTCTCATAGTGTTGCAAAAATAGCTTAATACAAAAATTGGCACCAAGGAATGGAAAGTAGTTATAAGAATACCCCACAATGTGGAATCAGCTTTGTAATTGGGTAAACAGGCAGAAGTTGGAAGAATTTGTGGGATTCAGAAAACAGAAAAATGAGAGAAAGTTGAGATTTTCTTAGAGACTGGTTGAATGTCTGTGACCAAAATGCTGACAGTGATCTGGACAGTGAAGGCCGGGCTGAGAAGGTCTCAGATGAAAACTAGAAACTTATTGGGAATGAAACAAAGGTCATGCATGTTGTCTTAGCAAAGTGGTTGGCTGAATTTCTGTCATGCACGAGGGATAAAAAAAGTTTGAATTTGAAATTGATGATTTAGGGTTTCTGTTGGAAAAATGTCTAAGCAGCAAAGCATTTGCGATGTGACCTGGCTGCCTCTAACAACCTATGCTCACATGTTCTAGCAAAAAAATAAAAATAAAATAAGTAGTAACTTATACTTACAAAAGAAGCATAATGTAAAAGCTTGAAAACTTTTCAGCCTAGTCATGTGGCTGAAATATAAAAAGCTTTTATAAGAGAGGAACTCAAGCAGCATATGGGTCAACCACTTGTTAGAGATATTTGTATAATCTAAAAAAAAGCAAGTGTTGATAGCCAAGACAATGGGAAAGAGGAATTGAAGGCATTTTAGAAATCTGAAAGGCAGCAACCCATCACAGGCCCTGAGGCCTAAAAGAAGAGAATAGTTTCTGGGATCAGGTCTAGGACCTGCTGCCTTGAGTAGCTTTGGAACAAAGCTCACTGCATCCTTGCCACTGCTTCAGCTCCAGGTGTAGCTCATATTGACCCAGTTACAACTCCAGTCACTGCTTCAGAGAGTGCAAGCCATAACCTTGGTAGCGTCCATGTGGAGTTAGGCCTGTGGGTTTACCAAATGCGAGTAGTTGAGACTTGGGTGTCTCCACCTTTATTTCAAAGGATGTATGAAAAAGACAGGGTGTGCAGGCAGAAGCATGTTGCAGGTGTGGAGCCCTCATGGGGATCCTCTACTAAAACAATGGAGAAAAGAAATGTGCGGTGACAGTCCCCAGGAAGGCTCCCCCCTGGGTCATGACCTAGTAGATCTGTGAGGAGAGGATCACTGTCCTCCAGACCTCAGACCCCAGAATGGTAGATCTAGCTACAGCCTGCACCTTGCACCTTGAAAAGCCAGAGGCATAGTATGCCAGCCCATGAGAGCAGCTGTGGGGGCTGAACCATGCAAAGTCACAAGGTAGAACCTTCCCAAGGCATTAGCATGCCCTGGAAATGGGACACAGAGTCAAAAATAATTATTTTGGAGCCTTACAATTCAATAACTGCCCTACTGGGTTTCAGACTTTCATAGATCCTGTGACCGCTTTCTTTTGGCTGATTTCTTCCTTTTAGACTAGGAGTATTTACCCAATGTCTCTGCCTCATTTGTATCTTGGAAGAACCTAATTTGTTTCTTTATGTTACAGGCTTATAGGAGGAAGAAATTAGCTTTGTCTTAGATGAGACTTTTGACTTTTGAGTTAAGGCTGAAATTAGTTAAGACTTTGGGGATTATTGGGAAGTCATGACTGTATTTTGACATATGAGAAGGATTTGAGATTTGGAACGGCCAAGGGCAAAATGATACAGTTTGGATGTGTATTCCCACCAAAATCTTATATTGAAATATAATCCTCAATGTTGGAAGTGGGCCTAGAGGGGAGGTGATTGAATCATGAGGGCAAGATTTCCACAGACAGTTTGGCATCATTTCCTTTGGTGCCATTCCCACAATAGTAAGTTTTTATCAGAGCTGGTTATCTATAAGTGTGTGTAACACTTCCCCCCTGCCCTCGCACTTACCATGTGATGTGCAAGCACTGGATTTATTTTTCACCTTGTCAGTTGTCAGAGGCTTCCCCAGAAGCAGAAGCCAGTGCTATGCTTTCTGTACAGTCTGTAGAAACATGAACCAATTAAACCTATTTTCTTTATAAATTAACCAGTCACTGATTACTTTTTATAGCAATATGAGAATGGCCTAATACATCCACCAAAATCTATTAGAGGTAATAACTTGAGTAAATTTGCAGAATATGAAATCAACACATACAAATCAGTAGGGTTTCTATATGCCAGCAGTCAACAAACTGAAAAAGAATTCAAAAATGTAATACTATTTGCAGTAGCCACAAATAAAACAAAATATGTGGGAATTTACCAAAGAAATAAAAGTTCTCAACAATTAAAACTGTAAAACAGTTTTAAAAGAAATGAAAAAGGACCCAAAAATTGGAAAGATATTTTTATTTTCACAGATTGGAAGAATCAGTATTTTTTAAAAAATGTCCGTACTATCCATAGCAATCTATACATTTCATGCCATCTCTATCAAAATAACAGGCCAGGGGCAGTGGCTCATGCCTGTAATCCCAGCACTTTGGGAGGCCGAAGTTGGTGGATCATGAGGTCAGGAGTTCAAGACCAGCCTGGCCAACTTGGTGAAACCCCACTTCTACTAATAATACAAAAAATTAGCCAGGTATGGTGGCGGGTGCCTGTAATCCCAGCCATTCAGGAGGCTGAGGCAAAGAATTGCTTGGACCCAGGAGGTGGAGGTTGCACTGTGCCCAGATCACATCACTGTACTCCAGTCTAGGTGACAGAGCAAGACCCCACCAAAAAAAAAAAAAAAAAAAAAGAAGACATTCCTCACAGATATAGAAAAAAAATTCTGAAATTTATATGGAAACAACACAAAACACCATAATTGTCAAAGCTATGCTGAGTATATAAAACAAAACTGGAGGAATTTCATTACCTGGTTTCAAATTATACTACTAAGTTGTAGTAATTAAAACAACATGACACTAGCATAAAAACAGACATAAAGACAGATGGAACGAAATAGAGACCTGAGAAACAAACTCATACAGCTAAATTAATTTTCAACAAAAGTGCCAAGAACATACAATAAAAAATAAGACAGTTTTGTAATAAATATGTCTGGTAAAACTGGCATTCTGTGTGAGGGACAAACATTCAGACGCTCATAGCAGTGTTCTGGAATCCTATGTGAGGGACAAATATTCAGACCACAGCAAGAGTGTTCTGGAATACCCTGTGAGGAACAAACATTCAGACCCTCGTAGCAGTGTTCTGGAATCTTATGTGACAAACGTTTGGAACCCAGCAGCAGTGTTCTGGAATCCTATGCGAGGGACAAACATTCAGACCCTCATAGCAGTGTTCTGGAATCCTATGGGAGGGGCAGCTAAATTAAATTTCAACAAAAGTGCCAAGAATATGCAATAAAAAATGAGACAGCTTTTGTAATAAATAGGGCTGGGAAAACTGGCAAGCCATAGGCAGAAGAATAAAACTAGAACCCTATTTCTTGCCACTTACAAAAATCAAATTAAAATGAATTAAAGACTTAAACCTAACGCCTCAAACCATGAAACTTTTACAAGAAAACATTGGGGAAACTCTTTAGGGCATTGGTTTGGGCAAAAATTCCTTAAATAATGCCCCAGAAGCACAGACAACTAAAACAAACATGGACAAATCGGATTACAGAAAGTCAGAAAGCCTTTTTGAAGTGAAAGAAACAAGAAACAAAGTGAAGTGAAAATCCACAGAATGGGAGAAAATATTTGTAAATTATCCATCTGAAAAGCAATTAACAGCTACATGATATGGTTAGGATTTGTGTCCCCACCCAAATCTCATATTGAATTGTAATCCCCAGATGTTGAGGGAGAGGTTGGTAGAAGGCCATTGGATCATGGGTTTGGTTTCCCCCATGCTGTTCTTCTGATAATGAGTGATTTCTCAGGAAATCTGATGGTTTAATAGGGGACTCTTCCCCTTTTGCTTCACATAAATGCTCTCTCTCCTGCTGTCATGTAAGAGGTGCCTGCTTCCCCATCTGCCATTATTGGAAGTTTCCTGAGTACTCCCCGGCCATGTGGAACTGTGAGTCAATTAAACCCATTTCCTTTATAAATTACCCAGTCTTGCCAGGTGCCATGGCTCATGCCTGTAATCTCACCACTTTGGGAGGCTGAGGAGGGTGGATCACGAGGTCAGGAGTTCAAGACCGGCCTGGCCAAGATGGTGAAACCCTGTCTCCACTAAAAATACAAAAATTAGCCAGGCATGGTGGCAGGTGCCAGTAATCCCAGCTATTCAGGAGCTGAGGCAGAGAATTGCTTGAATCAGAAGGTGGAGGTTGCAGTGAGCCGAGATTGCACCACTGCACTTCAGTCTGGGCAACAGATCAAGACTACATCTCAGTAAATAAATAGATAACACAGTCTCAGGTATTTTTTTATAGCAGTGCAGGAACAGACTAATACACTACAATATATTGAGTTCAAAAAATTCCATAGAAAAAATAATAACCCAAATAAAGAGTGGACAAAAAATTTAAATAGACATTTATGAAAAGAAGACATACAAATGTGAAACAGGCAAATGAAAAGGTGCTCCAGATTACTGATCATCATGGAAATGCAAATCAAACCCAAAATGAGATATCATTTCACCCCAGTTAAGGTGGCTTTTATCCAGAAGTCAGTCAAAAACAAATGCTGGTGAGTATGTCGAGTGAAGGAACCCTTGTACACTGCTGTTGGGAGCACATTTAAGGACAGTTTGGATGTTCCCGATATAACTAAAACTAGAGCTACTATATGGTCCAGCTATCCCACTGCTCATTATATGCCTACAAGAAAAAAAATTAGTAAATCAAAGACCTATTGGCACTCTCATGTTTGCTACAGCAAAGTTTATAATAGCCAAGATTTGGAAGGAACCTAAATGTCCATCAGCAGATGACTGGATAGAGAAAATGTGGTACATATACACAATGGAGTACTATTCAGCTGTAAGAAATAATGAGAGCCTTCCATTTGCAATAACATAAATGGAACTGAAAGTCTTTATGTTAAGTGAAATGTCAGACACAGAAAGACAAATGTCACATGTTCTCACTATTTGTGGGTCCTAAAATTCAAAACAATTGGTGTCATAGAGGTAGAGAGTATAAGGATGGTTACCAGAGGCTGGGAAGGGCAGGGAGGGAACAAGGGGATAGTGGGGATGCTAAATGGGTAAAAAAACAATTGTTAGAAAGAATGAATAAGACAGCATTTGATAGCACAACACGGTGATTATAGTAAAGAATAATTTAATTCCACATTTAAAAAAACTAAAAGAGTATAATTGGATTGTTTATAACACAAGCTATAAATGCTTGAGGGGACAGATACCCCGTTTTTATTATGTATTACTTATTTCATGACTGCATCAAAGTGTGTCATGTACCCCCATGAATATATACACCAACTATGTACCCACAAATATAAATTCAAAATTGAAATTGAAATTAAAATTAAAACAAAAGGGAGGAGAGTATAATGAGGTATGTGTGACCCATGGCTTGAACTAGCTTTTCAGGTTAACTTTGGAAAGTCCTTATCCAAGAAGAGAGGTCCATTTAATCAACAGGGGATTAGAAATTTATTTTTAGTTTATAAATGGTAAAAAGAAGGATTTTAAATCTTGAGCCATAGTTCTCAGTCAATCAATCATTGCAGGGAACTCTATTCTTTACTCTGGAGATAAACACTAGTTTTCTTTTCCATGGAATTACATCGCATTTCAAAATGTGGGGAAACATCTTGCAACTAAGAGGTGTAGCCTTACTAAATTTGATTTAGTTTCCATTGTAATTAATTTAATCACATGTGTTCTAGAGTTTGTCCTCAGTCTTCCCCTAGTATAGGCCCATGATCTGTTGAATTTGCTCAGCTCCCTGCTCAACAGCAGGAAATCAGAATTATTTAAAAACCTCATTGTGACTGGGAGTGGTGGCTCTCACCTGTAATCCCAGCTATTTGGGAGGCCAAGGTGGGCAGATCGCTTGTTGTCAGGGGTTTGAGACCAGCCTGGCCAACAGAGGAAAACCCCATCTCTACTAAAGATACAAATATTAGCTGGGTGTGGTGATTCATGCCTGTAATCCCAGCTACTTGGGAGGCTGAGGCAGAAGAATTGCTTGAACCCGGGAGGCACAGGTTTCAGTGAGCCAAGATAGTGCACTGCATTGCAGCCTGGGCAACAGAGCAAGACTCTGTCTCAAAACAATAATAATAATAATAATAATAATAAATAAGTAACAATAAAAATCTCATTTTGTTTCAAACAAAATTTCTTCTGAATATCAACTGTATCAAATTGCATATTAACTGTAATCATTTTGTTTATTTGATATCCAATCGAGAAATCTTTGAGGAGTAATTTCACTCTTTTCTGCCATTTTGGTAAACATACCAAATGCCTTTAAACAAAATGCACAAAATTCCTGAGAAATACATTTTCTCCTTGAGGAGTAGACTTGCTGTGTTAGAGGAACTCATGGTTACCTAGCTTCTAGTTTAATAAACATGACTAGAATATTCTATCTTAATATGAGTAGCTAGGTACTCACAGGGCATCTAGAAGATTAATGTTCATGGTCTGAAAATAGTCACATTTTTTAACTGGCCACAAATTACAATTGCAGAATATTTGTGGTCATACAAGACATCTTCCACCAAGCCTGAAAAATGTATAAATGTCCTAGGAGTGCAGCAATTTTTGTAAGGATATTATTAATGAGCTAGCTTAGGTCAATGGGATAATGGTTATTGTTAAAACGAATAGCCACGACTTTAGTGACTACATCTGCACCTTCCAAGTTTAATTATAACTCTTTATCTTTATAGTTACTTATAAGTAGAGACACTAACAAAAGACAATGCATTCCTGCTCTTGTTTTCTGAGGATGTCCAACTCTGTAATGGAGTAATTTCTAATAAAGTTGCTTCTTTCACTGTGCTCTCTAACTCGCCTCAAATTTTTTCCTGTAGAAGATCTAGGAATCCTACTTTGTGGTCTGTATCAGGACCCTCTTTTCCAGCAACATCTTTCAGCAACACCATGAATGGACAACAAGACAAGACCTCCACTCCAAGGAAAACAATCCACACAGAATCAATCAGCTGACACCTGGCAAGTGGGCTGTCTTTTAGAGTCGTGAAGCCATTCTGGTGGGCAAGAATGATTATCCACTATTATCATACTCATATTAGAGGCCAAGCCCACAGGGTTAGAGGCCCTGGGGAATATTGAGAAGAATGGATTTGGCTAAACAAGATGTTTGCCACTTTCTCTTTTTGGACTGTCCAACTTGTGCTTTCGGTCCCTCAACTGAGTGCTCTACAACTTGTCACCTTTCTGCACATCGCATCTGTTTTGCAGTAGCCTGGAGGCTGCCCCAGGACAGAGGCCCCAAACAGTTTAGCTTTTACTTTCCTCAGCGATTCTCTGACTCTGAACTACTGCTTGTTTAATTTGCCACTTGTCCAAGTAATACTGAAAAAAAGAATTGTCTTGGAACCTAGAATTTTTTTACTATAATTATCAGAAAAGATCAGCAGTAACCTCGCCATCATGACTGAAGTTGAAATGTGGTATTTAAGAGCTCTACATGATAAGATCAGATATGCCTGTTTAGTGACAGCCTCTTTTATGACAACCCTTTGCAAACAATTACCCTCAAGATGGAGAACATGAGGCTTTTTCTTAACAGTTTTCTCTCATTTCTTAACCATTTCTCTCATCTTTGATGAGCTGGTATAGGGCAGCTGGACCCTGCTTTCTTAACCCAGCAGGTCACTTTTTCCTGAGAGAGTTTTGTCAGATTTGTCGTAGCAGTGTGAAAATGGACTAACACCATCAGAGTGAACAGGCAACCTACAAAATGGGAGAAAATTTTCGCAACCTAGTCATCTGACAAATGGCTAATATCCAGAATCTACAATGACCTCAAACAAATTTACAAGAAAAAAACAAACAACCCCACCAAAAACTGGGCAAAGGATATGAACAGACACTCCTCAAAAGAAGACATTTATGCAGCCAAAAGACACATGAAAAAATTCTCATCATCACAGGCCATCAGAGAAATGCAAATCAAAACCACAATGAGATACCATCTCACACCAGTTAGAATGGAGATCACTAAAAAGCCAGGAGACAACAGGTGCTGGAGAGGATGTGGAGAAATAGGAACACTTATACACTGTTGGTGGGACTGTAAACTAGTTCAACCCTTGTGGAAGTCAGTGTGGCGAATCCTCAGGGATCTAGAACTAGAAATACCATTTGACCCAGCCATCCCATTACTGGGTGTATACCCAAAGGACTATAAATCATGCTACTTTAAAGACACATGCACACGTGTGTTTATTGTGGCACTATTCACAATAGCAAAGACTTGGAACCAACCCAAATGTCCAACAATGATAGACTGGATTAAGAAAATGTGGCACATATACACCATGGAATACTATGCAGCCATAAAAAATGATGAGTTCATGTCCTTTGTAGGGACATGGATGAAACTGGAAATCATCATTCTCAGTAAACTATCGCAAGAACAAAAAACCAAACACCGCATGTTCTCACTCATAGCTGGGAATTGAACAATGAGAACACATGGACACAGAAAGGGGAACATCACACTCTGGGGACTGTTGCGGGGTGGGGCTGGGGGGAGGGATAGCATTAGGAGATATACCTAATGCTAAATGACGAGTTAATGGGTGCAGCACACCAGCATGGCACATGTATACGGATGTAACTAACCTGTACATTGTGCACATGTACCCTAAAACTTAAAGTATATATATATAAAAAAGAAAATGGACTAATACATTACAATATACAAGTTACATCCTTCCTATTTCCCCTGTTTGATCTGACTCCTATTTTGCAGCTTCATTTGTTTTATAGAAGAGAAACTAAGAGGGAGGAAATACATTATATACAGGCTTCTCTGATGCTTGGTCAGGATAAAAAATTAAAATGGGCTTCTATATGTTTGATGGAGGAAAAGACAAAACAGGGATGGCACATAATTGATTACCCTTTTAATGCTAGTTGCTCTTAATATTAGGCTTTTCTTAGCTGGGACTGAACTCCCCCTGCCAGTCCGAGCACACCATAAGAAAACAATCAGATTCCTTCCAGTTCTAGTGAGGTGTGCAACATATTATTAATTTCTTCTAGTTTTCCAGGGTTATGTAGTGCCCGCTCATCATCTTCTCCCTGCCCTTCGAGTCCTGTCTTACGTACATACCCCACTCTCGAAACACCCGAGCTTCACCAGAACAACATGTAGTGGGGCCTCTTATCAGCTGGCAAAGTTGAATATTTGCCCTCTCTGGGAAGTGACAGATGATAATAGGGACACTATATTGAAGGAGTGGCCTGTCCCTCCACACCTGTGAGCGTTTCTCGTCAGGTAGAACTAGAGGCTTGTGAAAAGAGATGCAGAGACAAAGTATAGGGAAAAAGTGGGCCCAGGGGACAAGAGCTCAGCATATGGAGGACTAGCGCCAACACCATTCTCTGAGTTTCCTTAGTATTTATTGATCATTGTCGGGCATTTCTCGGAGAGGGGGATGTGGCAGGACAATAGGGTAACAGTGGAGAGAGGGCCAGCAGGAAAACATGTGAACAAATGTCTCTGCAACATAAACAAGGTAAAGAAAAAAGTGCTGTGCTTTTGATGTGTATATACATAAATATCTCAATTACTTAAAGAGCAGTATTGCCTCCAGCATGTCTCACCTCCAGCCCTAAGGCAGTTTTCTCCTATCTCAGTAGATGGAATATACAATCGGGTTTTACACTGAGACATTCCGTTGCCCAGGGACGAGCAGGAGACAGATGGTTTTGTCTTACCTCAACTGCAAAGAGGCTTTCCTCTTTTACTAATCCTCCTCAGCACAGACCGTTTACAGGTGTCGGGCTGGTGGATGGTCAGGTCCTTCCCTTCCCATGAGGCCATATTTCAGACTATCACATGGGAAGAAACCTTGGACAATACCTGGCTTTCCTAGGCAGTTGTCCCTGTGGCCTTCCACAGTGTTTTGCATCCCTGGGTACTTGAGAATAGGGAGTGCTGATGACTTTTAACAAGCATGCTGCCTTCACGCATTTGTTTAACAAAGCACATCCTTCATATCCCTAAATCCATTAAAACTAGAGTCGACACAGCACATGTTTCTGTGACACAGGGTTGAGGCTAGGGTTACAGATTAACAGCATCTCAAGGCAGAAGAATTTTTCTTAGTACAGAACAAAATGGAGTGTCTTATGTCTACTTCTTTCTACATAGACATAGTAACAGTCTGATCTCTCTTTCTTTTCCACATACTATATAGGTAAATGTACACTTTTCTTTGTCTGAATTAGCCATATGCAAGGAAAAACTAAAACAGTTTTCAGAGGTTCCGGGAAAATTCATAGACAAATTTAAAAGGCTAACCTTGACGTATGATCTGACCAGGCAGTATTTGCATATATTTATGTTCGCCTGCTGCATGGTAGAAAAGCAGTGCATTATGGGAGTGGATAGAGCACATGCTAATAGGGTGGCAACCTGCAAACAGGGGCATGACACCTATCAAGTAGGAGGCACAGTAGTGCCTGACTAGGACCCAAAAGAACTAGATTCTAGAAAAAACAAATGAATTAGGAAGAAAGTAGGATATAGAGAGAAAAAATTATGATTGACTCCGTGAAGGAATAAAAAAAAAGTGTGATACAGCTTTTTAATTTTTATAAAGTCTGGAAAATTACTCAGGGAAAAGATGAAAACCCAGCCTTATTACAAGGGTGGATAATTTAGACCTTGAGGAAATACACTAACACTGACCCTGACTCCAAAAAGGGACAGGCATTTCTAGGAGTTTAATTTATAGCACGGTCTCCTTCTTATATCTGCAGGAAGCTGCCAAAAGCAGCCTTAGGCTTCCAGACTCCCATGGATCAGATTTTAGACTTGGATTTTGCAGTTTTCCATCACAGGAATTGAGCAGAGAAAACATAAAATAAAGCAAATCTTCCAAGAGGCCCAGCTTCTAGCTGCAGCCTTGTGCTCTCCACCACTTCAGAGGCCGCCCCTTAACCCCTGGCCTTCACAGAGGAAGTGAGAAAGTGAAAATCGCAGTCTGTGCCTCTGGGCCACTGCGCCTTGGGTATAAATCTGTGTGCCTTCTGTAGGAAGGTAAGCCTCTGCCGAAGGAAATGCACTGTGCTTCCAAGGGAGCCATCATCAGAGCCCAGCAGACACAAAAGTGGCGGGGCCTGATACTTCCTACCTCCACTCCCATTGGACTACTAGCTATCGAGAGATGGAGGAGCCTCAGGTGACTCTTGAAATAGCAGGTAGGAGTATTAACTTCGTATTAGGTGTGGGAGCAGATTACTCTGTACTGATTTAATTCAATGGTCTCCTGTCTTCTCATGATGGACAAGCCCCAAAACACTCCTTTTTGTATCTTCTAAGTTGTCCTCCAGAGCCTCTAGGTTTCTCGCCTGCCTTTTTAGTACTGTCTGATTGCCTGACCTCTTACTGGGGAGAGGTTTATTGACTGAGGAGACCAAGTCATGGTCACCTTCACAGATCATAAAGCATAGAAACTGTTACTTTTGTTCCTGACCCATCAGGGGAAAAAAGAAGTTAAGAATGAGCTGTCACATTTACCACCTGAGGTGTTGTCTTAAGTAAATCTTGAGGATAGGGCCACACAGGCTCTGGGAAACGCACTAAACACCTCCCCCATTGAAATCCAACTTCAGCCTAGTACTCTTCGACCTCAGAAGAGACAATATATTTTAAGGCAAGAAGCATGAAATTCAACCCCTTATTGCCAAATTCTTGCCATATGAGTTATGAAGCCCATGAGAGTCTCCTTACAATACTCGCATGTTACCAGATAAAAAGCCTAACGGCTAGTACAGATTTGTCAGAGCCCTTACAGCATTAAGAAATGCAGTTGTCTCCATACACCTCATTGTACCCAATACTTACCATGTCCCAGGGGATGCAAGCTGGTTTACATTCTTAAATCTGAAAGAGTCACTTTTCTGGATCTCAATGCATCCAGATTCATAATATGTTTGCCTTTGAATGGACTGATCCAGATATGCATTCAGCCACAAAACTAACCTGGACAGTCATCTCTGAAGGGTTCTGGGATAGCCCCCACTTATTTGAAAATACTCTAGCTAAGGACTTAACAAATCTATAATTGGAAAGGGACACAATTATTCAGTATGTAGGTGACTTGCTCATTGCTAACCCAAATAAAGAAGACTCATAATAATAATGTTAAGTTGGTAAATTTCCTGGGAACTTGCAGATATAGGGCATCACCACACAGAGCTCAGATTTTGACTGAAAGACTTAAATATTTGGAATTTGTTTTAAACTCTGGAACTGATCAACCTCCCTAGAAGATAAAAAAGTTATTTTAGTCACCCAACAGTCCCTGTCCAAAAAATGACTGTGGGCTTTTTTAAGAGATGGCTGGGTACTGCTGCTTATGGGTGCCCAGATTTGGGCATGTAGCCAAGTCTTTATATGATACACTAATGGAAAGTTTTAGAGCTCCTTGAATGTAATGAGAACTGCAAGCAAACCTTCAATACTCTCAAGGAGAAATTGGGCTCTGCTGCAGCCATGGGAGTCCCCAAGTTGGATGAACCATTTTTTCTTTATGTGACCAAAAAGCAAGGCATAGGACTTGGGTAATCTTGTCCCCAAACTGGGGGACATTCCAAGACCAGCAGCCTAATTTTCTAAGCAGATTGACCAGGTGGCCTTAGGGTGGCCTTGATGTCTTAGAGCTCTTTCCACTGCCACTTTTCTAGCAGGCAAAGCTAATAAACTAACATTAGAACAGCACCTACAGGTTTTTGACCCCACACCAAGGGAAGGTGGTCCTAGAAGCTAAAGTGCAGCAGTGAATAATAAGAGAACATTTATGAAAGTATCAGGGCTTATTGCTAGACACTCCAGACATAACCCTTAAAGCCTGCCAAACCATAAACCCAGCTACTTATCTGCCAGAGTCCACAGGTGCTTCTAGCCTTTCTGGCATACAGGTTGTATTAGTCTATTCTCATGCTGCTAATAAAGACATATCTGAGGCTGGGTAATTTATAAAGAAAAGAGGTTTAATTGACTTACAATTCCACATGGTCAGGGAAGCCTCACACTCATGGCAGAAGGCAAATGAGGAGCAAAGTCACATCTCTCACATGGCAGCAGGCAAAAAGCTTGTGTAGGGAAACTCCCCTTTATAAACCCATCAGCTGTAATCCCAGCACTTTGGGAGGCCAAGGCAGTGGATGACCTGAGGTGAGGAGATCGAGGCCAGCCTGGCCAACATGGTGAAACCCCGTCTTTACTAAAAGTACAAAAATTAGACAGGCATGGTGGTAGGCGCCTATAATCCCAGCTACTCGGGAGGCTGAGACAGGAGAATTGCTTGAACCCAGGAGTCAGAAGTTGCAGTGAGCCAAGGTCATGATAATGCACTCCAGCCTGAGCAACAGAGCAAGACTATGTCTCAAAAATAAATTAATAAATAAACCATCAGATCTCATGAGGCTTATTCACTGTCACGAGAACAGCATGGGAAAGACTCATCTCCCGATTCGATTGCCTCCCACTGGGTCCCTCCCACGAAATATAGGAATTATGGGAGCTACAATTCAAGATAAGATTTGACTGGGGACACAGCCAAAGCATGTCACAGGTTATGAAACAAATTTATTCTAGCAGGCCAGACTTTAGAAGGATGAGCCCCTTGACCATCCCAAGAAGATTGGTTAACAGATGTAAGTTGTTTTATGCATCAGGAAAACAAGAAGGGTAAGTATGCTATTAGTAGTAGGCACAAGTCTTGCTGGCCTCGACCTCAGCTCAAAAAGCTGAGTTAATTGAACTTACTCAGCCCCTGCAATTGGGAAAGGATTTAAAAGTTAACATTTACACTGATTCCAAGTATGACTTTTTAGTGCTTCATGCTTATGCTGTAATTTGGAATGTGTAGGGGCTCCTGACCCCCAAGGGCTTTTCCATACAACATCATTCAAATTTTGAGCTTGTTAGAATGCTGCTTTGCTGCCAAAAAGTGACTATAATTAATTGCAGAGGACATCAAAAGAGAGACTGACCATGTAAAAGGAAATGCCCTTGTAGATGCCACAGCCAAGGCCCCTGCACTGAAAGGGCCAATGAAGCTTATGGGCGTGCTGGACAGCATACATAGAACTGGGCCAGAACACTCTGAAGAAGAATAAAAACGGGCCAGGGTTTGCATTTCAGTCCAGGGCCCCTCTGGCTGGCTGAATGATGGTAATAAATTACTAATGCCAAGTACCAATCATAGGAATATAATTCAGCACTTTCATTATTCTTTTCACCCTAGAAGGGATTCTTGGTTTCTGTTAATGTCTCATTTGTTTACAGGGGTAAATCTTTTCAAGACACCAAAAGAGGTGACTCAGCCCTGTGAGCTCTTTGCCTGACATGACACAAATGGCCAGCAATTTTCTCCTTCTCCAGGTAAACCTGTCCAAAATTGAGGACCCTATCCAGGTGAGAACTGGCAACTCTAATTTACTCAGATACCTTTCTGCAGGAGATTCAAATATTTGCTAATTCTTACTGATACCTTCACTGGTTAGATCGAGGTATTCCCCACCTCATCTGAAAAATCTTTACCAGAAGAAATATCTCCTCAGTTTGGGTAATCTAAAAGCCTGCAAAGTGACCATGGCCCGTCTTTCACAGCAGGTGTATCCCAACACCTATCCTCAGCTTTAAGAATCCAATATTACCTTCACTCTGTGTGCAGACTGCAGTCCTCTGGAAAGTTGAAAGGGCTAATCCTACTCTAAAGAAGACTGTAGCTAAATCAGACGCCTGACCATCTCTAACACCCATAGCTTACTGTGGGTTTGAACTGTTCCAAAGTAAAACTTATAATTAAATCCTGTTGCGTTAACATTTGGAAGACCTTTCCTAAGCACAGGTCTCCTAATAGATGAAAAGACTCATTAATTGCAACAATATGTTATCAATCTAGGACAGGTGCAAAGGCACTCTGTGAATATGGAAACAAGAGTCTTCCCCTCCCACATGGGAGGAAAATTCAGTTTCAGCTCAGCTAGGGATTTAGTCTTACTAAAGATGGGGGAGGAAGTTCTCCAGCTGACCAGCTTTCCCCAACGTGGAAAGGACCACAGCAAGGACACCTGTTTTCCAACAGACGTTCAACGGCAAGGGATTCACAGGTGGGTACACCTGTGTGGAAGTAAAGCTGTTGCTTATTCTGGGAGCCGAATCCGAGGCTGAGGGAGGTGGGCGCGGGGCGATTTCAGCGTCGGTGGAGGGCGGGCTGGGTAGCTATGCGTCTGCTTCTCCTTCTTGCGTTTCTCCTGCCGCTGTAATCACGCCTTGGCCATGAAGGACATCGTGCTCGTGCAGGCCAGGCAGTACAGGAACCAGATCGGCGCCAAGGTAGTATTTGACTCCATAAAAATTAAAATTTTGTATGAGAGAAAAATGCCTCAAAGTCAAAAGTCAAAAGACTGGGGAAATAGATCTGCAACATACATGACAGACAAAAAGCTAATTTGGGATAGATAGATAGATGATAGATAGATAGATAGATAGATAGATGTAAATATCCGTTTTTAACACCATTTTAAAAAATATCGTCCTTTCCCCATTGAACAGTGTTAACGCCCTTGTTAAAAATCATGACCATATTTTTTGGTTCTTTATTTCTATTGCATTGGTCTTTGCGTCTGTCTCTATGCTGGTACAGCATTGTTTTGCATACTGAAGTTTGAAACCAGGAGGTGTTAATCCTCTAACTTTGTTAGTTTTTAAGATTGATTTGGGTGCTCGGGGTTTTTTGAGATTTCATCTGAATTTTAGAATAGGTTTTTCTATTTTTGCAAATATTGGAATTTTTGTAGTGATTTTATTGAATCCGTAGAAGACTATAGATAACAATGGCACCTTGACAAGATTTTGTCTTCCAGTCCATAAGCACATGATGTCTTTTCATTTATTTGTGTCATCTTTAATACTTTCATGCCATGTTTATAGTTTTTGCTCTACAGGTTTTTCATTTCCTTGGTTAAGTGGGTTCATAAGTATTTTATTATTTTGATGCTATCATACATGACCCTGTTGTCTTAATTTCTTCTTCAGATAGTTTATTGTTATTGTAGAAATACAACGATTTTTGTGTATTATTTTTTTTCATGCAGCTTTGATGAATTTTATTTATTGCATCTGACAGTTTATTTCACAGAAACTAAAATATTTTTATAAAGTATTTTTATAAAGTATTTTGAGTATTTTTATGAATATAAAAATATTTTATAAAATATTTTTATATAAGGTTATGTCATCTACAAACAGACAATTTTACTTTTTAAAAAATTGGAATATCTTTAATCCTTTTACTCACCTTATTGTTTTAACTAACCAGAACCTTCAGTACTATATTAAATAGAAGTAGTAAAAGCAAGCATCCTTGTTTTTGCTCTTAGGGTAAAAGCTTTCAGTCTTTCACCATGTTTGCTGTGTTTTTTTGTTTTGTTTTGTTTTTTTGTATAGCATTATGTTAAGGTGTTTACTTTCTTTTTATAGTTTACTAACTATATTTTATCATGAATGTGGGTTAAATTTGGACAAATGTTTTTTCTTCTTTGATTAATATGATCACATGAGGGTTTTTTCCTTCTTTATGTTAATGTGATATTATGCTGATTTTCATGTGTTGGAACATACTTTTATTTCAGGAGTCAATTATACTCATTCATAGTGTATAATCCTTTTAAAGTACTGCTAAGTTTGAGTTGCTGGTATTTTGTTGAGGATTTTTGCATCAGCATTTATAAGGGATTTTTTCTGTAGTTTTCTTATGGTGCCTTTGTCTGGCTTGGTGTCAGGGTAATACTGGACTCATAGAACAAGTTAGAAAAAATTACCGCCTCTTCAAAGTTTTGAAAAAGTTTGAGAAAAAGTGGTTTTAATTCTGCTTTAAACATTGGGTAGAATTCAACACTGAAGCCATCTGGTCCAGGCTTTTCTTTGTTGCTGGGTTTTTGATTACTGATGCAATCTTCCTGCTGAATCTCCTTGCTGAATAGGTTTATCCAACTTTTCTGATTCAGTCTTAGTAGGTTTTTTCTTTCTAGGAATTTGTTCATTTTATTTAGGCTATTCAATTTTTTAGTGTATACTTCCTTATGTTACTCTCCTACATCCCTTTTTTACTCTAAAAATTTGTTAGTAATGTACCCATTTTATTTTTGAGTTTAGTAATTTGAATATTCACTTTTTTTCTTAGTCAATATAAATAAAATTTTGTCAGTTTTGATCTTTTTCAGGGAACAAACTAGGCTTTGTTTATTTTTGATATTGTTTTTTTATTCTCTATTTCAGTTATTTCCACTGCTATCTTTATCATTTTTTCAATTTTGCTAGTTTTAGTTGTCCCTCTTTAGAAGTCCCTCTTTTTCCCCCTGTTTTTAGTTCCTTAGGAGTAAAGTTGTTGATTTGGTATCTAATTTTTTATAATCACTTATAGCTATAAATTTTTCCCTTATGGTACTGTTTTTGATGTATCTCTTAACTTTTGGTATTTCATGTTTTTAATTTATCTCTACATATTTTCTATTTTCTCTTGTGATTTCTTCTTTTATCCATCCTTGAGTGTTTCATACCTGTATTTTTAGACATAAAATGTATAACCTACAATATTTTCTTGATTTGTTAGTTTTATTTGTTGTAAGTTTTTATTTCAGAATTAAATGTATGTATCAACATTTATTATGTTCTCATAAACTTTGTAATACCTGGAGATTTCTGGTCCACAAATGTAAGTCTCTACATGAGTATTATTTTGAAGCATTTAACCTTCTGTTTTAATATTTCAAAAATCTAAATAAAACTGAGATTTTGGTTTCTGAGATGAAATCATGGTAGGTGACTGAGAAAAGCTTAAAAATTAGCCAAAACTTAAAATTAAGTTAAAGTTTACCTTCAAGATTCAACCTGAATAAGTCACCCTGTATTGCTGGTAATAAAAAATAAGTCTTTAATGGTATAAAAGGAAACTTCAGAGAATGTTTCTCTTTCCCCAGTTGACATATAAATTAAAAGATGTAAAAAATTTTTATGCCCTTATGCATTTTTTACTTTAGAATTCCAACTTTTTCTGATTAAATTTTTTCCAAACAGATTCCTGTGTATTTGAAAGACAAATAATTTTTTAGTTGAAATGCTTAAGCAGTTAAATAAGGCCATGAAAGTTTCTTGAACTTGTGGGAATCCATGAGAAAATCTGACATTATGTTCTATTCTCTTGGAAGGTAGGAATATCGTTTGACTTCTGCTTTGCCGACAAGAAATGTCCTGAGCAAGACTTCCTGGGGCAACGACCTCACACATGGAAAACGCTGGAGCCCGTCTGTTTCCAATCTGCTTTTTTCCAAAAATTAGGGAAGTTTAGTTTTCCCTTTGATACTCTCTGTTACTGCCAATCCCAATGCCAGGGCTGTCCTGCTTCTACAAGTGACAATGACAAATATAGGCCTGAAGAAAGATGAGCTGATGGCATTCCCAGCTTATTACCTCTACTTGGGGGCCTTATCTCACATACATGGATTCAACTCATAGACTCAGCTGGGTGAGAATCTATTATTCAGCTACATTAGAAGTGACTGCTTAAGACTCAGGTGTATGGTGAAATGAGGCAGAAATTTCTCAATGGAGTGTTAGGAGAATTTTCTCCTCATAATTACCTTCTTACTGTCACTAAATCGTAGCTAAAATGAGGAAATTATTCAAAAAGAAATAGAAATGTAATCTTATGAGGACATAAATTTAGAGATTTGTGGAGAGCTCTTCATAATTTCATGGTGCTCTCTTTGAGCTGAGATTATAGTTGACTTTTCATTATAATATATTAGCTGTTCTAGACTTTATGCATTTATGTAAAGTTTTCTTTGTTGTACTTTAAGTTCTGTGATAAATGGGTAGAGCATGCATGTTTGTTACATAGTTATACACTTACGATGGTGGTTTGCTGCACCCATCAACCCGTCATCTACATAGGTATTTCTCCTAACGCTATTCCTCCCCTAGCCTCCCACCCCATGACAGGCCCCAGTGTGTGGTGTTCCCCTCCCTGTGTCCATGTGTCCTCATTGTTCAACTCCCACTTATGAGTAGGAACATGCAGTGTTTGGTTTTCTTTTCTTTTTTCTTTTTCTTTCTCTCTCTTTTTTTTTTGGACAAAATTTCACTCTTGTTGTCCAGGTTGGAGTGTAATGGCGTGATCTCGGCTCAACACAACCTCTGCCTCCTGGGTTCAAGCGATTCTCCTGCCTCAGCCTCCCAAGTAGCTATGATTACAGGTATGTGACAACATTCCTGGCTAATTGTTTGTATTTTTAGTAGAGACGGGGTTTCTCCATGTTGGTCAGGCTGATCTCAAACTCCCAACCTCAGCCTCCCAAAGTTCTGAGACTACAGGCATGAGTCACTGCTCCTAGCCTGGTTTTCTTTTCTTGTGTTAGTTTGCTGAGAATGATTTCCAGCTTCATCCATGTCCCTGGAAAGGACATAAATGCATAGTATTCCATGGTGTATATGTGCCACATTCTCTTTATACAGTTTATCATTAATGGGCATTTGTGTTGGTTCCAATACTTTGCTATTGTGAACAGTGCTGAAATAAACATGCAGTGCTGAAATAAACATACAGTGCATGTGTCTTTATAGTATAATAATTTATAATGATTTGGGTATATACCCTATAATGGGATTGCTGGGTCAAATGGTATTTCTGGTTCTATATCTTTGAGGAATTTTCATACTGTCTTCCACAATGCCTGAACTAATTTACACTCCTACCAACAGTGTAAAAGCATGCCTATTTCTCCACAGCCTCATCAGCATCTGCTGTTTCCGGATTTTTTAATAATCGCCATTCTAACTGGCGTGAGATCGTATCTTATTGTGGTTTTGATTTGCATTCATCTAATGACCAGTGATGATGAGCTTTTCTTCATGTTTGTTGGCCACGTAAATGTCATCTTTTGAAAAGTGTCTGCTCATTTCCTTTGTCCACTTTTTGATTGGGCTGTTTTTTTCTTGTAAATTTGTTTAAGTTCTTTGTAGATTATGGATATTAGCCCTTTGTCAGACAGATAGATTGCAAAAATTTTCTCCCAATCTGTAGGTTGTCTGTTCACTCTGATGATAGTTTATTTTGCTGTGCAAAAGCTCTTTAGCTTAGTCTGATCCCATTTGTCAATTTGGGCTTTTGTTGCCATTGCTTTTGGTGTTTTAGTCACAAAGTCTTTGCCCAAGCCTATGTCCTGAATGGTATTGCCTAGGTTTTCTTCAACGGTTTTTATGGTTTTAGGTCTTATGTTTAAGTCTTTATTCCATCTTGAGTTATTTTTTGTATAAGGTTTAAGGAAGATGTCCAGTTTCAGTTTCTGCATATGGCTAGCCAGTTTTCCCAACATGATTTATTAAATAAGGAATCTCTTCCCCATTGCTTGTGTTTGTCAAGTTTGTCAAAGATCAGATGGTTGTATGTGTATGGTCTTATTTTAGAGTTCTCTGTTATGTTTCATTGGTTGTTTTTGTATCTGTACCATGCTGTTTTTGTTACTGTAGCATTATAGCGTAGTTAGAAGTTGTGTAGTGTGATGCCTCCAGCTTTTTTCTTTTTGCTTAGAATTGCCTTGGCTATTTGGGCTCTTTTTTGGTTCACGAGAATTTTAAAATACTTTATTCTAATTCTGTGAAGAATGTCATTGGTAGTTTAATGGGAATAACATTGAATTTTTTATAAATTACTTTGGGCAGTATGGACATTTTCAGGAATGAATTCTTCCCTATCCATGAACATGGAGTGCTTCTCCATTTGTCTGTGTCCTATCTGATTTCTCTGAGCAGTGGTTTGTAGTCCCCCTTGAAGAGTTTCTTCACTTCTCTTGTTAGCTGTATTCCTATGTATTTTGTTCTCTTTGTAGCAATTGTGAATGAAGTTCATTCACGATTTGGCTCTCTACTTGCCTGTTGTTTGTGTATAGGAATACTAGCAATTTTTGCACACTGATTTTGTATCCTGAGATTCTGTTGATGTGGTTTATCAGCTTAAGAAGCTCTTGGGCTGAGATGATGGGGTTTTCTAGATACAGGATTATGTCATCTGCAAACAAAGATAATTTGACTTCACCTCTTCCTATTTAAATATCTTTATTTCTATTTTCTACCTGATTGCCCTGGCCAGAAATTCCAGTACTACGTTGAATAGGAGTGGTGAGAGAGGCCATCCTTTTGTTGTGCCAGTTTTCAAGGGGAATGCTTCCAGCTTTTTCTCACTCAGTATGATATTGGCTGTGGGTTTGTCATATACGGCTCATATTATTTTGAGGTGTGATCTTTCAATACCTAGTTTATTGAGAGTTTTTAACATGAAGGGATGTTGGATTTTATCGAAGGCCTTTTCTGCATCTATTGAGATAATCGTGTTGTTTTTGTGTTTAGTTCTGTTTATGTGATGAATTACATTTATAGATTTGCCTGTGTTGAACCAACCTTGTATCCCAGGGATGAAGCCATCTTGATCGTGGTGGGTCAAGGTACCCTTTTCAGTCTTAAGTTCAGTCTTTTTACATAATCCCATAATTCTTGAAGGTTTTGTTGTTCTTTCTTTTTTATTCTTCTTTCTCTATTCTTCTCTTCCTGTCTTATATCAGACAGATAGTTTTGAAGCTCTGAGATTCTTTCCTCCACTTGGCCTATTCTGTGAGTGATAGTTGTGGTTGTGTTGTGAAGTTCTCATGTTGTGTTTTTCAGCTCCATCATGTCAGTTATGTTCCTTTCTAAACTGAATATTCTGGTTATCAGCTACTGTGTTCTTTTATGATTTTTAGCTTCTTGCATTGTTAGAACGTGCTCCTTCAGCTCAGAGAAGTTTGTTATTACCCACCTCCTAAAGCCTAGTTTTGTCAATTCAGCCATCTCAGCCTCGGGTCAGTTCTATGCCTTTGCTTGGGAGGTGTTGTTGTCATTTAGAGGAGAAGAGGCCCTCTGCCTTTTTGAGTTTTCAGCGTTTTTGTGTTGATACTTTCTCATCTTTGTGGGCTTTTCTACCTTTGACGTTGCTGACATTTGAACGGAGTTTTTCATGGGGTCTTTTTGTTGATGTTGTTGTAGTTGCTTTCTGTTTGTTTTTAACAGTCAGACCACTCTTCCCTAGGGCTAGGGCTGCTGTGGTTTTTGGGGGTCCCCTCTAGACCCTAGTCACATCAGTCTCTCCTGCACCTGGAGGTCTCACCAGTGAAGGCTGCAAAACAGCAAAGATGGCAACCTGATCCTTCCTCTGGGAGCACAAGTCCAAGGGGGTACAGACTTGATGCCGCCTGGAACGCTCCTGTAGGAGATGTCTGTAGACCCCTGTTGGGAGGTCTCACCGAGTCAGGAGGAACAGGATCAGGGACTGCTTAAAGAAGCAGTCTAGCTGCCCTTTGGCAGAGCACTTGTGTTGTTCTGACCCCCAGGAGTCTTCAGAGCCAGCAGGCTGGAAAGTTTCAGTTGGCTGAACTGGGGAGACAGTAGCTATTTCTCTCCCTGGGGACTTCATCCCAGGGAGAAATCAGAGTTCTGTCCATAGAACTCTGGCTGGAGTTGCTAAAATTCTGATGGGGAGGCCCTGTCCAGTGAGGAAGGATGGATTTCAGTCTCTCTTAAAGAAGCAGCCTGGCCATGATCAGTCACAACAGCTGTACTGTGTTATAGGGGACTCCTCCTGATCCCTGGAGCCAGCAGGCTAGAGCAGCCAACTGAAACCACAGATAGAGTGGCTGCCCCTCCCCCTGGGAACTCCGTCCACCTCCAGCTTTCTCCAGCCTGCTGTCACTGGCCAGCTGGAATTCCAAGCCAATGGGTCTTGTGAGGTGCTGTGGGAGTGGGGTCTCAGAATGATGTCACTTGGCTCCCTGGGTTCAGCCTCCTTCCTAAGGGAATGCACAGATGTATCTCCCAGTTTGCTGGAATTCTCAGGGCAGAGTATGCAAAATTCCTGGGTTTCTATGCATGCTGCTGTAAGCCAGCAAGCACTGTGCTGAGACTCCACACAGCTCTGTGCTTCAAACCTGAGGCCGTGGTTGCTGAGCTCATGAAGGTACCTCCAGATTTGCAGGTTGAAAAGATCCATCAGAGAAGCATGGTTTCCCGGGCAGGGTCGCAAAATCACTCATGGCCTCCCTTGTCTGCAAGTGGGGACTCGGCTAGCTCCGTGCCACACCTGGGTGGTTCACTGACCCACTTGCTTTTCCTGACTCTCTGTGGGTCGAGCTGTCTGCCTAGTCAGTCCCAATGCAGGAACCTGAATACATCCATTGAAGGTGCAGAATTCACTCGCAGTGTTCATTGCTCTCTGTGAGAGCCACGGGCCACAGCTGCTTCTAATCGGCCAGTTTGGCCCCATCTAAAGTATGATTTCTTGATACATGAGAAGTTTTAAATACCTAACAATAATGATATTTATCACAAATATATTTTGTCTCAACGTGATATACAAATTGCTTATAAATCAGTTCTGTTTTTGGTTACCACAAAGCTATCTGGAAATGTAACGTCTGCCATTTATAAAATTTTTGTAGAGTTAATAGAACATTACTTGAAGGGAGGCTGGCAATATGCATCATGACTTCAAGCACTGCCAGTGAAGTTGTGGAGTTTGAAGTGTTACTGACGTCTTGTTACTCGATTATAAATTAGTACAAACTATATCAATTGTGATTAAACAATATATACCAAAATTATAAATGAAAATACTCTCCGATTCAGCAATTTCATTTTCAGAAATTTACCCTACAGACATACTCATGATGCCTGGAATTATGTATGAATGGGAGGAAGTATTATACAATCTTTTTAATTTAAAAAAGTCTAGAAATCACCTTAATGTTTATCAATCACATTAATGATTATCACCTTACCATTTATTGAAATTATCATTATTCATATGATAGAATACTATGCAGCTAATTAAAAAAATAAATTTTAAAAGGTTGCTCAAAAATGATGTCCAAAATATGTTACAAAGTAAAAAACCTAGGTGCAGAGCCAATTGTCTGATATGCCTCCATTCCTATAAAATCAGAGTGTATAAAAATGCATAGAGTATATCTATTAACTGGTAACTCTTACAAAATTCAAAGTTAATGCAAGCAAGGCCTTTCTTTTTTAATGCTAAAACTCCAAGGAACTGCACAACATTTGAGGATTTCCAACACATGCCAATCTACCTTTAACCTACAGATTTTAGGAAATGAAGCTCTTGAAAAATCAAGCATTAATATTCCTAGCTATAGGTGTTTGGGACATAACTAGAATGATCCATTCTTTGAAAGTCTGTAAAATTTGCTCATACAACCATCTGGGCCTAGTCCTTCCTTTGTGAAAGATTTTATTTTACTAGAGGTTTTATGTCATTCATGTTATAGTACTTCTTAGGTTTTCTATTTCTTCTTGATTCTTGAGTCAATTTTGGTACCACTTAGTACCCCACAGGGTGCTTGGGCTCAGAACACATCAGTCAAAGAAAGAGAGAAGAAAGGAAGGCAGGATGGAGGGAGGGAGGAAGGAAGGAAGGGGACAAAGAAGGAAAGAGAGAAGAAAGGAAAGAATGAGAGAAGGAAGGATGGAGGGAGAGAAAGTTGGAGAGAGAGAGAAAGAGAGAAGGAGATGAGAGGGAGAAAGAAGGAAGGAGGGAGAGAAAGAGGGAAAGAGAAAGAAGGAAAGAAACAAGGAAGCAGGGAGGGAGAGAAATAATAAGGTAGAGGAAGGAAGGAAGAAATGAACGAAGGAGGGAGGGATGGAAAGGAGAGAAAGGGAGGGAAAGAAAGAGAGAAAGGTGAAAGGTAGGGATGGGAAGAGAAGAGGAGCCAGCCACAGGCTACATGCTGTTTGTTCACTCTTTTAGTTTACCCAGGCAGTTCTGCCTTTTAAATATTCCACCTTCTGCCATGAGTTACAATGTTCAATATTCATTCCTCAGAGCATTCAAAGGTTTATGTGTGCCCTGCCATGATGGTGCATGGCTTCAGCTCCCAAACACAACTCTCAGCTGAAATATTCATGACTGGTCACTCCCATATACTCATCAATCCCCCATGTATGGTCTGCATGTGTGCTCCGGAGCTCAAGTGTTGGAAACTTAATCCTCTATGTGACAGTGTTGAGAGGTGAGGCCTAATAAGAGTGATTGGGTTATGAGATTATGACCCCATGCATGGATTAATGTCACTATCTCAGGAATAGGCTAGTTATCTTGGGGGTGGGTTCGTTATCTTAGGAGTGGGCTTGTATTAAAAGAAAGTTCAGCCCCTTTTGCTCTCTTTCTTTCTCAAAGTCTTGCTCTGCTGCCTTCAGCCATGAGATAACACAGCAAGAAGGCCCTCACCAGATGCAGAACCCTAATCCTTGGACTTCCTAGCTTCTAGAACTCTAAGAAATACATTTCCTTTATTTATAGATTCCCTAGTCTTTGGTATTCTGTTATAGCAGCACAAAATGGGTTAAGATGTCCCATTACATGGAGAGTGCTGATCCACAGGGTTGAGATCATTGACTTAGAAATTGGAGTCTTATACAACATCCCTACGGGAGTTGGCCTCCATATTCCCTAACTTCCAGGAATCTCAAATGGTGATCTCAGACCAAAATATAGCCCAGATATTTTGCATTTGGCAATATTGCCCACTTTTCCACTTTATCTTGGCAGCTTTGATGTGTTCGCTTCTATGATCCCTAAAAGGATATGAGTCCAAGATCCTGCTATGTTACAATCCAAGGATAGGAGAACCTAGACAAGAGTCTCATCACCTGGGTGATCAGTGCAGAGATATGTCACAAAGCCCCAGTAGACAGAGCCTAGACAACTGTTACATCACCTGGGTGACAGGCAAACAACAACGGCAACTTATTTTCATCCCCACTTCAGTCTTTGAGGTTAGACAGACCTGGATTCACATCCAAGCTCCACCCCTCGCTGTGTGACCTTGCTCATGCTGCTAAACTCTCTGAGACTTGACTCTTCATTTGTGAAATGAGGATAAAGCCCCTTCTCTCAGGGGCTGTGCCAAGGATGAGATGAGTCATGCATTGGTCATGACAGGTGATGCAGTGTGACAAAAAAGTCCCCAAACCTCAGTGGCTTCAACAGCAAAGTTGAATTCTTTTCTTTTCTTTTCTTTTTTTTTCAGGGCATGGGGTTCAGTGGATGGAGTGTCACTCTGTGGCCCAGGGTGGAGTGCAGTGGTGCAATCTCAGCTCACTGCAACCTCCGCCTCCTGAGTTCAAGAGATTCTCCTGCCTCAGCCTCCTGAGAAGCTTGGACTACAGGCGCCTGCCACCACGCCTGGCTAATTTTTTGTATTTTTAGTAGAGACTGGATTTCACCGTATTTGTCAGGATGGTCTTGATTACCTGACTTCATGATCTGCCTGCCTCAGTCTCCCAAAGTGCTGGGATTACAGGCGTGAGCTACCGCACCCAGCCTTGACTTCTCAATTGATTTCACATCCATCACAGGTCAACAAGAGGCCTCCGGTGGTCGTAGTCATTCAGAGACTCAAAAAGATAGACCCTTATCCCAGAAGATGCTCCCACAGTTCCAGAAACAGAACAAAGAAAACACAATCAGCCATGAGCCACTTCTTAAATCCCCTACCCGGAAGGGATACACATTTCTTCTGTCACACCTGTTGCCCAAAATGTCTCAAGTGGCCGGGCACAGTGGCTCACATCTGTAATCTCAGCATTTTTGGTGGCAGAGTTGGGCAGATCACCTGAGGTCAGGAGTTCAAGACCAGTCTGACCAACATGGAGAAACCCTATCTCTATTAATAATACGAAAATTTTCCAGTCGTGGTGGCGAGTGCCTGTTAGCCCCAGCTACTCTGGAAGCTGAGGCAGAAGAATCACTTGAACCCGGGAGGTGGAGATTGCAATGAGCCAAGACCAGGCCACTGCACCCCAACCTGAGTGACAGAGTGAGACTTCATCTAAAAAAAAAAAAAGTCTCAGGCTATGTCTGAACTAAGAGGGTAGAAAAAATAGTCATTTTGGTTGCCACAAACCATTGAAACAAAGATGCAGATTGTTGATGTAAAATTACAGTTAGTTCTTTCCCACTCCTTTTCAGCTTCTCTTCGTTGCTATGAGCCAGCATCTCCAGTGTCAGTTTTCAGTCTGTTGCCTCCCAGCTCCTAGTGCACCTTTCAATACGTGCACTGTGTTAAACTGGGAAATACTGTTCAATATACCCTCTGGAAGTGAACATTCTGCAGGCATCTAGGTAGAGGATGGAGAGACTGGAGGGGGCACGAGCTCTCTCCCTGGTCCTTGATCATGTTCAAGCCCCAACCACAGACCTAGGCCTGGTCCCTCAGCCACCTTGTAGCCTTGGATTGCAGCATCTTGACATGGAAACCAAAACGTAGCCGGGTCCATGTGGTCTGAAAGTTCCTGAAAAGTTTCCGAGAACCCCTCTTGTACCCCTTGTACAAGCTGCACACAGTGACCTGTATTCTAGAGGGTCCGCACAGAGCTGCCATTCCTTCTGCCAGACCCTGCGGGACTCAAGCATTCTGGAGACTTCCTGCCCTACAAAGGCAGCCAGACTCCCGCCATGCATCCCTGCACCAACGGCTTACGGCCAGCCCCCTCACCTGCACTCCAGTGGCTCATGGCCAGCTCCCTCACCTGCCCCAACAGCTCACGGCCTGCTCCCTTCCCTGCACACCAGCGGCTCATGGCCGGCTCCCTCCCCTGCATTCCAGTGGCTCACATCCAGCTCCCTCACCTGCACTCCAATGGGTGGCCTAGTGCTTGTGCAAAAGCTGCTGACGAGCTCCAGCCTGCCCAAATCCACAAACGTCTCTTATGCGGTGGCTGAACCACATTTTATGACATCCGAACACCTTTCAAATCTGTGCTTCCTTGGGTACCTCCCTCTGCACTAGGGCACCAGGCAGAATTGCTTTATGTCTTACAGTGACTCTTTTATCATAGTTGCAATCCTTTATACTACACTTCCCCGTTAGACCCACTATGTGGTTTCTATCTCTTGGTGGGACCCAGGCTGCTACACAACTTAACCTATGCACATTGCACTTCATTAGTTCTTCACCATTGGCCCAAGATCATGCTCCACCACCCCTCTCTGCCCCCTGGCTTTCTTTCCTTAAGTGAAACCCCTAAACGCCCTCTTTGGGCCCAAAGCTTACCTGCTCTTCCTTCCCTATATTCTTGGCCAGACATAAAAATCTGATGCTCCAGCTAATGCAGAAATGGTGAGAAGGCAGGGGAATCATTTCTCTTCCCTTAGGTAAGTACTGAGGGTTATGTTATTCCATTGTGTGAGGAATAAAAAAATGAGGCATAGAGAGCTGCCATGATTTGCCTGGACCAAGGAAGTTGTCCTGGCAGAAGTGGAACAAAGGTTTAGGTGTCCCAAATGTCAGTCCAGCTCCTATGCCTTCAGAACGTGCCATGGAGGGAGACACTGGGGGACCCCACTCATGCTGAGCACTCAGGGGTACCCAGGTGCTGACAGTGGGGACGTGACAGGCTGAGTTGACTCTGTCCAGTCCTCCTACACCAAATAAGGATGGAAACCCTCACATAATAGAAGTGAAGAGAGGGAACGAAGCCAGGAACTATTAAGAGGCTGATGCCTGGAAGGCCTGGGCAGAAGGACAGGGAGATTGGAGCAGAACAGAGGCCGTAGATGGGGACAAGGGGAAGGAAGTGGCCTCAGTGGCCAAATGGCACCTTCCATCTAGTATTTGTGAACTACAATCATTCTGCCCTATGGTTCAACGAGTCCTGGAGAAAATGTGTTTTCTGCAGTCTGGGGAGGTGAGAATAAAACAATTCAGCCTTAAGAAGTTGAAAGCCCAGGAAATCATAGCACGTGGAGATGGGATTCATACTTAAACTTCCTGCCCTTGACTTCTGGTTTGGCCACGTGACTCACTTTTGCCAATGGATGTGGTAAAGTGATAGTCTGCCCATTCTCAGCCTGTGTAGTAAGATAACAGACCTTCACATTTCCCTTTGTTCTTTGCACTACTGCCATTGTTATGAGAAGAAGGCACCCTGGCAGGCCCCAAACCCAGGAGGATCAGAGACACTTGGAGTAGATCCAGCTCAGCCACCACAGTTCGAGCTGAAACCTCCCAAGCAACCCATGCTCAGGAGTGAGAAATGGTGGCCTATGGTCTTAGGCCTCTGAGGTGTGGGGTTACTTGTTACCAAGCAAGGGTTAACTGATAGAGACTTCTACCTCACACCCCTACGAATCAAAGAACAAAGGAAATAAAACAGAATGTGAGAAACAGATTTCCAATTTTTAGAAGAAAACAGAGGACAGATTTTATGACACTAAGCAAAGAAAAACTTTTTTTAATATGACACAAAACACAGACACCATAAAAGAAATTACTGATAAATTCAATCATATTAAATGTAGAAGCTTTGATCTGACAAAAAAAGGCAATGAATAAAGTTAAAAGACAAAGACAGTGCATGATATGGTTTGGCTGTGTGTCCCCACCCAAATCTCATCTAGAATTGTCCTCCCATAATTCTCCTGTGTCATGGGAGGGACCTGGTGGGAGATAATTGAAATCATGTGGGCGGTTCCCCCATACTGTTCTCCTGGTAGTGAATAAGTCTCATGAGATCTGACGGTTTTATCAGGGGGTTCCACTTCTGCATCATCCTCATTTTTCTCTGGCCACTGCCATGTAAGAAGTGCCTTTCACCTCCCTTTATGATTCTGAGGCCTCTTCAGTCTTGTGGAACTGCAAGTCCAGTTAAACCTCTTTTTCTTCCCAGTCTGTGGTATGTCTTTATCGGCAGTGTGAAAATGGACTAATACAGTGCACCAATAGGGAAAACATATTTGTAAGGTATTTGGCCAAAAAATCATTGATATCCAGATCATTAAAATCAAAATTGGCCAGACGTGGTGGCTCATGCCTGTAATCCCAGCACTTTGGGAAGCTGAGATGGGTGGATCACCTGAGGTCGGGAGTTCGAGACCAGTCTGACCAACATGGAGAAACCCTGTCTCTACTAAAAATACAAAATTAGTCGGACGTCGTGGCACTTACCTGTAATCCCATCTACTCAGGAGGCTTAGGCAGGAGAATCGCTTGAACTCAGGAGGCAGAAGTTGTGGTGAGCTGCGTTCATGCCATTGCACTCCCATGTAGTCATCAAGTGCAAAACTCCATCAAAAAAAAAAAAAAAACACAAGTCAGCAACGAGAAACCAAAGACCCAACAGACATATGGGCCAGGAGCTATTCACAGAGGAGGAGACCCGAAGGGCTGGGAAACACAAGGCACGCATTCAGCTGCACAGCAAAATCTAGGAACAATATCAGAAAGTGTGATAACAAATATTGATGAAGATGAATGAAGACGGATGTGTGCACTGCTGGCGAGGGGCATAGTGAGGTCTCCAGCCCCAAGGTCATCTGGCTGTGCTTCCTAGGAAGGAAGGGTTGACAACAGACCTGTCCCAAGACCCCAAGCCTCACTAGGCTATGAGCAGGCCTTGGACCAGAACATCAGCATCACCTTGGGGTGTGGGTTGAAGGGGGCGTTGCGCATCCTCTGCTCACCAGAAATGCAGGATTCTAGATTCATCTGGAAGATATTGTTCAAGGAAAAAGCAACTTTCAGGAGAGTATGTACAGACTGATATTTGTATAAAATTGCAAAAAACAGACCAAAGAGCACTATCCATTCTTCATGGACAGGCACACTAGGTATTAATCATGGATGGGAAGACACATATTGACTTCAGAATGGTGGGGAGGGAGGCGGTAGCTGGACTGGAAAAGGGATATATAACTCGAGTGTCGGCGTGAACATTATGGCTGAATCCGTAGTTTTCTTCCCTTAAACTCCGGAGCAAATGCATCCAAAAGCTACCACGTTTGAATTTTAACTGGGAGGTACATGAAAGTTTGATGTCATTATCCCCTACATAGTCCTGTGTGTTTGTAATATTGAGCCATATTTTTTAAACACTTGACACAGCATGAAAGGAAGCTTGCCTACATGGTAACAATGGTTATCTTTAGGTAGCAGAATTCAAGACTGCTTCTTTTTCTTTTTTTCCTACTTGTATATTCTCTATTTCCCTGTGTGAGGATTTAAGACTGTTGTGATGAAAAGGCTAGTATTCTAACTCCATGCATCATAAGCACACACCGTGCCCTGGCTGGCAGGACGGGGAGGAGGGAGCATGTCTGTTCACCTGGCCACCCCTAGGCAACCCTGCAGAGAAAGACACAGGCACTTCCCCTCTGCAGCCAAAGAGTTAAGAAGGCTTGATGTGAAATGAATCATTCCAGGGGAGCTAAATCTCGGCCTTATCTAATTCTGTATCCTGAGGCTGACTAATTTAAACTCAAAAATAAAATAAACATCATCTTTAAATAGGGATTAAATACTCAGAGGGGTCCCTAGTTGAACAAACTGACATACATTTTATGGTATGGATTCAGGGGTCCCGGGGTGGGGCGAGGGGTGTCTGTGGGGATGCTCTCTGAGCTAAGGTGAGAAAATCGCCAGTGCTCCTGGATTCCGGAGTGCATTCACCTCTAGCTTCTTTTCTTGATACCCGCAGAAAACCAAAGGGCCACCCTGTGGCAGGATCTTCACACAGGAAGTGCGCTTGTGCCCTGTGTCCCTGAGGTAGAAGGGATTAGTGGAGGGAGTAGGTGAAGAGTTTGGAGGAAGTCCCTGATGTTCGTAGAAAACAGTAGGAAAGAGATTCCCTTGCCTGGGCATTGTTCGCAAATAGGAGACAAGAGCATGAACTAAAAACAGAGACTCCCGGTTCCCTCCATGTTCCCTGAGTTCAGAAGGGAACCCAGGGAGGTGAGGCAAGGAAAACATTGAGGGGCTGATATGTGCCTGGTGGGACCCACGAACCTGAGTCAGGCATGAGAGTTGGCAGCTGGTGGATTCTTCCAGGCCTGCATCACAAAGCCATGCGGACGTCCCAAGAACAAGCCATGTCTGCAGAGGCCTCTACTGCATCCCTGCCTCGTGGGCACAATGTCACAGAACAGAATTACATCATGTGGGAGACCGTGGGCAGTGTGGTTGTCATAATGGAGCTGGACCCAGAAGGTCCCAGACCCAGGTACAGCTATGTCTCTGCTATAGTGAATGTTTTTGTGCCCCTAAAATCCGTGTGTTGAAACCTAACCCCTGATATGTTAGGTTTGAATTAGGAGGAGGCAAAGACTTTAGGAAGTGATTTCATCATGAAAGCAAAGACCCCATGAATGGGATAAGTGGCCTTGTAAAAGGGAGCCAGTGGAGCTTGTTCTCCCCTTCCACCATGTGAAGACACAGCTAGGAGTTGCCTTCTATAAGGAACAGGTCCTCAACAGACACTAACTTGACCTTCCACTTGCCAGCATCCAGACCTATGAGACATAAATTTCTGCTGCTTGTAAGCCCCCTAGGCCAAAGTATTTTGTTACGGTAGCCCAAATGGAATAAGACAGCCTCTGACCATCTTGAGCAACTCACTTATCTGCTGAACTCTCCACAGATTTAACTGTGATGAAATCCCTTCAACAGATGTATATTGAACACCTACTGTGTATAAGGACACACTGTGTTATTGGATAGGGTATAAAGCAAGTCACAGTTCCCCAGAGGTAGGCCCTGCAATAGCTGAAGAGCAAACCCAAGTTGCTGTGACCAATGAGGGAAGGGGTGGGTTTCAGAGAAGAAGAGAACATGCTAGAGTCCATGTCTGCAGCAATATTGGAACATCTAATGGATGGTTACCAAAGTGGTGACTTCTCATCTTCTTACCAAAACTCATAGTTGTCTCTGTGTAAAGTCTTCCCAGAAGTGCAGGGCAGTTGAGAATATGCAGATCAGAAAAAAGAAGAGGACAGACAGAACACATTGTTGGCATCAGCAGCCACGGACTTCTTGCAGAAAGGAAAGCATTTCTCCTGGATCCCTGGGTAGCAGATAAACGTACTGAAATACATTTGTTGGCTATTTGATACACGGACTTTGAACATTTGCAGACCGAGAGGCTGAGAATCTTCTCCAACCAGATGGTGTGGGACGTGGAAGTACAGAAAGGGATCAAAGGAGGAGAAAAACAGAGCAATGAGAAGGGAGCTCTCAGCATGACCAACACAGAGACCTGGGTCTCTGCTACCAACAATACAAGCTAATGTATAATGATTGCAGGTCTGCAAACAGCAGGCTTTCCATATCACATGTGACAAGCTCTGATGACAAACCTGTGTGACAGGTATTGTCAGAGGCAGAGAGTTGCTAAATAATCACACGCAACTGGTGGAATGCCGGAGAGTTTGGTTTTAATTGGTCATCTTCCTGTTTGCTTTCTCTTTGTCCCATCTGTAGTTTCTTCTCCTTTTCTCCTTTTCTTACTTCTTTTAAATTTGTTGAGTATTTTTATTTCATTTAATCTTCTTTTTTGGGCTTTTACATCGAACTATTTTTGCTTCATTTGGTTTTGAGTTTTAATCATTGCTCTATGGTTTATGGTATATCATATGGTTTGGATCTGTGTCCCTACCCAAATCTCATGTGGAAATGTAATCCCCAATGCCAAACGTGGGGCCTGGAGGGATGTGATTGGATCATGGAGCCAGTTTCTCATGGTTTGAAACCATCCCCACTTGGTACCACATAGCGAGTGAGTTCTCACAAGATCTGGTTGTTTAATAGAGATTGTGGCAACTCCCCCTCTCTCTCTTCCTCCTGCTCCAGTCACATAAGATGCACCTGCTTCCCCTTTGCCTTCTGTCATGATTGTAAGCTCCCTGAGGCCTCCCCAGAAGCTGAGCAGATGACAGAATCACGTTTCCTGTGCAGCCTGCAGAACTGTGAGCCAATTAAACCTCTTTTCATCATAAATTCCCCAGTCTCAGACTTTTTTTTTTGAGACGTAGTCTCACTCTGTCTCCCAGGCTGCAGTGCAGTGGTGCGATCTCGGCTCACTGCAACCTCCGCCTCCCTGGTTCAAGTGATTCTGCTGCCTCAGCCTCCCAAGTAGCTTAGCTGGGACTACAGACATATGCCAACAAGCCCACCTAATTTTTTTTGTATTTTTAGTAGAGACAGGGTTTCACCATATTGGCCAGGATGGTCTCAATCTCTTGAACTCATAATACACCCGCCTCAGCCTCCCAAAGTGCTGGGATTACAGCCGTAAGCCACCATGCCCAGCCCCAGTCTCAGACATTTCTTTTTTTTAATTTATTTATTATTATTTTTAAATTATTATTATTATACTTTAAGTTTTGGGTACATGTGCACAACGTGGAAGTTTGTTACATATGAATACATGTGTCATGTTGGTGTGCTGCACCCATTAACTCGTCATTTAGCATTAGGTATGTCTCCTAATACTATCACTATCCCCTCCCCCCAACCCACAACAGTCTCTGGTGTGTGATGTCCCCCTTCCTGTGTCCATGTGTTCTCATTGTTCAATTCCCACCCATGAGTGAGAACAGGAGGAGTTTCGTTTTTTGTCCTTGTGGTAGTTTGCTGAGAATGATGGTTTCCAGCTTCATCCATGTCCCTACAAAGGACATGAACTCATCATTTTTTATGGCTGCATACTATTCCATGGTGTATATGTGCCACATTTTCTTAATCCAGTCTATCATTGTTGGACAGTTGTGTTGACTCCAAGTCTTTGCTATTGTGAATAGTGCCACAATAAACATATGTGTGCATGTGTCTTTATAGCAGCATGATTTATAATTCTTTGGGTATATACCCAGTAATGGGATGGCTGGTTCAAATGGTATTTCTAGAAGAATTGCCACACTAACTTCCACAATTGTTGAGCTAGTTTACAGTCCCACCAACAGTGTAAAAGTGTTCCTATTTCTCTGCATCCTCTCCAGCACCTGTTGTTTCCTGACTTTTTAATGATCGCCATTCTAACTGCTGTGAGATGGTATCTCATTGTGGTTTTGATTTGCATTTCTCTGATGGGCAGTGATGATATTGTGGTTTTGATTCACATTTCTCTGATGGCCAGTGATGATGAGCATTTTTTCATGTGTTTCTTGGCTGCATAAATGTCTTACTTTGAGAAGTGTCAGACATTTCTTTATAACAGTACAAGAACAGACTAATACAGTATATGTATTTAACTTAGCATTGGCTGCCATCAACATTATACCACTTCACATAGAGGATAAGAACCTTAAAACAGTGTCCGTTCATTTCCCTCCTTTTGGGTTTTGTGTTATTGTTTTCATGCATTTTACTTCTATAAGTGCTGTAAACTCACATTAATTTGTTATCATTTTTTGCCTTAGACCATCAATTATCTTTTAAAAATGCTTTTTAATGTTGTGTTTTTGCTCAAACATTTGCCATCTCTGGTGCTCTACATTCTTTTGTGTACATCTGGACTTCCATCTGGTTTCACTTTCCCTCTGCCTGAAGGATTTCCTTTAATATTCCTTGTAGTGAGGACTTGCTGGTAATGTATTCCTCAAGTTTTCAATGTCTGAAAGTCTTTATTGCACTATCATCTTTGAAAGATATTTTTGCTGGGTGTAGAATTCTAGCCTGAAAATCGTTTCATCCTTAAGTATTTTATAGAAGTCACTCTTACTATCCTCTGGTTTGCATTGTTTCTTTCTTTTTTTTTTTTTTTTTGAGACAGGGTCTTGCTCTGTCACCCAGGCGGCAGTGCAGTGGCATGATTTCAGCTCACTGAAACCTTTACTTCCTGGGTTCAAGAAATCCTCTCGCCCCAGCCTCCCAACTAGCTGGGACTACAGGCATGCGCCACCACACTCAGCTAATTTTTGCATTTTATGTAGAGGCCAGGTTTTGCCATATTGCCCAGGCTGGTCTAGAACTCCTGGTCTCAAGTGAACATCCTGCCTTAGCCACCCAAAGTGCTGGGATAACAGACATGTGCCATCACATCCGACCTTGCGTTGTTTCTAACCAGATGTCTGCCATCTTTTTTTTGAGACAGTGTCTCACTCTGTTTCCCAGGCTGGAGTGCAATGGCATCATCTCAGCTCACTGCAACCTCCGCCTCCCAAGGTCAAGCGATTCTCCCTGCCTCAGTCTCCTGAGTAGCTGGGGTTACAGATGCGTGACACCATGCCCTGCTAATTTTTGTGTTTTTAGTAGAGACGGGGTTTTGCCATGTTGCCCATGCTGGTCTTGAACTCCTGGGCTCAAGTGATCATCCTGCCTCAGCCTCCCAAAGTGCTGGGATTACAGGTGTGAGCCACCACGCTCAGCCCATTTTCATCTTTGTTCCTCTCTGTATAATGTCCTTTTCCCTTTGGTAACTTTTCAGATTTTCTCTTTGTCACTGGTTTGGGGCAATTGGATTATGATGTGCTTCAGTGTGTCATCCTTATGTCTCTTGTGCTAAGGGTTCCTTGGTTCTTAGATCTCTGGGATTACAGTTTTTCTCAAATTTAAATTTTTTCAGCCACAGTTTTTTGAAATATTTTTTCTTCTACTCCTCCCCACCTTTTTCAGGAACTCCAATTACACATATATTAGTCCTGTTGGTGCTGATTTTCTGTTCAATTTTTTCCATTATTTTCTCCATGTTCCATTTTTGATAGTTTCTACTGCTACATCTTCCAGTTGACTAATCCTCTTTTGTATAACATCTATTCTATTTTAAATGCCATTTATTATATTTTTCATCTCAGACATTGTATTTTTTATCTCTAAAATTTCAAGCTGGGTCTTCCATGTCTCTACTTCCATGTTCTAGCTTCCCTTTACTTTCTTCTTGTGGAATGTTATCATTACAATAACTGTTTTAATATCATTGCTTACTAATTCCATCTTATTTGCCATTTCCGCATCTATTGATCAAGTTTTCTTCTCATTATTGAGACATTTCCGTTTTCTTCACATGCCTGGTAATTTTCAGCTGGATGGCAGACAACATGAAATATATCTTATTGTGTGTTGGATACTTTTGAGTTCCTATAATATTATTGAGCTATGTTCTAGGATGCAGTTAAATTATCTGGAAAGATTTTGGTTCTTTGAGGGTTTTCTTTGAGGTCTTGTTAATTATGACCTTAGCATCCTCGGCCTAGATCTAATCTTCTGCACTGCTGAGGCAATTCTTTTCTGAGTGTTCCATCCAATCGTCTGGAAAGTATAAGATTTGTCCACTGTTGCTGGTGGGAACACCAAATATGCCTGGTTCTGTGGGAGGTTCAAGCATTGTTCTTTCTGTTTCCTTCAGGTATTTTTTTCCCCCAGACTTGTAGTTTACACACATACATGTGTTGATCAGTATTTAACTGAAGACTGGAGAGTTTTTGTTTTGTGACTTTGTCCTTTTCATGCCCTGAATACTCTGCCCTGCAGAGTTTATCTGAGCTTCTTTGGTCTCCCTGGACTCCAGCTTCATCTATTCAACTCATGACAATCACCAGGCTCAGCCTGGGTTCTCCATCCCTGAGCTGTGGCCTAGAAATGGTCTCCACTCCCTGATTCCTTTCTGTTCACCGCACCTGGGCAGCCCAGAGTCACGAGAAACTCTAGGCCATGTGGCAGAATGCCCACTACCCCACTTCACCACACTGTACTCTCTCCATCCAGTGCTATCTGCAGCCACGCTGTCTCACAGTCCAGAATGCTAGCCAGAGACCAAGTTTTCTGCTGTGCCTTGGCTGGGGACCGCAGAAAAGGATGGCCAAGCAGTGCTCCCAGAAACCAGCAGATGCCATCAATCGGTTTTACATCCGCCAGGCACTGAGAATCTCTGGACACCAGAAGTGTCCTCTGTTGCCAGAGCTGAACTCTCAAGTGAAGACTCCAGAAGGCCCTGAAATATGGGCAGGCTCCCATCATTGTCTATCCGTGGCCACAAGGACAAACACTCTTTCCATGGCTGGTGAGATATCCAGCACACTTGGGACTCTGGAAAGCCCCTTTTCAACTTTATGCCTTAGCTGAGCTCTCCATGTACCTCAGGCCAGGCAGTGCACATTATGGGGGACACCACTGGGTGCTGGGATGAGAATGGCACTTGGCATGTGAGCTAGGATTGAGAGCCCACTGCTCTCTTCCCCTGCCAGGCAGTGGCCTGTTACCATCTCTGGCTTCTGTCCCCTTACCAGCCTCCTCTGCTACAATTGCATTTCTGGCAGGCAGTGGATCAGGAAAGCACTGGCAGTTGAAAACAATGTGGAGCACCACTACTGGCCAAGCATTCCAAACCTGAGAGCAGAACAGGAGTACAGCAGTGCTGAGGTGAACTTGACAGAGAACTTTGAGTCCATGAAGGCAGCCAACACTTCCAACTTACCACAACCTGCCTCTCCCATAGATTTATTGTAGACCAACTCAACCATCTCCATGTCGACAAGAAATGGTCCTCACTCTAAGCCATCACCCTTGGATTTAGATCATGGGACTGTCCTGTCTTTAGTATGGAAATGAAAAGCTTTAATTTCCACAAAAATGTAAGGTTTTGGGCTACAGCCTTATTAAAACAAAGAAATATGAACATAGTGGTCTACAGATGGAATATCTGGGGCTCTAAACAAACTGCTACTTGAAAGTATAATCACTGTCTTTTTGTCTGTTTCTTTAGCGTGGTAGGAAAATATCAGAAATTTCTTTGGTCATAGGGAATATAAACCATAGTTTGAACAGAAGCAGCAATAAAGCTACAAACTATTTTATGGTGTATTTGCTTAAGTATAAGATAGGTGATTGGGGCTTTATCATGTAATGTTAGTTTGCTTAGTTTTCATTAAGTTTGTTAAACTTGAACTGTGAATAAATATATGGCTGATTCATATTGTAATTAAACTGCACATTGACATAAACTGTACATTAAAAGTTGCTGCACATTGTCATCCAAAATAATACTTAGGTAAAACCAAAAATACTATAAACCAATGTCAAGGAACCTACCCTAAAATAAAAATACAGTTAACATGGAATTGCAAAACCAGAATGGGAGAAATATTTACCCAGAAAATCTTGTTTGGAACATTGATATAACACTAGAAAATAATTTTTGTAAATAACTACAATGTTCAACTGTGACTGTGCATCTGTGAAGACCAGGCATTTTGAATCATTGCCCTGTAGTGTGTGGCAGTACAGTCTTACAGAAATACACTGCAATAATTAATGAAATTCTCTAATGGGAAGATTTAAGTGAATAAGTATTTACATTATAAATATTTGTAATATTGCTGCTATTATTTCACAAAATAAAAAAGCTGTATTACAGCCTTTAAAAGCAAATAATAGCCTTACATTTCTAAATAAAGAAAAAAGATAAATTTTATGAAATATGGTTAAAAGTAATTGATAAAATAAAAATTGGGGCACAAATTATATTATAGTTTGGACAGAGGTTTAAAATAGTGGACGAAAATTTTAATGAGCCCTTTTTGCCTGCACTAAAGTTAATCTTTTGGGGGAACATTATAATATATATAGGGTTCCTACTGGCTATCTAATTTACTTTTCACACAATGTATAAATCCTAGCCTATTGGTCTTAATATTTGAACCTAAAATAACACACAAACATACAAGAGAACAAAATAAGGAAGAAATGTATGGAGACAGTGACATTATCAAGGTGGTGGAATAGGGGGTCCTTACTTTTGTATTCCCTTGCAGCAATAAAAACTAGTCAGCCATCCATCAACCAATGTAACTTTATGAGAGATCCAAGCACAGTGGCTCATAACAGTTATCTCCTCCATTTAAGAGCCTGAGGCAGGAGGACTGTCAGGCCAGGAGTTCAAGAACAGCCAGGGCAATATAGTGAGCTTTGGGATACAGGGCCTTATGAAACCTTGCTAAAACCCAAGATCGAAAATGGTCATTTTGAGAAGGCAGGCCCTTTGGGTAATAAGGGGTCATGTTATCCAAAGCAATCTGTAAGTTAACTCAAATCCCCATCAAAATCCCTGTCCCAATTTTTATAGTAATAGAAAATGTAAGCCTACAATGTAGGCTGAATCGCCAAACCAATCATGAGGAATAAGAAAAAAGCTGGGGACATCATACTCGTGACTCACACAAAACAGTTCAAAAGTCACTGTTTGTAGATAAACTGGGGAAACCCTGCTAGGTACTCAGTGGAAGCCACACTCAACCACACATCTGCTATTAGTCCCAGCATATAGCAGAACCTACCCTAGTGCCTGCTCCACAGAACAAAGCCCTGAAAACAATCCAGGCTGCCGAAAATCATGACAGAACTCACAACCATACGTGCTCCTGGCAACAAGCCCACTAAAGGTAAAACTCACTCCAGATTCGGCAGCGACCTTGTGATGCAGCTAGAAGCCTTTTTACTGCAAACCCAGTAAAGATCTCATCAGCCTTGAGACCCAAGAGATGAAGATCTTTACCTACTAAAACCAGTTTATAAAAATGAAAAGAGGTGGCTGGGCACTGTGGCCCAAACCTGTAATCCCAGCATTTTGGGAGGCCGAGGTCAGGTGTTCAAGACCAGCCTGGACAAGATAGTGAAACACTGTCCCTACTAAAAATACAAAATTAGCCGGGTATGGTTGTTGGCACCTGTAATCCCAGCTACTCGGGATGCTGAGGCAGAGAATTGCTTGAACCCAGGAGGTGAAGGTTGCAGTGAGCCAAGATCGTGCCACAGCACTCCAGTCTGGGTGACAAAGCGAGACTCCATCTCAAAAACAAAACAACAACAACAACAAAAAAAAATGAAAAGAGGTCTTTGCTCCTTCAAATGCACAAACACCAATGCAAGTCTATATTATGCCCATTCTAACGGTTCTATTTTAACATAGAACTGGAAGTCCTACATAGAATAATTAAGTCCTACGTCAAAAACTTAAGCAAGAGAAGCTAAAAGATCCAAATTGAAAATAAGAAATAAAGTCACTGTTTGTAGATGACATAATATTATATATAAAAAACATAAATAATACATTTAGTGCATTTAATTCATCTATATGTAAATAGTGCATCTAATAAATGCACTCAGTAAAGAAGCAGAATATACAATTAGCATACAAATATCAGTTTTGTTTCTGTATGCTAGCAACAAACCAATAAAAAAGAAAAATATCTCATTTACAATAGCAACAAACTAATAGATTTCTTAGCAATAAATTCAACCAATGTGGTGAAAGATCTTTACAATAAAAAATAAAATGTATTGATGAAAAAATTTTAAAAAATACAAATAAATGTAAATATATTATATGTTTATGGATTAGAAGAATATTGTCTAAAAGCCATATTATCCAAAGCAATCTGTATATTAATCCGACTTCCTATCAAAATTCCTGTGCCACTTTTTACAGTAATAGAAAATAAATTCTGCAATGTATATAAAACTATAAGAAATATTGAAAGGCCAAAGCAATCATGAGGAATAAAACGAAATCTGGGGACATTATACTTTATTATTTAAAACTACATTTCAAGACTACAGTAAACATAATAGAATGGTATGTTTTTAGGAACTCACACAAAAACCAATGGAACAGAATGCAGAGCCCAGAAATAAATCTATGCATCTAAAGTTAATCTTTGATAAGGGCACTATGAATACACAATACAAAAAATGTAGCCTTTTCAATACTTAGTGCTGGAAAAACTGGATACTCACAAGCACAATAATAAAACTTGATCATATTTCTTATGCCAGACACAAAAATTGACTTAAGACAAATTTAATACATAAATTCTTAAAAGAAAATATTTAAAAAAGCATATGAAAAGCCTCCATGATACTGGCCTTGGCAATTTTTTTTAAATATAATATCAAAAGTATAGCAATAAAACCAGACATAAAGTTGTAGTGTATTAAACTATTGTGCACAGCAAAAATTAAGAAAACATTTAAGATGGGATAAAATATTTGCAAATCATATATGATAAAAGGATAGTATTCAAAATATAGCAGAAACTCATACAAATCAGAAGCTAAACAATAATAATTATAATACCCAACTAAAAATAGGCAAAAGACTAAACATTATTTTTTAATATTATTATACTTTAACTTTTAGGGTACATGTGAACAATGTGCAAGTTTGTTACATATGTATACATGTGCCATGTTGTTGTGCTGCACCCATTAACTCGTCATTTAGCATTAGGTATATCTCCTAATGCTATCCCTCCCCCCTGCCCCCACCCCAAAACAGTCCCCGGTGTGTGATGTTCCCCTTCCTGTGTCTATGTGTTCTCATTGTTCAATTCCCATCTATGAGTGAGAACATGTGGTGTTTGGTTTTTTGTCCTTGAGATAGTTTGCTGAGAATGATGGTTTCCAGCTTCATCCATGTCCCTACAAAGGACATGAACTCATCGTTTTTCATGGCTGCATAGTACTCCATGGGGTATATGTGCCACATTTTCTTAATCCAGTCTATCGTTGTTGGACATTTGGGTTGGTTCCAAGTCTTTGCTATTGTGAATAGAGCTGCAGTAAACATATGTGTGCATCTGTCTTTATAGCAGCATGATTTAGAATCCTTTGAGTATATACCCAGTAATGGGATGGCTGAGTCATATGGTATTTCTAGTTCTAGATCCCTGAGGAAATGCCACACCGACTTCCACAATAGTTGAACTAGTTTACAGTCCCACCAACAGTGTAAAAGTGTTCCTATTTCTCCACATCCTCTCCAGTACCTGTTGTTTCCAGACTTTTTAATGATCGCCATTTTAACTGGTGTGAGATGGTATCTCATTGTGGTTTTGATTTACATTTCTCTGATGGCCAATGATGATGACCATTTTTTCATCTGTTTTTTGGCTGTATAAATGTCTTCTTTTGAGAAGTGTCTGTTCATATCCTTTGCCCACTTTTTGATGGGGTTGTTCGCTTTTTTGTTGTAAATCTGTTTGAGTTCATTGTAGAATGTGGATATTAGCCCTTTGTCAGATGTGTAGATTGCAAAAATTTTCTCCCATTCTGTAGGTTGCCTGTTCACTCTGATGATGGTTTCTTTTGCTGTGCAGAAGCTCTTTGGTTTAATTAGATCCCATTTGCCAATTTTGGCCTCTGTTGCCATTGCTTTTGGTGTTTTTGACATGAGGTCCTTGCCCATGCCTATGTCCTGAATGGTATTGGCTAGGTTTTCTTCTAGTGTTATTATGGTTTTAGGTCTAACATGTAAGTCTTTAATCCATCTCCAATTAATTTTTGCATAAGGTGTAAAGAAGTGACCCAGTTTCAGCTTTCTACATATGTCTAGCTAGTTTTCCCAGCACCATTTATTAAATAGGGAATCCTTTCCCCATTGCTTGTTTTTCTCAGGTTTATCAAAGATCAGATAGTTGTAGAACTGCAGCATTATTTCTGGGGGCTATATTCTGTTCCATTGGTCTATATCTCTGTTTTGGTACCAGTACCATGCTGTTTTGGTGACTGTAGCCTTGTAGTATAGTTTGAAGTCAGGTAGCGTGATGCCTGAAGCTTTGTTCTTTTGGCTTAGGATTGACTTGGTGATGCGGGCTCTTTTTTGGTTCCATATGAACTTTAAAGTAGTTTTTTCAATTCTTGAAGAAAGTCATTGTTAGCTTGATGGGGATGGCATTGAATCTATAAATTACCTTGGGCAGTATGCCAATTTTCACAATATTTATTCTTCCTGCCCATGAGCATGGAATGTTCTTCCATTTGTTTGTATCCTATTTTATTTCATGGAGCAGTGGTTTTTAGTTCTCCTTGAAGAGGTCCTTCCCATCTCTTGTAAGTTGGATTCCTAGGTACTTTATTCTCTTTGAAGCAATTGTGAATGGGAGTTCACTCATGATTTGGCTCTCTGTTTGTCTGTTATTGGTGTATCAGAATGCTTGTGATTTTTGCACATCGATTTTGTATCCTGAGACTTTGGGGAAGTTGCTTATCAGCTTAAGGAGGTTTTGGGCTGAGATGATGGGATTTTCTGGATATACAGTCATGTCATCGCAAACAGGGACAGTGTGACTTCCTCTTTTCCTAATTGAATGCATTTTATTCCCTTCTTCTGCCTAATTGCCCTGGCCAGAACTTCCAACACTATGTTGAACAGGAGTGGTGAGAGAGGGCATCCCTGTCTTGTGTCAGTTTTCAAAGGGAATGCTTCCAGTTTTTGTCCACTCAGTATGATATTGGCTGTGGGTTTGTCATAGATAGCTCTTATTATTTTGAGATACGTCCCATCAATACCTAATTTATTAAGAGTTTTTAGCATGAAATGTTGAATTTTTTCAAAGGTCTTTTCTGCATCTATTGAGTTAATCATGTGGTTTTTGTCTTTCGTTCTGTTTATATGCTAGATTACGTTTATTGATTTTCGTATGTTGAACCAGGTGTGTATCCCCAAGGATGAAGCCCACTTGATCATGGTGGGTAAGCTTTTTGATGTGCTGCTGGATTCGGTTTTCCAGTATTTTATTGAGAATTTTTGCATCAATGTTAATCAAGGATATTGGTCTAAAATTCTCTTTTTTGGTTGTGTCTCTGTCCGGCTTTGGTGTCAGGATGATGCTGGCCTCATAAAATGAGTTAGGGAGGATTTCCTCTTTTTCTATTGATTGGAATAGTTTCAGAAGGAATGGTACCAGCTCCTCCTTGTACCTCTGGTAGAATTCAGCTGTGAATCCATCTGGTCCTGGACTTTTTTTGGTTGGTAAGCTATTAATTATTGCCTCAACTTCAGAACCTATTATTGGTCTATTCAGAGATTCAACTTCTTCCTGGTTTAGTCTTGGGACGCTGTATGTGTCAAGGAATTTATCCATTTCTTCTACATTTTCTAGTTTATCTATATAGAGGTGTTTATAGTATTCTTTGATGGCAGTTTGTATTTCTGTGGGATCCGTGGTGATATCCACTTTGTCATTTTTTTTTGCGTCTATTTGATTCTTCTGTCTTTTCTTCTTTATTAGTCTTGCTAGTGGTCTATCAATTTTGTTGATCTTTTCACAAAACCCAGCTCCTGGATTCATTGATTTTTTGAAGTGTTTTTTTGTGTCTCTATTTCCTTCAGTTCTGCTCTGATTTTAGTTATTTCTTGCCTTCTACCGGCTTCTGAATGTGCTTGCTCTTGCTTCTCTAGTTCTTTTAATTGGGATGTTAGGGTGTCAATTTCGGATCTTTCCTGCTTTCTCTTGTGGGCATTTAGTGCTATAAATTTCCCTCTACACACTGCTTTGAATGTGTCCCAGTGATTCCGGTATGTTGTGTCTTTGTTCTAGTTGGTGTCAAAGAACATCTTTATTTCTGCCTTCATTTCGTTATGTACCCAGTAGTCATTCAGGAGCAGGTTGTTCAGTTTCCATGTAGTTGAGCAGTTTTGAGTGAATTTCTTCATCCTGAGTTCTAGTTTAATTGCACTGTGGTCTGAGAGACAGTTTGTTATGATTTCTGTTCTTTTACATTTGCTGAGGAGTGCTTTACTTCCAAGTATGTGGTCAATTTTGGAATATGTGTGGTGTGGTGCTGGAAATAATGTATATTCTATTGATTTGGGGTGACGAGTTCTGTAGTTGCCTATTAGGTCTGCTTGGTGCAGAGCTGAGTTTAATTCCTGGGTATCATTGTTAACTTTCTGTCTCGTTGATCTGTCTAATGTTGACAATGCAGTGTTAAACTCTCCCATTATTTCTGTGTGGGAGTGTAAGTCTCTTTGTAGGTCACTAAGGACTTGCTTTATGAATCTTGGTGCTCCTGTATTGGGTGCATATATATTTAGCATAGTTGGCTCTTCTTGTTGAATTGATCCCTTTACCATTATGTAATGGCCTTCTTTGTCTCTTTTGATCTTTGTTGGTTTAAAGTCTGTTTTATCAGAGACTAGGATTGCAACCCCTGCCTTTTTTTTCCATTTGTTTGGTGGATCTTCCTCCATCCCTTTATTTTGAACCTATGTGTGTCTCTGCACGTGAGATGGGTTTCCTGAATACAGCACACTGATGGGTCTTCACTCTTTTCCAATTTGCCAGTCTGCGCCTTTTAATTCGGGCATTTAGCCCATTTACATTTAAGGTTAGTATTTTTAAGTGTGAATTTGATCCTATCATTATGGTGTTAGCTGGTTATTTTGCTCGTTAGTTGATGCAGTTTCTTCCTAGCCTTGATGCTCTTTACAATTTGGCAAGTTTTTGCAGTGACTGTTACCGGTTGTTCCTTTCCACGTTTAGTGCTTCCTTCAGGAACTCCTTTAGGGCATTTCTGGTGGTGACAAAATCTCTCAGCATTTGCTTGTCTGTAAAGGATTTTATTTCTCCTTCACTTATGAAGCTTAGTTTGGCTGGATATGACATTCTGGGTCCAAATTCTTTTCTTTAAGAATGTTGAATATTGGCCTCCATTCTCTTCTTCCTTGTAGAGTTTCTGCTAAGAGATCTGCTGTTAATCTGATGGGTTTCCCTTTGTGGGTAACCTGACCTTTCTCTCTGGCTGCCCTTAACATTTTTTCTTTCATTTCAACTTTGGTGAATCTGACAATGTTGTGTCTTAGAGTTGCTCTTCTCGAGGAGTATCTTTGTGGTGTTCTCTGTATTTCCTGAATTTGAATGTTGGCCTGCCTTACTTGATTTGGGAAGTTCTCCCTGATAATATCTTGCTGATTGTTTTGCAACTTGATTTAATTCTCCCGTCACTTTCAGGTCCACCAATTAGACGTAGATTTGGTCTTTACACATAGTCCCGTATTTCTTAGAGGCTTGGTTTGTTTCTTTTTATTCTTTTTTCTCTAAACTTCTCTTCAGACTTCATTCCATTCATTTCATCTTCCATCGCTGATACCATTTCTTCCAGTTGATCGCATTGGTTACTGAGGCTTGTTTATTCATCACGTAGTTCTGGTGTCATGGTTTTCAGCTCCATCAGGTCCTTTAAGGACTTCTCTGCATTGATTATTCTAATTATCCATTTGTCTAATTATTTTCAGGTTTTTAACTTCTTTGCCATTGGTTTGAACTTCCTCCTTTAGCTTGGAGTAGTTTGTTCTTCTGAAGTCTTCCTCTCTCAACTCATCAAAGTCATTCTCTAACTAGCTTTGTTCCATTGCTGGTGAAGAGCTGTGTTCCTTTGGAGGAGGAGAGGTGCTATGATTTTTAGAGTTTCCGGTTTTTCTGCTTTGTTTTTCCCCATCTTTGTGGTTTTATCTACCTTTGGTCTTTGATGATGATGATGTACAGGTGGGTTTTTGGGGTGGATGTCCTTTCTGTTTGTTAGTTTTTCTTCTAACAGTCAGGACCCTCAGCTGCAGGTCTGTTGGAGTTTGCTAGACGTCCACTCCAGATCCTGTTTGCCTGGATATCTGCAGTGGTGTTTGCAGAACAGCGGATATTGTTGAACCAAAAATGCTGTTGCCTGATCGTTCCTCTGGAGGTTTTGTCTCAGAGGAGTACCCAGCCTTGTGAGGTGTCAGTCCAACCCTACTGGAGGGTGCCTCCTAGTTAGGCTACTTGGGGTTCAGGAGCCCACTTGAGGAGGCAGTCTTCCCATTCTCAGATCTCCAGCTGCATACTGGGAGAACCACTACTCTCTTCAAAGCTGTGGGACAGGGACATTTATATCTGTAGAGGCTACTGCTGTCTTTTGTTTGTCTTTGCCCTGCCTCCAGAGGGGTAGCCTACAGAGGCAGGCTGACCTCCTTGAGCTGTGATGGGCTCCACTGAGTTCGAGCTTCCCAGCCACTTTGTTTACATACTGAAGCCTGAGAAATGGTGGGCGCACCTCCCCCATCCTCACTGCCACCTTGCAGTTTGATCTCAGACTGCTGTGCTAGCAATGAGCGAGGTTCCATGGGCATAAGAACCGCTGAGCCAGGTGCAGGATATAATCTCCTGGTGTGGTGTTTGTGAAGCCCATTTGAAAAGCGCAGTATTAGGGTGGGAGTGACCCGATTTTCCAGGTGCCATCTGTCACCCCTTTCTTTTACTAGGAAAGGGAATTCCCTGACCCCTTGCAGTTCCCCAGTGAGGCGATGCCTCACCCTGCTTTGGCTTATGCTTGGTGCGCTGTACCCACAGTCTGGTACCCACTGACAGGCACTCCCCAGTGAGATGAGCCTGGTACCTTAGTTGGAAATGCAGAAATCACCCATCTTTTGTGTCACTCAAGCTGGGATTTGTAGACTGGAGCTATTCCTATTCGGCCATCTTGGCTCCAACGACCAAGACTAAATATTTTTTACAAACATATTCAAATATCCAACAGGTGTGTAGAAAGATGCTAAACGTTACCATTTATGAGAAAATTGCAAATGAAAAGATACCACTTTACAGCAGTTGGAATGGCTAATATAAAAAAAAAAGAGATATGACAAGTGTTAACAAGGATGTGACGAAATATTTCTGTACAGTCTTAATGAGTTGTAAACTGGAAGAGTCATTATAAAAATTAGTATGCAGGTTATTTTAAAAAAATTGAACTATCGTACAATCCCGAAATTCCACTTCTGTCTATAAACAAAATAAAATCAGCATCTCAAAAATAATCTGCACCCCTGTATTCAATGCAGCATTATTCACAACTGTCAAGAGTACTTTTTTAAAAAAATGACTTATCTGTAGATGCTGAATGGATAAGGAAAATGTGGTAAAATAGACAACTGAATATTATTCACCCATATAAAAGAATGAAATTCTGCTATTTCAACAACATGAATGGACCTGGATACATTATGCTATGCAAAATAAGCTGGGTAGAGAAAAACAAACACTGTATGTTCTCACTTACATTGAGAATTTAAAAAGCCTGAACTCACAGAAGCAGAGAGTACAATGGTAACGACCAGGCCTGGAGGTAGAAAAAAAGATAAGGTGTTCAAAGAGTACAAACTTTCAGTTATAAGATAAATAAGTTTTGGGGGTCTAATGTACAGCTTTAAATTGTAGTTAATAACAGTGTTTTGTATGCTTAAAATTTGCTACAACAATAGGAGGCCTCAAATGCTCTCACTACAAAATCATAACCATGTGAGGTGATATGAATGTTCATCAACTTAATTGTATTAAACATTTTACAATATATATCAAATTATTATAATGTAGACAATGCATAATTATGCAATTTTTATTGGTCAAAAAATCAATGTTATGTACACATGCATATATTCACATAAGTGTGTATATACACATATATAAAACATATAGATATATATCAATTACATATGTTGTTATATATATACTTGTGTGTGTGTATATATATATACACACATACATATCAATGACAAAATCCTAGTAAGCTTCAAACTAAACAAGAGAAAATTATAAAATGATAACTATTAAAAAATCAGGAAACAAATGGGTATTTAATACATGCTCAGCAATATTCTAAGTTACTCAATGGCAAAGTACATGTTTTAAATGTACAAAGTAGACACATTCAACCATATTAGAGTTTAGGAATTGTGGCACAGAGTGTTTACAGCTTTAGCGTCAATACATACCAAAAACTTAAAAGTTTGAAGTAAAATAACATTAGGTTTTATTATATGGGGTAGAGGCTTAGTGTTCTGATAAAATTATTGAGTATGGATTTCTGTAGAATCACATTTGAAACCTTCACAGGATATGGAATTATAAAGCAGAAAACATACGACATCTGGATGTGGTGTTTCTGCGATTGCTAAACCAAATCCCAATATCTCCACTGCTCTCACACATTTTAGACAAGACTCAAAATGGAAATTAGAAAATGTTTAACATAGAGTTCCTTAAAAATCACAGACGGTCCCATGTCCTCAAAAGCAATAAAAGAGCAAGCAGCCAGGTCCTCCAGTCCCTTGCAAGCCATGCAAAGTGTTTGATTTTCTTTGTAACTTAGATGAATGATCGTTGAAGGTGAAGTCCAGTCCTAGAAAACTGAAGAGCATGGGGCAGAAGTTGTCTGTCTCTAATAAAAGCAAGAGAAAGAAACTAGGGCTTCTCAGAAAAGATTTCCATTGGAGTATAGCTTCGCAAACCACACTTTAAGATCTGGCTTTCTCCTTGACCTTTGGACATCTCATCTGTGTCATCTGCCTTATTCACTCCCACCTCTTTGGATGTTTGGCTACTATCTCCTGTCTCCTCACACTCTGGGGCTTTTTCTTTTTCTCAATGTAGGTGATCAGGTTTAGCTTAGAGAATAGCCAAGGACTCTGTATTAGAAAAAGTAATATGACTTATCCTGTGATTTTCCAATTACTACTTAGTACTGTGTTCAGTGGAAAAAAATAACATTATAAAAGAGTCTAAAAATGTAATAACAAATACTATTTCCTCACAGAAACGTTATGATATTTAAAAACTTTTCTAAATTTGTGAGTCCTTATCTCCACGACCCAGTGCTGCTGAATCAAAACTTTTTGGTGGTTGGCTGGGCATGGTGACTCACACCGCTGATCCCAGCACTTTGAGAGGCCAAGGCAGGCATATCACTTAAGCCCAGGAGTTTGAAGCCAGCCTGGGCAACATGGCGAGACCTACTCTGCGGGTTGAGGGTGGTGAGGAGGGGGAAAGTTGATGGTAATGGGAGGTGGTAATGCGATTATAAGGTGTGGGCAATCATATTTTGTACCTCTAAATTTGTGGAGTTACCACTAATCTAAAATTAAGGATACATATCAGCTGAAGAAAGAAAAACATTTATGTCAAGATGAAACCTCCTCGTGGGGGTCCGCAGCTGCAATACTGCCAGGCATCAGCATTCCACCTCTTCTGCCTGGCTGCAGCCCCACCAGGAGCCCGGCTCCAGCTGAGGCTCTGTGGCAGGTACTAGACCCCAAAGGCGCAGGCAAGGGTTTCCTGCCCTCCGGGTTGTCTTCCCACTCCCCGGACCCCAGGCAATTCAATTCATTCATCAAGTGCCACTGCAACTGTCCAAGCTGGGGCAGCAGGTCCCACAGTCACCAGCCAAGACCTCCACTCCAGAACACGTGGGCTGCTTTCCCCGGGGGAAGGACATTGTTTTTCCCAGCCACGAATAAATCCGTCCCTGTGCACCCTGTTTCCTATTGCCACTGACATCTTGTAAACTCAAGTCCTGAGGACACAAGAGAGACCCAGGTCTGGCCCCGTGGACACGCTTGGTGCCACAGCTTCCACCTGATGGACGGGTGCACTCTACAAATCTCAGGGACCACCACACCTAGGAGACAGAAGGACCCTATGAAACGCACCCCAAAAGCAACCAACCAATCCAAGAAAAAAAAAAAAAACACGTCTCAGGGCTCCGTTGGTTTTCCCACTTGGGCGGTCCTGACCGCCTGTTCTAGCCTGGCCCAAGCACCCTCCACCTCACCCCAGCATGCTCAAAGTTGCCCTGTCTACCTGAGCAGAGCCTCCTTCTCCAAGGCTCTGTCTCTCTTGCTCTACAACTTCCTCGCCGTCTCCCTTTCTCTATTTCCCCCTCCACCTCTCGCTCTTCTGTCACCTTCTGTCTCTCTCCTCCTCCACCTTTCTCTCTCTCCATACATTTCTATCTCTCCATCCCAGTCTCCCTAGCTCTCTTTCAAGCTGTGTCTGTGTCTTTGCCTGTATGTCCTTGTGTGTGTGTCCGTGTGTGTGCTTGTGTGCCTGTGTGCGTGCACCTGTGTGTATCTGTGTGTGTGTTGGGATGGGTTTGTTCGTGGTGTTGGTGTGGTGTGTCTGGATGTCCGTCAGCCCCTCTTTCCCGGGATCAGGCTGCCAGGACTCTAGTGCCAGGGTGGGGCAAATCAGGGCCTTCCTTTCCCGTTGGCCATGGGCGGGTACTCGTCGGGACAAGAGACGATGGTGTGGGCGTTGTGAGAAAAAGGGCTGGGCAGGCTGTTCGCCCCTGGGCAGCCCTGGCGGCTCTGGGTGTGTGGGGCAAGAGAGGGCCTTGCAGGAGGGTCAGCGAGGGATCCAAAACAATTTTTCTGCGGTAAGGCAGAGGACTGGAGGGGATCCCAGAACTGTGGGTCCCGGGTCCTGACGCCTCCAAGCACACCCTGTCCTGAGCCGGTGCAATGTGTTGGAAGCTCGGGAGCTCGTGAGCCGAGGGAAGGCCTGGAGTGTCAGCAAAAGGGAGGCCTCCTGGTGGGCCTGGAGCCAGGGCAGGGGACTGAGGCATCACAGCCTGATGATGCATTCTTGTTTCCTGCAACATGGGGAGTCTCCAAAATGGCCTGTTTGGAAACTGCAAAGGAGAGCGAAGACACAATGCCACTTTTCCACGCTTCGCTGGAGGTTTCTGTGTCCCCACAGAGCTCGGGAAACAAACAGTCCACATGGTCTCGCTTTCGGGGGCCAGAGACCAGTGAGCAACAGGCCACCTTGCAGAGGGCAAAGGAACGTGGAATCTGGAATCATGGTTCACTCGGCTTGAGTGTGACTCCTGAGTGGATGGGAGTATCTGCCTCGTGCTCTGTTGCAGGCTTAGCATGGTGATATGCCATCTGTGAACCATGTGGATGAAAAACAGACAACCATTCGAGTCTCGGCTCTGCTCTTTGGGGAATTCGCTCATTCCTTGGAATGTAGAATTCGTCTGAATCGCTCCCAGATGAAGTAACCCAGGTTGACAATCCCAAGGGCCGGTGAGGGCACCGTTGGCCTACACGGCCTTTGGCCCAGCACTCAGCCTGCACTGGGCACCCAACATTTTCCCAGAGTTCGAGGTCCTGCTGGTCCTGGAGGCAGAAGACAGCTTTTCTCTTTGCCTTCCTTTCTCTGTTTCTTGCTCCTTTTCTTCCTCTGTCCACCCTTCCCTCTATTCTTCCTTCTCTCCCTCTCTCCTCCCTCTGTTCTTCTCTCTTTCCCTCTCTCCCTCCATCCATACCTCCATTTATCCCTCCTTCCCTCCCTCCATTCTTCTCTTTTTCTTTCCCTCCCTCTCTCCATCCCTTCCAATGGCCCTCCGTTCATCCGTCCTTTCCTCCCTCTGTCACTCCCTCTCACTTTGTCTCCGTTCCTTTCCCCATCTCTGCCTGGCTTCCCTCCTGCCTAGAAAGAGCAGAACCACAGTTTGTGAGAGATCTCGGGGTCTACATTTAGTAGCCAGGCACTCCACGTGATGCCAGGGAGTATGGCAGGGTATGGGTGTGCAAGTAATGGTGGAGTGGGGAGGCAGTGGAGTTGAGCTGCAGAAAAGAGAGCAGGCCTGGCCACTGCCCCGGCCGGTGTTTCCCGGGGTGGAGGTCTCTGCCTACACCACCGAAGAATGCGGGGGCCGGGGGGGGTGTACAAGGCGTAGGGGTGCTGGGGAAGGTATGAGAGCCCTGCCTGGGCTGGTCCCAAACCCTAGCCGGCTGCCTGCGGACCCGTGCATGGGCAGTAGACGGCCCATCTCTGAGTACCTGTGCTGGCTCTGAACTCCCTGAGATGCTCAGAAAAGAATGACAGCCCTCCTTTCTGTGGAGTCTCTTGTTGGACCTGGACTCAGGAATCCTAGACAGGCCAGCTGGAAGGGAAGACACAGGTCTCCATACTGAACCATAGGTTCACCGTGAAAGAAGGGCCACCCCCCTGTCCCCATCCTTTCCCAACCGTGCGTCCTAAAGCTCCTCCAACTGAGCCCAGTGTTCTCCCTGGCTGAGAAGTGGTTCCAGAAAAGTGGGCTCTTCCACGTCCTTCAACTCCCCCAGTGGCTCCGTTGCTAGGAAAGGATGTGCCTTTTGCTGAAATTCTGGGGTCGACAGGAGTTCACATAGCAGGGTGGATGCGAGTGTAGATGAACACTCCAGCTCCTGGAGTGGTTGGGAGGGTGTCTGGATGGCTTACATCTGCTTCTGACACGCAGAGGCCTCCATGGGCGCGAGCTGCGGCGGTAGATGTGCCTCGGCTTCACGTCCCCACGTGCCCTGGTGACTTGGAGATCCTGGCCCCAGCCCCAATATGGACTCATATGGGACGTGTGCGGTGCAAGCACACCTTGCTCCTGTGACTCAGCCTGCGTGGCTCAAGTTGTCCCACTGAGGAGGTACCCAGAAGGCCGCCTTGCTGTGGGTCCTGGTCCCCCTGCCATCTGTTTGACTCAGCGTGAGCGGCCCATGCTGTCCCATTGAGCACAAACCCAGAAGGTCACAGTAGTGTGGATCCTGGTCCCCCTGCCATCTGTTTGGGTGCTGAGGTCACCCAGGTGTCTGAGGGTGGGTCAGCGCCACTTCCGAAGGAGCCAGGACAGCAAACCCAAAATCCCCATGTTCCATGGCAGGTTGGGAGATTCCTTCGGCCTGGGAAGCCTCGCTGGGCTGCAGCAGAGTGGTGACCCTTGCTGCCTGGCTAACGAAAGCCCCCTGTACCCCACGCCCTGGTGGGGGTGAAGGCGACCAAGGAGGGAGGGTGGCATCCTTGTGGGCCGCATTGCACAGGCCATCTGCGTGCGTGGGTTCCATGCCACCCTGGCCTGGATGCCTGAACCTTCGATTCTTACACGAAATCTGAATCCTGGACTCTAAAAGGCAGGTCTCTCTGGCCAGTTCAGGTAAGGGTTCCACTCAAAGCACGCTGGCAGGGCATCTTTTTCATTCAGGTTACAAACGAGTCCCTTTGCCGTCCTCGTCCTCAGGCTTCCGTGGGGAAGGGGCTGTCAGAAGGTGTCTGGAGAGCCATCGCAGGGGAACCTGGCCGGAATTTCACGGAGAGACAAGGGCAGAGAGTGGCCGGCAGTGCCCATGCACCTCAGTTGGCCTTTGTGCTGCACGCAGTTCCAGTCAGGAGTCCGACCCCGCAAGTGACACTTATAAAGACCCAGCAGCTTCACCCCTTCACGAATATGCATGAGTACCCAAGGGCCCTGGATAACCCGCCCTCTGAAGCCAGAGACCACAGACACAGGGCCATGTGTGGTAGGTGAAGGTGGGGCCAGATCGGCCAGGAAAGGGGGACTTCCGGGGCTGGCTCTCTGAGTTCTCCAGAATTCTACGGAAACTGGAAGTTTCTCCCGGGGCTCACACATGATTTCAGGGAGAAACCACCTTGGAAGGGTGGAGTGTAGAACTGAACATCCATGATAGTCTTGAGTTTTCCATGCCCTCTCCGTGAAGGCGGCAATGCCTGTGGGTGTCGCTGTTGCCATGATAGTCTCACTCACGCAGGTGTGTGGATCGCATTCATTTTCTTTTTTTTAATTTTATTTTTTTATTTCTGCCTCTTAAAGTCAATAATAAAGTCACAAGTGTAAAATGAATGCATTTAAAAACATAAAAATACATTTCCATGACAAGAAGTATGCAATGATCATGAAAATCTACTGTACACTTTGCCAAAGTCAAAGAATGAAAGACAATACGGAAAACCCAATCTTCAAATATATCCTTAACAAAAACTCTCTCCTGCATAGTAAAAGCATCATCTAAACAGCAGTTCCAACCGAGAAAAAAAAAAACAGCAGGGTAGAATGGACAGACAACTTTCCCCAGGTTTTCCAGATAAAAACTTGTGGTCACCAGGAATTCAAGGTAACTTCAAAAGCCACATTTAATTCAGAATAAAATGAACAATTCTGACAGATGACAACAGTATGATACTGATTTTTTTCTTTCCTAGATACAAATCATATGGGGCATTTCTTAGCAGTTTAGTAATCATCTAAGAATAACTGTAGAAATAACCCCAATTCCACCATCCTGGACACTGGTATAAAAGAAATAACCTTCCATTGATACTGCCTTTCACATAACTAAAATATCCTCACTTACTTGGAACAACTTCATGCTTACACATGATCACAAACACTTGTTTTCAGATGCTGTGGAATTATTGGGGCTGAGATTTTGGAAACAATGTCTTAATATTAACAGAGAGATAATAATCCTTTCACTATAGTTTGATTGGGCTTCCTTAACCAAATCTGAGCAACTACTGTAATAATAATCCTGGTGGTAATCCATGATACTCTCAAATTTTTCCCTTTAAGAAATATATAATCCATGTAACTCTAGCAAATATGTTACATTGCACACTTCCTTAATAAGGAATGGCTGTTTTCAGGCCTTATTAGGAAAACAAACAAGCAAACAAAGGCAATTACTACCTGTTTTTTATCACTGATAAGCTACAATAAAGCTCAAATATGGACAGTTTAATTGTGTGATATTAAGTAAAAAATGAAAACCATTATAGTTTTACCAAAAGAAACATAAAAAATATGGGAAGAAGTCAAATGAGCATGGCATGAGTCCCGAAGATTACACTATGATTCTGAACAGGATTTTCCAAACAAAAGGTATCTAGATACAATTTCTGTGAATATTTCTTGTACTAGAAAGATCCAAAGCAAGGGTAGGCTCAGCCCTACCTTGTCAAGGATAAATATTCAGGTAAACTAGAAGTTCCATCTGCTAAAGTGCATCCGCTGAGCAGGTCTACCAAGGCCCTGCTACTTACAGACATCTAAGAAAGTGGTCTCAGTCATGCTCATTCACTTGTTCTGTGGCCTATCAAGAGTCACACATAACGATGATTTTGCTTTTTTAAAAAAACCAAATATTTTATACAGTGAACTGTAGAAAAAACAATTCTAAATATAATTTAAAAATTCTAGAGAGTGGGCACAGCCAAGGTAGCCAAATAGGAACAGCTGCAGTCTACAGCTCCCAGTGTGACTGACGCACAAGACGGGTGATTTCTGAATTTCCATCTGAGGTACTGGGTTCATCTCACTAGGGAGTGCCAGACAGTGGGCGCAGGAGAGTGAGTGCAGCGCACCGTGTGCAAGCCGAAGCAGGGGTAGGCATTGCCTCACTCGGGAAGTGCAAGGGGTCAGGGAGTTCCCTTTCCTAGTCAAAGAAAGGAGTGACAGATGGACCTGGAAAATCGGGTCACTCCCACCCTTATACTGCACTTTTCCAACGGGCTTAAAAAACAGCACACCAGGAGATTATATCCCGCACTTGGCTCGGAGGGTCCTACACCCACGGAGTCTCACTGATTGCTAGCACAGCAGTCTGAGATCAAACTGCAAGGTGGCAGCGAGGCTGGGGGAGGGGCACCGCCATTTTCCAGGCTTGCATAGGTAAACAAAGCAGCTGGGAACTTCGAACTGGGTGGAGCCCACCACAGCTCAAGGAGGCCTGCGTGCCTCTATAGGCTCCACCTATGGGGGCAGGGCACAGACAAACAAAAAGACAGCAGTAACCTCTGCAGACTTAAATGTCCCTGTCTGACAGTTTTGAAGAGAGCAATGGTTCTCCCAGCACACAGCTGGAGACCTGAGAATGGCCAGACTGTCTCCTTAAGTGGGTTCGTGACCCCTGAACTCCAAGCAGCCTAAGTGGGAGGCACCCCCCAGTAGGGGCAGACTGATACCTCACACGGCCGGGTACTCCTCTGAGTCAAAACTTCCAGAGGAATGATCAGACAGCAGCATTCATGGTTCATGAAAATATGCTCTTCTGCAGCCACTGCTGCTGTTACAAAGGCAAACAGCGTCTGGAGTGGACATCTGGCAAACTCCAACAGACCTGCAGCTGAGGGTCCTGTCTGTTAGGAGGAAACTAACAAACAGAAAGTACATCCACACCAAAAACCCATCTGTACATCACCATCATCAAAGACAAAAAGGAGATAAAACCACAAAGATGGGGAAAAAACAGAGCAGAAAAACTGGAAACTCTAAAAAGAAGAGTGCCTCTCCTCCTCCAAAGGAATGCAGTTCCTCATCAACAATGGAGCAAAGCTGGAGGGAGAATGATTTTGACGAGTTGAGAGAAGTCTTCAGATGATCAAACTACTCCGAGCTACAGGAGGAAATTCAAACCAAAGGCAAAGAAGTTAAAAAACTTTGAAAAAAAATTAGACGAATGTATAACTAGAATAAACAATACAGAGAAGTGCTTAAAGGAGCTGATGGAGCTGAAATCCAAGGCTTGAGAACTACGTGAAGAGTGCAGAAGTCCCAGGAGCCAATGCAATCAACTGGAAGAAACAGTATCAGTGATGGAAGATGAAATGAATGAAATGAAGCGAGAAGGGAAGTTTAGAGAAAAAAGAATAAAAAGAAACGAACAAACCCTCCAAGAAATACGGGACTATGTGGAAAGACCAAATCTACGTCTGACTGGTGTACCTGAAAGTGACGGGGAGAATGGAACCAAGTTGGAAAACACTCTGCAGGATATTATCCAAGAGAACTTCCCCAATCTAGCAAGGCAGGCCAACATTCAGATTCAGGAAATACAGAGAACACCACAAAGATACCCCTCGAGAAGAGCAACTCCAAGACACATAATTGTCAGATTCACCAAAGTTGAAATGAGGGAAAAAATGTTAAGGGCAGCCAGAGAGAAAGGTCGGGTTATGCACAAAGGGTAGTCCATCAGACTAACAGCGGATCTCTCAGCAGAAACTCTACAAGCCAGAAGAGAGTGGAGGCCAATATTCAACATTCTTAAAGAAAAGAATTTGGACCCAGAATTTCATATCCAGCCAAACTAAGCTTCATAAATGAAGGAGAAACAAAATACTTTACAGACAAGTAAATGCTGAGAGATTTTGTCACCACCAGACCTGCCCTAAAAGAGATCTTGAAGGAAGCACTAAACATGGAAAGGAACAACTGGTACCAGCAACTGCAAAATCATGCCAAATTGTAGAGACTATCAAGGCTAGGAAGAAACTGCATCAACTAACGAGCAAAATAACCAGCTAACATCATAATGACTGGATCAAATTCACACACAACAATATTAACTTTTAGTATAAACGGACTAACTTCTCCAATTGAAAGACACAAACTGGCAAAATGGATAAAGAGTGAAGACCCATCAGTGTGCTGTATTCAGGAAACCCATCTCACGTGCAGAGACACAGATAAGCTCAAAATAAAAGGATGGAGGAAGATCTACCAAGCAAATGGAAAACAAGAAAAGGCAGGGGTTGCAATCCTAATCTCTGATAAAACAGACTTTAAACCAACAAAGATCAAAAGAGACAAAGAAGGCCATTACATAATGGTAAAGGGATCAATTCAACAAGAATAGCTAAGTATCCTAAATATATATGCACCCAATACAGGAGCACCCAGATTCATAAAGCAAGTCCTGAGTGACCTACAAAGAGACTTAGACTCCCACACAATAATAATGGGAGACTTTAACACCCCGCTCTCAACATTAGACAGATCAACGAGACAGAAAGTTAACAAGGATACCCAGGAATTGAACTCAGCTCTGCACCAAGTGGACCTAATAGACGTCTACAAAACTCTCCACTCTAAATCAACAGAGTATACATTTTTTTCAGCACCAAACCTATTCGAAAATTGACCACATAGTTGGAAGTAAAGCTCTCCTCAGCAAATGTAAAATAACAGAAATCGTAAAAAAGTGTGTCTCAGACCACAGTGCAATCAAACTAGAACTCAGGATGAAGAAAGTCACTCAAAGCTGCTCAACTACATGGAAACTGAACAACCTGCTCCTGAATGACTACTGGGTACATAACGAAATGAAGGCAGAAATAAAGATGTTCTTTGAAACCAATGACAACAAAGACACAACATACCAGAATCTCTGGGACACATTTAAAGCAGTGTAGAGGGAAATTTATAGCACTAAATGCCCATAGGAGGAAGCAGAAAACATCCAAAATTGACACCCTAACATTAGAATTAAAAGAGCTAGAAAAGCAAGAGCAAACACATTCAAAAGTTTGCAGAAGGCAAGAAATAACTAAAATCAGAGCAGTACTGAAGGAAATAGAGACACAAAAAACCCTTCAAAAAATTAATGAATCCAGGAGCTGGTTTTTTGAAAGGACCAAGAAAATTGATAGACCGCTAGCAAGACTAATAAAGAAAAAAAGAGAGAAGAATCAAATAGATGCAATAAAAAATGATAAAGGGGATACAATCTCCAATCCCACAGAAATACAAACTACCATCAGGGAATAATACAAACACCTCTATGCAAATAAACTAGAAAATCTAGAAGAAATGGATAAGTTCCTCGACACATACACCCTCCCAAGACTAAACCAGGAAGAAGTTGAATCTCTGAATAGACAAATAACAGGCTCTGAAATTGAGGCAATAATCAATAGCTTACCAACCAAAAAAATTCCAGGACCAGATGGATTCACATCCGAATTCTACCAGAGGTACAAGGAGGAACTGGCACCATTCCTTCTGAAACTATTCCAATCAATAGAAAAAGATGGAATCCTCCCTAAATCATTTTATTAGGCCAGTGTCATCCTGATACCAAAGCTGGGCAGAGACATAACAAAAAAAGAGAATTTTAGACCAATATCCTTGATGAACATTGATGCAAAAATCCTCAATAAAATACTAGCAAACCAGATAAAGCAGCACATCAAAAAGCTTATCCACCATGATCAAGTGGGCTTCATCCCTGGGATGCAAGGCTGGTTCAATATACACAAATCAATAAACATAATCCAGCATATAAACACAATGAAAGACAAAAACCACATGATTATCTCAATAGATACAGAAGAGTCCTTTGACAAAATTCAACAACCCTCCATGCTAAAAACTCTCAATAAATTAGGTATTGATGGGACGTATCTCATAATAATAAGAGCTATCTAAGACAAACCCACAGCCAATATCATACTGAATGGGCAAAACCTGGAAGCATTCCCTTTGAAAACTGACACAAGACAGGGATGCCCTCTCTCACCACTCCTATTCAACATAGAGTTGGAAGTTCTGGCCTGGGCAATTAGGCAGGAGAAGGAAATAAAGAGTATTCAATTAGGAAAAGAGGAAGTCAAATTGTCCCTGTTTGCAGATGACACAATTGTATATCTAGAAAACCCCATTGTCTCAGCCCAAAATCTCCTTAAGCTGATAAGAAACTTCTGCAAATTCTCAGGATACAAAATCAATGTACAAAAATCACAATCATTCTTATACACAAAAAACAGACTAACAGAGCCAAATCATGAGTGAATTCCCATTCACAATTGCTTCAAAGAGAATAAAATATCTAGGAATCCAACTTACAAGGGACATGAAAGACCTCTTCAAGGAGAACTACAAACCACTGCTCATTGAATTAAAAGAGGATAGAACCAAATGGAAGAACATTCCAAGCTCATGGGTAGGAAGAAAGACTATCGTGAAAATTGCCATTCTGCCCAAGGTAATTTATAGATTCAATGCCATCCCCATCAAGCTACCAATGACTTTCTTCACAGAATTGGAAAAACTACTTTAAAGTTCATATGGAACCAAAAAAGAGCCCTCATCGCCAAGTCAATCCTAAGCCAAAAGAGCAACCCTGGAGGCATCACGCTACCTGACTTCAAGCTATACTACAAGGCTACAGTAACCAAAACAGCATGGTACTGGTATCAAAACAGAGTCATATATCAGTGGAACAGAACAGAGCCCTCAGAAATAATGCCACATATATACAGCTCTCTGATCTTTGACAAACCTGAGAAAAACAAGCAATGGGGAAAGGATTCCCTATTTAATAAATGGTTCAGGGAAAACTGGCTAGCCATATGTAGAAAGCTGAAACTGGATCCCTTCCTTACACCTTATTCAAAAAATAATTCAACATGGATTAAAGACTTAAACATTAGACCTAAAACCATAAAAATCCCAGAAGAAAACCTAGGCATTACCATTCAGGACACAGGCATGGGCAAGGACTTCATGTCTAAAACACCAAAAGCAATGGCAACAAAAGGGAAAATTGACAAATGGGACCTAATTAAACTAAAGAGCTTCTGTACAGCAAAATAAACTACCATCAGAGTGAGCAGACAACCTACAAAATGGGAGAAAATTTTCGCAACCTACTCATCTGACAAAGGGCTAATATCCAGAATCTACTATGAACTCAAACAAATTTACAAGAAAAAAACAAACAACCCCATCAAAAAGTGGGCGAAGGACATGGACAGACACTTCTGAAAAGAAGACATTTATGCAGCGAAAAAACATGAAAAAATGCTCACCATCACTGGCCATCAGAGAAATGCAAATCAAAACCACAATGAGATACCATCTCACACCAGTTAGAATGGCAATCATTAAAAAGTCAGGAAACAACAGGTGCTGGAGAGGATGTGGAGAAATAGGAACACTTTTACACTGTTGGTGGAATTGTAAACTAGTTCAAACATTGTGGAAGTCGGTGTGGTGATTCCTCAAGGATCTATAACTAGAAATACCGTTTGACCCAGCCATCCCATTACTGGGTATATACCCAAAGGACTATAAATCATGCTGCTATAAAGACACATGAACAAGTATGTTTATTGCGGCACTATTCACAATAGCAAAGACTTGGAACCAACCCAAATGTCCAACATTGGATTAAGATAACGTGGCACATACACACCATGGAATACTATGCAGCCATAAAAAATGATGAGTTCATGTCCTTTTTAGGGACATGGATGAAATTGGAAATCATCATTCTCAGTAAACTATCCCAAGGACAGAAAACCAAACACTGCATGTTCTCAGTCATAGGTGGGAATTGAACAATGTGAACACACGGACACAGGAAGGTGAACATCACACTCTGGGGAACGTCGTCGGGTGGGCGGAGGCTGGAGGGATAACTTTAGAAGATATACCTAATGCTAAATGTCGAGTGCTAAATGGGTGCAGCACACCAGCATGACACATGTATACATATGTAACTAACCTGCACATTTTGCACATGTACCCTAAAACTTAAAGTATAATAATAATAAAAATATTCTAGAGAGTTAAGATAACCTCATTTTTTAAAATACTGAAAATGTAAAGGGTCCATATAAAAAGATGTGTTAAGTACATACTTCCTATTTTAATAATTCACTTGGTTTGCTCTTAAAATCTCTATGAGAGAAGTCCATATTTTACTCATGTCTTTTGGAAAGAGATTCAAAAGCAAAAGTAGCTGTGCTGTGAAATTTCTTAAAATTTGTGGGATTTATACAAGCTAAATTATTCAGTATTTTGTATTGTTATTACACTCATATATTGCCCAGAATATAAATACAGCAACCCAGCAACAGTAATTACATCAAAATTAAGCTAAATAGGTCTACAATCGTTTGATTTCCTTATTAGATAAATGAAGTTTTCATAGAGGAAATGCAAATTCAGATCAGGTTACATAAGTTTAACTATTATTTAAACCTTATATAAAATTAAATCTAACCCTCACAAGTGCAAATCTGTAAGGAATCACTGTCAGGAATCTACAGGACTTGGCTCGTATTTACATTCGACCCACACTTAGAAATTTCATAAATGATGAGATGCAGGCCAAGGGGATTCCTCAAAGGGCTCCACCCAAAAGGAAAGGAAAGAGAGTTAAACAGAGAATTACCACTTACGTATTTGTGGGTAATCAGCTTATTCCTCAGCCTCTAGACAGTGAGGAGGATGAAAAAATGGAAGAAGATAGCAAAGAAGAGGAAGAAAAAGATCACAGTGAAGCGATGAAGCCAGAGGAATAACCTCAAAATTTACTGAGAGAAAAAATCATGAAACTGCCCCTCCCTGAATCTTTAAAAGCTTACTTGACATATTTTAGAGACAAATAACTTAGATCAAAAAGAAAGAATGCCTACTGATAATTCCTTTAGTCCTGAAAATGTAGCATTTGTGAGGAGTTAAAAGAATTATTTCTTTCATCAGAGCAAATTATAGTGGAAAAAATATCACTTGTTACTCTCAGTAACTTAAATTATGTATTGAGTGAATAAAAGAATCCCTTTTATAAAATCTATTTTTCTTTAAATCTTGGAAAACTGTTGTTTTAGCTCAAAGTGATTTCAAAGTGGAATGCAACAGTGGTCAAGACTTGTGTACCATAAATTCTTTTCTGATTCCTTACGAATCTCGTTCATTTTCGTGTAGAATATGAGAGCGAAACTACAAAGAAACGCCCAGTGCATCACGGCCTGACGATGGTTTCCTGTTTCCTAAGACATGGGGAGCCTCCACTATGACCTGTTTCCAAAGAGGAAACTGGAAAGGAGAGCGAAAACACGATGCTGCTTTTCCACTATTCTCTGGAGGTTTCTGTGATCCCACAGAGCTCGGGAAACAAAGAGTCAAAATGGTCACGCTTTCAGGGGCTAGAGACACATGAGCAACAGGCCCCCTTGCAGAAGACAAACGAAAGTGGAACCCAAAACCATGTTTCAGTCGGCCTGAGGGTGACTCCTGTGTGGGCGGGACTATCCACCTCGCCCTCCTTTGCAGGCTCAACGTGGGGCTATCTCATCTGTGAACCATGTGGATGAAAAATGAACAATCACCCGAGTCTTGGCTCATTGCTCTCTGGGTAATTCGCTTATTCCTTTGGAGACGAAATTCGTCTGAATTGCTCCCAGATGAAGTAACCCACGCTGGCGATCCAGAGGGCCGGTGAGAGCCCCGCAGGCTGACGCGGCTGTGGGCAGAGCACTTAGCCTGCCCTGGGCACCCAACATTTTCCCGGAGTGCAAGTTCCTGCTGGTCCTGGAGGAAGAAGACCGCTTTTCTCTCTGCCTTCCCCTCTTTGTTTCTTGCTCCCACCCTCCCTCCCTCTTTCCCTCCGTGCCTCCCTCAGTTCCTCCCTTCCTCCCTCCCTCCCTCCTTCCCTCTCTCCTTCCTATCCCTCCAAACCTTCCAAGGTCCCTGGGTCCATCCGTTCTTTTCTCCCTCCATCGCTCCCTCCCTCTCTGTCTCCCTTCCTCTCTCCATCTCTGCCTGAGTTCCCTCCCGCGTATAAAGGGCAGCACCCCGGTTTGCGCGGGGTCTCGGGTCTGCATTTAGCTGTCAGGCACTCCACGGTGATTCCGAGGAAGCTGGCTGGGCAAGGGTAGGGGAGTGACTGTGGGGCGGGGAGACAGAGGTGGCGAGACGCGGAAAGAAGAGTAGGCTTGGCACCTGCCCAGGCCAGTGTTTCCCGGGATGGAGGTCTCCGCCCGCCCCACTGAAGGACGCGGCGGGGGCGCAAGAGGGAAAGGATGAGAGCTCCGCCTGAGCTGGTTAGAAAACCTAGGCTGCTGCCTGCTAACCCGCGCATGAGCAGTAGACAGTCCATCTTCCGGTGCCTGGAGGGGCCCTGGGATCCCCGGGATGCTCAGGAAAGAATGACAGCCCTCCTCTGAGTGGAGTCTCTCATGGGACCTGGAACTCAGCGATCCTAGGCAGGTCAGCTGGAAGGGAAGACATGCCTCTCCATACCGAGTCAGAGGTTCACCGCGAAAGAGAGGCCGCCACCCTGCCCCCACCCCGCCCCAACCCCGCATCCTAAAGCTTCTCCAGCAGAGCCCGGTGTTCTTCCTGGCTGAGGAGTGGTTCCAGCGGAGCGGGCTCTTCCACTTCCTTCAGCTTCCCCAGTGGCGCCGGATCTAGGAAAGGTTGTGCCTTTTGCTGAAACTCTGGGGTTGACAGGAGCTCATCTAACTGGCTGTAGGTGAGTGTAGACTAGCGCCCCGTCTCCTGGAGCAGTTGAGAGGTGCCTGGATGGCTTGCATCTGTGCTTGATCGGGAGGCGTCCGGGGTCGCTAGCTTCGGAGGTGGAGGTGCCCCGTCTTTGGTTTCCCACACTGCCCTGGCGACCTGGGGCTCCAGACCCACCGCGGACTCCAGTGGGACGTGGGTGGTGCAAACACACCTTGCCCCTGTGACTCAGCTTGAGGGGGCCCAAGCTGTCCCACTGAGCATGCGCCCAGCAGGCTGCCATGCTGCAGATCCTCGTCCTCCTGGCATTTGTTGGGGTGCGGAGGCCACCGAGGTGTCTGAGGGTGGGACAGTCCTACTTCCAGAGTAGCCAGGGAAGTGAACACAAAAATTCCCACGTGCAATGGCAGGTTGAGAGATTCCTTCTGACTGCACAGCCTGGCTGGGCTGGAGCTGGGTGATGGCCCTTGCTCCCTGGCTCACGAAAGCCCCCTGTGGGAGAGCCCCAGGCAAGCAGGGCGTGTGTGGTGCAGAAAGCCCTGTTCCCTACGCAGAGATGTGGGTGAACTCGATTGAGGAGGGAGGAGGATGACACCCACTGGGGGTGTTAATTAGTAACCACAGTGGCCTCAAAGAGCTCAAATGGAAGGAAGAATTGCACGTCTGTCACTTTAACTAAAGAGCTAGAAATGATTAAGCTTACTGAAGATGTAAAATTTTCATCGCTAGAGAGACGTCAACACTTGGCTTCAAAACTTCAAAGGATGTGCTGACTGTCTTTGAGGACCACTGCAGTTGGTGACTTTAAGTTACAGCCAATGCTCATTGACCACTCAGAAAATCTCAGGGCTCTTAAGAATTATTCAAAACCTATTCTTTCTGTGCTCTAGAAATGGAACATCACAGTCTGAGTGACAACACAACTGTTAACAGTATGTTTTACTGTATATTTTAATCCCACTATTGAGACCTACTGCTCAGAAAAAAAAAAAAAAAAAAAAAAAAAAAAAAAAACAAAAAACGAGTCCTTTAAAGGGATTGCTGCTTGGCCTGGTGCAGTGGCTCACACCTATAATCCCTGCACTTTGGGAGGCCGAGGTGGTTGGATCCCCTGAGGTCAGAAGTTGGAGACTAGCCTGGCGAAGATTATGAAACTCCATGTCTAATAAAAATACAAAAAAATTAGCCAGGCATGGTGGTGGTACTTGTAGTTTCAGCTACTTGGGAGGCTGACACAGAAGAATGGCTTGGACCCTGGAGGCGGAAGTTGCAGTGAGCCAAGACCACGCCACTGCCCTCCATCCTGGGCAACAAGAGGGAAACTATATAAAGGAGAAAAAAAATAAAAAGGAAAGAAAAGAAAAAAGGAAATAAGATTGCTGCTTATTAATAATTCTCCTAGCTACTCAGAAGCTTAGATGGAGATGTACTTGGAAATTAATGTTATGTTCATGGCTGCTAATACAATATCTATCCTTCAGCCTGTGGATCAAAGAGTGGTTTTGACTTTCAAGTGTTTTTATTAAATAATAAATGCATTTTGTAAAGGTATAGCTGTCATAGATAGTAATTTCTTTGATGAGTCTGGATAAACTGAATTGAAAACATTTTGGAAAGGTTTCACCATTAATCCCTTCATGATATTTCAAACTCCTCCCATGAATCACAAATGTCCTTAATAGCAAATGCCATTAAGAACATTTGTGTTTGATGGGAGGAGGTTGAAATATCAACATTAACAGGAGTTTGGAAGAAGTTGATTCCAGCCCTCATGGATGACTTTGAGGGCTCAGGATGTCAGTGGAGGAAGTCCCTACAGATGTGGTAGAAATCACATGACAATCAGAATTAGAATTAGGGCCTTAAGATGAGATTAAATTGCTGTAAACTCATGATGAATCTTGAACAAGTGGGGAGTTGCTTCTTATGGATGAGCAAAGAAAATATTTTCTTGAGATGGAATCTACTCCAGGTGGAGATGCTATGAACATTGTTGAAATAACAAAAAAGGATTTAGGATATTCCATAAACCTAGTGAATAAAGCAGCAGCAGGGTTTGAGAGGGTTTACTCCAATTTTGAAGGAAGTTCTACTGTGGATATAATGTTATCAAACAGCATCACATGCTACAGGGAAATCTTTTGTGAAAGGAACAAACTTCATTGTTTTAAGAAATTGACACAGGTACCCAAACTCAGCAGCCCCCATACTGATCAGTCATCAGCCATCAACATAGAGGAAAGACCCTCACTGTAGAGAAAAGAAAGAGAGATCAGACTGTTACTGTGTCTATATAGAAAGAAAAGACATAAGAGACTCCATTTTGAAAAAGACTTGTACTTTAAACAATTGCTTTGGTGAAATGTTGTTAATTTGTAGCTTTGCCCCAGCCGCTTTGCCTCAGCCACTTTGCCCCAGCCACTCAGACCCAACCTGGAGCTCACAAAAACATGCGTTGTTTGAAATCAAGGTTTAAGGGATCTAGGGCTGTACAGGACGTGCCTTGTTAACAAAATGTTTGCAAGCAGTATACTTGGTAAAAGTCATCGCCATTCTCTAATCTTAATAAACGAGGGGCAAAATGCACTGCAGAAAGCCACAGGGACCTCTGCACTTGAAAGTGGGATATTGTCCAAGGTTTCTCCCCATGTGAAATTCTGAAATATGGCCTCATGGGATGAGAAAGACATGACTGTCCCCCAGTCCGACACCAGTTAAGGGTCTGTACTGAGGTGGATTATTAAAACAGGAAAGCCTCTTGCAGTTGAGATACAGGAAGGCCACTGCCTCCTGCCTGCCCCTGGGAACTGAATGTCTCAGTATAAAACCCGATTGTACATTTGTTCAATTCTACGATAGGAGAAAATCCGCCCTATGATGGGAGGGCAGACATGTTTGCAGTAGTGTTGCTTTGTTATTCTTTACTCCACTGAGATGTTTGGGTGGAGAGAAACATAAATCTGGCTTACGTGCACATCCAGTCATAGTACCTTCCCTTGAACTTAATTGACATAGATTATTTTGCTCACACGTTTTTTGCTGACCTTCTCCTTATTATCACCCTGCTCTCTTACTACATTCCTTTTTGCGGAAATAATGAAAATAATAAGCAATAAAAACTTCTCCTTATTATCACCCTGCTCTCCTACTACATTCTTTTTGCTGAAATAATGAAAATAATAAGCAATAAAAACTTCTCCTTATTATCACCCTGCTCTCCTACTACATTCCTTTTTGCTCAAATAATTAAAATAATAAGCAATAAAAACTAAGGGAACTCAGAGGCCGGTGCCTGTGCAGGTCCTTGGTATGCTGAGTGCTGGTCTCCTGGGCCTACTATTGCTTCTCTATACTTTGTCTCTGTGTATTACTTATTTTCTCAGTCTCTCGTCCCACTTGACTAGAAATACCCACAAGTGTAGAGGAGCAGGTCACCCCTTCACTCACCAGCAAAAAGATTATGACTTGGTAAGGTTCAGATATTCATTAGTATTTTTCAGCAATGAGGTATTTTAAGTTAAGTTATGTACACGGATTTTTAGACATAATGTGATTACTAATTAATTAATAATTATTAAATACTCATTAGACTACAACACAGTTTAAGCATAACTTTTATAAGTACTGGGAAACAAAATGTTTATGTGACTAATTTGATTGTAACATTTGCCTTATTGTGGTTGTCTGGAACCAAACCTACACCATCTCTGAGTATTCTTGAAAGTTTTTGGTTGTTCTTTGTTTTGAGAAGGGGTTTTGCTCTGTCACCCAGGCCAGAGTGCAGTGGCATGATCATAGCTCACTGCAGCCTCAAACTGCTGGGTGAAGTGATTGTTCTACCACAGCCTCCTGAGTAGCTGGGACTACAGGCATGCTGCACTATGCTTGGATTTTTTTTTTTTTTTTTGAGACGGAGTCTCGCTCTTTAGCCCAGGCCAGAGTGTGGTGGCTCTATCTCGGCTCACTGCAAGCTGCGCTTCCCGTGTTCATACCATCCTCCTGCCTCAGCCTCCCGAGTAGCTGGGACTACAGGCGCCCACACCAGGCCCAGCTAATTTTCTGTATTTTTAATAGAGATGAGGTTTCACCGTGTTAGCCAGGATGGTCTCGATCTCCTGACCTCGTGATCCACCCGACTCAGCCTCCCAAAGTGCTGGGATGACAGGAATGAGCCACCGCACCCGGCCTTTCTTTTCTTTCTAGTGGCACAAGCCCCATGGAGTGTGGTGCGTCTGATCTACGATGCTTTTGAACAGTGTAGAAAGTGTTGCTGTCTGTATTTAATTTTTTCCTACATGTATGGCCGCGATGGATCACAAGATCAATAAGCCCTTCTCCTTATTCTACTTCCCTTTCTAGCAATGGAGAACTTTGATTGGATTTTTCCTGCCTACAGGCAGGAATGAGTCTGCTCTTTTCTTTTTTAAACCCGAGGGGACTGAGCCTGAGGGCCTGGAGCGCGGCCACCCTCCCCCAACCCCCAACTGGTGATTGTGGTGGTGGTGGTGGTGGTTTTGTGTTCCAGCTTCTGTTCTGTTGTTGTTGTTGTTGCTGCTGCTGCTGCTGGTGCTGTCGTCGTTGTTTTGGTATTTTACAGACTTAGGGGGTGTACCTGCTTGTTTGTTAGATCAGCATACTACTGCCTCTGGATGTAGAAGTGGACCTCCAGTGTATCCGATACCCACGTGGCGAACATTGTCTCTGACGGGCGATTTATTCATCCCTCGTCCCCCTGTTGTCCTCCTACTCCCTTTTGGAGTGTCTGTTATTTCCATCTTGATGACCGTGTGTGTACCCACTCTTTACCTCCCACTTTTAAGCAGAAGGCAGTTCACTGGGTACATACTTGCTTCCAGCTCTATCCATGTTGTGGGAAAAGACGTGAAATCACTCTTTTTTGTGCCTACACCATTAGAGAATTTTAACTTTCTTGGTGATTGTTTTTCTTTTTTCTTTTCTTTTCTTTCCTCCTCCTCCCCCTTTTTTTTTCATTTTTTTCAGCTGGGCTCTCCTACTTGTGTTGCTCAGTTGATCTGGTTGGTCTCCTGGCCTTGACACTTCTCCCGTCACATCCACCGCCTGGTTGTTGAAATGAGCATCTCTTGTAAAATGGAAAAGACAAAAAAAATTAAGAGAAGGACAAAAAGTATGGGGTGAACGTTTCTGTTGCCGCCTCCCAGGGTGTACCTTGGACCCGATAGGAGGGAGGGAGCTTGCCTGGGTGGGTTTTCTGTGCTAAATCCTCCCGGGGGCCTCCTTCCCTCTACCCCTTGTCCCTGTTTCTCCCCCAGCCAAGGCTCCCACCGCCGCTGTGGGATTTTCCGTGGGAGAGGTATGGGAGAGGACTGATGCACCTTCCAGATCTATATCCTGCCAGACGTCTCTGGCTCAGCGTCCCCCACCGGCTGCCTGCCACCTTCCAGAGAGCTCTGAGGCTGATGCCCCACCCCCCTTCATGTCCCACCACCCTCCCCAGCTGGCCTTTGCCTGGTGACACAAAGGGAACTGCGATGACGCTTTCTTTTTTCTTTTTTTAAAATTTTATTATTATTATACTTTAAGTTTTAGGGTACATGTGCACAACGTACAGGTTTGTTACATATGTATACGTGTGCCATGTTGTTGTGCTGCACCTATTAACTCGTCATTTAGAATTAGGTATATCTCTTAATGCTATCCTTCCCCCCTTCCCCCACCTCACAACAGTCCCCGGTGTGTGATGTTCCCCTTCCTGTGTCCATGTGTTCTCATTGTTCAATTTCCACCTATGAGTGAGAACATGAGGTGTTTGGTTTTTTTGTCCTTGCGATAGTTTGCTGTGAATGATGGTTTCCAGTTTCATCCATGTCCCTACAAAGGACATTAACTCATCATTTTTTATGGCTGCATAGTATTCCTTGGTGTGGAATCCTCCAGTGAAGACTTCCACCAGATGCCCCGGGTGGGCCGGATGGGATGAGACTGGACCACCCCGGACCATGCTGTTCTTGGGGGTATGTTGACCTACAGGGTGGACTGGCAGCCCCAGCATTGTAAACGGTGTCCAGGTATGGAAATGTCACATAGGATATCCTCTGTCCCGTCAGCCTGCCTTCAGCTTCCTCAGGCATGAAGACAACTTCCCATCAGAACCTCTTTTCTTTCCTTTCTCCACCATGCACATGAGATGCATGAGAGGGAGAAACAGCTCAATAGATACTGCTGACCTTCATTTGTGGAATCTTCAGTCATCTACACACAGACAGGTGAATAGACAGGTACCCAAATCAAACACCATTTCCGCGTTCTCATGGTGGGATTGGTCTCACTCTCTTTCTCACACACACACACAATTTCCACATCTAGTTCACAAACCACACTAATTTAACCTTTTCACAGTATGCAGTCTGAGTAAAACCCACCCCACCCTCCACCCGGCTGTTGACAAAACTCCTTCTCTACAATTTATAAAAAAGATCATCTGGGCCGGGCACAGTGGCTCACGCCTGTCATTCCAGCACTTTGGGAGGCCAAGGTGGGTTGATCACTTGAGGCCAGGAATTGAAGACCAGGCTGGCCAACATAGTGAAACCCCATCTGTATGAAAAATATAACAATTACCAGTTCTGGTGGCATAGGCTTTTAATCACAACTATTCAGGAGACTGAGGCAGGCGAGTTGCTTGAATTAGGGAGGCCAAGGTTGCAGTGAGCTGAAATCATGCCATGGCAATTATTGAGACAGAGCGATACTCTGTCTCAATAATAATTATAATATTATTATAAGATTAGTTTTGCGTGGTAATACCTGCCTGTAATCGCAGCTACTCGGGAGGCTGAGATAAGGAGAAGAACACTGTAGGCCCCACAGGTCGAGGCTTCAGTCAGCTGTATCCTGGGCAGTCACCAGTCAAGGAGATATGCCCCTCCCCGTTTTCTTTTCTTTTGTTTTTCTTCTCTTTTCTTCTCTATTCTCCTCCCTCCCTCCCTCCCTCCCTTTCTTTCTTTCTGTCTTTCTTTCTTTCTTTCTTTCTTCCTTTCTTTCTTTCTTCCTTCCTTCCTTCCTTCCTTTCCTGCCTGACTGCCTTCCAGCCTTTCTTCTTTCCTCCCTTCCTCCCTTCCTTCTTTCCTCCTGCCTCAGCCTCCCAAAGTGCTGGGATTACTGGCCTGAGGCACCATGCCTGCTTGTCCTAAAGAGACACCGTTTGAAAGTAAGACACAGACAGCGCCTTCCAGTGATCTGATTGATTGATTGACAGATTTAGAGGCAGCATCTCACTCTGTCACCCTGGCAGTGGTGCCATCATAACTCACTCACTGCAGCGTGGACACTCCTGGACTCAAGCGATCCTTCCACCTCAGCCTCCAGAGTAGAGTACCTGGGACCACAGGCATGCACCACTGTGCCCAGATAATTTTTATTTATTTATTTATTTTTTTCCCGAGACAGAGTTTCTCTCTGGTTGCCCAGACTGGAGTGCAATGGCATGATCTTGGCCCACCACAACCTCTGCCTCCTGGGTTCAAGCGATTCCCCTGCGTCAGCCTCCCCAGCAGCTGGGACTGCAGGCATGTGCCACCACGTCTGGCTGATTTGGTATTTTTAGTGTAGACGGGGCTTCTCCATGTTGATCAGGCTGGTCTTGAACTCCTGACCTCAGGTGATCTGCCTTCCCCGGCCTCCCGAAGTGCTGGGATGGCAGGCATGAGCCACCGAGCCTGGCCTTCATTTTTCAATGTTTTTCCACAGATAGGGTCTCATCACTTTGTTGCAACCCTTCTGACCCAGTGCCTCAAAGTGCTGGCGTGACAGGCGTGAGCCACTGCGCCTGGACTACGGGGAATGATTCACGACCACGACCACTGTACTGATTCTTTCTTTCTTTTTTCTTTCTTTCTTTCTTTCTTTCTTTCTTTCTTTCTTTCTTTCTTTCTTTCTTTCTTTCTTTCATTGATGATTTTTTTATTATTGATTGATTGATTGATTGATTTTGAGATGGAGTCTTACTCTGGGCGAGGTGAGGCGAGGCGAGGTTCAATGCTTTGGAAGCCGCAGCACCGCCTTCTGAAGCCCTATTCAAATGCACAAAGCCCTATTCCCTTCCTGGACTTGGAGCTGATGCCTTCCATTGCCTTGGGTTTCTCTCCATTCAGAAGCTTTTACAGGCACAACCCCACCTAGAGGCTGGCTACGGCTGAGGATTACGGGATGTGGTGGGGCTGGAAACTCTTTCCCCCATTGTTGCAAGCTCAGCCAAGATATCCCCCGACCCCCATCGCTTGCTCACCCTTTGAGATCCCCTCCTTCCACCACCTTGGAGACTGACCTCTTACTTTAATTTCTGTCTTTCTTTCTTTCCTGCGTTTGAGGAGTGTGTGCAGGAATGAGGGTGTGTAGGGGGAGGGGGCATGGGGTGGGGACAGAGGGGAACGTCCTAAGGGTCGATTTAGTGTCATGCCTCTTTCACCGCCACCACCGAAGATGAAAGCAAGAATCAGTTAAATACCGCGTGTTCTCATCCATAAGTGGGAACTTATAGATGAGAGATCTGCGTGGGCAGAACGAGGGACACGAGAGACGCGGGAGCCTACTTGAGGGAGAAGGGGTGGAAGGAGAGACAGCTTCAGGAGAAACCAAAACAAAACGAAACATGAAAACTGTCGAGTACTGCGCTCAGTGTCTGGGTGATGAAATCATCTGCACACTGAACCTCCCATCAGAAGTTTACCTATGTAACAATCTTGCACATGTATGTTTGAACAAGAAATGAAAGTTAGAGGAGAAAGAGAGAGAGAGGGAGAGAAGGAAGGAGAGAGAGAGAGAAGTGAAACGAAACACCACATCCTTGACCTGTGTCAGGGGGTTTCCTGCCTTTTGGGGGAACATTCAGCAATAATGTAGTATTTGGGCCTGTTCTTTCTTTTTTTCTTCATTTCTTTTTTTTGGACTGAGTCTCTCTCTCTCTGTCACACAGGCTGCGGTGCAGTGGCGCTCTCTTGGCTCACTGAAACCTCTGCTTTCCGGCTTCCAGTGATTCTTCTTCGGTAGCTGGGATTACAGACACGCAACATGACAGACGGCTTATTTTTCTATTTTTAGTGGAGATGGGTTTTCTCCATGTTGGCCGCGTTGGTATTGAACTCCTGACCTGAAGTGATTTGCCCTCCTGGGCCTCCCAAAGTGCTGGGCCGACAGGCCTGAGCCACAGGGATTTCAGCCTTTAAAAGCGCCGGCCCTGCCAACTTTCGCTTCGGCCCTTACACTCAGAATGACGTGTCCTCTCTGCCATAGGTTGACTCTTTGAGTCCCCTATGCCATTGCACTCCAGCCTGGGCAGCAAGAGCGAAACTCCATCCCCCCACCTTCCCGTGCAAAAAATAAATAAATAAATAAGTAAATAAATAAATAAATAAAATATCTACACATGACCTATAAGTGCGTGTTCCCATGAGTGATTTCTAATTAATGGCACTATACACTGAAAGCAGTGGCTCACGTCTGTCATCCCAGCACTTTGGGAGGCCGAGGTGGCTGGGTCATGAGGTCAGGAGTTCAACACCAGCCTAGTCAACATGGTGAAACCCGGTCTCTACTGAAAATGCGAAACTAAGTCGGGTGCGAAGAGGCAGGCACCTGTAATCCCAGCTACTCGGGAGGTTGAGGCAGGAGAATCACTTGAACCTGGCAGGCGGAAGTTGCAGTGACCCGGGATGGTGCCACTGCACTACAGCCTGGACGACAGAGTGAGATTCAGTCTCTAAATAAATAAATAGAAAGAAAGAAAAGAAAAGAAAGAAAAGAAAAGAGAAGAGAAGAAAAGAAAAAAAGAAAAGATAAGAAAACCAGAAAAGAAAGAGAAAATGAAAGAAAAGGCACTATATCGCTATTCGGCTAGGACCTTCTCTCTTTCTGTGTTTCTCTCTGTCTCTCTCTGTCTGTCTTTGTCTTTCTCTATCTGCCTCTTTCTCTGTCTGTCTCTTTCTTTCTCTCTATCTCTGTCTCTCTCTCTCTGCCTGTCTCACTGTGTCTGTCTTCTGTCTAACTCTCTTTCTCTGGCTGTCTATCTCTCTCTGTCTCCCTCCCTGTCTGTTTCTCTCTCTCTCTGTCTTTCTCTTTCTGTCTGTTTCTCTGTCTCTGTCTGTCTCTGTTTCTCTCTGTCTCTCTCTGTCTGTCTCTGTTTTTCTCTGTCTGTCTCTCTCTTTCTTTTTCTGAGTCTCTCTGTCTGTCTCTCTCACTCTCTTTCTCTGTGCCTATCTTTTCTTACTGTCTTTCTCTACCCGTCTGTCTCTCTCTCTGTCTGTCCCTCTTCCTCCCTTTCTGTCTCTCTCCATTTCTCTCTCACTCTCTGCCTGGCTGTCTCTCTTTCTTTCTGTTTCTGTCTCTCTGTCTCATCTCTGTCAGTCTCTCTTTCTGTCTGTCTCTGTCTCTCTCTGCCTGTCTCTCTCACTGTGTCTGTCTTCTGTCTTGCTCTCTTTCTCTGCCTCTCTGTCTCTCTCTCTGCCTGCATTTCTGTTCTCTCTCGCTCTGTCTCTCTTTCTGTCTGTTTCTCTCTGTCTGTCTCTTTCTCTGTCTGTCTGTCTCTCTCTCTCTTTTTTTTTTCACATGGAGTCTCACTGTGTTGCCAAGGCTAGAGTGCAGTGGCACCATCTCGGCTCACTGCAAACTCCACCACCCAGGTTCACGCCATTCTCCTGCCTCCCGAGTAACTGGGACTATAGGCGCCCGCCACCAAGCCCGACTAATTTTTTGTATTTTTAGTAAAGACGGGATTTCACCGAGTTAGCCAGTATGGTCTCGATCTCCTGACCTCGTGATCCACCCGCCTCAGCCTCCCAAAGTGCTGGGATGACAGGAATGAGCCACTGCGCCCGGCCTGTCTCTCTCTTTCTTTCTTTCCTCTCTCTCTCTGTGTGCCTATATTCTGTCTTACTCTCTTCTCTGCCTGTCGGTCTCTCTCTCTCTGTCTGTCTCTCTCCCTCCCTGTCTGTTTCTCTCTCTTTGTTTCTCTCACTCTCGCTCTCTCTGTCTCTCTCTCTTGCTGTTTCTCTCTGTCCGTCTCTGTCTGTGTCTTTCTCTGTCTGTCTCTCTCTTTCTTTCTCTCTGTCTCTGTCTCTCTCTCCCTCTGCCTGTCTCTCTCACTGTGTCTCTCTTCTGTCTTACTCTCTTTCTCTGCCTGCCTGTCTCTCTCTCCCCTTCTCTTTCTGTTTCTCTCTATATATCTCTCACTCTCTCCATCTCTCTCTGTCTGTTTCTCTCTGTCTCTGTCTTTCTCTGTCTGTCTCTGTCTCTCTCCCTCCCTGTCTGTCTGTTTCTGTCTCTGTCTCTATCTCTGTCTCTCTCTTTCTGTTTCTCTCTGTCCATCTCTCTCTTTCTCTGTCTGTCTCTTTCTCTGTCTGTCTCTCTCTTTCTCTCTGTCTCTTTCTCTCTCTCTCTGCCTGTCTCTCTCACTGTGTCTGTCTTCTATCTTACTCTCTTTCTCTGCCTGTCTGTCTGTCTGTCTCTCCCTCCCTTTCTCTTTCTCTCTGTCTCTCTCTTTCTGTTTCTCTCTGTCTGTCTCTGTGTGTCTGCCTGTTTCTCTCTTTCTCTGTCTCTCTCTCTGTTTCCTCTCTGTCTGTCTCTGTCTGTGTGTCTGTCTCTCTCTCTGTCTCTCTCCCTCCCTGTCTGTCTGTTTCTCTCTGTCTCTGTCTCTGTCTCTCTCTCTTTCTGTCTGTTTCTCTCTGTCTCTCTCTGTCCATCTCTGTCTTTCTATGTCTGTCTCTTTCTCTGTCAGTCTGTCAGATCCCCCATGACGGAGAGGGCCCTGCCCCTTCCACGAAAGTCAGAAGGGCCTGCTTAGAGAGGCCGAGAGGAATCCAGACAGACAGGGCTTGCTACGCTTCACCACCCGGTGTATGATTTTGGGAAGTCGAGGCCGGGTCCCCACTTGGATGGAAGGGGCATTTTCAGACTTTTCTCTCTTTCACGTGTGGCGCCCCTACTTCTCGTATTTCCCTGATAAGCTCCTTGACTCAAAAATACATGGTTAAGGCCGGGTGTGGTGGCTCACGTCTATCATCCCAGAACTTCCAGAGGCCGAGGCAGGGGATCACGTGAGGTTGGGAGTTCGAGACCAGCCCTGCCACCATGGTAAAACCCCATCTCTACCAGAAATACTAAACTGAGTCGGGCACGGTGGTGTATGCGCCTGTAATGCCAGCTACTCGGGAGGCTGAGGTGGGAGAATCACTTGAACCTGGGAGGCGGAGACTGCAGTGAGCCGAGATCGCGCCACTGCACTGCAGCCCGGGCTGTAGAGTGAGTAGGACTCGGTCTCTAAACAAATAAATAAATAAATAAATGAATAAATGCATTCTTTTCCATGCTGACTGACACTTGCAGGCATCGGTTGTCTTCGGGCATCATCTAGCGGCCACTGTTATTGAAAGTCTAGGTGACATGGAGGGATGTCTTGCTTACTTCACTGAGCTTGGACAACGGGTTTCTCTCTCTCCCTTCTGGAGGTCACTCCCTCTCTCCCTGGTTGACTAGGGAACCTCCGCCCTGGTGGGGGCCCTATTTTCCTTTGATCAGAGCTTTAGTTTTCTTTGTGTGTTGGTTCTTTCATGCACATAGACTCTTCTACTTGGGTTTTAAGAGGGGTCACTTTAATTTTCAAGTCGCCCCCTGGCTCCCCCCACTACCCACGTCCCTTTACCTTCATTTAGTGAGTCAGTTAGGCGGGTTCCCCCCAAAACCCCCACCCCCCGCCTCCCAACACCCTGCTTGGAAACCTTCCAGAGCCACCCTGGTGTGCCTCTGTCTTCTCTCCCCTTCCCCCACACCTTACCAGCGATCTCATTCTTGCCAGGCTGACATTTGCAATGGTGGGCATCAGGCCTCACTTAGTGGCCACCGTTTTTGAAGATGGGGGTGGCACGGTCCCACTTCCCTGGAGGGAGCTCGGGCCAATGGCATAGCCCTTGACCTGGGTGGGCAAGCGGGCGAATCTGCTGTTGTGGGGTTTTTTGCCCCACTTCCCTCCTCAGGCCTCCCTCCCTAGGAAAGCTTCACCATGGCTGGGTCTCCATCACCTTTTATCATGATGTTTTAGTTTCTCCGCCCTCCAGCCAGTATAGTTACACAATGGGAATGGCGTCACAGCTCTAGTATGGGCGTTCTTTGTATTTGCCCATAATAGAACCGTTTTCTGAAAACTAATACTTTGCTCACTTAAGATTTCCTGGGACGGTGACTTGGCCCGTGTTTGTTGTTTTGTTTTGTTCGTGTTTTTCCTTTTTTGTATGTATTTCTTTTCAGGTGAAGTAGAAATCCCCAATTTTCAGGAAGACGTATCTTTTCCCCAAGACATGTTAGCTGCTGTTTTCTCCTGTTGTTAACTAGTGCTTTTGTGAGTCTCTCAACGTGTAGTGAGAGCCGGTTGATGTTTACTTCAGAACATCTTATTTTCTTGAAATCCATAAGCCAATGCTGCTGCTGCTCTTGCTGCTGCTGCTGCTGCTCTTGTTGCTGTTGTTGTTGTTTTCAAAGCACACCCCGGCCACCCTTTACGGAATCAAAAGCGTTATAAAATATGTGTAATTATTTCCTGACCACGCCATTCCTCCTCCTCTCTCTGTCTCTCAGTCTCTCTTTCTCTGTCTCTCTCTCTCTGCCTGTCTATTTTTCTCTCTCTCTCTTTGCCTGTCTCTCTCACTGTGTCTGTCTTCTGTCTTACTCCCTTTTTTTGCCTTTCTGTCTCTCTCTCTCTGCCTGTCTGTCTGTCTCTCTTTCTCCCTGTCTGTCTGTTTCTCTCTGTCCGTCTCTGTCTTTATGTCTGTCTCTCTCTTTCTTTCTCTCTGTCTCTCTGTCTCTGTGTGTCTCTCTCTCTGTCTATCTCTCTCACGGTGTCTGTCTTCTTTCTTTCTTTCTCTGCCTGCCTCTCTCTCTCTTTCTCTCTCTGTCTCTCTCTGTCCATCTCATCTTTCTCTGTCTGTCTCTTTGTCTGTCTGTCTGTATCTCTCTTTCTTTCTTTTTCTCCCTGTCTCTGTCTCTCTCTCTCTGTCTCTCTCACTGTGTCTGTCTTCTGTCTTATTCTCTTTCTCTGGCTGTCTGTCAGTGTCTCTCTCTCTCTCCCCCTATCTGTCTGTCTCTCTCTCTCCCTGTCTGTCTGTTATTTCTCTCTCTTTGCCTGTCTGTCTCTCTGTCTCTGTCTCTCTGTCTATCTCTCTCTGTGTCTGTCTTCTGTCTTACTGTCTTTCTCTTCCTGTCTGTCTCTCTCTCCTTGTCTGTTTCTCTCCATCTCTGTCTCTGTCTGTCTCTCTCTCTGTCTGTTTCTGTCTCTCCCTCTGTCTGTCTCTTTCTCTCTCTGTCTCTTTCCCTCTCTGTCTCTTTCCCTCTGTCTGTCTGTCTCTTTCTTTCTCTCTGTCTCTCCAACTGTCTCTGTCTCTGTGTGTGTGTGTCTGCTTTCTGTCTTACTCTCTTTCTCTGCCTGTCTGTCTGCCTGTCAGTCTGTCTCTCTCTCTGTCTATCTCTCTCTCTTTCTGCCTCTGTCTCTTTTTCAGTTTCTCTCTGTCTCTTTCCATCTGTGTCTTTCTCTGGGTCTTTATCTCTCTGTCTCTCTGTGTCTTTCTCTCTTTGTGTATCTTTGTGTCTCTCTGTCTGTCTCTCTGTCTCTGTCTCTGTGTCTCTCTCTCTCTCTTGCTCACTCACTCTCTGGCTCTCTCTATCTCCCGCCATCTCTTTCTTGGAAAAATAAGTTCAAGTACATCTAATCTAATCCATTACCACGGCCTGAATTCTTAACTTTAGACATCCCAGATTTGATCTCCCTACAAAATGCTGTACAGAACTGGAGAGTTGATTTCTGGACTTGGATACCTCATAGATACTACATATTAATAAAGATCCAACCCTAAAATCTGGGGTTGCATCTAGCTCGACTGTCTCAAAAAATCATACCTCTGTTCACCTAGGATGCTGGGAGGGTTTTCTCAATGTGCATCTGTTCATGTCCTTCATGACCTATGACCAAGCCCTGTCCGTTCTGTCTGAATTATGTATCTGCAAACACTTCTCTCCATTTCCACAACTACCCATGGCCCATTTTGGAACCACTGGCTCTTTGAAAAAAAATCCCTGAAGTGGCTTTGGCTTTTTGGCTAGGAGGTCTAAACCTACTGAGAACTTTCCTGCCCAGGATTCTGTGTGAACAAAAGTGCTTCTGCTGGGAGCTGGGATCGTCGGTACCATGCTTGCTAGTGCTGGATGAGTCTCTGGAAGGATGCACGGGACTCCACAAAGCTGACCTGTCCCACCGAGGTCAAATGGATACTTCTGCAATGGCCCGAGGCCTCCAACTTACTTCACTGTCACCAACCGTTACCTTCAGCATCCTTGTGAGCCTGCCCAAGGCCCCGACTCCGGGGAGACTCCTGGGAGCCCGGCCTTCCTCGGCTAAAATCCAAAGGGATGGTGACTTCCACCCACAAGGTCCCCACTGAACTGCAAAGATGTGGAGCGTAGGTCAGAGAGGGGACCAGGAGGGGAGACGTCCTGACAGGCAATGAGTTCCCTAGGCTCTGGCCACCCCACTCACGTCCCATTTACTGGGCACCCATGGGACACCACCGCTTTATCCCCTCCTCTGTCCACAGCCGCCCCAACCCCACCCCACAACCCAGGCACACACGCTGGAGGTTACAAAACCACACGGCCTGAATAGAGCCTGACGGAGTGAGAGCTCATTTCACGAAGTGGGGGGGTGGGTTGGGGTGGGGTGGGGTGGGGGTTGGGGGTCTGTAGAGAGCCCGATTCTCCCTCGTGGGTGGCTACAGGATACAAATGAATATCGCTTCTTGGGCAGAGGGGCTTCTTTAGGCCGTCACGTTTGCAGGACTGTCTCTCAAACCCTTCCTTGAGGCCACAAAATAGATTCCACTCCACCCATCAATGTTTCCCCGGGTGCTGAATGTATCCTGTCAAGAGACTTGAGCCTGACACTTTGAGTTAAACAACTTTATTGGCTTTCTGTGTTTGCTTCTGAGAGGGAGTCTTGCTCTGTCCCCCCATGGCTGGAGTACAGTGGCATGATCTCAGCTCACTGCAACCTCTGTCTCCTGGGTTAGAGTGATTCTCCTGCCTCAGCACCACCACACCTGGCTCATTTTTTTATTTTTAGTAGACACAGGATTTGACCCTGTTTCATTGGTTTTTACTGGAGATTCTAGATTTGAGTCACACCTCATTGTGTGCCATATAAAGACTTCTTTTTTTTTTTTTAAAGCACAATATATCTGCTTTATTTGAGTGGTTTTGTATATCGTTATAATTGTGTTATAGATGAAGAAAAGGTATTAAACATGGCGCTAATGACAGTAAAAGTGAAAAGAAAAGAAAGGCTATCTATTTTGTAGATAGAATAAAGTTGCTCAGTATTTAGAGTTACCTAAATACGTCAGCATTTAAACTCCTCCTACTAAAAGCATGCCAGTCTGAATAATCCTCCTTGAAACACAATTTTTGATATGGTTAATGTTTTTAAGTATGTGACTCCTGCAGAATAGCTGGACAGACAATACACATTTAAAAAAGAACAGCACAAGGATCCACCAGACTTGGGAAAAAATCAAAAACAACACAAGCCTTATGAAGAACTGAGTTCTTAAAATATTATGGAGAACATGGCTATTGGAAGAGATGGCAATATTGGCAAGTTGATTGTTACATTGGTCAGCAATAGCTAGCACTATTTTTTTGGCAATCTTTCAGGCACTGCAACTACTACTGCAAAATGATATATAGTCCATTAAACAACATAATCACAAATCAAAAAATATTTTAGTAATATAATGCTTCAGATTTAGAAGCAAATCAAGTGTTAAAATTCAACTGCTATAATAACTAAACCCAAAGATAATCGTATCTGACAAAAAAGCTTCCGCAGAGTTACTACTTCAGAATTATACTTTCTCTTGATGTTTATTTTATTTTATTTTATTTTATTTTATTTTTATTTTATTTTTTTCTTGATATGGCGTCTCACTCTGTCGCCCAGACTGGAGTGCAATGGCATAATCTTGGCTCACTGCAACCTCCACTTCCCAGGTTTAAGTGATTATCCTTCCTCAGCCGCCTGAGTAGTTGGGACTACAGGCGCCTGACACCATGCCCAGCTAATTTTTATACTTTTAATATAGGTGGGGTTTCACAATATGGTCTCGATCTCTTGACGTTGTGATCTGCCCGCCTTGGCCTCCCAAAGTTCTGGGATGACTGGCATGAGCCACCATGCCGGGCATTTTCTTGATATTTAAACTTTTAAGTCAGTCCAGAGAAATACGATAAATGTCAACATTAAGTATGGTGTTGAGGCAGAAGTAGGACCAAACTTTTTCATATGTTATTCAGTTGATAGCAATATGACCTGGGTAGTAATTTCCTATGTGTCTACTTATACACAAATACGAAAAAGTAAAACAGAGATACTGCTAAATAAAGGATACATTAAGTTCTTAATAGTAACTTAATAAACTGGAACATTGTCAAAAAGCACCTAGTGAACTTTTTCAGTGTTTTTTTCTATTATCCAATAAGTGAATTAGGCTATTCCTTTCCAATTTCCCAAGCACTTTTTGTCCCAATCACCATTTCTGTGTTCGAAGAAAAAGTAACAAATCAAGTAACAAAACTAAACAAGCAAAAAAAAAAACACAACTACAGTATCTGCAAAAGTTTTGTAGAAGACTGAAACTGTTGAGTATAAGCATCTCGTATTCTATTGTCATTAGTTAACTGAAGAGTTTGTTAAAGACATACATTTCATAAAAAAAGTTAGTTTGAAGTTATTGACCAGTATGTACCATTCCTAAGTATTAGTAACCAAATTCATGACAATAAAGAGCTATCTAACAAGAAAAATTAGTGACTACCAGCACCATCAACAAGACTTTGTCTTTACAATTCATTACCACTTACCATGCATTGTAATGTCTAGGATTGACTCTGATAGCGTTTCAAAAACAAGCTAACGCTGTGTCCAATTCTTCAGTTAAGACAAACTCTCGCCCTAATAAAGTATAGGCATAAGCATAATTTGGATCCACTTGGATAGCTCTCTGGAGGAATTTAATTGCAATATCGTGTTCCCGTTGCAGACTGAAACAGTTCCCTGCAGCACACCAGGCCTCTGGAGAATTTTTATCCATGTCTGTTAAGTCTTTTGATAGAAATGAAAGAGCGACATTTTTTGAAGATGCCAAAGTGTTTTAGAGTAGATTTCCATGCCTTCGAATCTATAATTCTCAATCCTTCTAACCTCTGAGAATATTCTTTCAGCTTGCATGTACTCTGAAAGTTCAAAATAGGACCTTCCAATTTGGCACAGTACCCAACCAGTATTGTGGTGGTGAGAAGGTAGATGGCTCAAAATATTTATAGCTTCTTTGCAGTGGTATGAACATAAAGCTAAATAACGTTTCCCACTTTCATGAAGAAGGCTCATTAAGCCTTCTTCTGCTGCTTTTTGTAGATTAAAATCCTGAATCTGTGGTGTGATTGTGGATATTTCCTCTTCTGAATTGATGGAAGAGTCCAATTTTGTAATTTCCAGGTTTTCATTTATATTAGATTGAGTTATTCCTCCTTTATTAGTTTTACTTTTTGTTTTTCTGTTTGGGATTTTAGGTAGAAACTTCATTTTTAATTTCTTCCTATTCTCCTTGGTTGTCGAACTGTCACTAGTAAAGAGTCATGAACTTCTTTGATGCAGTGCATTTGGGGGAGATGTCATAGTGGGGCTCATTACCTGAGGTGTTATAGTTATTTATGGACCAGAAATTTCTGTTAGTGAAAGAATTGGAGTTACCTCTCGGCCATTTCCATTCTGCGAGAAGACAGACTTTGCTCCAGTTTGGCCAATTCTGGCAACAGACTTTTTTGAAGGGGCTCCGGTGGATGGCACATCAATTACAGAAGGTGTATTAGTGTAGTTTTGTAAATAAGATCCATCTCCAGGACTTGGGGTTTCTAATGGCAAAATCCCAAAACTTGGGGTAAATGGACTAAGAGCTGCTGGTCCTGTTAATAAACTTCGACCAGTTTTTGGTTTATTTTGAACCTGTTTAGATAATATGGAATTTCCTGTTCCCAGTGGGATAGTTTCAGGTGAAATTACAGCTGAATCAATAAAAGACACAGGGGAATCTGTATTCAAGGAGTACTTTGAATTGGAAGATTCTAAATTGACTCTGTTTAATTCAGTTGTGTCCTGGGGTGTTTCCATAAGAATGGTCTCAGGCTGTCTGTGACATAAACTGTGATTAGGTACTTGTGTTGTGCAAGAGTTGGGCAGACAGTTGCTAAAGTTCTGTAAAGATGTGAATTTAAATGTTTGGTCAGGATCTCGCTTTTCACCTATTTCACGTAATGATTCAAAGGGATACCAGAGGAAAGGATTTAAACCAAGTCTCTTTTGGTAACATTCTTATCCTTTGGCAAGCTGATCTGTCTTGCAATATACACGTCCCAACAATGGAAGGGGAAAGCAAACTGAATCACCAAACTCAGTAACAATATCATCATGTTTTCTGCTTATTAAACACTCCAACAGATAACATTTGTTCCCAGTCTGCAAGCTTACTGAGATCAACACAACATTTTGCAAGCAGGTATTTGCATTGCGGTGTAGGACAACTGTGTCTTTTCAAGAGTCTATATGCTTTATAGGCCTTTCCTGGGAGGTAAGAACAGGTCGCCATTAAAAACAAGGCTTCTTCTGAGTGTACTTCTGCATAAAGGCGTTCTGTGAGGAAAACCCCATCTCGGTAAGCATAGTGGTTTAGTGCTTGCCATATAGCAGCCTGGAAGGGTTCCTGCAGCACTGTCATCCTCGAGGCAAAGGCCCAATTTCTGCAGTGCCTCAGGAAACCCCCACCCCACCCACCACCCTCCCCCCTGTAGTGGCTCCGGCCCGGCCAGCCTCGGCTCATTTAAATTCACCAGTTACCGGGGGATGGGGGTGGCCGAGCCAGAATGACTTCTTTATCCTGCGGACTCTGGAAAGCCTGGCCCCTTGTGATCCATTGCAAAGCGAAAGTCACCTCATGTTTGGGAAACAGATCCAATCCCAAGTTCAGTGGAGGGATGTGGCATGTAGGACGAAGGACTCTCTTCCTTCTGATTTGGTCTGCACAGCGGGGCCTAGGGCTGGAGTCCTCTCTGTGAGGACGGCTGACTCCCTCTACTTTGGGTTCCATTGGCCCCACCCTGGGACATGGGCCTTGGCAGATTCTGGCCCTTCCTGGCCTTTAAATTGCTGTCAGAAACCCCATCTCGTGTTCGGATGCCCCAAATAACTGTGGCTCACGCCTCTCTGGAAACATTGGAAATCTCTCCTCTACACATGGTCACCTAAAACCCCAGGAGCTCGGGACACACGTCTGCCATCCACCTCACCGCTTTCGGGAGAGAATGCTGAGAGTCTCTTGCCAACTCTCTCTTGACTTGAGTTCTTCATGGGTGTGAGGTTAAGACGTAGTGAGACCAGATGTATTAACCCAGGCCGGGTGCTGGTGGCTCACGCCTGTAACCCCAACACTTTGGGAGGCCGAGGCTGTAGGATCCCTTGAGGAATAGCCTAACCCTGGGGAGGTTGAGGCTGCAGTGTGTGAGCCATAATGGTGTAATTTGGATCCAGCAGTTTTCTAAACAGTCATTTTGTAGAATCTGCAAAGAGATATTTCTGAGCCCATTGAGGCCTACGGTGAAAAGGGAAATATTTTCAAATAAAAAGAAAACAGAAGCTTTCTGAGAAACTTCTTTTTGATGTGTGTATTCATCTCACCATGTTGAAACATTTTTATTGAGCAGTTTGGAAACAGTCTTTTTGTAAAATCTGCAAAGGGATATTTCTTAGCCATTTGAGACCTAAGGTGAAAAAGAGATATCTTCACATAAAAACTAGACAGAAGCATTCTGAGAAAGTTCTTTCTGATGTGTGCATTCATCTCACAGAGCTGAACCTTTCTTTTGTTTGAGCAGTTTGGAAACAGTCTTTTTTTAAAATATGCAAATGGATATTTGTGAGCCCTTCACAGCCTACGATGAAACAGGAAATACCTTGACATAAAAACTAGACAGAATCTTTCTGAGAAAATGCTTTGCAATGTGTGCTTTCATCTCACAGAGTTGAACTTTTCTTTTGATTGAGCAGTTTCTAAGCAGTCTTTTTGTAGAATCCGGAAATGGATATTTGCAGTGCTTTTAAGCCTATGGTGAAAACGGAAATATTTTCACAAAAACACTAAAAAGCAGCTTTCTGAGAATCTTCTTTGTGATGCCTGGATTCATATCACAGAGCAGAACCTTTCTTTTGATTGAGCAGATTGGAAACAGTATTTTTGTACAATCTGCAAATGGATATTTCTGAGCCGTTTGATGCCTGTAGTGAAAAAGAATTATCTTCACATAAAAACTAGACAGAATCATTCTGAGAAAGTTCTTCCTGATGTGTGCATTCATCTCACAGAGTTGAACCTTTCTTTTCATGGAGCAGTTTGGAAACAGTCTTTTTGTAGTATCTGCAGAGGGATAATTGTGAATGCTTTAAGGACTATGGTGAAAAAGGAAATATCTTCACAAAAAAACCAGACAGAAGCATTCTGAGAAACTTCTTTTTTATGTGTGCATTCATCTCACACAGATGAATCTTTCTTTTCATTGAGCAGTATGGAAAGAGTCTTTTGGTTCAATCTGCAAAGGGATATTTCTGAGCAGTTTGAGGCCTATGGTGAAAAAGTAATATCTTCACATAAAAACTAGACAGAAGCATTCTGAGAAACTTCTTTTTTATGTGTGCATTCACCTCACAGGGTTGAAACTTTCGTTTCGTTGAGAAGTTCAGAAACACTCTTTTTGTAGAATCTGAAAGGGATATTTTTGAGTCCATTGAGGCCTGTGGTGAAATAGGAAATATCATTACATAAAAACTAGACAGAAGCTTTCTGAGAAACTTCTTTGTGATGTGTGCTTTCATCTCACAGAGTTGAGCCTATCTTTTGATTTAGCAGATTGGAAACAGTCCTTTTGTTGTATCTGCAGAGGGATATTTGTGAACGGTTTGAGGCCTATGGTGAAAAAAGAAATACCTTCACATACAAAGTAGACAGAAGCATTCTGGGAAACTTCTCTGTGATGTGTGCATTCAACTCACAGAGGTGAACCTTTCTTTAGATTGAGCAGTTTGGAAACAGTTCTTTTTTAGAATCTGCAAAGGGATATTTCTGAGCCCATTGAGGCCTAGGATGAAAAAGAAATATCTTCACATAAAACTGGATAGATGCATTCTGAGAAACTTCTTTGTGATGTGTCCATTCATCTCACAGAGTTGAACCTTTCTTTGGATTGAGCAGTTTGGAAACAGTCTTTTTGAAGAATCTGCAAAAAATATTTGTGAGCTCTTTATGGCCTACGGTGAAATAGGAAATATCTTCACATAAAAACTAGACAGAAGCTTTCTGAGAAACTACTTTGTGATACGTGCTTTCATCTCACAGAGTTGAACTTTCTTTTGAATGAGCAGTTTGGAAACACTTTTTGTAGAGTCTGTAAATGGATATTTGGAGCACTTTGAGACCCATGGTGAGAAAGGAAATATTTTCACATAAAAACCAGACAGGAGCATTCTGTGAAACTTCTTTGTGATGGGTGTATTCATCTCACAGAGTTGAACATTTCTTTGGATGCAGCAGTTTGGAAACAGTCTCTTTGTAGTATCTGCAGAGGGATATTCATGAGCAGTTTATGACCTATGGTTAAAAAGGTTATATCTTCACAAAAAAACCTCGACAGATGCGTTGTGAGAAACATCTTTGAGATGTATGCATTCAACTCACAGAGTTGAACCTTTCTTTGGATTAAGCAGTTTTCTAAACAGTCCTTTTGTAGAATCTGCAAAGGGATATTTCTGAGCCCATTGAGGCCTATGGTGAAAAACGATATATCTTCACATGAATGCTAAACAGAAGCTTTCTGAGAAACTTCTTTGTGATGTGTGCATTCATCTCACAGTGTTGAAACTTTCTTTTGATTGAGCAGTTTGGAAACAGTCTTTTTATCCAAGCTGCAAAGGGATATTTCTGAGCCTTTTGAGGCCTATGGTGAAAGAGAAATATCTTCACTTAAAAACTAGACAGAAACATTCTGAGAAATTTCTTTGTGATGTGTGCATTCATCACACATATTTGAACCTCTCTTTTGATTGAGCAGTTTGGAAACAGTCTTTTTTTAGAATATGCAAAAGGATATTTGTGAGCCTTTATAGGCCTATGGTGAAATAGGGAAAATCTTCAAATAAAAACTGGACAGAAACTTTCTGAGAAACTTATTTGTCATGTGTGCCTTCATCTCACAGAATTGAACTTTTCTTTTGATTGAGTAGGTTGGAAACAGTCTTTTTGTAGAATCTGCAAATGGATATTTGCAACGTTTTATGCCTATGGTGAACAGGAAATATTTTCACATAAAAACTAGACAGACGCATTCTGAGAAACTTCTTTGTGATGTGTGCATTCATGTCACAGGGTTGAAACTTTCCTTGGATTAAGCAGTTTGGAAAGAGTCCTTTTGTAGTATCTGCAAAGGGATATTTGTGAGCCCATTGAGGCCTACGGTGAAATAGGAAATGTCTTCACTTAAAAACTAGACAAAAGTTTCTGAAAATCTTCTTTGTACTGTGTGCTTTCATCTCAAAGAGTTGAACCTCTCTTTTGATTGAGCAGTTTGGAAACACTCTTTTTGTAGAATCTGCAAAGGGATATTTGGAGTGCTTTGAGGCCTATGGTGAAAAAGGAAATATCTGCACATAAAAACTAGACAGAAACTTCTGAGAAACTTCTTTGTGATGCGTGCTTTCATCTCAGATTTGGACCTTCCTTTTCATTGAGCAGTTTGGCAACAAGTCATTTTGTAGAATCTGCAAAGGGATATTTGTGAGCAGTTTGATGCCTATGGTGAGAAAGTAAATACCTTCACATAATACCTGAACAGAAGTATTTTGAGAAAACTCTTTGTGATGCTTACATTCATGTCACTGAGTTGAAACATTCTGTTCATTGGGCAGTGTGGAAACATACTTTTTGTGCAATCTGCAAAGGAATATCTCTTTGTGGTTTGAGACCTATGGTGAAAAAGTAATATCTTCACATAAAAACAAGAGAGAAGCATTCTGAGAAACTAATTTTTTATGTGTGCATTCATCTCACAGAATTGAACCTTTCCTTTGATGAAGCAGTTCGGAAAGAGTTTTTTGTAGAATCTGAAAAGGGATAGTTGCGATCCCTTTGAGGCCTAAGGTGAAATAGGAAATATCTTCACATAAAAACTAGACAGAAACTTTCTGAGAAACTTCTTTGTGACGTGGGCTTTCATCTCAAAGATTTGAAACTTTATTTTGATTGAGCAGTTTGGAAAGACTCTTTTTCTAGTATCTGCAGAGGGCTATTAATGAGCAGACTGAGGTCTATAGTGAAAAAGGAAATGGCTTCTCAAAAAAACTAGACAGAAGCATTACGAGAGACTTCTATGTAATGTGTGCATTGATCTCACCAAGTTAAATCTTTCTTTTGATTGATCTGTTTGGAAACACGCTTTTTTGTAGCATCTGCAAGTGTATACTTCTGAGCCCTTTGAGGCCTATTTTGAAATATGAAATATCTTCACATATAAACTAGACAGAAGGTTTCTAAGAAACTTCTTTGTGACGTGTGCTTTCACTTCACAGAGTAGAAACTTTCTTTTGATTGAGCAGATTGGAAACACTCTTTTTGTAGAATCTGCAAGTGGATATTTGGAGCCCTTAGATGCTCATGGTGAAAAAGGAAATATCTTCACAAAAAACTAAACAGAAGTTTTCTGAGAAACTTCTTTGGGATGTGTGCATTCATCCCACACATTTGAACACTTCTTTTGCTTGCTATGGTGAAAAAGGAAACTTCTTCACATAAAACTATACAAAAGCATTCTGAGAAACTTCTTTGTGATGTGTGCTTTCATCTCACAGAGTTTAACCTTTCTTTTCATTTTGCAGTTTGGAAACAGTCTTTTTGTAGAATCTGCAAAGGGATGTTTGTGAGCAGTTTGAGTCCTATGGTGAAAAAGGAAATACCTTCACATAAAAACCAGACAGAAGCTTTTTGAGAAACTTCTTTGTGATGTTTGCATTCATCTCCCAGAGTTGAATCTTCCCTTTCATTGAGCTGTTTAGAAACAATCTTTTTGCACAATATGTAAAGAGATATTTCTGAGTGGTTTGAGGCCTATGGTGAAAAAGAAATATCTTCACATAAAAATCAGACAGAAGCATTCCAGGAAACTTCTCTGTGATGTGTGCATTCATCCCACAGATTTGAAACTTTCATTTCATTCAGTAGTTTGGAAAGAATGTTTTCATAGAAACTGCAAAGGGATATTTCTGAGCCCTTTGAGACTTATAATGAAATAGGAAATATCTTCACATAAAAACTAGACAGAAGATTTTTGAGAAACTTCTTTGTGATGCTTGCGAACCTTCTTTTTGATTGAGCAGTTTCGAAACAGTCCTTTTGTAGAATCTGCAAAGGGATATTTCTGAGCCCTTTGAGTCCTATAGTGAAATAGAAAATGTCTTCAAATAATAACTAGACAGAAGCATTCTGAGAAACTTCTTTGTGATGTGTGCTTTCATTTCACAGAGTTGAACGTTTCCTTTGATTGAGCAGTTTGGAAACACTCTTTTTGTAGAATCGGTAAATGGATATTTGGAGCGCTTTGAGGCATAAGGTGAAAAAGGAAATATCTGTACCTAAAAACTGGACAGAAACTTTCTGAGAAACTTCTTTGTGATGCGTGCTTTCATCTCACAGATTTGAACATTTCTTTTCATTGAGCAGTTTGGGAACAAGTCATTGTATAGAATCTGCAAATGTATATTTGTGAGCTGTTTGATGCCTATGTTGAAAAAGTAAATATTCACATAAAAACCAGACAGAAACTTTTAGAGATAACATTTTGTGATGTTTGCATTCATATCAAAGAGTTGAACCTTTCTGTTCATTGAAGAATTTGGAAACATTCTTTTTGTGCAATCTGCAAAGGAATATTTCAGAGTGGTTTCAGGCCTGTGGTGAAAAAGAAATATCTTCACATAAAAACTAGCCAGAAGCATTCTGAGAAACTTCTTTTTCATCTGTGCATTCACCTCACAGAGTTGATCCTTTCTTTTCGTTGAGCAGTTTGGAAACAGTCTTCTTGTAGTATCTGCAAATTGATATTTGTGATCCCCTTTAGGCCTATGGAGAAATAGGAAATATCTTCACATAAATACTAGACAGAATCTTTCTGAGAAACTTCTTTGTGATGTGTGCTTTCATCCTACACAGTTGAACCTTTCTTTTGATTGATCACTTTGGAAACAGTCTTTTTGAAGAGTCTACAAATGGATATTTGGGGAGCTTTGAGGCCTAAGGTCAAAAAGGAAATATATTCACATAAAAACTAGACAGAAGCACTTTGAGAAACTTCTTTGTGGTGTGGGCTTTCATTTCAGAGAGCTGAATCTTTCTTTTGTTTGAGCAGGTTGGAAATAGTCTTTTTGTAAAATGTGCAAAGGGATATTTCTGAGCCATTTGAGGTCTATGGTGAAAACGAAATATCTGTACATAAAAAGTAGACAGAAGCATTCTGAAAAAGTTCTTTGTGATGTGTCCATTCATGTCGCAGAGTCGAACCTTTCTTTTGATTGAGCAGTTTGGAAACAGTCGTTTTGTAGAATCTGCAAAGAGATATTTGTGAGCTCTTTATGGCCTGTGATGAAATACGAAATATCTGCACATAAAAACTAGACAGAAGATTTCTGAGAAACTTCTTTGTGATGTGTGCTTTCTTCTCACAGTACTGAACCTTTCTTTTGTTTGAGCAGTTTGGAAAGTCTTTTTGCAGAATCTGCTAATGGATATTTGGAGCTATTTGAGGCCCATGGTGAAAAAGGAAGAATCTTCACATAAAAACTAGACAGAAGATTTCTGAGAAACTTCTTTGTGATGTGTCAATTCATGTCACAGAATTCAACCTTTCTTTCAATTGAGCAGTTTGGAAACAGTCTTTTGTAGAAGCTGCAAAGGGAAATTTCTTAGCCTTTTGTGGCTTATGGTGAAAAAGAAATATCTTCACATAAAAACTAGACAGAAGCTTTCTGAGAAACTTCTTTGTGATGTGCCCATTCATCTCACAGAGTTAAACTTTTCTTTTGATTTAGCAGTTTGGAACATGTATTTTCTTAGAATCTGCAAATGGATATTTGTGAGCCCCTTATGGCCTATGTTGAAATATGAAATATCTTCACATAACAACTAGATAGAAGCTTTCTGAGAAACTTCTTTGTGATGTGCACTTTCCTCTCACAGAGTTGAACCCTTCTTTTTATGGGGTGGTTTGGAAACAGTCTTTTTGTAGAATCTGCAAATGGATATTTGGAGCGTTTTGAGGCCTATAGTGGAAAAGGAAATATCTTCACATAAAAACTAGACAGTAGCTTTTTGAGAAAACTATTTGTGACATTTCCATTCATCTCTAATAGTTGACCATTTCTTTTCATTGAGCAGTTTGGAAACAGTCTTTTTGTACAAACTGCAAAGGGATATTTTAGAGTGGTTTGAGGCAAATGGTGAAAAATAAATATCTTCACATGAAAACTAGACAGAAGCATTTTGAGAAACTTCTTTGTGATGTGTGCATTCATCTCACAAATTTGAACGTTTCTTTTGATTTAGCAATTTGGAGAAAGTCTCTTGGAAGTATAAGCGGTGTTATATTTGTGAGCAGTTTAAGGCCTATTGTGCAAAAGGAAATACCTTCATATAAAAAGTAAACAGAAGCTTTCTGAGAAACTTCTTTGTGATGTGTGCTTTTGTCTCACAAAGTTTCACCTTTCTTTTGATTGAGAAGTTTGCAAACATTCTTTTTGTAGAATCTGCAAATGGATATTTGGAACAATTTGAGTCCTATGGTGAAAAAGGGAATATGTTCACATAAAAACTAGACAGAAGAATTCTGAGAAACTTCTTTGTGATGAGTCCATTCATCTCACAGAATTGAAACTTTCTTTGATGGATCAGTTTGGAAACAGTCTTTTTGTAGTATCTGCAGAGGGATATTTTTGAGTGGTTTAAAGACTATAGTGAAAAAGGAAATATCTTCACAAAATAACTAGACAGAAGCATTTTGGGAAACTTCTTTGTGATGTGTGCATTCATCTCACAATGTTGAACGTTTCTTTTGATTTAGCAATTTGGAGAAAGTCTCTTGGAAGTATAAGCGGAGTTATATTTGTGAGCAGTTTGAGGCCTATGGTGCCAAAGGAAATACCTTCATATAAAAAGTAGACAGAAGCTTTCTGAGAAACTTTTTTGTGATGCGTGCTTTTGTCTCACAGAGTTGCGCCTAACTTTTGATTGAGCAGTTTGGAAACATTCTTTTTGTAGGATCTGCAAATGGATATTTGGAGCAATTTGAGTCCTACGGTGAAAAAGGAAATATGTTCACATAAAAACTAGACAGAAGAATTCTGAGAAACTTCTTTGTGATGAGTCCATTCATCTCACAGAGTTGAAACTTTCTTTGATGGACCAGTTTGGAAATAGTCTTTTTGTAGTATCTGCAGAGGGATATTTTTGAGCGGTTTAAAGACTATGGTGAAAAAGGAAATATCTTCACATAATAACTAGACAGAAGTATTCTGAGAAACTTCTTTGTGATGTGTGTGTTCATCTCACAGAGTTGAACCTTTCTTTTGATTGAGCACTTTGGAAACAGTCTTTTTGTAGAACCTTCAAAGGAATATTTGTGAGCCCTTTATGGCCTCAGGTGAAATGGAAATATCTTCACATACAAACTAGAAAAAAGCTGAGTAACTTCTTTGTCATGTGTGCTTTCATCTCAGAGAGTTAAAAATTTGTTTTGATTGATCAGTTTGGAAACAGTCTTTTTGTAGAATCTGCAAATGGATATTAGGATCACTTTGAGGCCTATGTTGAGAAAGGAAATATCTTCACATAAAAACAAGACAGAAGATTTCTGAGAAACTTCTTTGTTATATGTGCATTCATCTCACAGGGTTGAACCTTTCTTTTGATTGAGCAGTTTGGAAACAGTCTTTTTGTAGAATCTACAAAGGGATATTTCTGAACGGTTTTATGCCTATGGTGAAAAAGAAATATCTTCACATAAAAACTGGACAGAAGCATTATGAGAAATTAATTTATTGTTTCTGCATTCGTCTCACAGAGTTGAAACTTTCGTTTCATGGAGCAGTTTGAAAACTGTCTTTTTGTAGAGTCTGCAAAGGGATATTTGTGAGCCATGTGAGGCTTATATTGAAATAGAAAATATCTTCACAAAACAAGTAGACAGAAGCATTATGGGAAACTTCTTTGTGATGTGTGCTTTCATCTCTCAGATTTGAATCTTTCTTTTCATTGAACAGTGTGGAAACTCTCTTTTTGTAGATTCTGCAAAAGGATATTTGGAGGGCTTTGAGGCCTACGGTGAAAAAGGAAATATTTTCACTTAAAAACTAAACAGAAGCTTTCTGAAAAACTTCTTTGTGATGTGCATATTCATGTCACAGAATTGAAACTTTCTTTTCATTGAGCAGTTTGGAAACCATCTTTTCGTACAATCTGCAAAGGGATATTTCTGAGTGGTTTGAGGTCTATGGTGAAAAAGAAATATCTTAGCATAAAAACTACACAGAGGCATTCTGAGAAACTTCTTTTTCATGTGTGCATTCATCTCCCAGAGTTGAACATTTCTTTTCATTGAGAAGTTAAGAAACAGTCTTTCTGTAGAATCTGCGAAAGGATATATGTGAGTCCATTGAGGGCCATGGTGAAATAGGAAATATCTTCATAGAAAAACTAGACAGAAGCATTCTGAGAAACTTCTTTGTGATATTTGTATTCATCTCACAGAGTTGAAACTTTCTTTTGATTGATCCGTTTGGAAACAGTCTTTTTGAAGAATCTGCAAATGGATATTTGGAGCACTTTGTGGCTTGTGGTGAAAAACTAAATATCTTCACATAAAATCTAGTGAGAAGCTTTCTGAAGAACGTCTTTGTGATGTGTGCTTTTATCCCACAGAGTTGAACTTTCTTTTCATTGAGCAGTTTGGAAGCAGTCTTTTTGTATTATATGCAGAGTGATATTTGGGTGCGGTTTAAGGCCTATGGTGAAAAAGTAAATATCTTCACATAAAAACTAGACAGAAGCATTCTGAGAAAGTTCCTTGTGATGTGTACATTCATCACACAGAGTTGAAAATTTCTTTTGATTGAGAAGTTTGGAAACAGTCTTTATGTCCAATCTGCAAAGGGATATTTCTTAGACGTTTGAGGCCTATGGTGAAACAGAAATACCTTCACATAAAAACTAGACAGAAGCTTTCTGAGAAACTGCCTTGTTATGCATCCATTAATCTCATACAGTTGAAATTTTCTTTTGATGGAGCAGTTTGGAAAGAGTCTTTTTGTAGATTCTGTAAAGGGATATTTGTTATCCCTTTATGGCCTAAGGTGAAATAGGAAATATCTTCAACTGAAAACTAGACAGAAGCTTTCTGAGAAATTTATTTGTGATGTGTGCATTCATCACACAGAGCTGAATGTTTCTTTTGATTGAGCAGTTTGTAAACAGTCTTTTTAAAGATTCTGCCAAAGGATATTTGTGAGCCGTTTCAGGCTTATGGTGAAAATGGAAATATCCACTAATAAAATCTGGACAGAATCTTTCTGTGACACTTCTTTGTGATAAGTGCATTCATCTCACAGAGTTGAACCATTATTTTCATTGAGCAGTTTGGAAACAGTCTTTTTGTAGAATTTCCAAAGGGATATTTTAAGTGATTTATGGCTTAAAGTGAAAAAGGGAACATCAACAAATAAAATCTAGACAGAAGCTTACTGAGACACTTTTTTGTGATGCGAGCATTCATCTCACAGGGTTGAAACTTTCTTTTGAGTGAGGAGTTTGTAAATTGTTTTTCTGTAGAATCTGCAAAGGGATATTTTTAAGCAGTTTATGGCTTATGGTGAAAAAGGAAATATCCACAAATAAAATCTAGACGGAAGATTTCTGAGACACTTTTTTTTATGTGAGCATTCATATCACAGTGTTGAAACTTTCTTTTGATTGAACAGTTTGTAAAGTGTCTTTTTGGAAAATCTGCAAAGGGATATTTGTGAGCAGTTTGAGGCCTAAGGTGAGAAAGTAAATATATTCAGGTAAAAACTTGACAGAATCTTTCTGAGAAACTTCTTTGTGATGTCAGCAAGCATCTCACAGTTTGGAACTGATCTTTTGATTGAGCAGTTAGGCAACAGTCTTTTTGTAAAATCTGCAAAGGGACATTTGTGAAAGCTTTGAGGCTAAAGGTGAAAAAGGAAATACATTCACATAAAAGCAAGACAGAAGCTTTCTGAGAAACCTCTATTTGATGAGTGCATTCATCTCAAGAGTTGAACCTTTCTTTTAATTGAGCAGTTTGGAAATAGTCTTTTTGTAGAATCTTCAAAATGATATTTGTGAACGATTTGAGGCTTATGGTGAAAAAGGAAATATCTTCACATAAAAAATAGACAGCAACTTTCTGAGAAGCTTTTTTGTGATGTGTGCATTCATCTCACAGATTTCAACATTGCTGTTGATTGAGCAGTTTGGAAACGGTCTTTTTGTAGATTCTGCAAAGGGATATTTGTGAGCAGTTTGAGGCTTATGGTGAAAAAGGAAATATCTACAAATAAAATCTACACAGAAACTTTCTGAGAAACTTCTTTGTCATGTGTGCATTCATTTCACAGAGTTGAACTTTTCTTTTGTTTGAGCAGTTTGGAAATCATCTTTTTGGAGCAACTCCAAAGGGATATTTTTGAGTGTCTTAAGGCATATGGTGAGAAAGTAAATATATTCACATAAAAACTAGACAGAAAATTTCTGAGAAACTTATTTGTGATGTGTGCCTTCATGTCACAGAGTTGAACCATTCTCTTGATTGAGCAGTTTGGAAACAGTCTTTTTGTAGAATCTGCAAAGGGATATTTGTGAGTGATAGGAGGCCTATGGTGACAAAGGAAATATCTTCACATAAAAACCAGACAGAAGATTTCTGAGAAACCTCTTTGTGACGTGTGCATTCATCTCTCAGAGTTGAACCTTTCTTTTCATTGAGCAGTTTGTAAACACACTTTTTGTAGAATCTGAAAACTGATATTTCTGAAGGCTTTGAAGCTTATGGTGAAAAAGGAAACATCAGCCCATAACAACTAGACAGAAGCTTTCTGAGAAACTTCTTTGTGGTGTGTGCATTTACCTCACAGATATGAACCTGCCTTTTGATTGAGAAGTTTGGAAACCGTCTTCTTGTAGAATCTGCAAAGAGAAATTTGAGAGAGCTTTGAGGTCTATGGTGAAAAAGGAAATATCTTCACATAAAAACTAGATAGAAGCTTTCTGAGAAACTTTTTTGTGATGTGTGCATTTGTCTCACAGAGTTGAACCTTTCTTTTGATTGAGAAGTTTTGAATCAATCTTGTTGTAGGATCTGCAAAGGGATATTTGCGATCCATTTTTGGCCTACAGTGAAAAAGGAAATGTCTTCACATAAAAACTAGGCAAAACTATCTTAAGAAACTTCTTTGTAATGTGTGCATTCATCTCACAGAGTGGAACTTTTCTTCTGGTTGAGCAGTTTGGAAGCAGGCTTTTTGAATAATCTGCAGAGGTATATATGTAGGAGGTTTGACATCTATGGTGAAAAATGAAATGTCTTCACATAAAAGCTAGACAGAATCTTTCTGAGAAACTTCTTTGTGATGTGTGCATTCATCACACAGAGTTGAAACTTTCTTTTGATTGAGCAGTTTGTAAACGGTCTTTTTGTAGATTCTGCCAAAGGATTTTTGTGAGCCCTTTCAGGCTTATTGTGAAAAAGGAAATATCCACTAATAAAATCTGGACAGAATCTTTCTGTGAAACTTCTTTGTGATGGGTGCATTCATCTCATGGGTTTGAACCTTTCTTTTGATTGAGCATTTTGGAAACAGTCTTTTGGTAGAATCTGCAAAGTGATATTTCTGGGCACTTTGAGGCATATGGTGAGAAAGGAAATATATTCACATGAAAACTAAACAGAATCTTTCTGAGAAACTTCTTTGGTGTGTATGCATTCATCTCACGGATTTGAAGCTTCCTTTTGATTCAGAATTTTAGGAGCAGTTTTTTTATAGAATCTGCATAGGGATAATTGTGAAAATGTTGGGGCATATGGTGAAAAAGGTAATGTATTCACAAAAAAAAACTATGGAGAAGCATTCTGAGAAACTTCTTTGTGATGTGTGCATTCATCTCACAGAGTTGAACCTGTCTTTTGATTGAGCTGTTTGGAAACGTCTCTTTGGAGAATCTGCAAAAATATATTTGTGAGCAGTTTGAGGCCTAAGGTGAAAAAGGAAATATCCACAAATAAAAGCTAGAAAGAAACTTTCTGTGAAACTTCTTTATGCTGTGTGCATGCATCTCACAGAGTTGAAACGCTCTTTTGATTGAGTAGTTTGGGAGGTTTTTGTATAATCTGCAAAGTGGTATTTGTGAACAATTTGAGGTTTATGGTGAAAAAAGAAACATCCTCACAAAAAAACTAGACAGAAATTTTCTGAGAAACTTCTTTGTGATGTGTGCATTCATCTCACAGAGTTGAAGCTTCCTTTTGATTGATCCGTTTGGAAGCATTCTTTTTGTAGAATCTGCATAGTGATATTTGTGAACCCTTTGAGGCCCATGGTGAAAAAGGAAATATCTTCATACAAAAACTAGACAGAAGCATTCTGAGAAACTTCGTCATGTTTTGTGCTTTCATCTCACCGAGTTGAACCTTTCTTTTCATTGAGCAGTTTGAAAACAGTCTTTATGTAGAATCCGCATAGGGACATTTGTGAGTGATTTGAGGCCTATGGTGAAAAAGGAAATATCTTCACATAAAAACTAGACCGAAGCATTCCGAGAAACTTCTTTGGGATGTGTGCATTCAGCTCACAGTGTTGAACCCCTTTTTAGATTGAGCAGGTTGGAAACAGTGTTTCTATAGAATCTGCAAAGGGATATCTGTGAGCCCTTCGATGCCTATGGTGAAAAAGGAAATAGTCACAAATAATATCTTGACAGAAGCTCTCTGAGAAATTTCTTTGTGATGTGTGCAGTCATCTCACAGAGTTGAATCTTCCTTTCGATTGAGTAGTTTGGAAACAGTCTTTTTGTAGAATCTGCATAGGGATATTTGTGAGCCCATTGAGGCCTTTGTTGAAAAAGGAATTATCTTCACATGAAAACTAGACAGAAGCTTTTTGAGAAACTTCTTTGTGATGTGTGTGTTCATCTCACAGAGTTGAAACACTCTTTTGATTGAGTAGTTTGGAAACAGTCTTTTTTAGAAACTGCAAGGAATAATTGTGAGCAATTTGAAACCTATGGTGAAAAAGGAGTTATCTACAAATAAAATCTAAACAGAAGCTTTCTGAGAAACTTCTTGGTGATCTGTGCATTCATCTCACATAGTTGACCTTTTGTTTTGATTGAGAAGTTTTTAAATAGTCTTTTTGTACAATCTGCAAAGAGATATCTGTGAATGCTTTCAGGCTTATGGTGGAAAAGGAAATATCTTCACCTAAACCTATAAAAAAGCTTTCTGAGAAACTTCTTTAGGATGTGTGCATTCATCTCACAGAGTTGAACATTTGTTTTGATTCACCAGTTCAAAAACAGTATTTTTGTAGAATCTGTAAGGAGACATTTTTGAGCTCTTTGAGGCCTATAGTGTAAAAGGAAATATCTTTACATAAAAACTATACAGAAGTTTTCAAAGAAACTTCTCTGAGATGTGTGCATTCATCTCACAGAGTTGAACCTTTGTTTTGATTGAGCAGTTTGGGAAGAGTCTTTTTCTATAATCTGTAAAGGGATATTTGAAGGCGTTTTGAGGCATATGGTGAAAAAGGAAATACCTTCACATAAAAAGTAGACAGAAGGTATCTGAGAAACTTCCTTGTGATGTGTGCACTCATCTCACAGAGTTGAAACTTTCTTTTGACTTATCAGGTTGGAAACAGTATTTTTGTAGAATGTGCAGAGGGATATTTATGAGTGGTTTGAGGTCTGCAGTAAAAAAGGAAATATTTTCACATAAAACCTACAGAGAAGCATTCTGAGAAACTTCTTCATGATGTGCACATTCGTCTCAGAGAGTTGAACTTTTCTTTTCATTTGGGCAGTTTGGAAACCGTCTTTTTGTAGAATCTGCAAAGTGATATGTTTCAGTGGTTTGAGTCCTATGGTGAAAACGGAAATATTGAAAAATGAAACGTAGACAGCAGCTTTCTGAAAAACTTCTTTGTGATGTATGCATTCGTCTCACAGGGTTGAAACTTTCTTTTGATTGCGCAGTTTGGAAACAGTCTTTTCATAGAACCTGCAAGTGATATTTGTGAAGGCTTTGAGGCTTATGGTGAAAAAGGAAATATCTTCACATAAAAACTAGACTCATGTTTTCTTGGAAACTTCTTTGTGATGGGTGTATGCATCTCAAAGAGTTGAATCTTTCTTTTGATTGAGCAGTTTGGAAACAGTCTTTTTGGAGAATCTGCAAAGGGCTGTTTTTGAGTGGTTTGAGGCATGTGGTGAAAAAGGAAATATCTTCATATAAAAACTAGACAGAAGTATTCTGAGAAACCATTTTGTGATGTGTGCATTCATCTCACAGAGTTGAATTTTCTTTCATTGAGTAGTTTGGAAGCCGTCTTTTTGTAGAATATGCAAAGGGATATTTGTGAGCTTTTTGAGGCCTGTTGTAAAAAAGGAAATATCCACAAATAAAATCTAGACAGAAGCCTTCTGAGAAAATTCTTTGTGATGTGTGCATTCATCACACAGAGTTGAATCTTTCTTTTGATTGAGCAGTTTGGAAACAGTCCTTTTGTAGAATCTACAAAGGGTTATTTATGAGCAGTTTGAGGTCTATGGTGAAAAAAGGAATATCGACAAACAAGAACTAGACAGAAACTTTCTGAGAAACTTCTCTGTGATGTGTGCATTCAACTCACAGACTAGAAAGCTTTCTTTGATTAAGCAGTTTGGAAACAATCTTTTTGTAGAATCTGCAAAGGGACGTATGTAGGTGATTTCAGGTCTATGGTGAAAATGGAAATATCTTCACATAAAAACTAGACAGAAGCTTTCTGAGAAAATTCTTTGTGATGTCCTCATTCATTTCACAGATTTGAAGTGTTCTTTTCATTGACGAGTTTGGATGGAGTCTTTTTGTAGAACCTGCTTTGTGATATTTGTGAGCTCTTTGAAGCCTATGGTGAAAAAAGAAATATCTTCACACAAAAACTAGACAGAAGCTTTCTGAGATACTTCGTTGTGATGTGTGCATTCATCTCGAAGAGTTGAAACTGTCTTTGGATTGAGCAGTTTTGAAACAGTCCTTTCTCACAGAGTGGAAACTTTCTTTGAGCCGTTTGGAAACAGTCTTTTTGTAGAATCTGCAAAGGGATATATATAGGCAGTTTGAGGTCTATGGTGAAAAGGGAAACATCTTCACATAAAAACTAACTGCTCAATGGGAGGAAACTTTTACTTCTGTGTGATGAATGCACATGTCAGAAAGGAGTTACTCAGAAAATTTCTTTATACTTTTTATGTGAAGATATTTCCTTTTTCACCATATGCCTCAACGTGCTCCCAGATATCCCTTTGCAAATTCTATGAAAAGAATGTTTCCAAACTGCTCAATAAACAGAGTGGTTCAACACTGTGAGATGAATGTGCACACCACAAAGAAGTTTCTCAGAAAACCTCCTTCTCGTTTTTATGTGAAGATATTCCCTTTTTGAACATAGTCCTCAATGCACTCCCACATATGCCTTTGCAGAATCTACAAAAAGACTTTCCAAACTGCTCAATCAAAAGAAAGCTTCAACTCTGTTAGATGAATGCACACATCAGAAAGTAGTTTCTCAGCAAGCTTCTCACTAGTTTTTATGTGAAGATAGTCCCTTTTTCAATGTGGGCCTTAAAGCACTCAAAAATAACCATTTGTAGATTCTAGAATAACAGAGTTTACAAACTGCTCAATGAAAAGAAATATTTACCTCTGTGAGATGAATACACATATCTTAAAGCAGCTTCTCAGAATGCTTCTTTCTAGTTTTTATGTGAAGATATTTCTTTTTTCACCATAGGCCTCAATGCGCTCCTAAATATCCCTTTGCAGTTTGAACCAAAAGGATTGTTTTCAAACTGCTCAATCTGAAGAATGTTTCAACTCTGTGAGATGAATGCACACATCATGAAGAAGTTTCTCAGAAACTTTCTTTATAGTTTTTCTTTGAAGATATTTCCTTTTTATCACCTCAAAGCTCTCACAAATGTCCCTTTGCAGATTCTACAAAAAGACTGTTTCCAAACCACTCAATAAAAAGAATTATTGAACACAGTGAGATGAATGGACACAACTCAAAGAAGCTTCTCAGAAACCTTCAGTCTAGTTTTTATGTGAATATATATCCTTTTTCACCATAGGCCTCAAAGTGCTCCAAATATCCATTTGCAGATTCTACAAAAAGACTGTTTACAAACTGCTCAACCAAAACAAAGTTTTAACTCTGTGTGATGAATGCACACATCACAAGGAAGTTTCTCAGAATGCTTCTGTCTATATTTTAAGTGAAGATACTTGCTTTTTCACCGCTGGCCTCAAAGTGCTCACAAATATCCCTTTACAGATTCTACAAAAATACTTTTACCAAATTGCTCAATCAAAAGAAAGGTTCAACTCTGTGAGATGTATGCACACCACAAAGAGGTTTCTCAGAAAGCTTCTCTCTAGTTTTTATGTGAAGATATTTCCTTTTTCACCATAAGCCTCAAAAGGTTCACAAATATCCCTTTGCAGATTCTACAAAAAGACTCTTCACACACTGCTCAATCAAAAGAATGGTTCAACTCTGTGAGATGAATGCTCACATCACCAGAATGCTTCTCAGAAAGCTTCTGAATAGTTTTTATGTGAAGATATTTCCTTTTTCACCATATGCTTCAAGGGGTCATAAATATCACTTTGGAGATTTTACAAGAAAAGAGTTTCAAATCTTCTCAATGAAAAGAAACAGAAACATCTGGGAGATGAGTGCACATATCACAAAGCAGTTTCTCAGAAACATTCTTTCTAGTTTTCATGTGAAGGTATTTCCTTTTTCACCACTGGATGCAAAGTGCTCAAAATTGTTTCTTTGCAGATTCTACAAAAAGTCTGTTTCCACACTGCTCATCAAAAGAAAGTTTCAACTCTGTGAGATGAATGCACGTGTCAAAAAGAAGTTTCTCAGAAAGCTTCTATTAAGTTTTTATGTGAATGTTTCCTTTTTAACCACAGGCCTCAATGCCCTCACAAATATCTCTTTGCAGATTCTGCAAAAAGACTGTTTCCAAACTGCTCAATAAAAATAATTATTGAACTTTGTGAGATGAATGCACACACCTCAAAGAAGTTTCTCAGAAACCTTCAGTCTAGTTTTTCTGTGAATATAATTCCTTTTTCACCATAGGCCTCAAAGTGCTCCAAATAGCCTTTTGCAGGTTCTACAAAAAGACTGTTTCCAAACTGCTCAAAGAAAAGAAAGTTTCAAATCTGTGAGATGAATGCACACATCACTAAGAATTTTCACAGGAGGCTTCTGTCTAATTTTTATATGAAGACATTTCCTTTTTCACCATAGGCCTCCATCTGCTCACAAATATCCCTTAGCAGATTTTACAAGAAAAGAATTTCCAGACTGATCAAAGAAAACAAATGTTTTCCTCTGTGAGATGAATGCACACATCACAAAACTCTTTCTCAGAAACCTTCTTTATACTTTTTATGTGATATTTCTTTTTTCTCCCTAGGACTCAAAGCACTCAAAAATATCCCTTTGCAGATTCTACAAAAAGATTGTTTCCAAACTGCTCCATCAAAAAAATAGTTCAACTCCATGAGATGAATGTATACATCACAAAGAATTTTATCAGAAGCCTTCTTTATAGTTTTTATTTGAAGGTATTTCCTTTTTCACCATAAGCCTCAAATTGCTCAGCAATATCCCTTTGCAGATTCTGCAAAAAGGCGTCTTCCCAACTGCTCAACCAAATAAATGTTTGAACTCTGTGAGATGGATGCACACATCACAAAGAGGTTTCTCAGAAATCTTCTGTCCATTGTTTATGTGAAGATATTTCCTTTTTCACCATAGCACTCAAAGTCCTGAAAAATATCCCTTGCAGATTCTACAAAAAGGCAGTTTCCAGACTGCTCAATCAAAATAATGGTTGAACTCTGTGAGATGATTGCACACATCACAAAGAAGCCACTAAGAAAGCTTCTGTCTAGTTTTTATGTGAAGATATTTTCTTTTTCACCATAGGCCGCAAAGCACTCACAAATATCCCTTTGAAGATTCTTCAAGAACAGAGTTTCCAGACTAATCAGAGAAAATAAACATTTACCTCTGTGAGATCAATGCACACATCACAAAGCTGTTTCTAAGAAACCTTCTTTATACCTTTTATATGAATACATTTCCTTTTTTACCATTGTCCTCAAAATGCTCATAAATATCCCTTTGCAGATTCCACAAACAGATAGTTTCCATACTGCTCAATCAAAAGTAAGTTTCATCTTTGTGAGATGAATTCCCACATCACAAAGACGTTTCTCGGAAAGCCTCTCTCTAATTTTTATGTGAAGATATTTCTTTTCTCACCACAGGCCTCAAAGGACTCATAAATATCCCTTTGCAGACTCTACAAGAACAGTTTCCAGACTGATCAGAGAAAAGAAAAGTTTACCTCTGTGAGATGAATGCTTACATCACAAAGCTGTTTCTGAGAAACCTTGTTTATACTTTTTATGTGAATATGTTTCCTTTTTCACCATAGGCTTCAAAGCACTCATAAATATCCCTTTGCAGATTCTACAAAAAGACTGTTTTCAAACTGTTCAATCAAAAGAGTGGTTGAGCTCTATGAGATGAATGCACACATCACAAAGAAGTTTCTTGGGAAGCTTCTGTCTAGTTTTTATGTGAAGATATTTCCTATTTCATCATAAGCCTCAAAGCTCTCAAAAATATGCCTTAACAGCTTCTGCAAAAATACTGTATCCAAATTGCTCAACCCAATGAAAGGTTCAGGTCTGTGAGATGAATGCACACATCTCAAGGTGTTTTCTCAGAAAGCTTCTCTCTAGTTTTCATGTGAAAATATTTCCTTTTTCACCATAGGCATCAAAGCATCACAAATATCCCTTTGCAGATTCTACCAAAATACTGTTTAGAAACTGCTCAATCAAAAGAATGTTTCAATTCTGTGAGATGAATTCTCGCATCTCCAAGATGTTTCACAGAAAGCTTCTGTCCAGTTTTTACATGAAGATAATTCCTTTTTCACCATAGGCCTCAAAGCGCTGACAAATATCCATTTGCAGATTTTACAAGAACAGAATGTCCAATCTGCTCAATGAAGAGAAATGGTTAACTCTGTGGGATGAAATCAAACATCACAAAGCAGTTTCTCTGAAATATTCTGTCTAGTATTTATGTAAAGATAATTCCTTTTTCAACATAGGACACAAAGTGCTAACTAATAACCATTTGGAAACTCTACAAAATACTGTTTCCAAACTGCTCATCAAAAGAAAGATTCACCTCTCTGGGATGAATACATATATCAAAAAGATGTTTCTCAGAAAGCTTCTATCTTGTTTTTATGTGAACGTGTTTCCTTTTTCACCACGGGCCTCAAAGTGCTCAAAAGTATCCCTTTGCAGATCCTAAAAACAGACTGTTTCCAAATTGCTGAGTCAAAGGAATGGTTCAACTCTGTGAGAAGAATGCACACATCACAAAGAGGTTGTTCACAAACCTTCTTTATAGTTTTTCTGTGAAGATATTTCCTTTTAACCATAGACCTCAAAGCACTCACAAATATACCTTTGCAGATTCTACAAACAGACGGTTTCCCAACTGTTCAATCAAAAGAATTGTTGAAATCTGTGAGATGAATGCATACATCCAAGGCAGTTTCTCAGAATTCTTTAGTCTAGTTTTTATGTGGACATATTTTCTCTTTCACCATAGGCCTCAAAGTGCTCAGAAATATCCCTTTGCAGATTCCACAAAAAGATGTTTCCAAACTGCTCAATCAAAAGAAAGTTTCAATTCCGTGAAATGAATGCACACATCACTAAGAAGTTTCTCAGTAGGCTTCTGTCTTGTTTTTATGTGAAGACAATTCCTTTTTCACCATAAGACTCTATGCACTCACAAATATCCCTTAGCAGATTCTAAAAACACAGAGTTTCCCAACTGATAAAAGAAAAGAATCATTTACCTCTGTGAGATGAACGAAGACATCACAAAACAGTTTCTCAGAAAACTTCTTTATAGTTTTCTTTGAAGATAATTATTTTTCTGCATAGGCCTCAAAGTGCTCAAAAATATCCATTTGCAGATTCTGTAAAAATACCATTTCCAAACTGCTCAATCAAAAGAGAAGTTCAAATCTGTGAGATGAATGCACATATCTGAAAGAAGTATCTGAGAAACTTTCTTTTTATTTTGTATGTGAAAATATTTCCTTTGTCAACATAGGCCTCAAAGTGCTCAAAAATACCCCTTTTCAGATTGTACAAGAACAGATTTTCCAGACTGAACAGAGAAAATAAACCCTTACCTCTGTGAGATGAATGCACACATCACAAAGCTGTTTTTAGGAAACCTGCTTTACAGGTCTTTTGTGAAGATATGTCCTTTTCCACCATAGGCCTCACAGCACTCCAAATATCCACTTGCAGATTCTACAAAAAGAGTGTTTCAAAAATGTTCAATCAAAGGAAAGGTTCAACTCTGTGAGATGAATGCAAACAACAGAAAGAAGTTTCTCAGAATCCTTCTTTCTAATTTCTATGTTAAGGTATTTCCTTTTCCACCATATGCATCAAATTGCTCTAAATATCCACAAGCAGATACTACAAAGTGTCTGTTTCCAAACTGCTCAATCAAAAGTGTGGTTTAACTCTGTGAGATGAATACACACATCACTAAGAAGTTTCTCAGAATGCTTCTGTCTAGTTTTTATATGAAGATATATCCTTTTTCAAAAAAGGCCTCTAATAACAACAAATATCCACTTACAGATTCAACAAAAAGAGTGTTGCAAAGCTGCTCAATAAAAAGAAAGGTTCAACTCTGTGAGATGACTGCACACATCACAAAGAAGTTTCTCAGAATGCTTCTTTCTGGTTTTTATGTGAATATATTTCTTTTCCACTATAAGCCACAAAGCGCTCCAAATATCCACTTGCACATTCTACAAAAAGAGTGTTTCAAAACTGATCAATCAAAAGATAAATTCAACTCTGTGAGTTGAATGCACACATCACAAAGAAGTTTGTCCAAAATATTCTGTCTCTTTTTTATGTGAAGATATTACCTTTTCCAACATAGGTCTCAAAATACTCTGAATATCCAATTGCAGTTTCTACAAAAACCGTGTTTCATAACTGCTCAATCAAAAGAAAGGTTCAACACTGTGAGGTGAATGCACACATCACAAAGAAGTTTCTCAGAGTGCTTCTGTGTACTTCGTACGTGAAGATACGTCTTTTCCACCATAGGAATCAAAGCGCTCCAAGTATTCACTTGCAGATTGTACAAAAAGAGTGTTTCAACAATGGTCAATTAAAAGAAAGATTCAACTCTTTGAGATGAATGCAAACATCACAAAGAAGTTTCTCAGAATGCTCCTCCTTAGTTTTTATGTGAAGATATTTCCTTTTCCACCAAAGGCCCCAAGGCTCACCAAACATCCCCTTGCAGATCCTACAAAAGGACTGTTTCAAAACTGCTCAATCAAAAGAAGGGTTAAGCTCTGTGAGATGAATGCACACATCAAAAAGAAGTTTCTCAGAATGCTTCTGTCAAGTTTTTATATGAAGATACTTCCTTTTCCACTTTAGGCCTCAAAGCGCTCCAAATATCCATCTGCAGATTCTACAAGAAGAGTGCTTCAAAACTGCTTAATCAAAAGATAGTTTCAACCCTGTGAGTTAAATACACACATCACAAATAAGTTTCTCAGAATGCTTCTTTCTGGTATTTATGTGAAGATATGTCATTTTTCACTGTAGGCCTCAAACTCCTCCAAATATCCATTGGCAGATGATACTACAAAAAGAGTGTTTCAAAACTCCTCAATCAAAAGAAATGTTCAACTCTGTGAATTGAATGCACACATCAAAAGGGAGTTTTTCAGAATGCTTCTGTTTAGTTTTTCTGAAGATATTTCCTTTTCCACCATAGGCCCCAAAGATCTGCAAACATCCACAGGCAGATTCTGCAAAACAGTGTTTCAAAACTGCTCAATCAAAAGAAAGTTTTAACTCTGTGAGTTGAATACACTCATCACAAATAAGTTTCTCAGAATGCTTCTGTCTAGTATTTATGTGAAGATATGTCCTTTTCCACCATATGCCTGAATCTGCACCAAATATCCATTTGAAGATGCTACAAAAAGAGTGTTTCAAAACTGATCAATCGAAGGAAAGGTTCCATTCTGTGAGTTGAATGCACACATCACAAAGAAGTTTCTCAGATTATTTCTGAGTAGTTTTTATGTGAAGATATTTCCTTTTCCATTATAGGCCCCAAAGTTCTCCAAACATCCAAAGGCAGATTCAACAAAAAGAGTGTTTCAAAACTGTTCTACCAAAAGAAATCTTCAACTCTGTGAGATGAACACACACATCAGTAAGAAGTTTCTCAAGATGCTTCTGTCTAATTTTTATGTGAAGATATATCCTTTTCCACCATTGACCTCAAGGTGCTCCAAATATCCACTTGCAGATTCTACAAATAGAGTGTTTAAAAACTGCTCAGTCAAAAGGAAGGTTAAATTCTGTGAGATGAATGCACACATCACCAAAAAATTTCTTAGAATACTTCTGTCTAGTTTTTATGTGAAGATAATTGCTTTTCCTCCATGGGCCTGAAACAGTCCAAATATCCAATTGCAGATTCTACAAAAAGAGTGTTTTAAAACTGCTCAATCAAAATACAGGTTCAACACTGTGAGATCAATGCACACATCACAAAGAAGTTTCTCAGAATGCTTCTGTCTTGTTTTTATGTGAAGATATTTCCTTTTCCACTGAAGGACTCAAAGCGATCCACATATGCACTTTCGGATTCTACAAAAAGAGTGTTTCAAAACTGCTCAATCAAAAGAAAGTTTCAACTCTGTGAGATGAATGTACACATCACAAAGAACTTTCTCAGAATGCTTTTGTCTAGTTTTTACGTGAAGATATTTCCTTTTGCAACATAGGCCTCAAAGTGCTCCAATCACCACTTGTAGATTCTGCAAAAAGACTGCTTCAAAACTGCTTAATTAATAGAAAGGTTCAACTGTGTGAGATGAATGCACACATCACAAAGTAGTTTCTCTGAATGCTCCTGTCAAGTTTTTATGTGAAGATATTTCCTTTTCCAGTAAATGTTGCATATCATGCAGAATATCCACTTGCAGATTCAACAAAAACTGTGTTTTAAAACTGCTCAATCAAACTAAAGGTTAAACCTTGTGGGTTGAATGCACACATCACAAAGAACTTTCTCAGAAATCTTCAGTCTAGTTTTCATGTGAAGACATTTCCTTTTCCATCATAGACCTCAAAGCGCTCCAAATATCCAATTGCCGATTGTAGAAAAAGACTGTTTCAACACTGATCAATTAAAAAAATGATTCAACACTGAGAGATGAATGCAAATATCACAAAGGAGTTTCTCAGAATTCTCATGTTTAGTTTTTATGGGAAGATATTACCTTTTTCACCATAGGCCCTAAGGCGCTCCAAACATCCACTTGTGGATTGTACAAAAGGACTGTTTCAAAACTGCTCAATCAAAAGAAGGTTTCAACTCTGTGAGATGAATGCACACATCACACAAAAGTTTCTCAGAATGCTTCTGTCAAGTTTTTACGTGAAAATATTTCCTTTTCCACCATAGGCCTCAATCCACTCCAAATATCCATTTGCAGATACTACAAAAAGACTGTTTCAAAACTGCTCAATCAAAAGAAAGTTTCCACTCTGTGAGTTGAATGCGAACAGCACAAAGAAGTTTCTCAGATTACTACTGTGTAGTTTTTATTTGAAGATGTTTCCTTTTCCACCATAGGCCCCAATGCGCTCCAAACATCCACCTGCAGATTCTAGAAAAAGAGTGTTTCAAAACTGCTCTATCAGAAGAAAGGTTCAACTCTGTGAGATGAACGCAAACATCACAAAGAAGTTTCTCAGAATGCTTCTGTCTAATTTTTATGTGAAGATATTTCCTTTTCCACCAAAGGGCTCAAAGTGCTCCAAATATCCACTTGCAGATTCTAAAAAAAACAGTGTTTCAAAACTGCTCAATAAATAGAAATGGCCAATTCTTTGAGATGAATGCACACAAGAAAAAGAAGTTTCCTAGACTGCTTCTGTCTGTTCTTTATATGAAGATATTTCCTTTTTCAGCATTGACCTCAGAGATCTTCAAATATCCACTTGCAGATTCTTCAAATAGATTGTTTAAAAACTGCTCAATCAAAAGAAAGTTTCGGCTCTGTGAGATGAAGGCAAATATCACATAGATGTTTGTCCGAATTCTTTTGTCTAATTTTTATGTGAAGATATTTCCGTTTCCAACATAGGTCTGAAAGCTCTACAAATATCCACTTGCAGATTGTACAAAAAGAATGTTTCAAAAATGCTGAATAAAAATAAATTTTCAAGTTGGTGAGATGAATGCACACATCAAAAAGAAGTTTCTCAGAATGCTTCTGTCCAGTTTTTATGTGAAGATATTTCTTTTTCCACCTTAGGCCACAAAGTGCTCCTCATATCCACTTGCAGAGTCTACAAAAAATGTGTTTCAAAACTGCTCAAACAAAAGAAAGTTTCAACTCTGTGAGTTGAAATCAGACACCACAAAGTAGTTTCTCAGAATGCTTCTGTCTTGTTTTTATGAGAAGACATTTCCTTTTCCACAATAGTCTGTAAAGTGCTCCAAATATCCACCTGCAGATCCTACAAAAGGAGTGATTCAAAATTGCTCAATCAAAAGAAAGATTCAACTCTGAGAGATGAATGCACACATAGCAAAGTCGTTTCTCAGAATGATTCTGTCTAGTTTATTGGGAAGATATTTCCTTTTCCACCATAGGCCCCAAAGGGCTCCAAATATCCACTTTCAGATTGCACAAAAAGTGTGTTTCAAAACTGCTCAATCGAAAGAAAGGTTGAACTCTGTGAGATGAACGCACACATCACAAAGAAGCTACTCAGAATGCTTCTGTCTAGCTTTTATATGATGGTATTTCCTTTTCCACCATAGGCCTGAAATCACTCAAAATATCTGCTTGCAGGTACTACGAAAAGAGTGTTTCAAAACTGCTCAAACAAAAGAAAGGTTCAACTCTGTGAGATGAATGCACACATCACAAAAAAGTTTCTGAGAATGATTCTGTCTGGTTTTTACATGAAGGTGTTCCCTTTTCCACCATAGGCCTCAAAGGGCTCAAATATCCAATTGCAGATTCTATACAAAGATAGTTTAACAACTGTTCAATCAAAAGAAAAGTTCAACTCTCTGAGATGAATGCACACATCACAAAGAAATTTGTCAGAATGCTTCTCTCTAATTTTTATGTGAAGATATTTCCTCTCCACCATAGGCCTCAAAGCGCTCCAAATATCCACATGCAGATTCAACAAAAAGTGTGTTTGAAAACTTCTCAATCAAAAGAGAGGTTGAAATCTGTGAGATGAATGCATACATCACAAAGAAGTTTCACAGAGTGCTTCTGTCTACCTTTTATTTGAAGAAATTTCCTTTTCCAACATAGGCCACAAAACGCTCCAAATATACAGTTGCAGACTCTACAGAAAGAGTGTCTCAAGCTCCTCAATCTAAAGAAAGGTTCAACTCTGTGAGTTGAATGCACTCATCAGAAAGATATTTCTTATAATGCTTCTGTGTCATTTTTAAGTGAAGATATTTCCTTTTCTACCATAGGCCTCAAAGCACTCCAAATATCCACTTGCAGATTCTGCAAAAAGAGTGTTTCAAAAATGCTCAATCAAAAGAAAGGTTCAACACTGTAAGATGGATGCACACATCACAAAGGAGTATCTCAGAATGCTTCTGTGTAGTTTTTATGTGAAGACATTTCCTTTTCCGCCATAGGATTCAAAGAACTCTGAATCTCCAATTGCAGATTCTACAAATAGAGTGTTTAAAAGCTGCTCAATCAAAAGAAAGTTTGAACTCTTCGAGAAGAAAGTGCACATCATGGAGAAGTTTCTCAGATTCTTCTGTGAAGTTTTTATGTGAAGATATTTCTTTTCCACCATAGGCCTCAAAGCGCTCCAAATATCCACTTACAGATTCCACAAAAAGAGTGTTTCAAAACTGTTCAATGTAAAGAGAGGTTCAATTCTGTGAGATGAATGCACACATCACAAAGAGATTTTTCAGAATGCTTCTGTCTAGTTTTTATGTGAAGATAGTTCCTTTTCCACAATAGTCTACAAAGTGCTCCAAATACACATTTGCAGCTTCTGCAAAAAGAGTTTTTCAAAACCACTCAATCAAAAGAAAGGTTCACCTCTGTGAGATGAATGCACAAATCACAAAGAAGTTTCTCAGAAATCTTCTGTGTAGTTTTTATGTGAAGATATTTCATTTTCCACCATTGGCCCCAAAGCACTCCAAATATCCCCAGCAGATTCTATAAAGAGTGTTTCAAAACTGCTCAGTCAAAAGAAATCTTCAACTCTGTGAGATGAACACACATATCACGAAGCAGATTCTCAGAATGTTTCTAATTTTTATGTGAAGATATTTCCTTTTCCACCATAGGTCACAATGCCCTCAAAATATCCACTTGCAAATTCTACAAAAAGAGGATTTTAAACTGCTCAATCAAAAGAAAGGCTCAACTCCATGAGATGAATGAACACATCACAAAGAAGTTTCTCAGAATGCTTCTGTCTAGTTTTTATGTGAAGATATTTCCTTTTCCACTATAGGCCTCAGAGCACTCCAATTATCAACTTGCAGATTCTACAAAAAGAGTGTTTCAAAACTGCTCAATCAAAAGAATGGTTTAAATCTATGAGATGAATGCACACATCACAAAGAAGTTTCTCAGAATGCTTCTGTCTAATTATCATGTGAAGATATTTCCCTTTCCACTAGAGGCCACAAAGAACTCCAAATATCCACTTGCAGGTTCTACAAAAACAGTGTTTCAAATCTGCTCAATCAAAATAAAGGTTCAGCCTGGTGAGATGAATGCACACATCTCAAAGTTGTGTCTCAGAATGTTTCTGTCTGGTGTTTATGTGAAGATATTTCCTTTGCACCTTAGGCCCCTATCTATTTGCAGATTCTACAAAAAGATTTTTTCGAAACTACTGTATCTAAAGCAGTGTTCAACGTTGTGAGATGAATGCACACATCACAAAGAAATTTCTCATAATGCCTCTGTCTTGTTTTTAAGTGAAGATGTTTCGTTTTCCATCATAGGCCTCAAATCGATCCAAATATCCACTTGCAGACTCTCCAAAAAGAGTGTTTGAAAACTGCTCTATCAAAAGAAAGTTTCAACTCTGTGAGATGAAGGCACACATCACAATGAAGTTTCTCAGAATGCTTCTGTTTAGCTTTTAAATGAAGATATTTCCTTTTCCACCATAGACCTCAAAGAACTTGAAATATCCACTTGCAGATTCTACAAAGGAGTGTTTCAAAGCTATTGAATCAAAAGAAAGTTTCAACTCTGTGAGATGAATGCACACATTACAAAGAGGTTTCTCAGAATGCTTCTGTCTACTTTTTATGTTAAAATATTTCCTTTTCCACCATAGGCTGCAAATCTCTCCAAATATCCACTTGCAGTTTCTACAAAAAGAGTATTTCTAAACTGCTCAATCAAAAGAAAGGTTCAACTCTGTGAGTTGAATGCACATGTCACTAAGAAGTTTCTCAGAACACTTTTGTCTAGTTTCTGTGTGAAGTTATTTCCTTTTCCACTATACGCCACAAATCGCTAAAAATATCAAGTTGCAGATTCTACAAAAAGAGTGTTTCAAAACTGCTCAATCAAAAGAAAGGTTCAACTCTGTGAGATGAATGCAAATATCGCAAAGAGGTCTCTCAGAATGCTTCTGTCTAGTTTTTATATAAAGATATTTCCTTTTTCACCATGGGTTGCAAAGTGCCCCAAATACCCACATGCAGATTCCATAAAAAGAGGGTTTCAAAAGTGCTCAATATATAGAAAGGTTCTACGCTGTGAGATGAATGCACACGTCACTAAGATGTTTCTCAGAATACTTCTATCTAGTTTTTATGTGAAGATATCACCTTTTCCACCTTAGGCCTCAAAACGCTCCAAATATCCACTTGCAGATTCTACAAAAAGAGTGTTTCAAAACTGCTCAATCAAAAGTAAGGTTCCACTCTGTGCGATGAATGCACACGTCACAAACAAGGTTCTGTGAATGCTTCTGTCTAGTTATTATGTGAAGATATTTCTTTTCCACCTTAGCACTCAAAGTCTTGCAAATATGCTCTTTCAGACACTACAAAAGGAGTGTTTCAAAACTGCTCAATCAAAAGAAAGGTTCAACTCTGTGAGAGGAATGTGCACGTCACAAAGAAGTTTCTCAGAATGCTTCTTTGTAGTATTTATGCAAAGATATTTTGTTTTCCACTAGAGGCCACAAAGTGCTCCAAATATCCACTTGCAGATTCTACAAAAAGAGTGTTTCAAAACTGCTCAACCTAAAGAAAGTTTCAACTCTTTGAATTGAATGCCCACTTCACAAAGAAGTTTCTCAGAATGCTTCTGTCTAGTTTTTATGTGAAGATATTTCCTTTTCCACCATAGGCCTCAAAGCGCTCCAAGTATCCAGTTTCAGAAACTACCAAAAGATTGTCTCCACACTGCTCAATCAAAAGAATGGCTCAACTGTGTCAGTTGAATACACACATCACAAGGAAATTTCTCAGAATGCTTCTGTTTTGTTTTTATCTGAGGATATTTCCTTTTCCACCATAGACCTCAAAGCCCTCCAAGTATCCACCTGCAGATTCTATAAAAAGAGTGTTTCAATACTGGTTAAACAAAAGAAAAGTTCAACTGTGTGAGATGAATGTATACATTAAAACCAGCTTCTCAGAAAGCCTCTGTCAAGTTTTTATATGAAGGTATTTCCCTTTCAACTGTAGGCCTCAAATCGCTCCAAATATCCACTTGCAGATTCTACAGAAAGTGTGCTTCAAAACTGCTCAATCAAAAGTAAGTTTCAACTCTGTGAGTTGAATGCACACATCAGAAAGAAGTTTCTCAGATTACTTCTGTGTAGTTTTTATGTGAAGATGTTTCCTTTTCCACCATAGGCCCCAATGCACTCCAAACATCCACGTGCAGATTTTACAAAAAGAGTGTTTCAAAACTGCTCAATCAAAAAAAAAGTTCAATTCTGTGAGATGAACGCAAACATCACAAAGAAATTTCTCAGAATGCTTCTGTCTAATTTTTATGTGAAGATATTTCCTTTTCCAACAAAGGGCTCAAAGAGCTCCAAATATCCACTTGCAGTATCTATGAAAAAGGATTTCAAGACTGCTCAATCAAAAGAAAGTTTCATCTGTGTGAATTGAATGCACACATCACAAAGAAGTTTCTCAGAATTCTTCTGTCTAGTTTTTATGTGAAGATATTTCATTTTCCTCTATAGGCCTCAAAGCACCGCAAATAACCATTTGCATATACTACAAAAATACTGTTTCCAAACTGCTAAATCAAAAGAAAGGTTCAACCCTGTGAGTGGAATGCACACATCACGAAGAAGTTTCTCAGATTTCTTCTGTCTAGTTTTTATGTGAAGTTATTTCTTTTTCCACCATCGGTTTCAAAGCTCTCCAAGTATCCAATTGCGGAGTCTACAAAAAGAGTGTTTCAAAAGTCCTCAGACCAAAGAAATGTTGAATTCTTTGAGAGGAATGCAGACATCACATGGTATTTTCTCAGAATGCTTCTGTCTAGTGTTTATGTGATGTTATTTCCTTTTCCACCATGGGCCTCAAAGTGCTCCAAATAACCTCTTGCGGATTTGACCAAAAGAGTGTTTCAAAACTGCTCTGTCAAAAGAAAGGTTTACCTCTGTGAGATGAATGCTCACATCACAGAGAAGTTTCTCAGAATGCCTCTATCTAGTTTTTATTTGAAGATATTTCCTTTCTCACCATAGTCCTCAAAGCTCTCCAAATATCCATTTGCAGATACTACAAAAGACTGTTTCCAAATTGTGCAATCAAAGGAAACGTTCAACTCTGTGAGTTGAATGCACACATCACAACGAAGTTTCTCAGAATGCTTCTGTCTAGTTTTTATGTGAAGATATTTCCTTTTCCACTATAGGCTTCAAAGCGCTCCAAATATCCAGTTGCAGATACTACCAAAAGACTGTTTCCAAACTGCTCAATCAAAGGAAATGTTCAACTCTGTGAGATGAATGCACACATCACAAAGAAGTTTTTCAGAATGCTTGTGTCTAGTTTTTCAGTGAAAATATTTCCTTTTCCATCCTAGGCCTCAATCCGCTCGAAATATCCACTAGCAGATTCCACAAAAAGAGTGCTTCAAAACTGCTGAATCAAAAGAAAGTTTCAACTCCGTGAGATGAAGGCACATATCACAAAGAAGTTACTCTTAATGCTTATGTGTAGTTTTTATGTGAAGATATTTCCTTTTCCACTATAGGTCGCAAAGCTGTCCAAATATCCACTTGCAGATTCTACAAAAACAGTGTCTAAACTGCTCAATAAAAACAAAGTTTCAAATCTGTGAGATGAAGGCACACATAACAAAGAAGTTTCTCTGAATCCTTCTGTCTAGTTTTTATGTGAAGATATTTCCTTTTAAACTGTAGGCCTCAAAGCGCTCCAAATATCCATTTGCAGATACTATAAAAAAACTGTTTTCAAACTGCTCAATAAAAAGAAAGGTTCAACTCTGTGAGTTGAATGCTCACATCAGAAAGAAGTTTCTCTGAATGCTTCTGTGTAGTTTTAATGTGAAGATGTTTCCTTTTCCACGATAGCTGCAAAGCACCCCAAATAGCCACTTGCAGATTCTAGAAGAGTATATCAAAACTGCTCAATCAAATGAAAGGTTCAACTCTGTGCATTGAATGCACACATCATGAAGAAGTTTCTCAGAATGCTTGTGTCTAGTTTTTATGCGAAGATATTTCCTTTTCCATCATAGGCCACATAGTGCTCCAAATATCCAATTGCAGATTCTGCAAAAGGAGTTGTTCAAAACTGCTCAATCAAAAGAAAGTTTCAACTGTGTGAGATGAATGCAAACATCACAAGGAAGTTTCTCAGAAGGCTTCTGTCTAGTTTTTATGTGAAGATATTTCCTTCTCCACCATAGGCCTCAAAGTGCTCCAAATATCAAGTTGCAGATTCTACAAAAAAAGTGTTTCAAAACTGCTCAATTAAAAGAAAAGTTCAATACTGTGATTTGAATGCACACATCAAAAAGTAGTTTCTATGGTTTTTGGTCTAATGTTTAAGTCTTTAATCCATCTTGAATTAATTTTTGTATAAGATGTAAGGAAGGGATCCATTTTCAGCTTTCTACATATGGCTAGCCAGCTTTCCCAGCATCATTTATTAAGTAGGCAATCCTTTGAGCTTTGCTTGTTTTTCTCAGGTTTGTCAATGATCAGATATTTGTAGATATGCAGTGTTATTTCTGAGGACTCTGTTCTGTTCCATTGATCTATATCTCTGTTTTAGTACCAGTACCATGCTGTTTTGGTTACTGTAGCCTTGTAATATAGTTTGAAGTCAGGTAGCATGATGCCTCCAGCTTTGTTCTTTTGGCTTAGGATTGACTTGGCGATGCAGGATCTTTTTTGATTCCATGTGAACTTTAAAGTAGATTTTTCCAATTCTGTGGAGAAAGTCATTGGTAGATTCATGTGGATGGCATTGAATCTATAAATTTCCTTGGACAATATGGCCATTTTCACGATATTGATTCTTCCTACCCATGAGCATGGAATGATATTCCATTTGTTTGTTTCCTCTTTTATTTCATTAAGTAGTGGTTTGTAATTCTCCTTGAAGAGTTCCCTCAAGTCCCTTTTAAGTTGGATTCCTAGGCATTTTATTCTGTTCTAAGCAATTGTGAATGGGAGTTCACTCATGATTTGGCTCTCTGTTTGTCTGTTATTGGTGTATAAGAATGCTTGTGATTTTTGTACATTGATTTTGTATCCTGAGACTTTGCTGAAGTTGCTTATCTGCTTAAGGAGATTTTGGGCTGTGACAATGGGGTTTTCTAGATATACAATCATGTCCTCTGCAAACAGGGTAATTTGACTTCCTCTTTTCCTAATTGAATACCCTTTATTTCCTTCTCCTGCCTAATTGCCCTGGCCAGAAATTCCAACACTATGTTGAATAGGAGTGGTGAGAGAGGGCATCCCTGTCTTGGGCCAGTATTCAAAGAGAACGCTTCCAGTTTTTGCCCATCCAGTATGATATTGGCTGTGGGCTTGTCATAGATAGCTCTTATTATTTTGAGATACATCCCATCAATACCTAATTTATTGAAAGTTTTTAGCATGAAGGGTTGTTGAATTTTGTCAAAGGACTTTTTGGCATTTATTGAGATAATCATGTGGTTTTTGTCTTTGGTTCTGTTTATATGCTGAATTACATTTATTGATTTGCATATATTGAACCAGCCTTGCATCCCAGGGATGAAGCCCACTTGATCATGGTGGATAAGCTTTTTGATGTGCTGCTGGATTCTGTTTGCCAGTATTTTATTGAGGATTTCTGCATCAATGTTCATCAAGGATATTGGTCTAAAATTCTCTTTTTTTGTTCTGTCTCTGCCAAGCTTTGGTATTAGGATGATGCTGGCCTCATAAAATGAGTTAGGGAGGATTTCCTCTTTTTCTATTGAATGGAATACTTCCAGAAGGAATGGTACCAGTTCCTCCTTGTACCTCTGGTAGAATTCGGCTGTGAATCCAAATCATAAAAACCCTAGATGATAACCTAGGCATTACCATTCAGGATATAGGCACGGGCAGGGACTTCATGTCTAAAACACCAAAAGCAATGGCAACAAAATTGACAAATGGGATCTAACTAAACTAAATAGCTTCTACAGAGCAAAAGAAACTACCATCACAGTGAACTGGCAACCTACAAAATGGGAGATAATTTTGACAACATGCTCATCTGAGAATGGGCTAATATCCAGAATCTACAATGAACTAAAGCAAATTTACAAGATAAAAAGAAACAACCCCATCAAAAAGTGGTCACAGGACATGAACAGACACTTCTCAAAAGAAGACATTTACGCAGCAAAAAAACGTGAAAAAATGCTCACCATCACTGGCCATCAGATAAATGCAAATCAAAACCACAATGAGATACCATCTCACACCAGTTAGAATGGCATGCATTAAAAGGTCAGGAAACAACAGGTGCTGGAGAGGATGTGGAGAAATAGGAACACTTTGACACTCTTGGTGGGACTGTAAATGATTTCAACCATTGTGGAAGTCCGTGTGGCTATTCCTCAGGGATCTAGAACTAGAAATATCATTTGACCCAGCCATCCCATTACTGGGTATATACGCAAACGAATATAAATCATGCTGCTATAAAGACACATGCACACATATATGTTTATTGTGGAACTATTCACAATAGTAAAGACTTGGGACCAACGGAAATGTCCAACAGAAATACACTGGATTAAGAAAATGTGGCATATATACACCATGGAATACTATGTAGCCATAAAAAATGACGAGTTCATGTCCTTTGCAGGGACATGGATGAAATTGGAAATCATAATTCTCAGTAAACTATTGAAAGGACAAAAAACCAAACACCGCATGTTCTCACTTATAGGTGGGAATTGAACCATGAGAACACAAGGACACAGGATGGGGAACATCACACTCTGGGGACTGCTGTGCGGTGGGAGGAGGGTGGAGGGATAGCATTAGGTGATATACCTAATGCTGAATGAGGACTTAATGCGGACAGCACACCAGCATGGCACATGTATACATATGTAACTAATCTGCACATTGTGCACATCTACCACAAATCTTAAAGTACAATAAAAAAAAAGAAGTTTCTCAGAATGCATCTGTCTACTTTTTATGTGAAGACATTTCCTATTCCACCCAAGGCCTCAAAGAACTCCAAATATCCACATGCAGATCCTAGAAATAGAGTGTTTAAAAACTGCTCAATCAAAAGAAAATTTCAAATCTGCGAGATGAATGCACACATCACAAAGAAGTTTCTCAGAATGCTTCTGTCTAGTTTTTATGTGAAGATATCTCCTTTTCCACTGTAGGCCTCAAAGCGCTCCAAATATCCATTTGCAGATACTACAAAAAGATTGTTTCCAAACTGCTGAATGAAAAGAAACGCTCAACTCTGTGAGTTGAATGCACATATAACAAAGAAGTTTCTCAGAATGCTTCTGTCTAGTTTTTATGTGAAGATATTTCCTAGCCCAACAAAGATCTCAAAGCATTCAAAATATCCACTTGAAGATTCTACAAAAAGAGTGTTTCAAAACTGCTCATTCAAAAGAAAGGTTCAACTCCGGAAGATGTATGCACACATCACAAAGTAGTTTCTCCAAATGGTTCTGTCTAGATTTTATGTGAAGATACTTCCTTTTCCACCATAGGCCACAAAGTGCTCTGAATATTCACTTGCAGGTTCCACAAAAAAAAGTGTTTCCATACTGCTCAATGAAAAGAAAATTTAAACTCCACAAGATTAAGGCACACATCACAAAGAAGTTTTACAGAAAGCTTCTGTGTAGTTTTTATGTGAAGATATTTCCTTTTCCACAATAGGCCTCAAAGCACTTCAAATGTCCACTTGCGGATTCTACAAAAATTTTTTCAAAACTACTCAATCAAAAGAATGGTTCAACACTGTGGTATGAATGAATACATCACAAAGAAGTTTCTCTGAATGCTTCTGTGTAATTTTTATGTGAAGATATTTCCCTTTCCACCATAGGCCTCAAAGCGCTCAAAATATCCACTTGGAAGTTCCACAAAAAGAGTGTTTCAAAACTGCTTAATCAAACGAAAGTTACAACTGTATGACATGAATGCACACAACACAAGAAGTTTCTCAGAATGATTTTGTGTAGTTTTAATTTGAAGACAAATCCTTTTCCATAGTATACCTCAAAGCACTCCAAATATCCACTTGGGGATTCTACAAAAAGAGAGTTTAAAAACTGCTCCCCAAAAAGAAAGTTTCAACTCTGTGAGATGAATGCACACATCAAAAAGAAGTTTCTCAGAAAGCTTCTGTGTAGTTTGTATGTGAAGATATATCCTTTTCCACCATAGGCTGCAAATGGCTCCAAATATCCACTTGTAGATTCTGCAAAAAAAGAGATTCAAAACTACACTATCAAAAGTTAGTTTCAATGCTGTGAGTTGAATGCTCACATTACAAAGAAGATTCTCAGAATTCTTGAGTGTAGCTTTTTGTGAAGATATTTCCTTTTCCACAATAGGCCTCAAATTGCTCCAAATATTGACTCGCAGATTCTACAAAAAGAGTGTTTCAAAGCTGCTCAATCAAAAGAAAAGTTCCACTCTGTGAGATGAATGCACACATCACAAAGGAATTTCTTATAATGCTTCTGTGTAGTTTTCATGTGAAGATATTTCCTCTTCCACAATGTGCCTCAAAGAGCTCCAAATATCCACTTCTGGATTCTCCAAAATAATGTTTCAAAACTGCTCAATCAAATGAAAGGCTGAACTCCTTGAGATGAATGCCCACATCACAAAGATGTTTTTCAGAATGTTTCTGTAGAGTTTTCATTGGAAGATATTTCCTTTTCCACCATAGGCTGCAAAGGGTTCCAAATATCCACTTGCAGATTCTACAAAAAGAGAGTTTCAAAACTGCTCTGTCAAAAGATAAGTTCAACTCTGTGAGTTGAATGCACACATCTCAAAGCTGTTTCTCAGTATGCTTCTTTGTAGTTATTCTGTGAAGATATTTCCTTATCCACCATAAGCCTTACAGCGCACCAAATATCCACTTGCAGATTCTACAGAAAGAGTGTTTCCAAACTGCTCAATCAAAAGAAAATTTCAACTCTGTGAGATGAATGCACACATCACAAAGTTGTCTCTCAGAATGCTTCTGTGTAGTTTTATGTGAATATATTTCCTTTTCCACAACAGGTATTTAAGCATTCCAAATATTCACTTGCAGATCCTACAAAAAGAGTGTTTATAAACTGCCCAATCAAAAGAAAAATTCAACTCCTGGAGATGAATGCACATACAAAAAGGAGTTTCTCAGAATGCTTCTGTGTTGCTTTTATGTAAAGAAATTTCCTTTTCCACCATAGGCCTCTAAGTGCTCCAAATATCCACTTGCAGATTCTACAAAAAGAGTGTTTCAAAACTGCTTAATCAAAAGAAAAGCTCAACTCTGTGAAATGAATGCACACATCACAAGGAAGTTACTCAGAATGCTTCTTTGTAGTTTTTATGTGAAGATATTTATTGTTCCACAATATTCCTCAAAGCGCTTCAAATATCCACTTGCAGATACTAAAAAAAGAGTGTTTCAAAACTGCTCCATCAAAAGAAAAGATCAACTCTGTGAGAAGAATACACACATCACAAAGAAGTTTCTCAGAATGCTTCTGTGTAGTTTTTATGTGAAGATATTTCCGTTTCCACCATAGGCCTCAAAGTGCTCCAAATATCTACTTGCAGATTATACAAAAACAGTGTTTCAAAACTGATCAATCAAAAGAAAACTTCAACTCTGTGAATGAATGCACACCTCACAAGGAAGTTTCTCAGAATGCTTCTGTGTAGTTTTTATGTGAAGATATTTCCTTTTCCACAGTAGGCCTCAAAGCCCTTCAAATATCCACTTGCAGATTCTATAAAAAGGATGTTTCAAAACTGCTCAATCAAAAGAAAGCTTTAACTCTGTGAGACGAATGCACACATCACAAAGAAGTTTCTGAGAATGCTTCCATGTAGCTTTTATGGGAAGATATTTCATTTTCCACTGTAGGCCTCAAATTGCTTAAAATATCCCCTTCCAGATTCTATAAAAGGAGTGCTTCAAAACTGCTCAATCAAAAGAAAATTTCAACTCTCTGAGATGAATGTACACATCACAAAGGAGTTTCTCAGAATGCTTCTGTGTGGTTTTTATGTGAAGATATTTCAATTTCCAAAACAGTCCACATAGGGCTCCAAATATCCTCTTGCAGATTCTACAAAAAGAGAGATTCAAAACTGCTTAATCAAAAGATAGGTTCAACAATGTGAGTTGATTGCATACATCACAAAGAAGTTTCTCAGAATCATTCTGTGTAGTTACTATGTGAAGATATTTCCTTTTAGACAATAGGCATCAAAGTGCTCCAAATATCCACTTGCACATTCTACGAAAAGAGTGTTTCCAATCTGCTGAATCAAAAGAAAGGTTCAACTCTGTGAGTTGAATGCACACATCACAAACAAGTTTCTCAGAATGCTACTGTGTAGTATTTATTGAAAGATATTTCATTTTCCACAGTAGGCCTCAAAGAGCTCCAAATATCTACTTGCAGATTCTGTAAAATAGTGTTTCCAAACTGCTTAATCAAAAGAAAGGTTCAACTCAGTGAGATGAATGCACACATAACAAAGAAGTTTCTCAGAATGCTTCTGTGTAGTTTTTATAGGAAGATATTTCCTTTCCGGAAATAGGCCTCAAAGGGCTGCAGATATCCACTGGCAGATTCTACAAAAAGAGTGTTTGAAAACTGCTCATCAAAAGAAAATTTGAACTCTGTGAGTGATCACAAAGGTGTTTCTCAGAATGCTTCTGTGTAGTTTTTATATGAAGATATTTCCTTTTTCACCATAGGTCACAAAGGGCTCCAAATATCCTCTTGCAGATTATACAAAAAACAGAGTTTCAAAACTGTTCATTCAAAAGATAGGTTCAACTCCATCAATTGAATGCGCCCATCACAAAGAAGTTTCTCAGAATGCTTCTGTGTAGCTTTTGTGTCAAGATATTTCCTTTTCCAACATAGGCCTCAAAGCGCTCCAAATATCCACGTGCATATTCTCCAAAAAGAGTGTTTCCAAACTCCTCAATCAAAAGAAAGTTTCAATTCTGTGAGATTAGTGCACACATTGAAAAGAAGTTTCTCAGAATGCTTCTGTACAGTTTTTATGTGGAAATATTTCCTTTTCCACAACAGGCCACAAAGTGCTCCAAAAATTCACTTGCAGATTCTGCAAGAAGGGTGTTTCAAAACTGCTAAATCAAAAGAAAGATTGAACTCTTTGAGATGAATACATACATCATAAAGTAGTTTCTGAGAATGCTTCTGTGTAGTTTTTATGTGAAGATATTTCCCTTTCCAAAATAGGCTGCAAAGGACAACAAATATCTACCTGCAGATTCTACAAAAAGAGTGATTCAAAACTGCTCAATCGAAAGATAGTTTCAACTCTTTGAGTTGAATGCAAACATCACAAAGAAGTTTCTGAGAATGCTATTGTGTAGTTTTTATGTGAAGACATTTCCGTTTCTACTATAGGACTCAAAGTGCTTCAAATATCCACTTGTAGATTCTACAGAAAGAGTATTTCCAAACTGCTCAATCAAAAGAAAGGTTCAACTCCATAAGATGAATTCACACATCACAAAGAAGTTTCTCAGAATGCTTCTGTGTAGTTTTTATGTAAAGATATTTCCTTTTCCACAATAGGCCACAAAGGGCTCCAAATATCCACTGGTAGATTCTACAAAAAGACGGTTGCAAAATTGTTCAATCAGAAGAAAGTTTCAAAAAGAAGTTTCTCAGAATATTTCTGTGTTGTTTTTATTTAAAGATATTTCCTTTTCCACCATAGGGTGCAAAGGGCTTCAAATATCCACATACAGATCCTGCAAAAAGAGAGATTCAAAACAGCTCTATCAAAAGATAGGTTCAACTCTATGAGTTGAATGCAAATATACCAAAGAAGTTTCTCAGAATGCTTCTGTGTAGTTTTTATATGAAGATATTTGCTTTTCCACAGTAGTCCTCAAAGGGCTCAAAATATCCACATGTAGATTCTGCAAAAAGAGAGATTCAAAACAGCTCAATCAAAAGATAGGATCAACTCTGTGAGATGAATGCACACATCACAAAGAAGTTTCTCAGAATGTTTCTGTGTAGTTCTTCTTTGAAGGTATTTCCTTTTGCACCATAGGTCAAAAGGGGCTTCAAATATCCATATGCACATCCTGCAAAAGAGAGATTCAAAACTGCTCAATCAAAAGATAGGTTCAGCTCTGTGAGTTGAATGCACACATCACAAAGAAGTTTCTCAGAATACTTCTGTGTAGTTTTTATGTGAACGTATTTGATTTTCCACGTTAGGCATCACAGCACTCCAAATAACCACTTGCAGATTCTACAAAAAGAGAGATTCAAAACTGCTCAATGAGAAGATAAGTTCAACTCTGAGAGTTGAATGCACACTTCACAAAAAGTTTCTCAGAATGCTTCAGTGTAGTTTTTACGTGAAGATATTTCCTTTTCCACAATAGGCCTCAAAGCTCTCCAAACATCCACTTGCAGATTCTGCAAAAAGAGAAATTCAAAGCTGCTCAATCAAAACGTAGTTTCAACTCTTTGAGATGAATGCACACATCACAAAGAAGTTTCTCAGAATGCTTGTGTGTAGTTTTTATGTGAGCATATTTGATTTTCCAAAGTAGACCTCACAGCACTCCAAATATCCGCTTGCAGATTCTACAAAAAGAGAGATTCAAAACTGCTCAATCAAAAGATAGGTTCAACTATGTGTGTTGAATGCACCCATCCCACAGAAGTTTCCCAGAATCCTTCTGTGTAGTTTTTTTTGTGAAGATTTTTTTTCCACATTATACCTCAGAGGACTCCAATTATCCATTTGCAGATTCTACAAAAAGAGTGAATCAAAACTGCTCTAACAAAAGAAAGGTTCAACTATGTGAGATGACTGCACACATCACAAAGAAGTTTCTCAGAATGCTTCTGTGTAGTTTTTATGTGAATATATTTACTTTTCCACAATAGGCCTCAAAAGGCACAAAATATCCACTTGCAGATTCTGCAAAAAGAGAGATTCAAAACCACTATATCAAAAGATAGTTTCAACTCTGCGAGTTGAATGCACACATCCCAAAGAATTTCTCAAAATATTTCTGTGTAGTTCTTATGTGAAGGTATTTGCTTTTCCACAGAAGGCCTGAAAGGGCTCCAAATAGCCACCTGCAGATTCTGCAAAAAGAGAGATTCAAAACTGCTCAATGAAAAGATAAGTTCAACAGTGTGAGTTGAATGCACACCTCACAAAGAAGTTTCTCAGAATGCTTCTGTGTAGTTTTTATGTGAAGATATTTCCTTTTCCACAATAGTCCTCAAAGCCCTCCAAACATCCACCTGCAGGTTGTGCAAAAAAAGAGTTTCAAAACTGCTCAATCAAAAGATAGGTTCAAGTCTGTGAGTTGAATGCGTACATCACAAAGAAGTTTCTCTGCATGCTTCTGTGTAACGTTTATTTGAAGATATTTCCTTTTCCACCATAGGGTCCAAAGGGCTCCAAATATCCACGTGCAGATTCTACAAAAAGAGAGATTCTAAAATGCTCAATGAAAAGATAGATTCAACTCTGTGAGTTAAATGCACACATCACAAAGAAGTTTCTTAGAATGCTTCTCAGTAGTTTTTATCTGAAGATATTTCCTTTTCCACAATAGGCCTCATAGGGCTCAAATTATCCACTTGCAGATTCTAGAAAAAGATTGTTTCAAAACTGCTGAATCAAAACAAAGTTTCAACTCAGTGAGTTGAATGCACACATCACAAAGAGGTTTTTCAGAATGCTTCTGTGTAGTTTTTATCTGAAGATATTTGGTTTTCCATGGTAGGCCTCAAAGGGCTCCAAATATTCACTTGAAGATTCTACAAAAGAGTGTTTCAAAACTTCTCAATGATAAGATCAGTTCAACGCTGTGAGATGAGTGCACTCCTCAAAAAGATTCTCAGAATGTTTCTGTGCAGTTTTTATTTGAAGATATATCCATTTCCACCATAGGCCACAAAGGGCTCCAAATATCCTCTTGCAGATTCTGCAAAAAAGAGATTCAAAACTGCTCAATCAAACGAAGGTTCAACTCTGTGATTTGATTGCACACATCCCAAAGAAGTTTTTCTGAATGCTTCTGTGTAGTTTTTATGAGAAGATATTTGCTTTTCCACAATAGTCCTCAAATGTCTCCAAATATCCACCTGCAGATTCTGCAAAATGAGTGATTCAAAATGGCTAAATCAAAAGACAGGTTCAGCTCTATGAGTTCAATGCATACATCACAAGGAAGTTTCTCTGAATGATTTTCTGTACTTTTTATTTGAAGATATTTCCTTTTCCACCATACGGCACAAAGGGCTCCAAATATCCACTTGCAGATTCTCCAAAAAGAGAGATTCAAAACTGCTCAATGGGAAGATAAGATCAACTGTGTGATTTGAATGTACACCTTGCAAAGAAGTTTCTCAGAATGTTTCTGTGTAGTTTTTATGTGAATATATTTCCTTTTACACAAAGCCTCAAAGCTCTCCAAACATCCACTTGCAGATTCTCCAAAAAGAGAGATTCAATACTTCCCAATCAAAAGATTGGTTCAACTCTGTGAGTTGAATGCACACATCATAAAGAAGTTTCTCAGAATGCTTCTGTGTGGTTTTATTGGAAAGTATTTTATTTTCCACAGTAGGAGTCACAGCGTGCCAGATATCCACTTGCAGATTCTATGAACAGAGAAATCCAAACGGCTCAATAGAAAGGTAGGAACAACACATTGAGTTGAATGCACACATCACGAAAAGTTTCTTAGAATGCTTCTGAGTAGTTTTCATTTGAAGATATTTCCTTTTCCACAATAGGTCGCAAAGGGCTCAAAATATCCACTTGTAGATCCTTCAAAAAGAGAGGTTCAAAACTGCTCAATGAGAAGATAAGTTCAACTATGTGAATTGAATGCACACATTTCAAAGAAGTTTCTGAGAATGCTTCTGTGTAGTTTTAATTTGAAGTTATTTCCTTTTCCATCACAGGGCACAAAGTGCTCTAAATATCCACTTGCAGACTCTACAAAAAGAGAGATTCTAAACTGCTCCATCAAAAGATAGATTCAACTCTGTGAGTTGAATGCAAACATCACAAAGAAGTTTCTCAAAATGCTTCTGAGTAGTTTTTATGTGAAGATATTTCCTATTCCACAACAGGCCTCAAAGGGCTTCAATTATCCACTTGCAGATTCTACGAAGAGTGTGTCAAAACTGCTCAATCAAAAGAAAGTTTCAATTCTGTGAGATGAATGCACACATCACAAAGATTTTTCTCAGAATGCTTCTGTGCAGTTTTTATGTGAAGAGATTTCCTTTTCCACCATAGGCAACAAAGGACTGCAAATATTCACTTGCAGCTTCTACAAAAAGTGTGTTCCAAAACTGCTCAATCAAAAGAAAGTTTCAACTCTGTGAGATGAATGCACGCATCCCAAGAAGTTTCTCAGAATTCTTCTGTGTAGTTTTTGTCTGAAGATATTTATTTTTCCACGGTGGGCCTCACAGCGCTCTAAATATCCACTTGCAGACTGTACAAAAAGACTGTTTCAAAACTGCTCAAGCATAAGTTAGCTTCAACCCTGTGAGATGAATGCACATATCACAATGAAGTTTCTCCGAAAGTTTCTGTGTAGTTTTTATTTGAAGATATTTCCTTTTCCACCATAGGCCACAAAGGGCTAAAAATATCCACTTGCAGATTCTGGAAGAGACAGATTAAAAACTGCTCAATCTAAAGATGGGTTCAACCCTGGGAGTTGAATTCACGCATCACAAAGAAGTTTCTCAGAATCATTCTGTGTAGTTTTTATGTGAAGATATTTGCTTTTCCACTATAAGCCTCAAAGGGCTCCAAATAACCACCTGCAGATTCTGCACAAAGAGAGTTTCAAAACTACTCAATCAAAAGACAGGTTCAACACTGTGAGCTGAATGCACACATCACAAAGTAGTTTCTCTGATTGTTTCTATGTAGTTTTTATTTAAAGATATTTCCTTTTCCACCATATTATGCAAAGGGCTCCAAATATCCACTTGCAGATTCTACAAAATGAGAGATTCAAAACTTCTCAATGAGAGGATAAGTTCAACTCTATGAGTTGAACGCACAGATCACAAAGAAGTTTACAGAATGCTTCTGTGTAGTATTTATGTGAAGACATTTCCTTTTCCACAGTAAGATTCAGAGCTCTCCAAACACCCATTTGCAGATTCTGCAAAAAGGGAGATTCAAAACTGCTCAATAAAAAGATAGGCTCAATTCTTTGAGTTGAATGCACACATCCCAAAGAAGTTTCTCAGAATACTTCTGTGTTGTTTTTATGTGAAGATATTTCCTTTTCCATCATAGAGGTCAAAGAGCACCAAATATCCACTTGCAGTTTCTACAAAAAGAGTGTTTCAAAACTGCTCCATTAAAAGAAAGTTACAACACTGTGAGTTGAATGCGCACATCAAAAAGCAGTTTCTGAGAATTCTTCTGACCAGATTTTATGTGAAGATCATTCCTTTTCCACTGAAGGCTTCAAAGCGCTTCAAATGTCCACTTACATATTCTACAAAAGGAGTGTTTCAAAACTGCTCAATGAAAAGTTAAGTTCAACTCTGTGAGTTGAAAGCACACATCACAAAGAATTTTCTGAGAATGCTTCTCTCTAGTTTTTATTTGAAGTTATTTCGTTTTCCACCATAGCCCACAAAGCGCTTCAAATGTCCCTTTCAGATTCTAAAATAAGAGTGTTTTAAAACTGTTCTATCAAAAGAAGTGTTCAACGCTGTCAGTTGAATGCACACATCACAAAGTAGTTTCTGAGAATGTTTCTGTCTAGCTTTTATTTGAAGATATTCCCGTTTCCAATGAAGTCTTCAAAGTGCTACAAATATCCACTTTGAGATTCTACAAAAAGAGTGTTTCAAATCTGCTCTATCAAAAGGAAGGTTTAACTCTGTCAGTTGAATGCACACATCACAAAGAAGTTTCTGAGAATGTTTCTGTCTTGTTTTAATGTGAAGATATTTCCTTTTTTGCCGAAGGCCTCAAAGCGCTCCAAATGTCCACTTGCAGATTCTACAGAAAGAGTGTTTCAATACTGCTCTACCAAAAGGAAGTTTCATCTCTGTGAGATGAATCCACTCATCACAAAGAAGTTTCTGAGAATGCTTCTGTCTAGTTTTTATGTGAATTTAATCCCGTTTCCAACCAAGGCCTCAAATCGGTTCAAATATCTACCTTTGGATTCTACAAAAAGAGTGTTTCTAAACTGCTCTATCAAAAGGAAAGTTCAATTCTGTGAGTTGAATGCACCCATCACAAGAAGTTTCTGAGAATGCTTCTGTCTAGTTTTTATTTGAAGATATTCCCGTTTCCAATGAAGGATTCAAAGTGCTCCAAATATCCACTTGCCAATTCTTCAAAAGGGCGGTTTCAAAACTGCTCTATCAAAAGGAAGCTTCAACTGTGTGAGTTGAATGTACACATCACGAAGTATTTTCTGAGAATGTTTTTGTCTAGTTTTTATGGGAAGATATTCCTGTTTCCAATGAGGGCCTCAATACGGTCCAAATATCCCCTTTCAGATACTGCAAATAGAGTTTTTCAAATCTCTTCTATAAAAAGTTATGTTCAACTCTGTGAGTTGAATACACACATCACAAAGAAGTTTCAGATAATGTTTCTCTCTAGTTTTTATTTGAAGATATTTACTTTTCTACCATAGCCCTCAAAGCGTTAAAAATGTCTATATGCAGATTCTACAAAAAGAGTGTTTCAAAACTTCCCTGTCAAAAGAAATATTCAACACTGTGAATTGAATGCACACAACACAAAACAGTTTCTGAGAATGCTTCTGTCGAGTTTTTATATGAAGAAATTCCCGTTTCCAACAAAGGCTTCAAAATGCTCAAAATATCCATTTGCAGATTGTACAAAAAGAGTATTTCAAAACTGCTCTACCAAAAGGAAGGTTCAACTCTGTGAGTTGAATGCACACATCACAAAGAAGTTTCTGAGAATGCTTCTGAGTAGTTTTTATGTGAAGAGGTTTCCCTTACCACCGAGGGCCTCAAAGCACTCCAAATGTCCACTGGCAGATTCTAAAAAAAATGTGTTTCAAAACTGCTCTATCAAAAGGAAGGTTCAACTCTGTGAGTTGAATGTACACATAACAAAGAAGTTTCTGAGAATGCTTCTATCTACTTTTTATGTGAAGATGTTTCCTTTTCCACCAATGGTCACAAAGCACTCCAAATGTCCACTTGCAGATTCTGCAAAAAAAGGGTTTCAAACGTGCTGTATCAAAAGAAATGTTCAACTCTATAAGTTGAAGGCAGACATCACAAAAATGTTTCTGAGACTGCTTCTGTCTAGTTTCTATGTGAAGGTATTCCCTTTTCTACCATAGGCCCCAAAGCAGTCCAAATATCCATTTGCAGATCCCACAAAGAGTTTTCAAAACTGCTGTATCAAAAGAAAGGCTCAACTCCATGAATTGAAAGCATACATCTCAACGTAGTTTTGGAGAATGCTTCTGTCTAGTTTTTATTTGAAGATATTCCCGTTTCCAACTAAGGATTCAAAGAGCTCGAAATATCCACTTGGAGATTCTACAATAAGAGTCTTTCAAAGCTGCTCTATCAAAAGGAAGGCTCATCACTGTGAGATTGAATGCACACATCACAAAAAAGTTTCTGACAATGCTTCTGTCTAGTATTTATGTGAAGATATTTCCTTTTGTACCAAAGGTCTCAAAGGGCTCGAAATGTCCTCTTGCAGATTCTACCAAAAATGTGTTACAAAATTGCTCTATCAAAACAAAGGTTCAACTCTGTGAGTTGAATACACACATCACAAAGATGTTTCTAAGAATGCTTCTCTCTAGTTTTTAGGTGAAGGTATTCCCGTTTAAATTGAAAGCCTCAAAACGGTCAAAATATCCCCGTGCAGATTCGACAAAAAGAGAGTTTCAAAACTGCTCTATCAAAAGAAAGCTTCAACTCTGTGAGTTGAATGCAAACATCACAAAGAAGTTTCTGAGAATGCTTCTGTCAAGTTTTTATCTGCAGATATTCCCTTTTCCAACGAAGGCCTCAAAGTGGTCTAAATATGCACCTACAGATGCTACAAAAAGAGTGTATCAAAACTGCTCTATGAAAAGTTATGCACAACAATGTGAATTGAATTCACACATCACAAAGAAGTTTCTGAGAATGGTTCTGTCTAGTTTTATGTGAAGACATTCCCATTTCCAATGAAGGCCTCAAATCGGTCCTAATATCCACTTGCAGGTCCTTCAAAAAGAGTTTCACAACTGCTCTATGAAAAGGTGTGTTCAACTCTGTGAGTTGAATGTGCACATAACAAAGAAGTTTCTGAGAATACTTCTGTGTAATTTTTATTTGAAGATATTTCCTTTTCCACCACAGCTCTCAAAGCGCTACAAGCAACCATTTGAAGATGCTGCAAAAAGAGTGTTTCAAAACTTATCTATCAAAAGAAAGGTTCAACTCTGTGAGTTGAATGTACAAATCACAAAACAGTTTCTGGGAATGCTTCTGTCTCTTCTTTATTTGAAGAAATTCCCGTTTCCAATGAAGGCTTCAAATCTCTCCAAATAGCCAATTGTAGATTCTACAAAAAGTGTGTTTCAAAATTGCTCTATAAAAAGGAATGTTCAACCCTGTGAGTTGAATGCACACATCTCAAAGAAGTTCCTGAGAATGCATCTCTCTAGATTTTATGTGAAGATACTTCCTTTCCTAATGTAGGCCTCAAAGCACTCCAAATATCCACTGGCAGATTCTACAAAAAGTGAGATTCAAAACTGCTCTATCAAAAGAAATGCTCAATTTGGTGAGTTGAAAGCACACATTACAAGGTAGTTTCTGAGAATGCTTCTGTCTAGTTTTTATTTGAAGGTATTACCGTTTCCAACGAAGGCTTCAAAGCACTCCAAATAACCAGTTGCAGATTCTACAAAAAGAGTGTTTCAAAACTGCTCTATAAAAAGGAAGGTTATACCGTGTCAGTTGAATGCACACATCACAAAGAAGTTTCTGAGAAAGCTTCTGTGTAGTTTTTATATGAAGATGTTTCCTTTTCTACCTTAGGCCTCAAAGCACTCCAAATATCCACTTGCAAATTCTACAAAAAGAGAGTTTCAAAACTGCTATATGAAAGCGAACGTTCAACCCCATGAGTTGAATGCATGCATCATAAATAAATTTCTGAGAATGCTACTCTGTAGTTTTTATGTAAAGATATTTCCTTTTCCACCTAAGGCGTCAATGCACTCAAAATTTCCACTTGAAGATTCTACAAAAAGAGTGATTCAAAACTGCTCCATGAAACGTTAAGTTCAACTCAGTGAGTTTAATGCACACATCACAAAGAAGTTTCTGAGAATGCTTCTGTCTAGTTTTTATGGGAGGATATTTCCTTTTCTATCATAGGACTCAAAGTGCTCTAAGAATCCACTTGCAGATTCTACCAAAAGTGTGTTTCAATACTGCTCTATCAAAAGTAAGATTCAACCCTGTGAGTTGAATGCACACATCAGAAAGAAGTTTCTGAAAACCCTTCTGTCCAGTTTTTATGTGAAGATATTTCTTTTTCCAGGAAAGGCCTCAAAGCCTGCCAAATATCCCCTTGCAGATTTTACAAAAACAGTGTTTCAAAACTACCCTATCTAAAGGAAAGTTCAACTCTGTAAGTTGAATTCACACATCACAAATAAGTTTCTGAGAACATTTCTGTCTAGTTTTTATGTGAAGATATTTCCTTTTCTAGCATAGGCCACAAAACTCTCTAAATATCCACTTTCAGTTTCTACAAAAAGAGTGTTTCAAAACTGTTCTATCAAAAGAAAGGTTCAACTCTGTGAGTTCAATGCACACATTACAAACCAGTTTCTGAGAATGCTTCTGTCTAGTTTTTATGTGAGGATATTTCCTTTTCCAGCATAGGACTCAAAGCCCTCCAAATATCCACTTGCAGATTCTACAATAACAGTGTTTCAAAACAGCTCTATCTAAAGGAAGGTTCAACTCTGTCAGTTGAATGCCCACAACACAAAGAAGTTTCTGTGACTGCTTCAGTCTAGTTTTTATGTGAAGATATTTCCTTTTCCACTGAAGGCCTCAAAGTGATCAAATGTACACTTGCAGATTCTACAAAAAATGGTTTCAAAGCTGCTCTATGAAAAGTTATGTTCAACTCTGTGAGCTGAACGCACATATCACAAAGAAGTTTCTGAGAATACTTCTGTTTAATTTTCTTTGAAGATATTTCATTTTCCACCATAGCCCATGAAGCGCTACAAATGTCCATTTGCAGACTTGACAAAAATAGTGTATCAAAACTGATCTATGAAAGGTAACATTCAGCTATGTAAGTTGAATGAACACATCCAAAAGCAGTTTTTTAGACTGGTTCTGTCTTGTTTTTAGTGGAAGATATTCTCGTTTCCAATGAAGGTTTCAAAGTGCTACAAATGTCCAATTGCAGATTCTACAAAAAGAAAGTTTCAAAGCTGCTCTATCAAAAGGAAGATTCAACTCTGTGAGTTCAGTGCACACATCACAAAGAAGTTTCTGAGAATGCTATTGTCTAGTTTTTATGTGGAGATATTTCCTTTTCCACCGAATGTCTCTAAGCTCTGCAAACATCCACTAGCAGATTCTACACAAAAAGTGTTTCAAAACTACTCTATAAAAAGGAAGGTTCAATTCTGTGAGTTGAATGCACACATCACAAAGAGGTTTCTGAGAATGCTTCTGTCTAGTTCTTATGTGAGGATATTCCCCTTTCCAGCAAAGGCCTCAAAACCGTCCAAATATCCCCTTGCAGATTCTACAAAAAGAGTGTTTCAAAACTGCTTTATGAAAATCTATGTTCAACTCTGTGAGTTGAATGCACACATCACAAAGAAGTTTCTGATAATGCTTTTGGGGAATTTTTAAGTGAAGATATTTCCGTTTCCAATGAAAACCTCAAATCGGTCCAAATATCCACTTGCAGGTCCTTCAAAAACAGTGTTTCACAAATGTTCTATGAAAAGTTATATTCAACCCTGTGAGTTGAATGCACACATCTCAACGAAGTTTCTGAGAATGTTTCTGTCTAGTTTTTATGTGAAGTTATTTCCTTTACTAACATAGGCCTCAAAGCGCTCCAAATATCCACTTGTAGATTCTACAAAAACATTGTTTCAAAACTGCTCTATCAAAAGGAAAGCTCAACTCTGTAAGTTGAATGTACAAACCACAAAGGGCTTTCTGAGAATGCTTCTGTCCAGTTTTTATTTGAAGATATTTGCGATACCATAGAAGGCTTCAAACCTCTCCAAATGTCCACTTGCAGATTGTACAAAAAGAGTGTTTCAAAACTGCTGTATCAAAAGGAATGTTCAACTCTGTGAGTTGAATGCACACATCAAAAGGTAGTTTCAAAGAATGCTTCTGTATAATTTTTATATGAAGATATTTCTTTTTCCACTGAAGTCCTCAAAGCACTCCGAATGTCCACTGGCAGGTTCTACAAAAATTTGTTGCAAAACTGCTCTATCAAAAGGAAGGTTCAAATCTGTGAGTTGAATGACGTCATCAGAAAGAAGTTTCTGAGAATATTTCTGTCCAGTTTTTATGTGCAGATATTCCCGTTTTCAACGAAGGGCTCAAATCAGTTAAAATATCCCCTTGCAGATTCTACAAAAACAGTATTTAAAAACTGCTCTATCAAACGGAAGTTTCAACTCTGTGAGTTGAATGCACATATCGCAAAGAAGTTTCTCAGAATGCTTCTGTCTAGTTTTTATGTGAAGATATACCCGTTTCCAATGAAGTCCTCAAATTGGCCTAAATATCCACTTGCAGGTACTTCAAAAAGCGTGTTTTACAACTGCTCTACGAAAAGGTATTCTCAATTCTGTGAGTTGAATGCACACATCACAAAGGAGTTTGTGAGAATGTTTCTGCTTAGATTTTTATGAAGATATTCCCCTTTCCAACGAAGGAATGCAACCGGTCCAAATATCACTTTGCAGATTCTACAAAAACAGTGTCTCAAAACTACTTTATCAAAAGGAAGGTTCAACTCTGCGAGTTGAATGCACACATCACAAAGACATTTCTGAGAATGCTTCTGTCTAGTATTTGTGTGAAGATATTCCCGTTTCCAATGAGGGCCTCAAATTGGACCAAATATCCACTTTCAGATTCTTCAAAAGGCGTGTTTCACAACTGCTCCATGAAAAGGTATTCTCAACTCTGTGAGTTGAATGCACACATCACAAAAGGGTTTGTGAGAATGTTTCTGCTTAGATTTTTGTGAAGATATCCCCTTTCCAATGAAGGAACGCAATCAGTCCAAATATTGCTTTGCAGATTCTACAAAAACAGTGTCTCAAAACTGCTCTATCAAAAGGCAGGTTCAACTCTGTGAGTTGAATGCACACATCACAAAGACATTTCTGAGAATGCTTCTGTCTAGTTTTTATGTGAAGATATTCCCGTTTCCAATGAGGGCCTCAAATTGGTCCAAATATACAGTTGCAGATTCTTCAAAAACAGTGTTTCACAACTGCTCTATGAAGAGGAATGTTCAACTCTGTGAGTTCAATGCAAAAATCACAAAGAAGTTTTTTGGAATATTTCTGTCTAATTTTAATTTGAAGATATTTCCTATCCCACCATAGCCCTCAAAGCGCTACAATTGTCCAATTGCAGATTCTGTAAAAAGAGTTTTTTGAAACTGCTCTATCAAAAGAAAGGTTGAACTCTGTGAGTTGAATGCACACATCACAAAGTAGTTTATGTGAATGCTTCTGTCTATTTTTTATTTGAAGATATTCCGGATTCCAATGAAGGAACCATAGCGTTCAAAATATCCACTTGCAGATTCTACAAAAAGGGGGTTTCAAAACTGCTGTATCAAAAGGAAGGTAAAACTCTGTGAGTAGAATGCACATTTCACAAAGCAGTTTCTGAGAATCCTTCCCTCAATTTTTTATGTGAAGAAATTCTCGCTACCAAAAAAGGCTTCAAATCGGTCCACATATCCCCTTGCGGACTCTACGAAAAGAGTGTTACAAAACTGCTCTATGAAAAGGTATGTTCAACTCTGTGAGCAGAATGCACACATCACAAAGAAGTTTCTGAGAATTCTTCTGTCTAGTTTTTATGTGAAGATATTTCCTTTTCCTCAGAAGGCCTAAAAGCTCTCCAAATGTCCACTTGCAGATTCTACAAACGAAGTGTTTTGAAACTGCTCTATCAAAAGGAATGTTAAAATCTGTGAGTTGAATGCACACATCACAATGAAGTTTCTGAGAATGCTTCTGTCTAGTTTTTATGTGAATGTATATGCGTTTCGAATGAAGGCCTCAAAATGGTGTAAACATCATCCTGCAGTTTATACAAAAAGAGTGTTTCATAACTGCTCTATCAAAAGGAAAGTTTAACTCTGAGAAGAATGCACACATCACAATGCAGTTTTTGAGAATGCTCCTGTCTAGTTTATATTTGAAGATATTCCCGTTTCCAAGGAAGGATTCAAAGTGCTCCAAATATCCACTTGCAGATTCTACAAAAAGATTTTCAAGCCTGCTCTATCAAAAGGAAGTTTCAGCTCAGTAAATTGAATGCACACATCACAAAGAAGTTTCTGAGAATGCTTCTGTCTAGTGTTTATGTGAAGATATTTCCTGTTCCACTGAACACCTCAAAGTGCTCCAAATGTGCACTTGCAGATTCTACAAAAAGAGTGTTTCAAAACTGCTCTATTAAAAATTATGTGGAACTCTGTGAGTTAAATGCACACATCACAAAGTAGTTTCTGATAATGCTTCTGTCTACTTTTTATGTGGATATTTCATATTCCACCGAATTCCTAAAAGTGCTCCAATTGTCCACCTGCAGATTCTACAAAAAGAGTGTTTCAAAACTGCTCTATGAAAAGTTATGTTCAAATGTATGAGTTGAATGCACACATCACAAAGCAGTTTCTGAGAATGCTTCTGTCTAGTTTTTATGTGAAGATCTACTCGTTTCCAAGGAAGGCCTCAAATAGCTCTAAATATCCCCTTGCAGAATCTACGAAAAGGGTTTTTCAAAACTGCTGTATCTAAAGGAAGTTTCAACACTGTAAGTTGAATGCACACATCACAAAGAAGTTTCTTAGGATACTTCTGTCTAGTTTTTATATGAAGATATTTCCTTTTAAACTGAAGGCCTCAAAGCGCTCCAAATGTCCTCTTGCAGATTCTGCAAAAAAAGTTTTTCAAAACTGTTCTATGAAAAGGAAGATTCAACTCGGTGAGTTGAATGCTCACATAACAAAATAGTTTCTGAGAATGCTTCTGTGTACTTTTATGTGAAGATATTCCTGTTTCTGATGAAGGCTTCAAAACGGTCCAAATATCCCATTGCAGATTCTAGGAAAAGAGTGTTTCAAAAGTGTTCTATCAAGAGAAAGGTTCAACTCTGTGAGTTGAAAGCACACATCACAAAGAAGTCTCTGAGAATGCTTCTGTCTAATTTTTATGTGAAGCTATTCCCGTTTCCAACAAAGGCCTCAAAGCGGACCAAATTTCCACTTGCAGATTCTACAAAAAGGGTGTTTCAAAACTGCCCTATGAAAAGTAAGGTTCACCTTTGTGAGTTGAATGCACACATCACAAAATCGTTTCTCAGAATCCTTCTGTCTAGTTTTTATGTGAAGCTATTCCGGATTCCAATGAAGGCCTCAAATCGGTCTATCCCCTTGCAGAATCTACAAAAACAGTGTCTCAAAACTCCTCTATCAAAAGGAAGGATCAACTCTGTCAGTTGAATGCACACATCACAAAAAATTTCTGAGAATTCTTCTTTCTTGTTTTTATGTGCAGGTACTCCCGTTGCCAAAGAAGGCCACAAAGCGTTCCAAGTATTCACTTGCAGATTCCAGAAAAAGACAGTTTCAAAACTGCTCTATGAAAAGATATGTACAATTCTATGAGTTGAATGCACACATCACAAAGAAGTTTCTGAGTATCCTTCTGTGTAGTTTTTATTTGATGATATTTCCTTTTCCACCATAGCCCAAAATCGCTAAAAGTGTCCATTTGCAGATTCTAAAAAAGAGTATTTCAGAAATGCTCTTTAAAAAGATAGTTCAACTCCTTGAGCTGAATGCACACATCACAAAGAAGTTTCTGAGAATGCTTCTGTCTACTTTTTATGTGAAGAAATTCCCGTTTCAAACGAAGGCCTCAAATCGTTCCAAATTTCCACTTGCAGAAGCTAGAAAAAGAGTGTTTCAAAACAGCTCTATGAAAAGTTATGTTCAACTCTGTGAGTTGAATTCAAACATCACAAAGAAGTTTATGAGAATGCATCTGTCTAGTTATTATGTGAAGACATTTCCTTTTGTACCATAGGCTACAATGTGCTCCAAATATCCACCAGTAGATACTTCAAAAAAAGTGTTTCAAAACTATTCTATCAATAGGAAGGCTCAACTCTGTGAGTTGAATGCACACATCACAAAGTAGTTTCTGAGAATGCCTCTGTCTTGTTTTCATTTGAAGATATTCCCGTTCCCAAGGAAGGCTTCAAAGCACTCCAAATATCCACTTGCAGATTCTACAAAAGGAGTGTTTCAAAACTGCTGTATCAAAAGGAAATTTCAAAACTGTTAGTTGAATGCACACATCACAAAGAGGTTTCTGAGATTGTTTCTGTCTAGTTTTTATGTGAAGATATTTCCTTTTCAACCATAGGCCACCAAGCGCTCCAAATATCCAATTTCAGATAATACAAAAAGAGTGATTCAAAACTGGTCTATCAAAACAAAGTTTCAACTCTGTTATTTGAATGCACAGATCACAAAGATGTTTCTGACAATGTCTTTATCTAGTTTTTCAGTGAAGACTGTTCCTTTTCTACCATAGGCCTCAAAACTGTCCAAATGTCCCCTTACAGATTCTAGAAAAAGTGCTTCAAAACTGCTCTATCAAAGGGAAGGTTTAACTCTGTGAGTTGAATGCACACATCTTGAAGAATTTTCTGAGAGTGCTTCTGTCTAGTTTTTATGTGAAGAAATTCCCGTTTCGAACGAAAGCCTCAAATCGGTGAAATATACCCTTGCAGATTCTACAAAAAGAGTGATTCAAAACTGCTCCATCAAAAGGAATGTTGAACTCTGTGAGATGAATGCACAGATCACAAAGTGGTTTCTGAGAATGCTTCTGTCTATTTTTTATGTGCAGATATTCCTGTTTCCAATGAAGGCCTAAAAGCGTTCCAATTATCCACTTGCAGATTCTAAAAAAAGAGTGTTTCAAAACTGTTCTATGAAAAGTTATGTTCAACTCTGTGAGTTGAATGCATACGTCACAAAGAAGTTTCTGAGAATGCTTCTCTCTAGTTTTTATGTGAAGATATTTCCTTTTCCACCGAAGGCCTGTAATCGCTCCAAATGTACGCTTGCACATTCCAAAAAAAAAAAAAAAAAAAAAAAGGTTTCAAAGCTACTCTAGCAAAAGGAAGGTTCAACTGTTTAAGTTGAATGCACACATCAAAAAGTAGTTGCTGACAATGCTTCTGTCTAGTTTTTATGTGGAGATATTCCTGTTTCCAACGAAGGCCTCAAATTGGTCCAAATATCCCCTTGCAGATTCTACATAAAGAGTGTTTCAAAACTGCTCTATGAAAAGGTATGTTCAATTCTGTGAGTTGAATGCACACATCACAAAGAAGTTTCTGGGAATGCTTCTGTCTAATTTTTATGGGAAGATATTCCCGTTTCCAATGAATGAATCAAAGAGTCCAAATATCCACTTGCAGATTCTACAGAAAGAGTGTTTCAAAACTGTCCTATGAAAACTTATGTTCTACTCTGTGAGTTGAATGCACACATCACAAAGAAGTTTCTGAGAAAGTTTCTGTCTAGTTTTTATGTGAAGATTTTCCCAATTACAACGAAGGCCTCAAATTGGTAAAATTATCCACTTGCAGGATTTCAAAAAGACTGTTTCACAACAGCTCTATGAAAAGGCATGTTCAACCCTGTGAGGTGAATGCAAATATCACAAAGAAGTTTCTGTGAATGCTTCCGTCTAGTTTTTATTTGAAGATATTTCAATTTCCACCATAGCCCTCAAAGTGATACAAATGTCCATTTGCAGATTGTACAAAAAGAGTGTTTCAAAGCTGCTCTATCAAAGGAAATGTTCATCTCTGTGAGTTGAATGCACATATCACAAAGTAGTTTCTGAGAATGCTTCTGATTTTTTTTGAACACATTCCCATTTCCAATGAAGGCTTCAAAGCTCTCCAAGTATCCAATTGCAGATACTACAAAAAGAGTGTTTCAAAACTGCTCTATCAAAAGGAAGATTCAACTCTGAGAGTTGAATGCACACAACACAAAGAACTTTCTGATAATGCTTCTGTCTAGTTTTTATGTGAAGAGATTTCCTTTTCCAATGAAGTCCTCTAAGCACTCCAATTCTCTACTTCCAGATTCTACAAAAAATGTGTTTCAAAACTGTTCTATGAAAAGGATGGTTCAACTCTGTGAGTTGAATGCACAGATCACAGAGAAGTTTCTGAGATTGCTTCTGTCTAGTTTTATGTGAAGATGTTGCCTTTTCCACCAAAGACCTCAAAGCACTCCAAATGTCCACTTGCAAATTCCATAAAAAAAGGTTTCAAACTGATCTATCAAAAGGAAGTTTCAGTTCTGTGAGCTGAATGCACACATCACAAAGAAGTTTCTGACAGTGCTCAGGTCTTGTTTTTATCTGAAGATATTCCCGTTTGCAATGAAAGCCTCAAATCGGTCCAAATATCCCCTTTCAGATTCTACAAAAAGAGTGTCTCAAAACTGCTCTATGAAAAGTTATGTTCAACTCTGAGTCGAATGTACACATCACAAAGTAGTTTCTGAGAAGGCTTCTGTCTAGATTTTATGTGAAGATATTCCCGTTTCCAATGAAGGCTTCACACTGTCCAAATATGCTCTCGCAGATTCTACAAAAAGAGTGTTTCAAAACTGCTCTATGAATAGTTATGTTCAACTCCATGAGTTGAATGCACATATCACAAAGTAGTTTCTGAGAATCCTTCTGTCTAGTTTATATGTGAAGATGTTCCCGTTTTCAATGAAGGCCACAAATCATTCCAAATATCCACTTGCAGGTCCTTCAAAAAGAGTGTTCAACAACTGCACTAAGAAACTGTATGTTCAACTCCGTGAGTTGAATGCAAACATTCCAAAGTTGTTTCTGAGAATTTTTCTGTGTAGTTTTTGGTTGAAAATATTTCCTTTTCCACGATAGCCCTCAAGGTGCTACAAATGTCCTCTTTCAGATTCTACAAAAAAGAGAGTTTCTAAACTGCTCTATCAAAAGAAAGGTTCAACTCTGTGAGTTGAATGGCCATATCACAAAGTTGTTTCTGAAAGTGCTTCGGTCTAGTTTTTATTTGAAGATATTCCCGTTTCAAACAAAGGCTTCAAAGCTCTCTAAATATCCACTTGCAAATTCTACAAAAAACTCTTTCAAAACTACTCTATCAAAAGGAAGATTCAACTCAGTGAGTTCAATTCACACTTCACTAAGAAGTTTCTGAGAATGCTTCTGTCTAGTTTTCATGTGAAGATATTTCCTTTTCCACCGGAGAACTCAAAGTGCTCTAAATGTCCACTTTCAGATACCACAAAAAAACTTTATCTAAACTGCTCTATCAAAAGGAAGGTTCAACTCTGTAAGTTGAATGCACACAAAAGAAAGAACTTTCTGAGAATGCTCAGTCTAGTTTTTATGTGAAGATATTTCCTTTTCCACTGAAGGCCTCAAAGCGCTCCAATTGTCCACATTCACATTCCACAAAAAAAGGTTTCAAAACTGCTCTATCAAAATGAAGGTTTATCTCTTTGTGTTGAATGCACACATCACAAGGAAGTTTCTGACAATGCTTTTGTCTAGCTTTTATGTGACGATATTCAAGTTTCCAACAAAGGCCTCAAATCTGTCCAAATATCCCCTTACAGATTCTACAAAAAGACTGTTTCAAAACTGCTCTATGAAAAGTTATGTTCAAATCTGTGAGTTGAATGCACCCATCACAAAGAAGTTTCTGAGAATGCTTCTGTGTAGTTTTTATGGGAAGATAATTCCGTTTCTAATGAAGGCCTGAAACGGTCCCAATATCCGCTTGTGGATTATACAAAAAGAGTGTTTCAAAACTGCTCCATGAAAACTTATGTTCTGCTCCGTGAATTGAAAGCATACATCACAAAGAAATTACTGATAACGCTTCTGTCCAGTTTTTATGTGAAGATATTCCTGTTTTTAATGAAGGCCCCAAATCTGTCCAAATATCCACTTGGAGGTTCTTCAAAAAGACTGTTTCACTACTGCTCTATCAAAAGGAATGTTCAACTCTGTGAGTTGAATGCGAACTTCTCAAAGAAGTTTCTGAGAATGCTTCTGTCTGGTTTTCCACCACAGCCCTCAAAGTCCTACAAATTGTCCTCTTTCAGATTCTACAAAAAGGATGTTTCAAAACTGCTCTATGAAAAGAAAGGTACAACTCTGTGAGTTGAATGCATACATCACCAAAAAGTTTCTAAGAATGCTTCAGTCAAGTATTTATGTGAAGATATTTCCCTTTCCACCGAAGGCCTCAAAGCTCTCAAACTGTCCAATTGCAGATTCTATACAAAATGTTTCAAAACTGCTCTATCAAAAGGAAGTTTCAAATCTGTCAGTTGAAGTCACACATGAAAAAGAAGTTTCTGAGAATGCTTCTGTCTAGTTTTTATGTGAAGATATTCCCGTTTCCAACGAAGGCATCAAAGAGGTCTAAATATCCACTTGCAGATTCCACAGAAAGAGTGTTTCAAAACTGGTCTATGAAAAGTTATGTTGACCTCTGTGAGGGGAATGCACACATCTGAAAGAAGTTTTTGAGAATGCCTCTGTCTAGTTTTTCTGTGAAGATATTCCTGTTTCCAATGAAGGCCTCAAATCTGTCCAAATAAACACTTGCAGGTCCTTAAAAAAGAGTGTTTCACTACTGCTCTATGAAAAGATATGTTCAACTCTGTGTGTTGCATGAAAACATCACAAAGAAGTTTCTGAGAATGATTCTGTCTAGTTTTTATGTGAAGATATTTCTTTTTGCACCAGAGACCTCAAAGAGCTGCAAATGTCCACTTGCAGATTCTACAAAAAGAGCGTTTCAAAACTACTCTATCATAAGAAGGGTTGAACTCTGTGAGTTGAATATACATATCACAAAATAGTTTCTGAGAATGCTTCTGTCTTGTTTTTATTTGAAGATATTCCCGTTTCCAATGAAGGATTCAAAGAGCTCCAAATATCCAATTGCAGATTCTGCAAAAAGAGTGTTTCAAAACTGCTCTATCAAAAGGAAGACTCAAATCATTGAGTTGAATGCACACATCACAGAGATGTTTCTGATAATGTTTCCGCCTAGTTTGTATGTGAAGATATTTCCTTTTCCACCAAAGGCCTTAAAGCGCTCCAAATGTAGTCTTGCAGAATCTACAGAAAGTGGGTTTCAAAACTGATATAGCAAAAGGAAGGTTCAACTCTGTGAGCTGAGTGCACATATCACAAAGAAATTTCTAGGAATGCTTCTGTCCAGCTTTTATGTGAAGATATTCCAGTTTCCAAAGAAGGCCTCAAATATGTCCAAATATCCCAATGCAGATCCTACAAAAACATTGTTTCAAAACTGCTCTATCAAAAGAAAAGTTCAACTCTGTGAATTGAATGAAAACATCACAAAGACGTTTATGAGAATGCTTCTGTCTAGTTTTTATGTGAAGATATTCTGTTTCCAACAAAGGCCTGAAATCATTTCAAATTTCCACTTGCAGGTATCTCAAAAAGAGTGTTTCACAACTCCTCTATTAACAGGTATGTTCAGCTCTGTCAGTTGAATGCAAACATCACAAGGATATTTCTGAGAATGCTTCTGTCTAGTTTTTATTTGAAGATATTTCATTTTCCAACATAGCCCTCAAAGTACTACAAATGTCCATTACAGATCCCAGAAAAACAGTGTTTTATATCTGCTCTATCAAAAGGAAGGTTCAACTCTGTGAGTTGAATGTGCACATCACAAAGAAGTTTCTGAGAATGCTTCAGTCTTGTTTTTATTTTAAGATAGTCCCTTTTCCAATGAAGGATTCAAAGCACTCCAAATATCCACTTGCAGATTTTACGAAAACAGTGTTTCAAAACAGCTGATCAACAGGAAAGTTCAACTCAGTGAATTGAATGCACACATCACAAACCAGTTTCTGAAAACGCTTCTGTCTAGTTTTTATGTGAAGACATTTCCTTTTCCTCAGAAGGCCTCAAAGTGCTCCCAATGTCCACTTGCATATTCTACAGAAAGAGTATTTCAACTGCTCTATCAAAAAAGGAAGTTTCAACTAGGTGAGTTGATTGCACACATCACAAAGAAGTTTCTGAGAAGGCTTCTGTCTAGTTTTAAGTGAAGATATTCCCGTTTCCAACGAATGCCTCAAATCAGTCCAAATATCCCCTTGCAGATTCTACAAAAAGAGTGTTTCAAAACTAATCTATCAAAAAGGAGCTTCAACTCTGTCAGTTGAATGCACACATCATAAAGATGTTTCTGACAATGCTTCTATCTAGTTTTTATTTGATGATATTTACTTTTGGAGCACTGGCCTCAAAGTACTCCAAATATTCACCTGCAGATTCTATAAAAAGAGTGTTTCAAAACTGCTCTATCAAAAAAAGTTCAAATTTGTTAGTTGAATGCACTCATCAAAAAGAATTTTCTTAGAAGGCATCTGTCTAGTTTTTAGGTGAAGATATTTACTTTTAGAGCATAGGCCTCAAAGCGCTCCAAATATTCACTTGCAGATTCTACAAAAATAGTGTTTCAAAACTGCTCTATCAAAAGGAAGGTTCAACTCTGTGAATTCAATGCAGACATCACAAAGAAGTTTCTGAGAATGCTTCTGTCTAGTTTTTAAGTGAAGATATTTCCTTTTCCAGCATAGGCCTCAAAGTGCTCCAAATATCCACTTGCAGATTCTAGAAAAAGAGTGTTTCACAACTTCTCTAGCAAAAGGAATGTTCAGCACTGTGAATTGAATGCACTCATCACAAAGAAGTTTCTGAGAATGCTTCTCTATTGCTTTTATGTGAGGATATTCCCTTTTCCAGTTTAGGCCTCAAAGTGCTCTAAGTATTCACACGCAAATACTACAAAAAGAGTGTTTCAAAGCTGCTGTATCAAAAGGATTGTTTAACTCTATATGTTGAATGCACACGTCACAAATAAATTTTTGAGAATGTTTCTATCTTGTTTTTATGTGAAGATATTTCCTTTTCCAGCATAGTCTTCAAAGCACTCCATATATACACGTGCAGATCCTCTAAAAACAGTGTTTCAAAACTGCTCTATCAAAAGAAAAGTTCAACTCTGGGAGTTGAATGCACCCATCACAAAGAAGTTTGAGAAAACGCTTCTGTCTAGTTTTTAAGTGAAGATATTTCCTTTTCCAGCATAGGCCTCAAAGCGCTGCAAATAACCAATTGAAAATTCTACCAAAAAGGTGTTTCAAAACAGCTCTATAAAACAGAAGGTACAAGTCTGTGAGTTGAAAACACACACCAAAAATTAGTTTCTGAGAAGGCTTCCGTCTAGTTTCTATATGAAAATATTTCCTTTTCCACCAGAAGCACAATCGCTCCAAATATCCACTTGCAGATTCTACAAAAAGAGTGTTTCAAAACTGCTCTATCAAAAGGAAGGTTCAACTCTGTGACTTGAATGTAGACATCCAAAGAAGTTTCTGAGAATGCTTCTGTCTAGTTTTTATATGAAGATGTTTCCTTTTCCAGCATGGGACTCCAAGCGCTCCAAATATTGACTTGGAGATTCTGCAAAAAGATTGTTTCAAAACTGCTCTATCAAAAGGAAGATTCAACTCTGCATGTTGAATGCACACAGAACAAAGAAGTTTGTGAGAATGCTGCTGTGTAGTTTTAATGTTAATATAATTCTTTTTCCAGCATTGGCCTCAGAACACTCCAAATATCCACTTGCAGATTCTACAAAAAGGGTGTTTGAAAACTGCTCTATCAAAAGGAAGGTTCAACTCTATGAATTGACTGCACATTTCACAAAGAAGTTTCTGAGAATGTTTCTGTCTAGTTTTTTATGTGAAGATGTTTCCTTTTACAGCATAGGCCTTAAAGGGCTTCAAATATTCATTTGCCGATTCTACAAAAAGAGGGTTTCAAAACTGCTCTATCAAAAGGAAGGTTCAACTCTGTGAGTTGAATGCACACATCAAAAAGAAGTTATTGACAATGCTTCTCTCTACTTTTTATGGGAAGTTATTTCCTTTTCCAGCATAGGCCTCAAAGCATTCCACATATATACTTGCAAATTCTGCAAAAAGAGTGTTTCAAAACTGCTCTATCAAAAGGAAGGTTCAACTCTGTGAGTTGAATACACGCATCACAAAGAAGTTTCTGAGAATGCTTCTGTCTAGTTTTTATGTGAAGATATTTCCTTTTCCAGGTTTGGCCTCAAATTGCTCCAAATATCCACTTGCAGATTCTAAAAAAAGAGTGTTTCAAAACTGCTCTATCAAATGAAGTTTTAACTCTATAACTTGAATGTAGACATCACAAAGAAGTTTCTCAGAATGCTTCTGTCTAGTTTTTATGTGAAGATATTCCCTTTTCCAGCATTGGCTTCACATCGCTCCAAATATCCACTTGCAGATTCTACAAAAAGGGTGTTTCAAAACTGCCCCATCAAAAGGAAGATTCAACACTGTGATTTGAATGCACACATCACAAACAAGTTTCTGAGAATGCTTCTGTCTTGTTTTTATGTGAAGATATTTCATTTCCCTGCATAGGCCTCAAAGCGCTCCACATATACCCTTGCAAATTCTACAAAAAGAGTGTTTCAAAACTGCTCTATCAAAAGGAAGGTTCACGTCTGTGAGTTGAATGCATACATAAGAAAGACGTTTCTGAGAATGCTTCAATGTAGTTTTTATGTGAATTTATTTCCTTTTCCAGTATGGGCCTCAAAGGGCTCCAAATATCCACTTGCAGATTCCACAAAAAGAGTGTTTCAAAACTCTTCTATCAAAAGGAAGGTTCAAATTTGTGAGGTGAATGCACTCATCAAAAAGAAGTTTCTGAGAATGCTTCTGTCTAGTTTTTATGTGAAGATATTTCCTTTTCCGGTATAGGCTTCAAAGCGCTCCAAATATCCACTTGCAGATTCTACAAAAAGAATGCTCCAAAACTGTTCTATCAAAAGGGAGGTTCACATCTGTGAGTTGAATGCTCTCATCACAAAGAAGTTTCTGAGAATGCTTCTGTCTATTTTTTATGTGAAGATATTTCCTTTTCCAGTGTAGGCATCAAAGCGCTCCAAGTATCCACTTCCACAATCTACAAAGAGAGAGTTTCAAAACTGTTCTATCAAAAGGAAGGTTCAACACTATCAGTTGAATGCACTCATCACAGAGAAGTTGCTGAGAATGCTTCTGTGTAATTTATAAATGAAGATATTTCCTTTTCCATCATAGGCCTGAAATCGCTCCAAATATCCACTTGCAGATCCTACAAAAATAGTGTTTCAAAACTGTTCTATCAACAGGAAGGTTCAACTGTATGAGATGAATGCACTCACCACTAAGAAGCCTCTGAGAATTCTTCTGTCTAGATTTTATGTGAAGATATTTCCTTTTCCAGCACAGTGCTCAAACGCCCCAAATATCAAATTGCAGATACTACAAAAAGAGCGTTTCAAACCTGAACTACCAAAAGGAATGTTCAAGACTGTGAGTTGAATTCATAAAGCACAGGGAAGTTTCTGACAAAGCTTCTGTCTAATTATGATGGGAAAATATCTCCTTTTCCAGCATAGGCCTCAAGCGCTCCAAATATCCACTTGCCGATACTACAGAATGGGTGTTTCAAAACTGCTCTATCAAAAGGAGGGTCCCACACGGTGAGTTGAATGCATGCATCACAAAGAAGTTTCTGAGAATGCTTCTGTCTACTTTTTATGTGGATATATTTCCTTTTCCAGCATAGGCCTCAAATTGCTCCAAACATCCACTTGCAGATTCCACAAAAAAGTGTTTCAAAATTGCTCTATCAAAAGAAGGTTCAAGTCTTTGAGTTGAATGCACTCATCAGAAAGAATTTTCTGAGATTGTTTCTGTCTATTTTTTATGTGAAGATATTTCCTTTTCCAGCCTAGGCCTCAAAGCCCTCAAAACATCCACTTGCAGATTCTATTGAAAGATGTTTCAGAACTGTTCTATCAAAAGGAAGGTTCAATTCTGTGAGTTGAATGCATTCATCACAAAGATGTTTCCGAGAGTGCTTCTGTCTAGTTTTTATGTGAAGATATTTCCTTTTCCAGTGTAGGCCTCATAGCGCTCCAAATATCCACTTGCAGATTCTACAAAAGGAGTGTTCCAATACTGCTCTATCAAAAGGAAGGTTCAAGTCTGTGAGTTGAAGGCACTCATCACGGATATTCCCTTTTCCATCGTAGACCTCGAAGCGCTCCAAATATCCACTTGCAGATACCATAAAAAGAGTGTTTCAAAAGTGTTCTGTCAAATGGAAGTTTCAACACTGTGATTTGAATGCACTCATCACCAAGAAGTTTCTGAGAATGCTTCTGTCTAGTTTCTATGTGATGATATTTCCTTTTTCAGCATAGAACACAAAGCGGTCCAAATATCCACTTGCAGATTCTACAATAACAGTATTTCAAAACTGCTCTATCAAAAGGAAGGTTCAAGTCTGTGAGTTGAATGCATAAATCACAGGGAAGTTTCTGTGAATGCTTCTTTAATATTTTTATGGGAAGATTTTCCCTTTTCCGGCATAGTCCTCAAATATCTCCAAATATCCACTGGCAGATTCTACAAAAAGTGTGTTTCAAAACTACTCTATCAAAACGAGTGTTCAACTCTGTGAGTTGAATGCACACATTACAAAGAAGTTTCTGAGAATGCTTCTGTCTAGTTTTTATGTGAGGATATTTCCTTTTACAGCATGGGTCTCAAAGGACTCCAAATATCCCCTTGTAGATTCTACAAAGAGAGTTTTTCAAAACTCTTCTATCATAAGGAAGGTTCGTCTCGGTGAGTTCAATGCACTCATCACAGAGAAGTTTCTGAGAATACGTCTGTCTAGTTTTTATTTGAAGATATTTCCCTTTCCAGCATAGGCCTCAAAGCGCTCCAAATATCCACTTGCAGATTCTACAAAAAGTGTCCTACAAAACTGCTCTATGAAAAGGAAGGTTCAAGTCTGTGAGTTGAATGCACTCATAACAAAGAAGTTTCTGAGAATGCTTCTGTCTAGTTTTTATATGAAGTTATTTCCTTTTCCATAGTAGGCCTCAAAGCGCCCAAATATCCACTTGCAGATTCTACAAAGGGAGTGTTTCAAAACTGTTCTATGAAGAGAAACGTTCAACTCTGCGAGTTCAATGCACTCATCACAAAGTACTGTCTGAGAATGCTTTTATCTATTTTTTATGTGAAGATATTTCCCTTTCCAGCATAGGCCTCAAATTACTCCAAATATCCAATTGCAGATTCCACAAAAGGAGTGTTTCAAAACGGCTCTATCAAAAGGAAAGTTCAAGTCTGTCAGTTGAATGCACTCATCATGAAGAAGTTTCTGAGAATTCTTCAGCTTAAGTTTTATGTGAAGATATTACCTTTTCCAGCATAGGCCCCAAAGCACTCCAAATATCCACTTGCAGATACTACAAAACGAGTGTTTCAAAACTGCTCTATCAAAAGGAAGTTTCAAGTCTGTTAGTTGAATGCACTCATCTCAAAGGACTTTCTGAGAATGCTTCTGCTTAGCTGTTATGTGAAGATGTTTCCTTTTCCTGGATAGGTCTCTAAGCCCTCCAAATATCCACTTGCAGATTGTACAAAAAGAGTGTTTCAAAACTATTCTATAAAAGGGAAAGTTCAACTCTGCGAGTTCAATGCTCTCATCACAGAGAAATTTCTGAGAATGCTTCTGTCTAGTTTTTATATGAAGATATCTCCTTTTCCATCATAGGCCTCAAAACGCTCCAAATATGCACTTGCAGATTCTACAAAAAGAGTGTTTCAAAACTGTTCTATCAAAAGTAATGTTCAACTCTGTGAGATGAATGCACTCATCATAAAGAAGTTTCTGAGAATGTTTCTGTCTAGTTTTTATGTGAAGATATTTCCTTTTCCAGCATAGGCCTCAAATCGCTCCAAATATCCACATGCAGATCCTACAATAGGAGTTTTTTGAAACTGCTCTATCAAAAGGAAGGTTCAAGCCTGTGAGTTAAATGCCTAAAGCAAAGTGAAATTTTTGAGAATGCTTCTGTATACATTTTAAGTGAAGATATTCCCTTTTCCAGCATAGGCCAGAAAGCGCTCCAAATATCCACTTGCAGATTCTACAAAAAGTGTGTTTCAAAACTGCTCTATCAAAGGAAACTTCAAGTCTGTGAGTTGAATTCATAAAGCACAGGGAAGTTTCTTAGAATGCTTCTGTCTAGTTTTTATATGAAGGTATTCCCTTTTCCAGCATTGGCCAGAAAATGCTCCAAATATCCACTTGCAGATTCTATAAAAAGTGTGTTTCAAAACTATTCAATCAAAAGGAAAGTTCAAGTCTGTGAGTTGAATTCATAAAGCACAGGGAAATTTCTTAGAATGTTTCTGTCAAGTTTTTATGTGAAGATATTTCCTTTTCCATCATAGGCCCAAAATGATGAAAATATTCACTTTCAGATTCTACAAAAAGGGTGTTTCAAAACTTCTCTACCAAAAGGAAGGCTCAACTCTGTGAGTTGAGTGCACACATCACAAAGAAGTTTCTGAGAATGCTTCTGTCTAGTTTTTATGTGAAGACACTTCCTTTTCCAGCATAGGCCTCAAAGCGCTCCAAATATCCAATTGCAGATTCCACAAAAAGAGTGTTTCAAAACGACTCTATCAAAAGGAAAGTTCAAGTCTGTCAGTTGAATGCACTCATCATGAAGAAGTTTCTGAAAATGCTTCAGCTTAATTTTTATGTGAAGATATTACCTTTTCCAGCATATACCTCAAAGCGCTCCAAATATCCACTTGCAGTTTCTTCAGTAAGAGTGTTTCAAAACTGCTCTATCAAAGGGAAGGTTCAAGTCTGTGAGATAAATGCATAACACACAGGAAGTTTCTGATAATGCTTCTGTCTTGATTTTATGTGAAGATATTCCCTTTTACAGCATAGGCCTCAAAGCGCTCCAAATATCCACTTGCAGATTCTACAAAACGAGTGTTTCAAAACTGCTCTATCAAAAGGAAGGTTCAAGTCTTTGAGTTGAATTCATAAAGCACAGGGTAGTCTCTGAGAATGTTTCTGTCTAGTTCAAATGTGAAGATATTTCCTTTTCCATCATAGGCCTCAAAGCTCTCCAAATATCCACTTGCAGATCCCATAAAAAGGGTGTTTCAAAACTGCTCTATCAAAAGGAAGGTTCAACACTGTTAGTTGAATGCACACATCACAAAGAAGTTTCTGAGAATGCTTCGGTCTAGTTTTTATGTGAATATATTTCCTTTTCCAGCATAGTCCCAAAAGCTCTCCAAATATACACTTGCAGATTCTACAAAGAGAATGTTTCAAAACTGTTCTCTCAAAAGGCAGGTTCAACTCTGTGAGTTGAATGCACTCATTGCAGAAAATTTTCTGAGAATGTTTCTGTCTTGTTTTTATGTGATAATATTTCCTTTACCAACATCGACCTCTAAGTGATCCACATATCCACTTGCAGATTCTACAAAAACAGTATTTCAAAACTGCTCTATGGAAAGGAAGGTCCAAGTCTGTGAGTTTAATGCACTCATCAAAAGATGTTTCTGAGAATGCTTCTGTCTAGTTTTTATGTGAAGATATTTCCTTTTCCAGCATCGGCCTCAAAGCGCTCCAAATATCCACTTGCAGATTCTACAAAGAGAGTTTTCCAAAACTGTTCTACCAAAACGAAGGTTCAACTCTGTGAGTTGAATGCACACATCACAAAGAAGTTTCGGAGAAAGCTTCTACTTAATTTTTGTAAGAAGATGTTTCCTTTTCCAGCATAGGCCTCAAAGTGCTCCAAACATGCACTTGCAGATTCTACAAAAGGAGTGTTTCAAAACTGCTCTATGAAAAGTTAGGTTCAAGTCTGTGAGTTGAATGGACACATCACAGATACTTCCTTTTCCATCATAGACCTCAAAGCACTCTATATATCCACCTGCACATTCTTTAAAAAGAGAGTTTCAAAACTGTTCTATTAAAAAGAGGGTTCAACTCTGTGAGTTGAAAGCACTCATAACAAAGAATTTGATGAGAGTACTTCTGTCTAGTTTTTATGTGAAGATATTTAATTTTCCAGCATAGGCCTCAAAGCGCTCCAAATGTCCACTTGCAGACTCTACAAAAAGAGTGTTTCAAAACTGCTCTAACAAAAGGAAGGTTCAAGTCTGGGAGTTGAATGCACTCATCACAAAGAAGTTTCTGAAAATGCTTCTGCTTATTTTTCATGTGAAGATATTTCCATTTCCAGCATAGGCCTCAGAGTGCTCCAAATATCCACTTGCAGATTGTACAAAAACAGTCTTTCAAAACTGTTCTTTCAAAAGGAAGGTTCAGCTCTGTGAGTTGAATGCACTCATCACAGGGAAGTTTCTGAGAATGCTTCTGTCTAGTTTTTATGTGAAGATATTTCCTTTTCCATCGTAGGCCCCAAAGTGCTCTAAATATCCACTTCCAGATTCTACAAAAAGAGTATTTCAAAACTTTTCTATCAAAAGGAAGTTTCAACTCTGTGAGTTGAATGCACTCATCACAAATAATTTTGTGAGAATGCTTCAGACTAGGCTTTATGTGAAGATATTTCCTTTTCCAGCATAGGTCTCAAAGTGCTCAAAATATCCACTTGGAGATTCTAGAAAAAGAGTGCTTCAAAACTGTTCTATCAAAAGGAAGACTCAAATTTGTGAGTGAAATGCACTCATCACAAGGTAGTTTCTGAGAATACTTCTGACAATTTTTAATGTGAAGATGTTTCCATTTCCAGCATAGGCCTCAAACCGCTCCAAATATCCACTTGCAGATTCTACAAAAAGAGTGTTTCAAAACTGCTCTATCAAAAGGAAGGTTCAAGTCTGTGAGTTGAATGCACTCATCACAAAGGAGTTTCGGAGAATGCTTCTGTCTATTTTTTATGTGAAGATATATCCTTTTAAAGTGTACACCGGAAAGCGCTCCAATTATCCACTTGCAGATTCTACAAAGAGAGTGTTTCAAATCTGTTATATCAAAAGGAAGGTTCAACTCTGTGAGTTGCATGCACTCATCACAGAGAAGTTTCTGAGAATGCTTCTGTCTGGTTTTTATGTGAAGATATTACCATTTCCATCATAGGTCTCAATGCACTCCAAATATTCATTTGCAGATTCTGCAAAAATAGTGTTTCAAAACTGCTCTATCAAAGGGAAGGTTCAACTCCGTGAGTTGAATGCGCACATCACAAAGAAGTTTCTTAGAATGTTTCCGTCAATTTTTTGTGTGAAGATATTTCCGTTTCCAGAATAGGCCTCAAAGTGCTCCAAATATCCAGTTGCAGATCCCACAAAAAGATTGTTTCAAAACTGCTCTATTAAAAGGAAATTTCAAGTCTGTAAGTTGAATGCATAAAGCACAGTGAAGTTTCTGAGAATGATTCTCTCTAGTTTTTATGTGAAGATATTTCCTTTTCCAGCATAGGCCTCAAAGTGCTCCAAATATTCAGTTACAGATTCCACAAAAATGGTGTTTCAAAACTGCTATATCACACGGAAGGTTCAACTACGTTAGTTGAATGCACTCATCACAAAGATGTTTCTGAGAATGCGTCTGTCTAGTTTTTATGTGAAGATGTTTCCTTTTCCAGCATAGGCCCGAAAGCGCTCCAAATATCCACTTGCAGATTTTAAAAAAGATTGTTTCAAAACTGCTCTATCAAAAAGAAGTTTAAACTCTTTGAGTTGAATGCGCTTATCTCAAAGAAGTTTCTGAGAATGCTTCTGTCTAGTTTTTATGTGAAGATATTTGCTTTTCCAGTATAGGCCTCAAAGCGCTGCAAATATCCACTTGCAGATTCTACAAAAGGGTGTTTGCAAACTGCTCTATCAAAAGTATGGTTCAACTCTGTGAGTTGAATGCACACATCACAAAGAAGTTTCTGAGAATGCTTCTGTTAATTTTTATGTGAATATATTTCCTTTTCCAGCACAGGCCTCAAATTGCTCCAAATATCCACTTGCAGATTCTACAAAAATGGTGTTCCAAAGCTGCTCAATCAAAAGGAAGTTTCAATCTGTGAGTTGAATACAATCATTACAGAGAAGTTCCTTGGAAAGCTTCTTTCTAGTTTTTTGTGAAGATATTTCCTTTTCCATCATAGGAATTAAAGTGCTCCAAATATCCACATGCAGATTCTACAAAAAGAGTGTTTCAAAACACTTCTATGAAAAGGAAGGTTCAACTGTGTGAGTTGAATGCACTCATCACAAAGAAGTCTCTGAGAATGCTTCTGTCTAGTTTTTGTGTGAAGATACTTTCTTTTCTAGCATAGGCCGCAAAGCCCTACAAATATAAATTGCTGATCCTACAAAAAGTGTGTTTCAAATCTCTTCTATCAATAGGAAAGTTCAACTCTGTGAGTTGAATGCACTCATCAGAGAGAACTTTCTGAGAATGCATCTGTCTAGTTTTTATGTGATGATATTTCTTTTTCCATCATAAGTCTCAAAGCGTTCCAAGTATAAACTTACAGATTGAACAAAAAGACTGTTTCAAAACTGTCCTATCAAAAAGAAGATTCAACTCTGCGAGTTGAATGCACTCATCACAAAGCAGTTTCTGAGAATGTTTCTGTCTAGTTTTTGTGTGAAGATATTTCCTTTTCCAGCATAGGCCCCAAAGCACTCCAAGTATCCAGTTCCAGACTCTACAAAGAGAGTGTTTCCAAAGTATTCTATCAAAAGGAAGTTTTAACTCTGTCAGTTTAATGCACTCTTTCTGAGAATGCTTCTGTCTAATTTTTATGTGAAGATATTTCCTTTTCCCGCATAGACCTCAAAGCGCTGCAAATATCCACTTGCAGATTGTATGAAAAGGGTGTTTCAAAACTGCTCTATCAAAAGAAAGGTTCAATTCTGTGAGTTGAATGCACACATCACAAAGAAGTTTCTGAGAATGCTTCTGTCTAGTTTTTATGTGAAGATATTTCGTTTTCCAGCATTGGCCTCAAAGCACTCCAAATATCCACTTGCAGATGCTACAAAAAGGGTGGTTGAAAACTGCTCTATCAAAAGTAAGCTTAAACTCTGTGAATTGAATGCACACATCACAATGAAGTTTCTGAGAATGCTTCTGTTTAGCTTTTATATGAAGATATTTCCTTTTCCAGCTTAGGCCTCAAAGCCTTCAATCTATCCACTTGCAGAATCTACTAAAAGTGTGTTTCAAAACTGCTGATTCAAAAGCAAGGTTCAACTCTGTGTGTTGAATGTGCATATCACAAAGAAGTTTCTGAAAATGCTTCTGTCTAGTTTTTATGTGAAGATATTTTCTTTTATAGCATAGGCCTCATAGCGCTCCAAATATCCACCTTCAGATTCTACCAAAAGAGTTTTTCAACTGCTCTATCAAAAGGAAAGTTCAACTCTGTGAGTTGAATGCACTCATCACAAAGATGTTTCTGAGAATTCTTCTGTATAACTTTTATGGGAAGACATTTCATCTTCCAGCATAGGCCCCATAGCACACCAAATATCCACTTGCAGATTCTACAAAAAGAGTGTTTCAAATCTTTTCTATCAAAAGAAAATTTCAACTGAGGGAGTTCAATGCACTCATCACAGAGAAGTTTATGAGAATGCTTCTGTCTAGTTTTTATGTGAAGATATTTCCTTTTCCATTATAGGCCTCAAAGCACTCCAAATATCCACTTGCAGATTCTACAAAAAGAGTGGTTCAAAACCGTTCTATCAAAAGAAAGGTTCAACTCTGTGAGTTGAATGCACTCATCAAAAAGAAGTTTCTGATAGCGCTTCTGTCTTGTTTTTATGTGAAGATATTTCATATTCCAGCATAGGCTTGAAAGTGCTCCAAATATCGACTTGCAGATTCTACAAAAAGAGTGTTTCAAATCTGCTCTATCAAAAGGCAGGTTCAAGCCTGTAAGTTGAATGCACACATCTCAAAGAAGTGTCCGAGAATGCTTCAATCTAGTTTTTATGTGAAGTTGTTTCCTTTTCCAGCAAAGGCCTCAAAGCGCTCCAAATAATAACTTGGAAATTCTACAGAAAGAATGTTTCAAAAGTGTTCTATCAAAAGGAAGGTTCAACTCTATGAGTTGACTGTGCACATCACAAGGAAGTTTCTCAGAAGGCTTCTGTCTAGTCTTTATTTGAAGATATTTCCTTTTGCAGCATAGGTCTCAAAAACCTGCAAATACCCACTTGCATATTGTATAAAAAGAGTGTTTCAAAATTGTTGCATGAAAAGAAAAGTACAACTCTGTAAGTTGAATGCACTCATCATAGAGAAGATTCTGAAAATGCTTCTGTCTAGTTTTTATGTGAAGATATTTCCTTTTCAATCATAAGCCTCAAAGTGCTCCAAATATCCACTTGAAGATTCTAAGAAAAGAGTGTTTCAAATTTCCTCTATCAAAAGGATGGTTCAAGTCTGTCAGTTGAATTCAGTCATCACAAAGAAGTTTCTCAGAATGCTTCCATCGAGTTTTTATGTGAAGATATTTTATTTTCTATCTTAGGCCTCAAAGCGCTCCAAATATCCACGTGTAGATTCTACAAAGAGAGTGTTTCAAAACTGCTGCATCAAAAGGAAAGTTCAAGTCTGTGAGTTGAATGCATAAAGCAGAGGGAAGTTTCTCAGAATGCTTCTCTCTAGTTTTTATGTGAAGATATTTCCTTTTCCAGCATAGGCCTCAAAGCGCTCCAAATATCCACTTGCAGATACTACAAAAAGGGTGTTTCGAAACTGCTCTATCAAAAGTAAGGTTCAACCCTGTGAGTTGAATGCACACATCACAAAGAAGTTTCTTAGAATGCTTCTGTTTAGTTTTTATGTGAAGATATTTCCTTTTCCAGCATAGGCCTCAAAACATTCCAAATATCCACTTGCAGATTCTACGAAAAGTGTGTTTCAAAACTGCTGTTTCAACACGAAGTTTCAACTCTGTGAGTTGAATGCACACATCACAAAGAAGTTTCTGAGAATGCTTCTGTCTACTTTTTATGTGAAGATATTTCCTTTTGTTGCATAGGCCTCATAGCGCTCCAAATATCCACTTTCAGATTCTGCCAAAAGAGTGTTTCAAAACTGCTCTATTAAAAGAAAGTTCAAGTCTGTGAGTTAAATGCATTCATCATAAAGATGTTTCTGTGAATTCTTCCATCTAGCTTTTTGTGAACATATTTCCTTTTCCAGCTTAGGTCTCAAAGCGCTCAAAATATCCACTTGCAGATCCTACAAAAAGAGTGTTTCAAAACTGTTGTATCAAAAGAAAGGTTCAACTAAAGGAGTTCAATGCACTCACCACAGAGAAGTTTCTGAGAATACTGCTGTCTAGTTTTTATGTGAAGATATTTCCTTTTCCAGAATAGGCCTCAAAGCGCTCCAAATATCCACTTGCAGATTCTACAAAAAGAGTGTTTCAAAACTGCTCTATCAAAAGGAACGCTCACCTCTGTGAATTGAATGTGCTCATCACAAAGAAGTTTCTGAGGATTCTTCTGTCTAGTTTTGATGTGAAGATATTTCCGTTTCCAGCATAGGCCTCAAAGTGCTCCAAATATCCACTTGCAGATTCTACAAAAACAGGGTTTCAAAACTGCTCTATCAAAAGGAAGGCTCAAATCTGTGAGCTGAATGCGCTTATCACAAAGAAGTTTCTGAGAATGCTACTGTCTAGTTTTAATGTGAAGTTATTTCCTTTTCCACCATAGGCCTCAAAGTGCTCCAAATATCCACTTGCAGATTATTGAAACAGAAGATTATTTCAACACTGTCCTATCAAAAGGAGAGTTCAACTCTGAGAGTTGAATGGACTCATCACATAGAAGTTTCCCAGAATCCTTCTGTTTAGTTTTTATGTGTAGATGTTTTCATTTCCAGCATAGGCCTCAAAGAGCTCCAAATGTCCACTTGCAGATTTTACAGAAACGGTGTTTCAAAGCTGCTCTATGAAAGGAAATTTTAAACTCTGTGAGTTGAATGCACTCATCACAAAGGAGTTACTCATAATGCTTCTGTCTAGTTTTTATTTGAAGATATTTAATTCTCCAGTATAGTCCTCCAAGCGCTCCAAATATCCACTAGCAGATACTACAAAAAGTGTGTTTCAAAACTGCTCTATCAAAAGTATGGTTCACCTCTGTGAGTTGAATGCACATATAACAAAGAAGTTTCTGAAATTCTTCTGTTTTGTTTTCATGAGAAAATATTTCCTTTTCCATCATAGGCCTCAAATCGCTCCAAATATCCACCTGCAGATTCTACAAAAAGTGTGTTTGAAAACTGTTCTATCAAAAGGAAAGCTCAACACTGTGGGTTAAAAACACTCATCATAGAGAACTTTCTGAGAATGCATCTGTCTATTTTTTATGAGAAGATATTTACTTTTCGAGCATAGGCCTCAAAGCATTCCAAATATCCACTTGCAGATTCTACTAAAAGTGTGTTTCAAAACTGCTGTTTCAAAAGTAAGGTTCAACTCTGTGAGTTGAATGCACACATCCCAAAGAAGTTTCTGAGAATGCTTCTGTCTAGTTTTTATGTGAAGATATTCAATTTTCTAGCATAAGCCTCATAGCACTCCAAATATCCACTTTCAGATTCTACCAAAAGAATTTTTCAAAACTGCTCTAGCAAAAGGAAAGTTCAAGTCTGTGAGTTGAGTGCACGCAACACAAAGATATTTCTGAGAATCCTTCTGTCTAGTTTTTATGTGAAGATATTTCCTTTTCCAGCATACGCTTCAAGGGCTCCAAATATCCACTTGTAGATTCTACAAAAAGAGTGTTTCAAAACTGTTCTATAAAAAGAAAGTTTCATCTCAGGATGTTCAGTGCACTCATCACAGAGAAGTTTCTGAGAATACTTCTGTGTAGTTATTATGTGAAGATATTTCCTTTTCCATCATAGGCCTCAAAACGCTCCTAATATCCACTTGCAGATTCTACAAAAAGAGTGTTTCAAAACTGTACTATGAAAAGGAAGGTTCAACTCGGTGACTTGAATGCACTCATGAAAAATAAATTTTCATGAATGCTTCTGTCTTGTTTTTATGTGAAGATATTTCCTTTTCCAGCGTAGGCCTCATAGTGCCCCAAATATGCACTTGCAGATCCGACAAGAAGAGTGTTTCAAAACTTCTCTATCAAAAGGAAGGCTTAACTCTGTGAGGTGAATGCGCTCATTGCAAAGAAGTTTCTGAGAATGATTGTCTAATTTTTGTGTGAAGGTGTTTCCTTAACCAGCATAGGCCTCAAAGCACTCCAAATATACACTTGTAGATTCTACAAAAGGAGTGTGTCACAACTGCTCTATTTAAAGGAAGTCTCACCTCTGTGAGATGAATGTGCTCATCACAAAGAAGTTTCTGAGAATGCTACTGTCTAGTTTTTATATAAAGATATAACCCTTTCCAAGATAGGCCTCAAATTGCTCCAAATATCCAACTGCAGATTCTACAAAAAGAGTGTTTCAAAACTGTTCTTTCAAAAGGAAGGTTCAACTCTGAGATTTGAATGCACTCATCACATAGAAGTTTATCAGAATGCTTCTGTCTAATTTTTATGTGAAGATATTTCCTTTTCCATCATTGGCATCAAAGCACTCCAAATATCCACTTGCAGATTTTATAAAAGGGGTGTTTCAAAACTGCCCTTAAAAAGCAAAGTTAAACTCGGTGAGTTCAACTCACTCATCACAAAGAAGTTTCTGAGAATGCTTCCGTCTAGTTTTTATGTGAAGATATTTAATTTTCCAGTATAGGCCTCAAAGCACTGCAAATATCCACTTGCAGAGCCTACAAAAAGGTTGTTTCAAAACTGCTCTCTCAAAAGTATGGTTCAACTCTGTGAGTTGAATGCACACATCACAAAGAAGTTGGTGAGGATGCTTCTGTTTCGTTTTTATGTGAAGTTATTTCCTTTTACCGCATAAGCCTCTAAGCACTCCAAATATACACTTGCAGATTCTGTAAAAACAGTGATGCGAAACTGTTCTATCAATAGGAAGGACCAACTCTGAGAGTTTAATGCCCACATCATAAAGAAGTTTCTGAGAATGCTTCTGTTTAGTTTTTCTGTGAAGACATTTCCTTTTCCAGCATAGGCCTCAAAGCATTCCAAATATCCACTTGCAGATTCTACTAAAAGTGTGTTTCAAAACTGCTGTTTCAAAAGAAAGTTTCAACTCTGTGAGTTGAATGCGCCCATCATAAACAAGTTTCTGAGAAAGCTTCTATCTAGTTTTTATGTGAAGATATTTCCTTTTCCAGCAAATGCCTCATAGCACTCCAAATATCTACTTTCAGACTCCACTAAAAGAGAATTTCAAACTGCTGTATCAAAAGGAAAGTTCAGTTCTGTGAATTGAATGCACTCATCACAAAGATGTTTTTGAGAATTCTTCTGTCTAGTTTTTATGTGAAGATATTTCCTTTTCCAGGGTAGGCCTCAAAGCACTCCAAAAATCCACTTGCAGATTCTACAAAAAGAATGTTTCAAAACTGTCCTATCAAAAGAAATTTTCAACTCAGTGAGTTCAATGCAATCATCACAAAGAAGGTTCTGAGAATGCTTCTGTCTAGTTTTTAGGTGAAGATATTTCCTTTTCCAGCATAGGCCTCAAATGGCTACAAATATCCACTTGCAGTTTCTACAAAAAGGGTGTTTCAAAACTGCTCTGTCAAAAGGAAGCGTCGATTCTGTGAGTTGAATGCTCACATTACAAAGAAGTTTCTGAGAATGCTTCAATCTAGTTTTTATGTGAAGTTATTTCCTTTTCCAGGATAGACTTCAAAGCGCTCAAAATATCCAACTGTAGATTCTACAAAAAGAGTGTTTCAAACCTGCGCTATCAAAGGGAAGGTTCAACTCTTTGATTTGAATGCATAAAGCACGAGGAAGTTTCTCAGAATGCTTCTGTCAAGTTCTTATGTGAAGATATTCCTTTTTCCAGTGTAGGCCTCAAAGCACTCCAAATATCCACCTGCAGATTTTACAAAAAGTGTGCTTCAAAACCGCTTTATCAAAATGAAGGTTCAAATCTATGAGTTGAATGCACTCATCACTAAGAAGTTTCTGAGAATGCTTCAGTCTAGTTTTTATGTGAAGATATTTTATTTTCCAGCATAGGCCTCAAAGTGCTCAAAATATCCACTTGCTGATTCTGAAAAAAGGGTGTTTCAAAACTGCTCCATCAAAAATACTGTTCAACTCTGTGAATTGAATGCACACATCACAATGAATTTTCTGAGAATCCTTTGTTTAGTTTTTATGTGAAGGTATTTCCTTTTCCAGCATAGGCCTCAATGAGCTCCAAATATTCACTTGCAGATTCTACAAAAAGGGTGTTTCAAAACTGCTCTATCAAAAGGAAGGTTCAACTCTTTGACTTCAATGCACTCATCACAGAGAAGTTTCTGAGCATGGTTCTGTCTAGTTTTTATGTGAAGATATTTTCTTTTCCATCATAGGCCTCAAAGCTCTCCAAATATCCACTTGCAGATTCTAACAAAAGAGTGTTTCAAAACAGTTCTATGAAAAGGAAGGTTCAACTGCATTAGCTGAATGTACTCACCACAAAGAAGTTTCTCAGAATACTTCTCTGTAGTTTTAATGTGAAGGTATTTCCTTTTCCAGCAGAGGCCTCAAAGCGCTACAAATATCCACTTGCAGATTCTACAAAAAGGGTGTTTCAAAACTGCTCTATCAAAAGTCGTGTTCAACTCTGCGAGTTGAGTGCACACATCACAAAGATGTTCCTGATAACGCATCTGTTTAGTTTTTATGTGAAGATATTTCCTTTTCCATAAAAGGCCTCAAAGCGCTCCCAATATCCACCTGCAGATTCTACTAAAAGTGTGTTTCAAACTGGTGTTTCAAAAGGAAGGTTCAACACTGTGAGTTGAATGCACACATCACAAAGAAGTTTCTGAGAATGATTCTGTCCAGTTTTTATGTGAAGATAATCCCTTTTCCAACAAAGGCCTCAAAGCGCTCCAAATATCCACTTTCAGATTCTGCCAAAAGAGTGTTTCAAAACTGCTCTATCAGATAGAAGGTTCAAGTCTGTGAGGTGAATGCACTCATCACAAAAAAGTTTCTGAGAATGCTTCTGCTCATGTTTTATGGGAAGATATTTCCTTTTCCAGCACAGGCCTCAAAGTGCTCCAAATAATCTCTTGCAGATTCTACCAGTAGAGTGTTTCAAAACTGTTCTATCTAAAGGAATGTTGAACTCTGTGTGTTAAATGCAATCATCGCAGAGAAGTGTATGAGAATACTTCAGACTAGTTTTTATGTGAAGATATTTCCTTTTCCAGCATAGGCCTCAAAGTGCTCAAATATCCACTTGCAGACTGTACAAAACGGGTGTTTCAAAACTGTTATATCAAACGGAAAGTTCAACTCTGTGAGTTGAATGCACTCATCACAAAGAAGTTTCTGAGAATCCTTTTGTCTAGTTTTTATGTGAGGATATTTCCTTTTCCAGCATAGTCCTCAAAACCCTCCAAATATCCTTTTGCAGTTTCTACAAAAAGAGTGTTTCAAATCTGCTCTTTCAAAAGGAAGGTTCAAGTCTGTGAGTTGAATGCATAAAGCACAGGCAAGTTTCTCAGAATGCTTCTGTCTAATTTTTATGTGAAGATATTCCTTTTTCCAGCATAGGCCTCAAATCCCTCCAAATGTTCACTTGCAGATTCTACAAAAAGAGTGTTTCAAAACTGCTCTATCAGAAAGAAAGTTCAAGTCTGTGATTTGAATGCACTCCTCACAAAGTTGTTTCTGAGAATTCTTCTATCTAGTATTTATGTGAAGATATTTCCTTTTACAGCATAGACCTCAAAGAACTAAAATATCCACTAGCAGGTTCTACAAAAAGAGTGTTTCAAAACTGTTCTATCAAAAGGAAAGTTCAACTCTGTGGGTTTAATGCAGTCATCACAAGGACATTTCTGAGAATGCTTCTATCTAGTTTTTATGTGAAGATTTTCCCTTTTTGCAGCATAGGCCTCAAATCGCTCCAAATATCCACTTGCAGATTCTACAAAAAGAGTGTTTCAAAACTGTTCTATCAAAAGGAAGGTTCATCTCTTTTAGTTGAATGCACACATCACAAAGAAATTTCTGTGAATTCTTCTGTCACTTTTTTTGTGAACATATTCCCTTTTCCCGCATAGGCCTCAAAGTGCTCCAAATATCCACTTGCAGATTCTACAAAAAGAGTGTTTCAAAACTGCTCTTTCAAAAGCAAGTTTGAAGTCCGTGAGGTGAATCCACTCATCACAAAATGTTTCTGAGAATGCTTCTGCTTAGTGTTTATGGGAAGATATTTCCTTTTCCAGCACAGGCCTCAAAGCACTCCAAATAATCTCTTGTAGACACTACAAGGAGAGTGCTTCAAAACTGTTCTATGAAAAGGTATGTTGAACTCTGTGAGTTGAATGCAATCATCACAGAGAAGTGTCTGAGAATGTTTCCATCTAGTTTTTATGTGAAGATATTTCCTTTTCCAGCATAGGCCTCAAAGCTCTCAAATATCCACTTGCAGATTCTACAAAAAGAGTGTTTCAAAACTGTTCTATCAAAAGGAAAGTTCAACTCTGCGAGTTGAATGCACTCATCACAAAGAAGTTTCTGAGAATGCTTTTGTCTAGTTTTTATGTGAGGATATTTCCTTCTCCAGCATAGGCTTCAAAGCCCTCCAAATATCTACTTGCAGATACTGCAAAAAGAGTGTTTCAAATCTGCTTTTTCAAAAGGAAGGTTCAAGCCTGTGAGTTGAATGCATAAAGTGCAGGGAAGTTTCTCAGAATGCTTCTGTCTTGTTTTTATGTGAAGACATTCCTTTTTCCAGCATAGGCCTCAAATCTCTCCAAATGTCCACTTGCGGATTCTATAAAAAGGGTGTTTCAAAACTGCTCTATCAAACGGAAGTTTTTACTCTGTTAGTTTAATGCAGTCATCACAAGAAGTCGCTGAGGATGCTTCCATCTAGTTTTTATATGAAGATATTTCCTTTTCGAGCATAGGCCTCAAAGCCTTCCAAATATCCACTTGCAGATTCTACAAAAAGAGTGTTTCAAAACTCTTCAATCAAAAGGATGGTTCAACTCTGTGAATTGAATGCACTTATCACAAAGAAGTTTCTGAGAACACTTCCATTTAGGTTTTATGTGTAGATATTTCCTTTTCCATTGTAAGCCTCAAAGAGCTCCAAATATCCACCCTCATATTCTACAAAAATAGTGTTTCACAACTGTTCTATCAAAAGGAAGGTTCAACACTGTGAGCTGAATGCATTCATCACAAAGAAGTTTCTGAGAAGGCCTCTGTCCAGTTTTTCAAAGCACTCCAAATATCCACTTGCAGTTTCTACAAAAAGAGTGTTTCAAATCTGCTCTTTCAAAAGGAAGCTTCAAGTCTGTGAGTTGAATGCATAAAGCCCAGGGAAGTTTCTGAGAATGCTTCCGTCTAGTTTTTATGTGAAGATATTCCCTTTTACAGCATAGGCCTCAAATCGCTCCAAATATCTACTTGAAGATTCTACAAAAAGGGTGTTTCAAAAATGCGCTATCAAAAGAAAAGTTCTGCTCTGTTAGATGAATGCACGCATCACAAAGAAGTTTCAGAGAATACTTCTGTCTAGTTTTTATCTGAAGATATTTCCTTTTCCAACTTAGGCCTCAAAGCACACCAAATATCCACTTGCGGATCTACAAAAAGTGTGTTTCAAAACTTCTCTGTCAAAGGGAAGGTTCAAGTGTGTGAGTACAATGCACTCATCATAGAGATGTTTCTGAGAATGCTTCTGTATAGTTTTTAGGTGAAAATATTTCCTTTTCCAGTGTAGGCCTCATAGCGCTCCAAATATCCACTTGAAGATTCTACAAAAAGAGTGTGTCAAAACTGCTCTATCAAAAGGAAGGTTTAAGTTTGTCAGTTGAATTCACTCATCAATAAGAACTTTGTGAGAATGCTTCTGCTTAGTTTTTATGAGAACATATTTCCATTTCCAGCATTGGCCGCAAAGCGCTCCAAGTATCCACTTTCAGATTCTATAAAGAGAGTGTTTCAAAACTGTTCAATCAAAAGGAAGGTTCAACTCTGTGAATTGAATGCACTCATCACAGAGAAGTTTCTGAGAATGCTTCTGTCTAGTTTTTATGTGAAGATATTTCCTTTTCCAGCATTGGCATCAAAACACTCCAAATATCCACTTGCAGATTCTACAAAAATAGTGTTACAAAACTGTTCTATCAAAAGGAATTTTCAACTCTGTGAGTTCAATGCACTCATCACTAAGAAGTCTCTGAGAATGCTTCTGTCTACTTTTTAGGTGAGGATATTTCCTTTTTCATCATAGGCCTCAAATCTCTTCAAATATCCACTTGCAGATACTACAAAAAGAGTGTTTCAAAACTGCTCAATCAAAAGGAATGCTCAAGTCCGTGAGTTGAATGCATAAAGCATGGGGAAGTTTCTGAGAATGCTTCTGTCTAGTTTTTATGTGAAGATATTCCCTTTTTGCAGCATAGGCCTCAAATCGCTCCAAATATGCACTTGCAGATTCTATAAAAAGAGTGTTTCAAAATTCTTCTATCAAAAGGAAAGTTCAACCCTGTGAGTTGAATGCACTCATCACAAAGAAATTTCTGAGAATGCTTCTGTCTAGTTTTTATGTGAAGATATTTCCTTTTCCAGCATAGACCTCAAAATGCTCCAAATATCCACTTGCAGATTCTACAAAAAGACGTTTCAAAACTGTTCTATTAAAAGGAATGTTCAACTCGGTGAGTTAAATGCACTCATCACAAAGAAATTTCTGAGAATGCTTTTGTCTAATTTTTCTGTGAGGATATTTCCTTTTCCATCATAGGCCTCAAAGCGCTCCAAATATGCACTTGCAGTTTCTACAAAAAAGAGTGTTTCAAATCTGATCTTTTAAAAAGAAGGTTCAAGAGTGTGAGTTGAATGCACAAAGTGCAGGGACGTTTCTCAGAATGCTTCTGTCTAGTTTTTATACGAAGATATTCCTTTTTCCAGCATAGGCCTCAAATCGCTCCAAATGTCCACATGCAGATTCTATAAAAAGTGTGTTTCAAAACTGCTCTATCAAAAGGAAGGTTCTACTCTGTGAGTTGAAATCATAAAACACAGAGAAGTTTCTGAGTATTCTTCTGTCTAGTTTTTATGTGTAGATATTCCCTTTTCCAGCACTGGCCTCAAAGATTCAAAAATATCCACGTGCAGATTCTAAAAAAAGCGTGTTTTGTAACTGCTCTTTCAAAAGGAAGGTTCAACCCTGTGAGTTGAATACACACGTCACAAAGAAGTTTCTGAGAATGCTTCTGTCTTGTTTTTATATGATGGTATTTCCTTTTCCAGCATAGGCCTCAAAGCGCTACAAATATCCACTTGCAGGTACAACAAAAACAGTGTTTCAAAACTGTTCTATCAAAAGGAAGGTTCAAGTCTGTGTGTTGAATTCCTAAAGCACAGGGAAGTTTCTGAGTATGCTTCTGTCCAATTTTTATGTGAAGATATTCCCTTTTCCAGCCTAGGCCTCAAAGTGCTAAAATTATCCACCTGCAGATTCTACAAAATGGTGTTTCAAAACTGCTTTATGAAAACGAAGTTTCAAGTCTGTGAGTTGAAGACACACATCACAAAGATGTTTTTCAGAATGCTTCAATATTTTTTATGTGAAGTTATTTCTTAATGCAGCATAGGCCTCAAGCTCTCCAAATATCCACTTGCATATTCCACAAAAATATTGTTTCCAAACTGTTCTATCAAAAGGAAGTTTCAACCCTGTGAGTTGGATGCACTCATCACAAAGTAGTTTCTGAGAATGCTTCTGTCTAGTTTTCAGGTGAAGATATTTCCTTTTCCAGCATAGGCCTCAATGCCCTCCAAACATCCACTTGCAGATACTACAAAAAGTGTGTTTCTAAACTAGTCTATCAAAATGAAGGATGAACTGTGTTGGTTGAATGCACTCATCCCACAGAAGTTTCTGAGAATATTTCTGTCTAGTTTTTAGGTGAAGATATTTCCTTTTTCATCATAGGCCTCAAATCACTCCAAATATCCAATTGCAGATTCTACAAAAAGAGTGTTTCAAAACTGCTCTATCAAAAGGAAGGTTCAAGAGTGTGAGTTGAATGAATAAAGCACAGGGAAGTCTCTGAGAATTCTTCTGTCTAATTCTTATGTTCAGATATTCCCGTTTTGCAGCATAGGCCTCAAATTGCTCCAAATATAAACTTGCAAATTCTACAAACAGAGTGTTTCAAAACTGTTCTATCAAAAGGAAGGTTCAAGTCTGTGAGTCGAATGCACTCATCACAAAAAAGTAACTCAGAATGATTCTGCTTATTTTTTTATGGGAAGATACTTCCCTTTCCAGCATAGGCCTCAATGTGCTCCAAATGATCCCTTGTAGATTCTACAAAGAGAGTGTTCCATAACTGTTCTACAAAAAGGAAGGTGGAACTCTGTGAGGTGAATGCACTCATCACAGAGAAGTATCTGACAATGCTTCCGTCTAGTTTTTATGTGAAGATATTTCCTTTTCCGGCATAGGCCTGAAAGCGCTCCTAATATCCACTTGCAGATTCTACAAAAAGAGTGTTTCAAAACTGTTCCATCAAAAGGAAAGTTCAACTCTGTGAGCTGAATGCATTCATCATAACAAGTTTCAGAGAATGCTTTTGTCTAGTTTTTGTGTGAGGATATTTCCTTTTCCAGCATAGGCCTCAAAGCGCTCCAAATATCCACTTGCAGTTTCTTCAAAAACAGTGTTTCAAATCTGCTCTTTCACAACGAAGTTTCAAGTCTGTAAGTTGAATGCATAAAGCACAGAGAAGTTTCTGAGAATGCTTCTATCTAGTTTTTATGTGAAGATATCCCCTTTTTCAGCATAGGCCTCAGATCTCTCCAAATATTCACTTGCAGATTCTACAAAAAGGGTGTTTCAAAACTGCCCTATCAAAAGGAAGGTTCTACTCTGTTATTTGAATGCACACATCACAAAGAGGTTTTGGAGAATGTTTCTGTCTAGTTTTTACATGAAGATATTTCCTTTTGCTGCTTAGGCCTCAAAGCACACAAAATATCCACCTGCAGATTCTACAAAAATAGTGTTTCAAAACTGCTCTTTTGAAAGAAAAGTTAAAGTATGTGAGTTGAATGCACCCATCACAAAGAAGTTTCTGAGAATGCTTCTGTCTAGCTTTTATGGGAAGATATTTCCTTTTCCAGTGTTGGCCCCCTAAAAATCCAAATATCCACTTGCACATTCTAGAAAAAGAGTGTTTCAAAACTGCTCTACCAAAAGGAAGGTTCAACTCAGTGAGTTGAATGCGCACATCAGAAAAAGTTTCTGAGAATGCTTCTGTCTGGTTTTTATGTGAACATAATTTCTTTTCCAGCATAGGCCTCAAAGCGCTCCAAATAAACACTTGCAGAATCTCCAAAAAGAGTGTTTCAAAACTGTTCTGTCAAAAGGAAGGTTCAACTCTGTGAGTAGAATGCACTCATCACAAAGAAGTTTCTGAGAATGCTTCGGTCTAGTTTTTATGGGAAGAAATTTCCTTTTCCAACATAGGCCTCAAAGCCCACAACTATCCACTTGCAAATTCTACAAAAAGAGTGTTTCAAAACTATTCTATCAAAGGACGGTTCAACTCTGTGACTAGAATGCACTCATCACAAAGAAGTTTCTGAGAATGCTTCGGTCTAGTTTTTATGGGAAGATTTTTCCTTTTCCAACGTAGGCCTCAAAGCGCTTCAAATAAACACTTGCAGATTCTTCAAAAAGAGTGTTTCAAAACTGTTCTATCAAAAGGAAGGTTCAAATCTGTGAGTAGAATGCAATGGAATGGAATGGATTGGAATCTCCAATCCACTCTACACTGTTTTCATAGAATCTGCTAGTGTTTATTTAGAGCTCTTTGACGCCTATGTTGGAAAAGGAGTGTTTCAAAACTGCGCTTTCAAAAGGAAGCTTCCTCTCTATGACTTGAATGCATAAAGCACAGGGAAGTTTCTGAAAATGCTTCCATCTAGTTTTTATGTGAAGATATTTCCTTTTCCAGTGTTGGCCTCTTAACACTCCATATATCCACTTGCAGATCCTACTGAAAGAGTGTTTCAAAACAGCTATATCAAAAGGAAGCTTCAACTCTGTCAGTTGAATGTGCACATCACAAAGAAGTTTCTGAGAATGCTTCTCTGTATTTTTCAGGTGAAGATATTTCATTTCCCATCAAAGGTGTCAAAACGCTTAAAATATCCACTTGCAGATTCTACAAAAAGAGTGTTTTCGAAACTGCTCTTTCAAAAGGAATGTTAAAGTCTGTGAGGTGGATGCACACAGCACAAAGAAGTTTCTGAGAATGCTTCTGTCTAGTTTTTATGGGAAGATATTTCATTTTCCAGCGTAGGCCTCAAATCGCTCCAAACATCCACTAGCAAATTCTACAAAAAGAGTGTTTCAAAACTGCGCTTTCAAAAGGAAGGTTCCTCCCTGTGACTTGAATGCATAAAGCACAGGGAAGTTTCTGAGAATGCTTCCATCTAATTTTTATGTGAAGATATTTCCTTTTCCAGTGTTGGCCTCTTAGACCTCCAAATATCCACTTGCAGATTCTACTGAAAGAGTGTTTCAAAACAGCTATATCAAAAGGAAGTTTCAACTCTGTGAGTTGAATGCCGCATCACAAAGAAGTTTCTGAGAATGCTTCTGTCTAGTTTTCAGGTGAAGATATTTCATTTCCCAGCAAAGGCCTCAAAACTTTCAAAACATCCACTTGCAGATTCTACAAAAAGAGTGTTTTCCAAACTGCTCTTTAAAAAGGAAAGTTAAAGTCTGTGAGTTGAATGCACAGAGCACAAAGAAGTTTCTGAGAACGGTTCTATCTAGCTTTCATCTGAATGTATTTCCTTTTCCACTGTATGCCGCAATCACACCAAATATCCACTTGCAGTTTCCACAACAAAAGTGTTCCAGAACTACTCTATGAAAAGGAAGGTTCAACTCTGTGAGTTCAATCCCCAAATAACAAAGAAGTTTCTGAGAATGCTTCTGTCTAGTTTTTATGGGAAGATATTTCGTTTTCCAGTATAGGCCTGAAATCGCTCCAAACATCCACTTGCAAATTCTACTAAAAGAGTGTTTCAAAACTGCGCTTCCAACAGGAAGGATCCTCTCTGTGACTTGAATGCATAAAGCACAGGGAAGTTTCTGAGAATGCTTGCATCTAGTTTTTATGTGAAGATAATTCCTTTTCCAGTGTTGGCCTCTTAACACTCCAAATATCCACTTGAAGATTCAACTGAAAGAGTGTTCCAAAACAGCTATATCACAAGGAAGCTTCATCTCTGTGAGTTCAATGTGCACATCACAAACAGGTTTCTGAGAATGCTTCTATCTAGTTTTTATGTGAAGATATTTCCTTTTCCAGCATAGGCCTCAAAGCGTTCCAAATGTCGACTTGCAGATTCTACGAAAAGAGATTTTCAAAACTTTTCTATCAAAAGGAATGTTCAACTATGTGGGTTGAATGCAGAAAGCACAGGGAAGTTTCTGAGAATGCTTCTCTCTACTTTTTATGTGAAGATATTTCCTTTTCCAGTGTTGGCCTCTTAGCACTCCAAATATCCGCTTGCAGATTCTACTGAAAGAGTGTTTCAAAACTGTTCTATAAAAAGGAACGTTCAACTCTGTGAGTTGAATGCACTCTTCATGAAGAAGTTTCTGAGAATGCTTCTGCCTAGTTTTTATGTGATGATAATTCCTTTTCCAGCATTGCCATAAAAATGCTTCAAATATCCACTTACAGATGCAACTAAAAGGGTGTTTCAAAACTGCTCTATCAAAAGGAAAGTTCAAGTGTGTGAGTTGAATGCACTCATCACACAGAAGGTTCTGAGAATGCTTCTGTCTCGTTTTTATGTGAAGATATTTCGTTTTCCATCATAAGCCTCAAAACGCTCCCAATAAACACCTGCACATTCTACAAAAGAAGGGTTTCAAAACTGTTCTATCAAAAGCAAGGTTCAAGTCCGTGAGTTGAATGCACTCATCACACAGAAATTCTTGAGAATGCTGCTGTCAAGGGTTTCTGTGAAGATATTTCCTTTTGCAGCATAGGCCTCAAGTCGCTCCAAATATCCACTTGCAGATTTTACAAAAAGGCTGTTTCCAAACTGCTCTATCAAAAAGCAGGTTCAACTCTGTGAGTTGAATGCACACATTGCAAAGTAGTTTCTGAGAATGCCTCTGTGTAATTTGTAGGTGAAGATATTTCATTTCCCAGCAAAGGCCTCAAAACGTTCCAAATATCCACTTGCAGATTCTACAAAAAGAGTGTTTCAAAACTGCTCTTTCAAAATGAGGTTCAAGTCTGTGAGTTGAATGCACTCATCACAAATTAGTTTCTGAGAATGCTTCTGTCTAGTTTTTATGGGAATATATTTCGTTTTCCAGCATAGACCTCAAATCGCTCCAAACATCCACTAGCAAATTCTACAAAAAGAGTGTTTCAAAACTGCGCTTTCAAAAGGAAGGTTCTTCTCTTGGACTTGAATGCATAAAGCACAGGGAAGTTTCTGAGAATGCTTCCATGTAGTTTTTATGTGAAGATATTTTCTTTTCCAGTGTTGACCTCTTAACACTCCAAATATCCACTTGAAGATTCTACTAAAAGAGTGTTTCAAAACAGCTATATCCAAAGGAAGCTTAAACTCTGTGAGTTGAATGCGCACATCACAAGCAAGTTTCTGGGAATGCTTCTATCTAGTTTTTATGTGAAGATATTTCCTTTTCCAGCATAGGCCTCAAAGCGTTCCAAATGTCAACTTGCAGATTCTACGAAAAGAGTTTTTCAAAACTGTTCTATCAAAAGGAAGGTTCAACTATGTGAGTTGAATGCAGAAAGCACAGGGAAGTCTCTGAGAATGCTTCTGTCTAGTTTTTATGTGAAGATATTTCCTTTTCCAACATAGGCCTCAAAGCCCTCCAATTAAACAGTTGCAGATCCTACAAAAGGAGTGTTTCAAAACTGTTCTATCAAAAGGAACTTTCAACTCTGTGAGTTGAATGCACTTATCACGAAGTAGTTTCTGAGAATGCTTCTGCCTACTTTATATGTGATGATATTTCGTTTTGCAGCATTGGCATAAAGTCCCTTCAAATATGCACTTACAGATGCTACTAAAAGAGTGTTCCAAAACTGCTCTATCAAAAGGAAAGTTCAAGTGTGTGAGTTGAATGCACTCATCACACAGAAGTTTCTGAGAATGCTTCTGTCTCGTTTTATTTGAAGATATTTCCTTTTCCATCATTGGCCTCAAAGCGCTCCAAATAAACACTTGCAGATTCTACAAAAGAAGTGTTTCAAAACTGTTCTATCAAAAGGAAGGTTCAAGTCCATGAATTGTATGCACTATTCACCCAGAAGTTTCTGAGAATGCTTCTCTCTAGGGTTTCTGTGAAGATATTTCCTTTTGCAGCATAGGCCTCAAAACCCTCAAAATATCCACTTGCAGATTTCACAAAAAGGCTGTTTCCAAACTGCTCTATCAAAAGGCAGGTTCAACTCTGTGAGTTGAATGCACACATCACAAAGAAATTTCTGAGAATGCCTCTGTGTAGTTTTCAGGTGAAGATATTTCATTTCCCAGCAAAGGCCTCAAAACGCTCAAAATATCCACTTGCAGATTCTACAAAAAGAGTGTTTCAAAACTGCTCTTTCAAAATATAGGTTCAAGTGTGTGAGTTGAATGCGCTCATCACAAAGTAGTTTCTGAGAATTCTTCTGTCTAGTTTTTATGGGAAGATATTTTGTATTCCAGCATAGGCCTCAAATCGCTCCAAACATCCATTAGCAAATTCTACAAAAAGAGGGTTTCAAAACTGCGCTTTCAAAAAGAAGTTTACTCTCTGAGACTTGAATGCATAAAGCACAGGGAAGTTTCTGAGAATGCTTCCGTCTAGTTTTTATGTGACAATATTTCCTTTTGCAGTGTTGGCCTCTTAGCATTCCAAATATCCACTTGCAGATCCTACTGAAACAGTGTTTCAAAACAGCTATATCAAAAGGAAGTTTCAACTCTGTGAGTTGAATGCGCACATTACAAAGTAGTTTCTGAGAATGCTTCTATCTAGTTTTTATATGAAGATGTTTCCTTTTCCACCATAGGCTTCAAAACGCTCCAAACTTCCACTTGCAGACTCCTCTAAAAGAGTGTTTCAAAACTCTTTTATCAAAAGGAAGGTTCAACTCTGTGAGTAGAATGCACACATCAGAAAGAAGTTTCTAGAGAACGGTTCTATCTAGTTTTCATCTGAATGTATTTGCTTTTCCACTACATGCAGCAATCACACTAAATATCCACTTGCAGTTCCCACAACAACAGTGTTGCAGAACTGCTCTATGAAAAGGAAGTTTCAACTCTCTGAGTTCAATCCCCAAATGACAAACAAGATTCTGAGAATGCTTCTGTCTAAAAATATCTTCACATAAAAACTTCTTTGGGATGAGTGCATTCCACATTCCATTCCATTCCATTCCACATTCCATTCCATTCAATTCCATTCCACTTGACGTTCCATTCCATTCCATTCTACATTCCATTCCATTTCATTCCATTCCACATTCTATTCCATTCCACATTCCATTCCCTTCCATTCCATATTCCATTCCATTCCATTCCACATTGCAGTCCACATTCCATTCCACATTCCCTTCACATTCCATTTCATTCCATTCAATTCCAAATTCCATTTAATTACATTCCACATTCCACTCCATTCCATGTCACATTCCATTCAATTTCATTCCATTCCACATTCAATTCCATTGCACATTCCATTCCATTCCATTACACATTCCATTCCAATCCATTCCATTCCATTCCATTCCTTTCCGCATTTCATTCCATTCCTTTCATTCCATATTCTATTCCACTCCACATTCCGTTCCATGCCATTCCACATTCCATTCCATTCCATTCCACATTCCATTCCGTTCCATTTCACATTCCATTCAACTTCATTCCATTCCACATTCTATTCCATTCCACATTCCATTCCATTCCATTCCACATTCCATTACAAACAATTCCATTCCATTGCATTTGACATTCTAATCCATTACACCTTCCATTCCATTCCATTCCACATTCCATTCCATTCCATTCTTCATTGCATTCCATTTCATTCCATTCCATATTCTATTGCATTCCACATTACATTCCATTTGATTCCACATTCCATTCCATTCCATTTGATTCCATTCCAAATTCCATTCCATTCCATTCCATTAAATTCTATATTACATTCAATTCTATTCCACATTTAATTCCATTCCATTCCACATTCCATTCCCTTTATTCCACATTTCATAGCATTCCATCCATTCTCTTCACATTCCATAACATATTCCATTGAATTGCATTCCAGATTGCATTCCACTTTCCATTCCATTCCATTCCATTCCACATTCCATTGCATTCCATTCCATTCCACTACATTCCATTCCACATTCCTTTCCGCGTTATATTCCACATTCCATTCCATTCCATTCCACATTCCATTCCACATTCCATTCCACATTCCATTCCATTCCATTCCATTTCACATTCCATTCCGCATTCCATTCCATTCCACATTCCATTCCGCATTCCACTCCATTCAATTGCACATGCCATTCCACATACCATTCCATTCCATTCCTTTGCACATTCCATTCCACATTCCCTTCCATTCCATTTCACATTCCATTCCATTCCATTCCTTTCCACATTCCATTCCACAATCTATTTCTTTCCTTTTGACATTCCTTTCCATTCCATTCCACATTCCATTCTGCATTCCATTCCCTTCCATTCCACATTCCATTCCACATTCCATTCCACCTTCCATTCCATTCCATTCCACATTCCATTCCATTGCATTCCACGTTCCATTCTAATCCATTCCACGTTCTATTCCACATGCCATTCCATTCCATTCCAAGTTCCATTACACATTCCATTCCATTCAATTCCACATTCCATTCATTTCCATTCCACTCTGCAGTGAACATTCCATTCCACATTCCAGTCCACATTCCCTTCCATTCCATTCCACATTTAATTCCATTCCATTCCATTCCATTCCACATTCCATTCCACATTACTTTCCATTCCATTCTATTCCATTCCACATTCCATTCCAATCCATTCCATTACATTCCATTCCACTTTCCATTCCATTCCATGGCATTCATCAATCTATTCCATTCCTCATTCCATTCCATTCCATTCCACATTCCATTTCATTCCATTCCATTCCACTCCACATTCCATTAAATTCTGTTCTACATTTCATTCCATTTCATTCCATTCCGCACCCTATTCCATTCCACTATCCATTCCATTCAATTCCACCTTCCATTCCATTCCATTACTTTCCATTCCACATTCCATTACATTAAATTCCATTCCACATTACATTGCAAACTATTCCACATTCCATTCCATTCCATTCCATTCACTTCCACATTTCATTGCATTCCAATCCATTCCATTCCACATTCCATTTCATATTCCATTGCTTTGCATTCCACGTTGCATTCAACATTCTAATCCATTCCATTCCATTCCACATTCCATTCCATTCCACTCTATTCCATTTCATTCCATTCCATTGCACATACCACTCCACATTCCATTCCATTCCATCCCACATTCCATTCAATTCCATTCCATTCCATTCCACATTCCATTCCATTCCATTCCACTTTCCATTCAATTCCATTCCATTCCATTCCCCATTCCATTCCATTACATTCCATTCCATTCCACATTCCATTCAATTCCATTCCATTCCATTCCCCATTCCATTCCATTCCTTTCAATTCCACATTCTATTCCATTTCACATTCCATTCCATTCCATTCCAAACTTCATTCCATTCCATTCCATTAAATTCCACATTCCATTCCACATTCCATTCCACTTCATTCCATTCCACATTCTATTCCATTACACATTCCAATACATTCCATTCCCCTTTCCATTCCATTGCATTCAATTCTATTCCATTCCACATTCCATTCCTTTCCATTCCATTCCACTTCCCTTTCCGTTCCATTCCACATTCCACTCCATTTATTTCCACATTTCATTGCATTCCATTCCATTCCATTCCACATAGCATTGCATTCCACATTTCATTCCACATTCCATTCCACGTTCCATTCCACATTCTATTCCATTCTATTCCACATTCCATTCCATTCCACTCCACATTCCATTCCACATTCCATTCCATTCCACTCCACATTCCATTCCACATTCCATTCCATTCCATTCCACATTCCATTCTATTCAATTCCACGTTCCATTCCATGTTCAATTCCATTACATTCCACACTCCATTTCACATTCCATTCCATTCCTTTCCACATACCATACCATTCCATTCCATTCCATTCCATTCCAAAATCCATTCCATTCCTTTCCATTCCACAATCCATTCCACATTCCATTCCATTCCATTCCAGTCCAGATTCCATTCCATTCCATTCCACATTCCTTTCCATTGCATTCCACATTCCATTTCATTTTCCATTCCACGTTACTTTCCGCATTCCATTCCTCGTTCCATTCCACATTACATTCCACATTCCATTCCACGTTCCTTTCCATGCAATTCCACATTCCATTCCACATTCCATTCAACTCCATTCCATTCCACTCTCTTTTCCACATCCCATTCCACTTTCCATTCCACATTACAATCTGTTCCATTCCACATTCCATTCCAAAACCCATTCCACATTCCATTCCATTCCATTCCACTTTCCATTCCACTCCATTCCACTTTCCATTCCACATGCCACTCAACATTCCATTCCACATTCCATTCCATTCCATTCCACATTCTATTAAACATTCCATTCCATTCCACATTGCATTCCACATTCCATTCCATTCCACATTGCATTCCACATTTCATTCCATTCCATTTAACCTTCCGTTACACATTCGATTCCACTCCATTCCACATTCCATTCCACGTTCCATTCCAGGTTCCATTAGACGTTCTATTCCATGCTCCATTGCATGATCCATTCCGTTACATTCCACTTGCCATTTCATTCCACCTTCCATTCCATTCCATTCCACATTCCATTCCACAATCGTTTGCATTCTGTTCAGCATTCTATTCCATTCCATTACACATTTCTTACCACATTCCATTCCATTGCTTTCCACATTCCATTCCACATTCCATTCCAACTTCCATTCCATGTTCCATTCCAGGATTAATTGCACTTTCCATTACATTCCATTCCACCTTCCATTCCATTCCATTCCACGTTCCATTTCATTTCATTCCACATTCCATTCCACATTCCATTTCACATTCCATTCCACATTCCATTTCACCTTCCATTCCATTCCATTTCACATTCCATTCCATTACATACCACTTTCCACTGCATTCCATTACACAGTGCGTTCCACATTCTATTCCTCATTCCATTCCATTCCATTCTATTCAACATTCCATTCCATTCCATTCCCTTCCATATTCCATTCCACAATCCATTTCTTCCTATTTGACATTCCTTTCCATTCTATTCTTCATTCCATACCGCATTCCATTCCATTCCATTCCACATTCCATTCAACATTCCATTCCATTTCATTCTACATTCCATTCCACATTCCCTTCCACATTCCATTACGTTACATTCCTCATTCCATTACACATTCCATTCCAGTACATTCCAAAAACCATAGCACATTCGATTCCATTCTCTCCCACTTTCCATTCCATTACATTCCACATTCCATTCCACATGCCATTCCACATTCCATTCCATTCCATTCCAAGTTCCATTCCACCTTCCTTTAGACGTTCCTTTCCACGTTCCATTCCATGTTCCATTCCATTCCATTCCACGTTCTATTCCACATTCCATTCCATTCCATTCCATTCCATATTGCTTTCTATTCCATTCCACATTCCATTCCATTCCATTCCACATTCCATTCCATTCCATATTCCTACCATTCCACTCCTTTCAATTGCACTTTCCATTCCATATTCCATACCATTCCATTCCTTTCAATTGCACATTCCATTCCACATTCCATTGCATTCCATTCCACATTCCATTCCATTCCATTCCACATTCCATTCCATTCCATCCACACAATTTCCATTCCAATCCATTCCACTCCATTCAACATTCCATTCCATTCCACATTCCATTCTATTCCATTCCTTTCCCTTTCCATTCTATTCCATTCCACATTCCTTTCCATTCCACATTCCATTACATTCCATTCCACATTCCACTCAATTCCATTCCATTCCACTTTCCATTCCATTCCATTCCACGTTCCTATCCATTCCACATTCCGTTCCATTCCGTTCCATTACACATTGCATTCCACATTCCGCTCCACTTTCCATTACACGTTCCATTCCAAGTTCCATTCTACATTCCATTCCAAACCATTCCACATTCCTTTCCATTCCATTCCACATTCCTTTCCATTTCATTCCATTCCACTTTCCTTTACATTCCATTCCAGTCCACGTTCCATTCAACGTTCCATTCCACGTTCCAGTCAACGTTTCTTTCCAAGTTCGATTCCACATTCCATAGCACATTCCATTCCATTCCATTCCACGTTCCATTCCAATCCATTCCACATCCCATTCCACATTCCATTCCATTACATTCCACAATCCATTCCATTCCATTCCACTTTCCATTCCATTCCATTATATTACACATTCTGTTCGATTCCATTCCATTCCACTTTCCATTCCACATTTGATTCCATTCCCTTCCGCATTCCATTCCACATTCCATTCCATTCCATTCCACATTGCATTCCATTCCATTCCACATTCCATTCCATATTCCATTCATCCTTCCAGTCCACATTCCATTCCATTCCATTCCACCTTCCATTCCACATTCCGCTCCATTCCATTCGACATTCCATTCCACATTACTTTCCATTCTATTCCATTCCACATTCCATTCCACATTCCATTTCACATTCCATTACATCAGTTCCACATTCCATTCCACATTCCATTCGACATTCCATTCCATTCCATTCGACATTCCATTCCACATTCCGTTCCATTCCATTCCATTCCACATTCCTTTCCATTCCATTCCATTCCACATTCCATTCCACATTCAATTCCATTGCATTCCCTATTACAATCCATTCCATTCAACATTCCATTCCATTTCATTCCACATTCCATTCCATTGCAATCCACATTCCATTCCATTGCATTTCACATTCCATTCGATTCCATTCCACATTCCATTCCACTTTCCATTCAATTACATTCTACGTTCCATTGAACTTTCCATTCCACGTTCTATTCCCTGTTCCCTTCTGCGTTCCATTCCACATTCCATTCCATTCCATATTCCATTCCACATTCCATTCCATTTCATTCTACTTTCCATTCCATTCCATTCCACATTGCATTCCGTTCAATTTCACATTCAATTCCATTCCACATTCCATTCGATTAGATTCCATTCCATTCCACATTCCATTCCATTAGATTCCGTTCCATTCCACATTCCATTCCATTCCATTGCACATTGCATTCCATTCCATTGCACATTCCCGTGCATTCCATTTCACTTTCAATGCCATTCCATTTCACATCCCATTCCATTTCATTCCAAATTCCATTCCTTTCCGTTCCACATTCCATTCCATTCCATTCCAAATTCCTTTCCATTCCATTCCACATTCCATTCCATTCCACATTCCATTCAATTCCATTCCAAATTCCATTCCACGTTCCATTCCACATCCCATTGCACCTACCATTCCATTCCATTCCACTTTCCATTCCATTCCATTCCACATTCCTTTCCACATTCAATTCCATTCGATTCCAGTCCACATTACATTCGATTCCATTCCACATTCCATTCCATTCCATTCAACTTTCCGTTCAATTCCACATTCCATTCCCTTCCGCTTTCAATTCCATTCCATACCATTCCATTCCATTCCTTTCCATGTTGCATTGTATTTCATTCCATCTTCCATTTCATTCCATTCCAATTTCCATTGCATTCAATTCGACATTCCTATCCATTCCATTCCACTTACCTTTCTGCATTCAATTCCATTCCATTCCACATTCCATTCAGCTTTCCATTCCACATTCCATTCCACATTCCATTGCAATTCATTCCATCTCCCATCCCATTCCATTCCGCATTCCATTCTATTCCATTCTACGTTCCATTCCATTCCATTCCACGTTGTATTCCATTTCATTCGACATTCCATTACATTCCATTCCACGTTCTTTCCATACCATTCCAGGTTCCATTCCATTCTATTAAACTTTCCATTCCATTCCATACCACGTTCCGTTCTATACCATTCCACTTTCCATTCTGTTCCATACCATTCCATTCCATATTCCTTTCCATTAAATTCCACCTTACATTTCATTCCATTCCATGTTCCATTCCATTTCATTCCATTCCATTCCACATTCTATTCCACTCCATTCAACATTCCATTCCGTTCCTTCCACGTTCCATTCCATTCCATTCCCCATTGAATTCCATTCAGTTCCACTTTCCAGTATATTCCATTCCTTTCCACGTTCCTTTCCATACCATTCCAACTTCCATTCAATTGAATTCCACATACTATTCCATTCCATTCCGCATTCCTTTCCGTTCCAATCCATATTCCATCCCATTCCATTCCTCATTCCATTGCATTCCATTCCACGTTCCACATTCCATTCCACGTTCCATTCCACATTCCACTCTCCGTTCCATTCCATTCCTTTCCACGTTGCATTCCATGTTCCACTCCATTCCGTACCACATTCCATTCCACATTCCATTCCATTCCATTCCACATTCGATTCCTCATTCCATTCAACATTCCATTCTATTCCATTCCACATTCCATTGCATTCCATTCCACATTGCTTTCTATTCCGTTCCTCATTCCATGGCATTCCATTCCACATTCCATTCCCTTCCCTTCCTGTCCCCATTCGATTCTATTCCATTCCCCAATCCATTCCTTTCCATTCCACATTCCATTCCACATTTCTTTCCCTATTCAATTCGACGTTCCATTCCACTTTCCATTCCACATTTCATTTCATTCCATTACATTCTATTCCATATTCCGTTCCACATTCCATTACAAATTACATTGCATTCCATTCCAGATTGCATTCAACATTCCATTCCACATTCCATTCCACCTTCCATTTCATTCCATTCCACATTCCATCTCATTCCTTTCCACATTCCAGTCCACATTCCCTTCCAATCCAGATTCCACTCCATTGAGTTCAATTCCTCGTTCCATTCCATTCCATTCCATATTCCGTTCCACTCCATTCCACATTCCATTCCATTCCATTCCACATTCCAGTGTACATTCTATTCCATTTAATTCCTCATTGCACTCCATATTCCATTACATTCCATTAAACATTCAGTTTTACATTCCATTTAACCTTTCCATTCCATGCCATTCCACGCTCCATTCCACCTTCCATTCCACGTTCCATTCCACATTCCATTCCACAATCCATTCCACATTCCATTCCACGTTCCATTCCATGATCCATTCCATTGCATTCCACTTTCCATTCCTGTTTCCATTCCACATTCCATTCCATTCCATTGCATTCCACTCCACATTCCATTCCATTCCAGGTTCCATTCCTGTTTCCATTTCACATTCCATTCAATCTCATTCCATTCCACGTTCCATTCCTGTTTCCATTCCACATTCCATTCAATTCCATTTCATTCCACTCCACTTTCCATTCCACTCCATTTCACATTCCATTCCATTCCATTCCACATCCCATTCCACATTCCATTCCACATTCCATTCCTTTCCATTCCATATTCCATACCACATTCCATTCCATTCCATTAAACATTCCATTCCATATTCCATTTCATTCCATTCCACATTCTGTTCCACGTTCCATTCCATTCCATTCCACATTGCATTCCATTCCATTGCACTTTCCTTTCCATTCCATTAAACTTTCCATTCCACATTCCATTCAATTTAATTGCACATTCCATTCCACATTCCATTGAATTCCATTCGACATTCCACTGCATTCCACCTTCCACTCCACGTTCCATTACATGTTCCATTCGACGTTCCATTCCACTTTCCATTCCATTCCATTTCATGTTCCATTCCATTCCATTCCACATTCCATTCCATTCCATTCCGCCCCATTCCAATACATTCCACATTCCATTCGAATCCTTTCCACATTCCATTCCATTCCATTCCATTCCACATTCCATGCCATTCCATTCCGTTCCACATGCCATTCCTTTCCATTCCAAATTCCATACCTTTCCATTCCACATTGCATACCCTTCCATTCCATTCCACATAACATTCCTTCATTCCTTTCCATTCCACATTCCATTCCATTACATTTCATTCCATTGCACATTACATAAAGTTCCATTCCATTCCACATTCCATTACTTTCCATTCCACATTCCATTCCATTCCATTTCCGATTCCATTCCATTCCAGCCCACATTCCATTCCAATCCTTTCCAATTTCCATTCCATATTGCATTCCATTCCAGTACAAATTCCATACCACATTGCTTTCAATTCCCTTTCACATTCCATTCTATTAAATTGCATATTCCATTCCACGTTTCATTCCACATTCCATTCCACATTCCATTCCACTTTCCATTCCATTCCATTTCACTTTCCATTCCACTTTACATTCCATTCCATTCCACGTTCCATTCCACATTCCATTACCCGTTCTATTCCAAGTTCCTTTCCACATTCAATTCCACGTTACATTCCACATTCCATTCCATGTTCCATTCCATTCCATTCCACGTTCCATTCCACATTCCTTTCCAATGACTTCCACTTTCGGTCCAACAATGCATCATTACATATTCCATTCCTTTCTTTTCCACATTCCATTTCACTTTCCATTCCACATTCAATTACACATTCCATTCCACATTCCATTCCTCATTACATTCCACATTCCATTCCACATTCCTTTCCATTCCAGATTTCATTCCACATTCCATTACCCTTTCTATTCCAATCCTTTCCACATTCCATTCCACATACCTTTCTTTTCCATTCCATTCCATATTCCAATCCACATACTATTCCACATTGCATTCCACATTCTATTCCATTCCATTCCACATTCCTTTCCCCATTCCATTCCATTCATTTCCACATTCCATTCCATAACATTTCACATTTCCTTCCACATTCCATTGCATTCCATTCCACATTCCATTCCACATTCCACTCGATTCCATTCCATTCCACATTCCTTTCCTTATTCCATTCCACATTCCATTCCATTCCATTCTACATTGCATTCCACATTCCATTGCACATTCCATTCCATTCCACTCCACTCCACAGCCCATTCCACATTTCATTCCACATTCCATTCCTCATTCCATTCAACATTCCATTCCAGATTCCATTGCATTCCACTACATTCCACATTCCATTCTTCATTTCATTCCACGTTCCATTCCTCTTTCCATTCCATTCCTTCCACATTCCATTCCACATTCCATTCCATTCCATTCGGTTCCACTTTCCATTCCATTCCATTCCATTCAATCCTACATACCATTCGAAAGCATTGTACTTTCCATTCCATTCCATTCCATTCCATTCCGTTCCATTCCATTCCACAATCCATTCCGTTCCATTCCATTGCAGATTCCGATCCATTCCATTCCATTCCACATTCCATTCGATTCCACATTCCATTCCGTTCTATTCCACGTTCCATTCCATTCCATTTCACTGGAATGTGGAATGGATTGTGGAATGGAAGAGAATGGAATATGGAATGGAATGGAATGTAAGGTGGAGTGGAATGGAATGGAATATGGAGTGGAATGGAATGGGAACTGGAATGTAATTGAATGCAATGTGGAATGGAATGGAATGGAATTTGGAATGGAATGTGGAATTTAATGTTGAATGGAACGTGGAAAGAATTGGAATGGAATGTGGTATGGAATGCGGAATTAAATGCAATTGAATGGAATGGAGTGTGGAATTGAACGTGGATTGGAACATTGAATGGAATGTGGAATGGAATGTGGAATTCAGTGGAATGCATTGTGGATTGGAATGGAATGGAATGGAATGGAAGGGGTTGTGGAATTCAATTTAGTGGAATGTGGAATGGAATGTGGAATGCAATTCAATGGAATGTGGAATCGAATGTGGAACGGAATGGAAAGTGGAATTTAATGGATTGGAACAGATTGGTATTTGGAATAGAATGGAAATTGGAATGGAATGGAATGCAATGTGGAATGGAATGGAATGAAATACAGAATGGAATGGAATAGAATGTGGAATGGAATGTGTAAAGGAATGTGGAATCGAATGGAATGGCATGTGGAATGGCATGTAACGGAATATGGAATGAAATGAAATGGAACGTGGAAAAGAATGTGGAATGGAAAGTGGAATGGAATGTGGATTGGAATTGAATGGAGTGGAATGGAATTGGAATGGAATGGAATGGAAACTGGAATGCAATGGAATGGAAAGGAATAAGCAATTGAATGGAAACGAATGTGGAATGGAATGGAATGGAATGTCGAATGAAATGGAATGGAAATCGGAAAAGAATGTGGAATGCAATGGGGAATGGAATGTGGAATGGAATGGAATGCAAAGTGGAATGGAATGGAATGCAATGTTTAATAGAAGGGAATGGAATGGAATTTAAGGCGGAATGGTATGTCATTTAATGTGGAATGCATTGGAATTGAATGAAATGTGGAATTCAATGGAAAGGAATGTGGAATGGAATGCAATGCAATGTGGAGTGGAATGGAAAGGAACGTGGAATGGAATGTGGAATGGAATGTGGAATGGAGTCTGGAATGGAATGGAATGGAAAGGAATGGAATGTGGAATGGAATGGAATGGAATGTTGAAAGGAATGTGGAATGGAATGGAATGGCATGTGGAATCTAATGGAATGGAATGTGGAATGGAATGGAGTGGAATGTGGAATGCAATGGAAGCTTGGATGGAAAGGAATGGATTGTGGATTGGAAAGGAATGGAATGTGGAATGGAATCTGGAATGTAATGGAATAGAATGTGGAATGGAATGTGAAATGGAATGGAAGGGAATTTGGAATGGAATGTGAAATGTAGTGGAATGGAATATGGAATTTAATGTGGAATATAATGGAATGTATGGTGGAATGGAATGCAACGGAATGGTATGTAATATAAAAAGGATTGGAATGGAATATTTAATGGAATGAGGAAAGGAACGTAGATTGGAACATGGAAAGGAATGTGGAATGGAACATTGAATGGAATGTGTAATGGAATGGAAAGGAATGTGAAATGGAATGTGGAATGCAATGGAATGGAATGCGGAACGGAAAGTAATGGAATGTGGAAAGGAATGGAATGCCATGGAATGTGAAATGGAATGGAAAGGAATGAAATGGAACGTGGAATGGAATGGAATGGAATTTGGAATGGAACAGAATGGAATGTGGAATGGCATGAAATGCAATGTGGAATAGAATGGAATTGAAAGGAATGTGGAATGAAATGGAATGGAATGGGATGGAAAGCAGAATGGAATGGAATGAAATGTGGAATGCAATGGAATCGTGTGGAAAGTGGCATGGAATGGAATGGAATGGAACGTGGAATAGAATGGAATTGAATGTGGAATGGAACGTGGAATGCAATGGAATGGAATGTGGAATGCAATGGAATGGAATGTGGAAGGGAATGTGGAATGGAATGTGGAAAGGAATGTGGAATCGAATAGAATGGCATGTGGAATGGAATGTAATGGAATGTGTAATGAAATGGAATGGAACGTGGAATAGAATGTGGATTGGAATGTGGAATGGAATGTGGAATGGAATGGAATGGAATGTGGATTGGAATAGAATGGAATGGAATGGAATTGGAAAGGAATGGAATGGAAAGTGGAATGCAATGAGATGGAAAGAAATAAGCAATTGAACGGAATAGAATGTGGAAAGGAATGCAACGGAATGTGGAATCAAATGGAATAGAACGTGGAATGGAATGTGGAATGGAATGCAATGGAATGTGGAATGAAATGGAATGGAAATTGGAATAGAATTTCGAATGCAATGGGGAATGGAAAGTGGAATGGAATGGAATGAAAAGTGGAATGGAATGGAAGGGAATGTGGAATAGAAGGGGATGGAATGGATTTTAAGGCGGAATGGTATGTAACTGAATGTGGAATGAAATGGAATAGAATTAAATGTAGAATTCAATGGAATGGAATGTGGATTGGAATGGAATGCAACGTGGAGTGGAACAGAGTGGAACATGGAATGGAATGTGGAAAGGAATGTGGAATGGAATCTGGAATTGAATGAAATGGGATGGAATGGAATGTGGAATGGAATGGAATGGAATGTGGAATGGAATGTGGAATGCAATGTGGAATGGAATGTAATGGAATGTGGAATCTAATTGAATCGAATGTGGAATGGAATGGAATGGCATGTGGAATGGAATGGAATGGCATGTGGAATGGAATAGAATGGAATATGGAATAGAAGGGAATGGAATGGAACTTAAGGCGGAATGGTATGGAATTGAATGTGGAATGCAATGGAATTTAATTAAATGTGCAATTCAATGGAATGTAATGTGGATTAGAATGATATGCAATGTGGAGTGGAATGGAATGCAACGTGGAATGGAATGTGGAATGGAATGTGGAATGGAATCCTGAATGGAAAGGAATGGAATGGAATGGAATGGAATGTGGAATGGAATGGAATGGAATGTGGAATGGAATGTGGAATGGAATGTAATGGAATGTGGAATATAATGGAATCGAATGTGGAATGGAATGGAATGGAAAGCGGAAAGGAATGGAAGCTTGGATGGAAAGGAATGTGGATTGGAAAGCAATGGAATGTTTAATGGAATGTGGAATATAATGGAAAGGAATGTTGAATGGAATGTGGAATGGAATGGAATGGAAATTGGAATGGAATGTGTAATGGAAGGGAATGGAATATGGAATGGAATGTGGAACGTAATGGAATGGAATGTGGAAAGGAATGCAATGGAATGGTATGGAATATGGAAAGGAATGTAATGTAAAAATTAATGCCATGAGGAATGGAACGTAGAATGGAACGTGGAAAGGAATGTGTAACGGAACGTGGAATGGAATGTGGAATGGAATGGAAAGGGATGTGGAATGGAATGTGGAATACAATGGAATGGAATTTGGAATGGAATGGAATGGAATGGAATGGAAAGAAATGCAGTGTGGAATAGAATGGAATGGAAAGGAATGTGGAATGAAATGGAATGGAATGGAAAGGAAAGCGGATTGGAATGGAATGCATTGTGAAATGCAGTGGAATGGAATGGAAAGTGGAATGGAATGGAATGGAATGGAATGTGGAATAGAATGGAATGGAATGCGGAATGCAATGGAATATAATGTGGAATGTAATGTGGAATGTAATGTGGAATGGAATGGAATGCAATGCGGAATGAAATGTGGAATGCAATGTGGAATGGAACGGAATGCAATGTGGAATGGAATGTGGACTGGAAAGTGTAATGGAATGGAATGGAATGTGGAATGGAATGTTTAACGGATTGGAATGGAAAGTGCAACAAAACGTGGAATGGAAAGTAATGGAATGGAATGGAATGTGCAATGGAAGTGAATGCAATGTGGAATGCAATGTGGAATGGAATGGAATGCAATGGAATGTGGAATGGAACGGTATGGAATGTGGAATGGAATGGAATGGAATGTGGAATGGAATTGGGCATAGAATGTGTAATGGAATGGAATGGAATGTGGAATGGAAGATGAGTGGAATGGAATGGAATGTGGAATGGAATGTGTAATGGAATGTGGAATGGAATTTGGAATGGAATCGAATGGAATGTGCAATGAAAAGTGGAATGGAACGCGGAATGGAACGTGGAATGGAATGTGGAATGGAATGCACTGGAAAGTGGAATGGAATGGAACGGAATGGAATGGAATGTGAAATGGAATGTGAAATGTAATATGAAATGCAATGTGGAATGGAACGTGAAACGCAATGAGAATTAAAGTGGAATGCAATGTAATGGAACATGGAATGCAATGGAATGGAAATTGGAATGGAACTTGGAATGGAACGTGGAATGGAATGTGGGGGGAATGTGGAATTTAATTGAATGGATTGTGTAATGGAATGTGGATTGCAATGGAATGGATTGTGCAATGGAACGTGTAATGGATCATGGAAAGGAACGTGGAATGGAATGTGGAGGGAATGTGGAATGGAATGGAATGTGATTAGGAATGGAAGGGAATGGAATGTGGAATAGCATGTGTAATAGAATGTGGAATGGAATGTGGAATAGAATGGAATGGAATGTGGAATGGAACGTGGAGTGGAATGGAATGGAACGTGGAAAGAAATGCGGAATGGAATGGAATGTGCAATGGAATTTGGAACATAATATGGAACGGAATGGAATGGAATGTGGAATGGTATATGAAGTGGAAATTAATGGAATGTGGAATGGAAGGAAATGGAATGAGAAATGGAATGTGGAACGGAATGGAATGGAATATGGAATGGAATGTGGAATGGGATGTGGAATGGAATGTGGAATGGAAATTAATGGAATGTGGAATGGAATGTGGAATGGAACGTGGAAGGGAATGCGGAATGGAACGAGGAATGGAATGTGTAATGGAATGCAATGGAATGGAAGTGACGGTGGAATGGAATGGCATGGACTGTGGAATGGAATGGAATGGAATAAAATGAAATGGAATGGAATGTGGAGTGGAATGTGGAATGGAATGGAATGGAACGTGTAATGGAAAGTGGAATGGAAATTGGAATGGAACGTGGAATGGAATGACATGGAACGTGGAACGGAATGTGGAATGGAATGTGGAATGGAACAAGGAATGGAATGTGAAATGTAATGTGGATTTGAAAGGATCGGAATGTGGAATTGAATGGAATGGAATGTGGAGTGGAAGGGAATGCAATGTGGAATGCTATGGAATGGAATGTGGAATGGGAAGTGGAATGGAATCAAATGGAATGGAACGAAATGGAATGCGGAATGGAATGGAAAGGAATAGAATGTGGAATGGAATGGAATGGAATGGGAAACTGAATGGAATTGAAAGTGGAATTTAATGTGGAAAGGATTGAAATGAAATGGAATGGAATTGAATGGAATGGAATGTGGAATGCAATGGAATGGCATGTGGAAAGGAATGTGGAAAGAAAACTGGAATGGAATGTGGAAAGGAATGTGGAATGGAATCGAATGGAATGGAATGTGGAAAGGGATGTGGAATTGAAAATGGAATGGAATATGGAATGGAATGTGGAATGGAATGGAATAGAATGGAATGTGGAATGGAATGTGGAATGGAATGGAAAAGAATGGAATGTGGAATGGAATGTGGAATGGAATGGAATGGATTAGAATTTGGAATGGAACTTGGAAGGGAATGTGGAAAGGAATCAGGAATGGAATGTGTAATGGAATGCAATGGAATGCAAGTGAAAGTGGAATGGAATGGAATAGAATGGAATGGAATGGAATGTGGAATGGTAAGTAGAATGGAATGGAATGGAACATGTAATGGAATGTGGAATGAAAAGTGGAATGTAATGTGGAATGGAACGTGGAATGTAATGGCATGTATCATGGAATGGAACGCGGAATGGAATGTGGAATGGAACACGGAATGTAATGTGGAAAGTAATGTGGATTGGAAAGGAACGGAATGTGGAATTGAATGGAATGGAATGTGGAATGGAATGGAATGGAATGTGGAACGGAATGTGGAATGGAATGGAATGCTATATGGAACAGAATGTGGAATAGAATGGAAAGGAATCCGGAAAGAAATGGAATGGAATAAAATGGAATGTGGAATGGAATGGAATGGAACATGGAATGGAACATGGAATGGAACGTGGAATGGAGTGTTGAATGGAATGGAATGGAATGTGTAGAGGAAGAGAATGGAAGGTGGAATGGAATAGGGAATGGAATGGAATGAATTGGATTGGAATGGAATGTGGAATGGAATGGAATAGAATGTGGAATGGAATGGAATGGTATGGAACGTGGAATGGAATGGAGGTGAGTGGAATGTGTAATGGAATGGAATGGAATGAGGAATGGAACTTAATAGAAAGTGGAGTGGAATGGAATTTGGAATGGAATGGAATTCCGTGTTTAATGGACGGAATTGAATGTGGAATGGAATGTGTTGGAATGGAAACGAATGTGGAATTGAATGGAATGAGAAATTGACTGGAAAGGTATGGAATGGGGAATAGAATGCGGAATGGAAAGGAATGGAAGGTGGAATGGAATGTGAAATGGAAGGTGGAATGGAACTTGGAATGGAATGGAATGGAACGTGGCATGGAATCGTGGAATGGAAGGTGCAATGGAACGTTAAATGGAATGTGGAATGGAACGTGGAATGCAATGGATTGTGGAATCAAATGTGTAATGGATTGGAATGAAATGGAATGGAATGGAATCTGGATGGAATGGAATGGAATATGGAATGGAATGTGGAATGGAATGTGGAATAGAATGGAACGTTATGGAATGTGGAATGGAATGGAATGGAATGGAATTGATTGTGGAATATAGTGGAATACAATGTGGAATGGTTTGGAATCGAATGTGGAATGGAATGGAATGGCATGGAAAGTATTGTGGAATGTTAGGGAATGGAATGTGGAATGGAATGGAATGGAAAGTGGAATGGAATGTGAAATGGAATGTGGAATGGAACATGGAATGGAATGAAATGGAACGTGGAATGGAATGGAATGGAACGTGGAATGGAATGGAACGGAACGTGGAATGGAATGGAATGGAACGTGGAATGGACTGGAATGGAACGTGGAATGGAACATGGAATGGAACGTGGAATGGAAGTTGTAATGGAATGGAATGGAAGGTTGACTGGAATGGAATGGAACGTGGAATGGAATGGAATGGAAATTGGAATGGAACACGGAATGGAACGGAAAGGAACGTGGAATGGAATGTGGACTGGAAAGTGGAATAGAATGTGGAATGGAAAGTGGAATGGAATGTGGAATGGAAAGTGGAAAAGAATGGAATGGAATGTGGAATGGAATGGAATGGAAAGTGGAATGGAATTGAGTGGAACACGGAATGGGATGCAATGGAAAGTGGAATGGAACGTGGAATGGAATGGAAAGCAACGTGGAATAGAATGTGGAATCTAATGTGGAATGGAACGTGGAATGTAATGGAATGGAATGTGGAATGGAATATGGAATGCAATGTGGAATGGATTGTGGATTGGAATGTGTAATGGAATGTGGAATGGAATGTGCAATGGAATGTGGAAAGGAATATGGAATGGAATGTGCAATGGAACGGAATGAAATGTGGAATGCAATGTGGAATGGAATGTGGAATTGAACGTAGAATGGAATGAAATATAATGGAATGGATTGTGGAATGGTATGTGGAATTGAGTGGAATGGAATGTGGAATGGAATGGAATGGAATGGAACTTGGAAGGGAATGTGCAATGAAATGTAGAAGGGAACGTTCAATGGAAAAGAATGGAAAGTGGAGTGGAACGTGGAAAGGAATGGAATGGAAAGGGTAATGGAATGTGGAATGGACTGTGGAATGGAACGTGAAATTGAACGTGGAATGGATTGGAATGGCATGTGGAATGGCATGTTGAATGTCATGTGGAATGGAATGCAACACAATGTGGAAAGGAATGCGGAATGGAATGGAATGGAATGTCGAATGGAAAGGGTTGGAATTTGGAATGGAATGTGGAATGCAATGGAATGAAAAGTGGAATGGAATGTGGAATGCAAAGTGGAATGAAATGTGGAATTGAAAGTGGAATGGAATGGAAAGGAATGTGGAATTGAACGGGGAATAGAATGCAAAGGACTATGGAATAGAACGTGGAATGAAACATGGAATGGAATATGGAATGGAACGTGGAATTCAATGTGCAATGGAATGTGGAATGGAAAGCGGAATGGAACGGAAAGGAAAGTGGAATGGAACGTGGAATGGAATGTGCAAAGGAATATGGAATGGAACGTGGAATGGAAAGAGGAATGGAATGGAAAGGAATTTAGAGTGGAAAGTGGAATGGAATGTGGAATGGAATGTGGAATGCAGTGGAATGGAATGGGGAATGAAATGTGGAATGGAATATGGAATGGAACGTGGAATGGAATGTGGAGTGGAATGGAACGTGGAATGGAAAGAGGAATGGAATGGAATGAGGAATAGAAGGGAATGGAATGTGGAATGGAATGTGTAATGGAATGGAATGGAATGGAACGTGGAATGGAATGCAATGGAATGAGGAATGGAATGTGGAATGGACTGAGGAATGGAAAGTGGAATGGAATGGAATGGTTTGGAATGTGGAATGGAATGGAATGAAATGGAATGGAATGGAATGTGGAATGGAATGTGGAAAGAAATGTGGAATGGAATGTGGAATGGAATGTGGAATGGAACGGAATGGGATGTGGAATGGAATGTAATGGAATGGAATAAAATGGAATGGAATGGAATGTGGAATGGAATGTGGAATGGAATGGAATCGAATGTGGAAAGCAATGGAATGGAATGGAAAGCAGAATGGTATGGAATGGAATGTCGAATTGAATGGAATGGAATGTGGAATTGAATGGAATGGGAAATGAAACGGAATGGAATGGAATGTGGAATGGAACGTGGAATTGAGTGGAATGGAATGTGGATTGGAACGGAATTGAATGTGGAAAGGAATGTGGACAGAAATGGAATGCAATATGGAATGGAATGTAGAATGCAATGCAGTGGAATATGGAATCGATTTCGGAATGGAAGGTGGAATGTTACGTGGAATGGAATGGAATGAAAGGTGGAATGAAATGTGGAATGGAATGTGGACTGGAATGGAATGGAATGTGGAATGGAATGGACTGGAAAGTCAATTAGAATGTGGACTTGAATAGAATGCAATGTGGAATGGAATGTGGAATGAAATCGAATTACACGTGTAATGCAATGTGGAATGGAATGGAATGGAATGTGGAATGGATTGTGGAATGCAACGTGGAATGGAACGGAATGGAATGTGAAATGGAATGTGGAATGGAAAGTGGAATGCAATGTGGAGTGGAACATGGAATGGAATGGAATGGAAAGTGGAATATAACTTGGAATGGAATCTGGAATTGAACATGGAATGGAATGTGGAATGGAGCATGGAATGGAAAGAGGAATGGAAAGTGGAATGGAACTTGGAATGGTATGGAATGGAATGTGGTATCGAAAGTGGAAAGGAATTTAATGGAAAGTGGAATGAAATGTGGATTGGAACGTGGAATGCAACATAGAATGGAATGGAATGGAACGTGGAATGGAATGTGGAATGAAATGTGGAAAGGAAAGGAATGGAATGTGCAATGATATGGAATGCAATGTGGAATGGAATTGAATGGAAGGTGGAACGGAAGGGATTGGAATATGGAATGGATTGGAATGGAATGTGAAATGGAATGGCATGTGGATTTGAATGGAATGGAATGTGGAATACAATCGAATGGAATGGAATGGAACGTGAAATGGAATGTGGAATGTAATTTGAAATGCAATGAATTGTAACGTGGAATGGAATGAAATGGAACGTGGAATGGAATGAAATATAACGTGGATAGCAATGTAATTGCATGTGGAAGGGAATGTGAAATGGAATGTGGAATGGAATGTGGAATGGAATGGGATTTAATGTGGAATGGACTATTGAACGGAATGCAACGGAATGTGTAATGCAGTGTGGAATGGAATGATATGGAATGTGGAATGGAATGGAATGGAATGTGGAATGGAATGGAATGGAATGTTGAATGCAATGGAATGGAATTTGGTATTGAATGTGTAATAGAATGTATAATGAAAGGGAACGGAATTTTGACTGGAATGTGGAATTGAATGGAATGGAATGTAGAAGGGAATGTGGAATGGAAAGTGGAATGGAATGTGAAATGGAATGGAATGGAACGTGGAAAGGAATCCGGATTGGAATGGAATAGAATGTAGAAGGGAAAGTGAAATAGAATGTGGAATGGAATGGAACGGAATGTGGAATGGAATGGAATGGAATATGGAATGTAACGCAATGTAATGTGGAATGAAAAGTGTAATGTGAAGGAATGCAATGTGGAATGGAACATGGAATGAAATTGAATGGAACATGGAATGGAAAGTGGAATGGAAGGCGGAATGGAATGTGGTACGGAATGCAATGGAATGTGGAATGGAATGTGGAATGGCATGTGGAAAGGAATTGAACGGAGTACGGAATGGAACTGGGAATGGAAATTAATGGAATATGGAATGGAAGGTGGAATCGAATGGAAAGGAACGGGCAATGGAACATGGAATGGACAGTGGAATATAATGGAATGGATCATGGAATGGAATCTGGAATGGAACTTGGAATGGAATGGAATGTAACGGGAATGGAATGTTAAATGGAATGGAATGGAACGTGGAATGTAACGTGGAATGAAACGTGTAATATAATGTGGAATTGAAGGTGGGATGGAATGTGGAATGGAATGTGGAATGGAACGGAATGGAATGAGGAATGGAATGCGGAATTGAGTGTGGAAAGGAACGTGGAATGTAATCGAATGGAATGTGGAATGGAAAGAGGAAAGGAATGTAATGGAAATTGGAATGGAATGTGGAATGGAATAGAATGGAATGGAAAGGAAATGAATGTGGAATAGATTGTGGAAAGGAATGTGGAATAGAATGTGGAATGGAATGGAAGGAAAGGTGGAATGAAATGTGGATTGGAATGGAATGGAATGTGGAATGGAATGGAATGGAATGTGGAATGGAATGGAATGGAATGTGGAATGGAATTCTATGGCAATTGGAATGGAAAGTGGAATGGAATGGAATGTGGAATGGAATGTAATGGAATGTGGAATGGAATGTGGAAAGCAGTGGAATGAAATGTGGAATGGAATGTGAATTGGAATGGAATGGAATGTGGAATGGAAAGGAATGCACTGCGGATTGGAATGTGGAATGGAATGGAATGTAATGGAAGGGAACATGGAATGGCATGTGAACTGGAATGCAATGGAATGTGGAATGGAATGTGGAATGAAATGCAATGGAACGAGAATGGAATGTGGAATGGAATGTGGAATGGAATGAGGAATGGAATGTGGAATGGAACGTGGAATGAAATGGAATGTAATGGAATGTGGACTGGAATGTGGAATGGAATGGAATCAAATGTGGATAGGAATGTGGAATTAAATGGAATGGAATGTGAAATGGAAGGGAATGGAACGCTAAATGGAATGGAATAGAAAGTGGCATGGAATGGAATGGAACGTGGAATGGAACGTGGAATAGAATGTGGAGTGGAATGTGGAATGGAATAGTATGTATAATGGAATGCAATGGAATGCAATGAAATGTGGAAATGAATGGAATGGAATGTGGAATGGAAAGGAATGGAATGCGGAATGGAACAGAATGGAGGGCAATGTGGAATTGAATGGAATAGAATGCAATGGAATGGAATGTGGTATGGAATGTGGAATGGAATAGAATGGAGTTTGGAATGGAATTCGGAATGAAATGTGTAATAAAATGTGGAATGGAATGTGGAATGGAATGAGAAATGGAATGGAAAGGAATGTGGAATGTAATGTGGAATGGAATGGAATGTGTAACGGAATGTGAACTGGAAGGTGAAATGGAATGTGGAAAGGAACGTGAAATAGAATGGAATGAAACGTGAAATGGAACGTGGAATGGATCGTAGAATGGAACGTGGAATGGTATGTGGAATGGAATGTGGAATGTTGTGTGGAATGGATTGTGGAATTTAGTATGGAATGGAACGTGAAATTGAATGGAATGCAATGTGGTATGGAGTGTGCAATGGAATATGGAATGGAACGTGGAAATTAACGTGGAATGGATTGGAATAGAATGTGGAATGGAGGCTGAAATGGAATAGAAAGGAATGTTCAATACAATTTGGAAAGGAATGGAATAGAATGTGAAATGCAAAGCGGAATGGAATGTGGAATGGAATGTGGAAATGAATGGAATGGAATGTGGAAAGGAATGTTGAATGGAATGTGGAATGGAATGTGGAATATAATGGAATGGCTTGTGGAATGGAACGTGGAATATAATGGAATGGAACGTGGAATGGAACGTGGAATAGAACATGGAGTGGAACGAGGAATGCTATGTGGAATGTATCGTTGAAGGGGAAGTGGAATGGAATGGAATGGAATGTGGAATGGAATGGAATGGAATGTGGAATGGAATGGAATGCAATGTGGAATGGAATGTGGAAAGGAATGGAATGGATTGTGGAAGGGAATAGAATGGAATGGTACGGAATGTGGAATGGAATGGAATGGAATGTGGAATGGAATGTGGAATGGAAAGCGGAATGAAAAGGAATAGAATGTGGAATGGAATGGGGAGTGGAACGGAATGGAACGTGGAATAGGAAGTGGAATGGAACGTGCAACGGAACGGGGAATGGAATGGAATGAATGGTCGAAAAGAATGTGGAATGGAACGAGGAATGGAATGTGGAATGGAAAGTGGAATGGAATGGGCAATAGAATGTAGAATGGATTGTGGAATGGAAAGGAATGGAAAGTGGAATGGAACGTGGAATGTAATGCAATGGTACGTGGAATGGAATGTGGAATGGATTGTGGAATGGAAAGTGTAATGGAACGTGGAATGGAATGGATTGTAATGTGGAATGGAACCTGGAATGGAGTGGAATGGAACGTGGAATGGAATGTGGAATGGAATGTGAAATGGAATGGATTAGAATGTGGAATGTAATTGAATGGAATGGGGAATGTAGTGTAGAATGGAATGGAATGCAATGTGGAAAGGAATGCGGAATGGAAAGGAATGGAACGTGGAATGGAATGTGGAATGCAATGTGGAATGTTATGTAATGGAATGTGGCATGGAATGTGGAATGGAATGCGGAATGACACGGAATGGAATGTGGAATGGAATGGACTGGAATGTGAAATGGAAATTGAAATGGAATGGAGTGGAATGTTAAATGGAATGAAATGGAAAGAAATGTGAAATGGAATGAAATATGGAATGGAATGAAATGGAATGGAAACTGGAATGGAATGTGGAATGGAATGGAATGGAATACGGATGGAACGTGGAATGGAACAGAATGGAACGTGGAATGGAATGTGGAATGGAAAGAATGGAACGTGGAATGGATCATGGGATGGAACGTGGAATGGAACGTGGAATGGAAAGTGGAATGTGGAATGAAAAGGAATGTAGTGTGGAATGGAAAGGAATGGAATGTGGATTGGAATGGAATTGAATGTGGGATGGAATGGAATGTAATGTGGAATGGAATTGAATAGAATGTGGAATGGAATGTGAAATGGAATGGAATGTGGAATGGCAAGATTTGAATGGAATGGAATATGGAATGGAATGGATTGGAATGGAGAGTGGACTGGAATGCATTGGAATGGAGTAGAATGTGGAATGCAATGGAATGGAAAGTGGAAAGGAATGTGGAATGGATTGGAATGGAAAGTGGAATGGAATGGAATGGAAAGTGAAATGGAATGTGCAATTGAATGTGGAATGCAATGGAATAGAATGCAATGTGGAACGGAATTGAATGGAAAGTGGACCGGAATGGAATGGAATATGTAATGGAATAGGGTGGAATGTGGAATGGAATGTGGAATGGAATGGAACGGAAAGTTGAATCGAATGTGTAATGGAACGGAATGGAATGGAATGTTTAATGGAATTTAATGGAATGTGGAAGAGATTGCAATGGAATGTGTAATGGAATCGAATTGAATGGAATATGGAATGCAATCTCAAATGGAATGTAGAATGGAATGGAATGGAATGTGGAATGGAATGTGGAATGGAACGGAATGGATCATGCAATGGAATGTGAAATGGAATGGAAAGTTGAATGGAATGTGGAAAGTAATGGAATGGAATGTGGAATGTTGAAAGGAATCGAATGGAATGGAATGTGCAATGGAATGTGGAATGGAATGGAATGGAACGTGGAATGGAAAGGAATGGAATGTGGAATGGAAACAGGAATGGAGTGGAATGGAATGTTGAATGGAAGGTTGAGTGGAATGGAATGGAAAGTGGAATGGAATAGAATACGTAATGAAATGGAATGAGGTATGGAATGGAATGGAAGGTGTAATGAATGGAATGGAATGTGGAATGGAATGGAATTGAACGTGGAATGGAATGGAATGGAAGATGAAATTGAGTGGAGTGGAATGTGGATGGAATGTGGAATGCAATGGAGTGGAATGTGGAAAGGAATGGAATGGAATGTGGAATGGAATGTAGAATGGAAATGAATGTGGAATGAAATAGATTGGAATTTGGAATGGAATGGAATGGAATGTGGAATGGAATGGAATGGAATGTGGAATGGAATGGAAACAAATTGAATGTGGAATGGAATTTGGACAGGAATGTGGAACAGAATGGAATCGACGGTGAATTGGAATGCGCAATGGAATGGAATGGAAAGTGGAAAGGAATGGAATGTAGAATGGAATGGATTTGAATGGAATCGAACGTGGAATGGAATGGAATGTGAAATGGAATGGATTGCAGTGTTAAATGGAATGGAATGGAAGGTAGAATGGAAAGGAATGGAATGTGGAATGGAATGGAATGGAATGGAATATGGAATGGAATTTAATGTGGAACGGAATGTGGAAAGGAATGGAATGGAATGTGGAATGTACTGAAATGGAAAGTTGAATGGAATTGGATGGAATGGGGTGGAATGTGGACTGGAATGGAATGGAATATAGTTTGGAAAGGAATGGAATTTAATGGAATGAGGACTTGAATGGAATGGAGTGGAATGAAATGTAGAATTGAATGGAATCGAATGTGGAATTAAGTGGAATGGAACGTGGAATGAAATGGAATGGAAACTTTATTAGAACACGGAATGGAATGGAATGGAATGTGGAATGTAGTGGAATTGAATGGAATTGATTGAAAGGTGTATGGTATGGAATGGAAATTGGAATGGAATGGAATGGAATGTGGAATGGACGGAATGTGGAAAGGAACAGAATGGAATGTGGAATGGAAAGAGTAATGTAATGGAATGGAATATGTAATGGAATGGAATGTTGAATGGAACGTAGAATGGAATGGAATAGAGCGTGGAATGGAATGGAAGGGAACGTGGAATGGAATAAAATGGAATGTGGAATGTAATGGAATGGAATGTGGAATGAAATAGGGAATGGAATGTGGAATGGGGTAGAAAGGAATATGGAGTGGAAAGTGGAATAGAAGGTGGAATTGAATGGAATGGAATGTGGAATCAAATGTGAAATGGAATGGAACGGAATATGGAATGGAATGTGTAATGGAATGTAATGGATTGGAATAAAATGTGTAATGGAGTGGAATGGAATGGAATTTGGAATGAAATGGAATTGAATGGAATGTGGAATGAAACGGAATGGAATGTGGAATGGAATTGAATGGAAAGTGGACAGAAATGGAATGGAATGCAATGAAATGTGAAATAGAATGGAATGGAAAGTGGTACGCAATTGAATGGAATGTGCAATGAAATGGGATGAAATGTAGAATAGAATGTGTAACTAAATGGAATGAAATGTGGAATACAATGGATTGGAATGTGGAATGGAATGGAATCGAATGTAGAATGGAATATGGAATGGAATAGAATGTGGAATGGAACTTGCAATGTAATGTGGAATGGAATGGAATGGAAAAGGGAATGAAACGTGGAATGGAAAATGGAATGTATCGTGGAATTGAATGGAATTGTATGTGGAATGGAACTTGGAATGGAACATGGAGTGTAATGGAATGGAACGTGGAATGGAACGTGGAATGGAAAGTGGAATGGAACGTGGAATGAAACATGGAATGGAATGGAATGGAATGGAACGTTGAATGTAATGGAATTGAACGTGGAAAGAAACGGAATGGAATGTGCAATGGAATCGAATTTAATTTGGTATGGAATGGAATGGAATGTGTAACGGAATGGAATGTGGACTGGAATAGAATGGAATGGAATGAAATGTGGATTGGAATATAATGGAAAGTGGAATGGAATGTGGAATGACAAGGGAATGGAATGTGGAATGGAATGGACCGGAATGTGAAATGGAAATTGAAATGGAATGGAGTGGGATGTGAAATGGAATGAAATGGAATGAAACGTGGAATGGAAAGAAATGGAATGGAAACTGGAATGGAATGTGGAATGGAATGGAACGAATGTGGATGGAACGTGGAATGGAATAGAATGGAACATGGAATGGAATGTTGAATGGAAAGAATGGAACGTGCAATGGAACTCGGGATGGAACGTGGAATGGAACATGGAATGGAACGTGGAATGGAATGTGGAATGTGGAATGGAAAGGAATATAATGTGGAATGGAAAGGAATGGAATGTGGATGGGAATGGAATTGAATGTGCTATGGAATGGAACGTAATGTGGAATGGAATTGAATGGAATGTGGGATGGAATGTGAAATGGAAAGGAATGTGGAATGGCATGGATTGAAATGGAATGTAATGTGAAATGGAATGGATTGGAATGGAGTGTAGACTGGAATGCATTAGATTGGAGTAGAATGTGGAATGGAATGGAATGGAAAGTGGAAAGGAAAGTGGAATGGATTGGAATGGAAAGTGGAATGGAAAGGAATGGAATGTGAAATGGAATGTGCAATTGAATGTGGAATGCAATGAAATGGAATGCAATGTGGAATGGAATTGAATGGAATGTGGAATGGAATGGAATATGTAATGGAATAGAGTGGAATGTGGAATGGAATGTGGAATGGAATGTAATGGAAAGTTGAATCAAAAGTGTAATGGAAGAGAATGTAATGGAATGTTTAATGGAATTTAATGGAAAGTGGAAGAGAATGCAATAGAATGTGGAATGGAATCAAATGGAATGGAATGTGGAATGCAGTCTTAAATGGAATGTGGAATGGAATGGAATGGAACGTGGAAAGGAATGTGGAATGGAATGGAATGGAACATGGAATGGAATGTGAAATGAAATAGAAAGTGGAATGGAATGTGGAATGTTGAAAGGAATCGAATGGAATGGAATGTGCAATGGAATGTGGAATGGAATGGAATGAACGTGGAATGGAAAGGAAAGGAATGTGGAATGGAACCAGGAATGGAATGGAATGGAACGTTGAATGGAACGTTGAATGGAATGGAATGAAATTGGAATGGAATAGAATATGTAATGAAATGGAATGAGGCATGGAATGGAATGTAATGTGTAATGAATGGAATGGAATCTGGAATGGAATGGAATGGAACGTGAAATGGAATGGAATGGAAGATGCAATGGAATGGAACGGAATGTGGAATGGAATGTGGAATGCAATGGAGTGGAATGTGGAAAGGAATGGAGTGGAATGCGGAAACGAATGGAATGGAATTTGGAATGGAATGTAGAATGGAAAGGAATGGGGAATGGAATGGATTGGAATGTGGAATGGAATGGAATGTGGAATGGAATGGAAACAAATTGAATGTGGAATGGAATGTGGATAGGAATATGGAACAGAATTGAATCGAGGGTGAATTGGAATGCGGAATGGAATTGAATGGAAACTGGAATGCAATGGAATGTAGAATGGAATGGATTTGAAAGGAATGGAATGTGGAATGGAATGGAATGAGAAATGGAATGGAATGCAATATTAAATGGAATGGAATGGAAGGTAGAATGGAATGGAATGGAATGTGGAATGGAATGGAATGGAATGGAATATGGAATGGAATTTAATATGGAATGGAGTGTGGAAAGGGATGGAATGGAATGTGGAATGTACTGAAATGGAACGTGGAATGGAATGGGATAGAATGGAGAGGAATGTGGACTGGAATGGAATGGAACATAGCTTGGAATGGAACGGAATTGAATGGAATGAGGACTTGAATGGAATGGAGTGCAATGAAATGGAGAATTGAATGGAATAGAACGTGGAATTAAATGGAATAGAACGTGGAATGAAATGGAATGGAAACTGGATTAGAATACGGAATGGAATGGAACGGAATGTGGAATGGAGTGGAATGGAATGGAATGGATTGGAAGGTGTATGGAATGGAATGGAAAGTGGAATGGAATGGAAAGTGGAATTGAATGGAATGGAATGTGAAATGCAATGGAATGTGGAATGGAACAGAATGGAATGTGAAATGGAATACAATTTGGAATGCAATGGAAAGGAATGTGGAATGGAAAGAGTAATGTAATGGAATGGAATATGTAATGGAATGGAATGTTGAAAGGAACGTGGAATGGAATGGAATAGAACGTGGAATGGAAAGAATGGAAGGTGGAATGGAATAAAATGGAAAGTGGAATGGAATGGAATGGAATGTGGAATGAAATAGGGAATGGAATGTGGAATGGGGTAGAATGGAATGTGGAGTGGAAAGTGGAATGGAAGGTGGAATGGAATGGAATGGAATGTGGAATGGAATGGAATGGAATGTTGTATGGAATGGAATGGAATCTGGACAAGAATGGAATGGAATGTAATTAAATGTGAAACGGAATGGAATGGAAAGTGGTACGCAATTGAATGGAATGTGCAATGAAATGGGATGAAATGTAGAATGGAATGTGGAACTAAATGGAATGGAATGTGGAATACAATGGATTGAAATGTGGAATGGAATGGAATGGAATGTAGAATGGAATATGGAATGGAATGGAAAGTGGAAAGGAATGTGGAATGGAATGTAGAATGGAATGGAATGCATAGTGGAATGGAATTGAATGGAATGCAATGTGGAATGTAACGTGGAATGGGAAGGAAAGGAATATGTAATGGAATGGAATGGAACATGGAATGGAATAGAATGGAATGTGGAAAGGAATGGAATGGAATGCAACGGAATGTGGAATGGAGTATGAAATGGAATGGAATGAAATGTGGAATGGAGTATGAAATGGAATGGAATGAAATATGGAATGGAACGTGGCATGGAACGTTTAATAGAACGTGAAATGGAATGAAATGAAAAGTGGAATGGAACGTAGAATGGATCGTGGGATTGAAAGTGGAATGGAATGTGGAATGGAATGTGGAATGAATGGAATAGAAAATGGACTGGAATGGATTGGAACATGGAATGGGATAGAATGGAATGTACAATGGAATGGGGAATGGAATGTGGAACGGAGTATGGAATGGAATGGAATGGAATGTGGAATGGAATCTGGAATGCAATGGAATATGGAATGGAATCTGGAAAGGGATGGAATGATATGGAATGGAATGGAATGGAATGTGGAATGGAACGTGGAATGGAACGGAATGGAACGTGAATTGGAAGGGAATAGAACGTTGAACGGAATTGAATGGAATGTGGAATGGAACGGAATTGAATAGAATGTGGAATACAATGGAATGAAAGGTGGAATGGAAGGTGGAATGGAATAGAATGGAATGTGGAATGGAATGGAATGGAATGCGGAATGGAACGTGGAATGCAATGAAATGAATCGTGGAATGGAAAGGAATGGAATCTGGAATGGAATGCATGTGGAATGTAATGCAATGGAATGTGGAATGGAATGTGGAATGGAATGTGGAAAGGAATATGGAATGGAGCGTGGAATGGAATGCAATGGAATGTGGAATCGAATGTGAAATTGAATGGAATGGAATGTGGATTGGAATGGAGTGGATGCGAATGCAATGTGGAATGGAATGGAATGGAATGTGGAATGGAATGTGGAATGGAATGAAAAGGAATGTGGAATGGAATGGAGAGGAGCGGAATGTGGAATGCAATGCAATGTATTGGAAAGGAGTGGAATGAGGAATGGAATAGAATGGAAAGTGGAAAGAATGGATAATAGTATGGAATGGAATGTGGAATGGAATGGAATGGAATGTGGAATGGAACGGAATGGAATGTGGAATGGAATGGAATGGAAAGCGAATGAAATGGAATGTGGAATGGAAAGGAATGGAAAGTTGAATCGAATATGTAAAGGAATGGAATGGAATGGAATGTTTAATGGAATTTAATTGAATGTGGAAGAGAATGCAATGGAATGTGGAAGGGAATGGAATGGAACGGAATGTGGAATGGAATCTTAAATGGAATGTGAAATGGAATGGAATGGAACGTGGAATGGAATGTGGAATGGAACGGAATGAAACACGGAATGGAATGTGAAAGGCAATGGAAAGTGGAACGGAATGTTGAAAGGAATGGAATGGAATGAAAAATGTTGAAAGGAATCAAATTGAATGGAATGTGCAATGGAATGTGGAATGGAATGGAATGGAACGTGGAAAGGAAAGGAATGGAATGTGGAATGGAACCACGAATGGAATGGAATGGAACGTTGAATCGAAAGTTGAATGGAATGGAATGGAAAGTGGAATGGAATAGAATATGTAATGAAATGGAATGAGGTATGGAATGGAATGGAATGTGTAATGAATGGAATGGAATGTGGAATGGAATGGAAAGGAATGTGGAATGGAATGGAATGGGAGGTGCAATGGAATGGAATGGAATGTGGAATGGAATGTGGAATGCAGTGGAGTGGAAAGTGGAAAGGAATGGAATGGAATGTGGAATGGAATTTGGAATGGAATGGAATGTGGAACGGAATGGATTGGAATGTGGAATGGAATGGAATTGAATGTGGAATGGAATGGAAACAAATTGAATGTGGAATGGAATGCGGATAGTAATGTGGAACGGAATGGAATCGAGGGTGAATTGGAATGCGGAATGGAATGGAATGGAAAGTGGAATGGAATGTAGAATGGAATGGATTTGAATGGAATGGAATGTGGAATGAAATGGCATGTGAAATGGAATGGAATGCAATGTTAAATGGAATGGAATGGAAGGTAGAATGGGATGGAATGGAATGTGGAATGGAATGTGGAATGGATTGGATAGTAATGTAACGGAATGTAGAATGCAATGGAATGTGGAACGGAATTGAATGGAATGAAATGTGGAATGCAAAGTAATGGAATGGAATGTGGAAAGGAATGGAATTGAATGTGGAATTGAATGTTGAACGGAATGTGGAATGGAATGGATTGGAATGGAATGTGTTAATGAATGGAATGTTGAATGTAGTGGAATGGAATGCGGAATGGAGTGTGGAATGGAATGGGAAGGAATGTGGAATGGAATGGAATGGCATTGAATGGAAAGGGATGTGGAATGGAATGAAATGGAATGAAAAGGAATGTAGAATGAAATGTTATTGAATGTGGAATGAAATATTGAATGGAATGTGGAATGGAATGGAATGGAATGGAATGTGGAATGGAATGGAATGGAATGGAGTGGGATGTGGAAAGGAATGTGCAATGGAATGGAATGGAATGGAATGTGGAATGGAAAGCGGTATGGAATCTGCAATGGAATGTGGAATTTAATGAAATGGAATGTGGAATGGAATGCAATTGAAAGTGGAGTGGAAAGAATGGAATGTGGAATGGAATGGAATGGAATGGAATGGAATGAACTGTGTAATTGAATGTGGAAAGGAATGGAATGGACTGGAATGGAATGGAATGGAATGGAATGGAATGTGGCAAGGATAGTGGAATGGAATCTGAAATGGAATGAGGAAAGGAATGGAATGAAATAGAATGAAATGTGAAAAGGAATGGTATGTGGAATGGAATGTGGAGCAGAATGGAAATGAGTGGAATGTGGAATGGAATGAAATGGAATGAAATGTAATGGAATGCAATGGAATGAAATGGAATGGAATGGAATGTCTATTGGAATGTGTAATGGAATGGAATGCAGTGGAATGGAATATGGAATGGAATGGAAAGATATGTGGAATGGAATTGAATCTAATTGAATAGAATGTGAATTGGAATGTGGAATGGAATGTGGAATGGAATGTGTTATGGAATGGAAAGGAATGTGGAATGGAATGTGGAATGGACTGGAAAGGAATGTGGAATGGAATGGAATGGAATGGAATGGAATGGAACGTGGAATGGAAAGTGGAATGGAAAGTGGAATCAAACTTGGAATGGAATTGAATGTAGAATGGATTGTGGAAGGTAATGTGAAATGGAATGTGGAATGGAATGGAATGGAATGTAGAACGGAATGTGGAATGAGATGAAATGGTGTATGGAATGGAATGAGACGGGTTGTGGAATGGAACTTGGAATGGAATGGAATGGAATGTGGAATTGAACGTGTAATGGAATGTGGAACGGAACATAGAAAGGAATGGAATGTGGAATGGATCTTGGAATGGAATGGAATGTGGTATGGATTGTGGAATGGAATGTGTTATCGAATGTTTAATGGAATGGAATGGAATGTAGAAGGGAATGTGGAATGGAATATAATGGAAAGAGCAATGGAATGTGGAATGGAATGGAACAGAATGTGGAATGGAATGGAGTGGAATGTGGAATGTAATGGATTGGAATGTGCAATGGAATGTGGAATGGAATGGAATGGAATGTGCAATGGAATGTGGAGTGGAATGGAATGGAATGTGGAATGGAACGTAGAAAGGATGGTGGAATAGAATGGAATGGAACGTAGAATGGAAAGTACAATGGAACGTGGAATGTAATGGAATGTAACATGGAACAGAAAGTGTTATGTAACATGGAATTTAATGGAATGCAACGTGAAATGGAACGTGGAATGGAACGTGGAATGGAATGGAATGGATTGTGGAATGCAACGTGGAATGGAACATGGAATTGAAAGTGGAATGTAATGGAATGGAATGTGGAATGGAATGGAATGGAAAGTGGAATGGAATTGAATGGAATGGAACGTGGAATGGAATAGAATATGGAGTGGAATGGAATGGAATGGAATGTGCAGTGGAATGGAATGGATTGGAAAGTGGAATGGAATGGAATGCAACTTGGATTTAAATGGAATGGAATGTGGAATGGAACGTGGAACGGAATTGAAAGGAAAGTAGAATGGAATGGAATGGAAGGTGAAATGGAATGGAATGGAACGTGGAATGAAATGGAATGGAAGGTGGAATGGAATGGATAGTAACGTGGAATGGAATGGTATGTCATGGGGAATGGAATGGAATGGAATGTGGAATGGAACGGATTGGAATGGAATGTGGAATGGAATAAAGAGTGGAATGGAATGTCGACTGTAATGGAATGTGGAATGGATTTGAATGGAATGTGGATTGGATCGGAATGGATTGGTAAGTGAAACGGAACGTGAAATCGAATGGAATGGAATGTGGTATGGAACATGGAATGGAAAGGAATGGAACATGGAATGGAACGTGGAATGGATTGGAATGGAACGTGGAATGGAACGCAAAATGGAAAGTGGGATGAAATGAGGAAATTGGAATGGAATGGAATGGAATGTGGAATGGAATGGAGTTGAATGTGGCAAAGAATGGAATGGAATGTGGACTAGAATGGAAAGGAATGTGGAATGGAATTGAATCGAATTAATTTTGAAAGGAATGGAATGTTATGTGGAATGGAATGTAATGGAATGTGGAATGGAATGGAATCGAACATGGAATGGAATGGAAAGGAATGTGGAATTGAATGGAATGGAATCTGGAATGGAACATAGAATGGAATGGAATGGAATGGAATGGTACGTGGAATGGAATGGAATGGAATGTGGAATGGAATGGAATGGAATGTGAAATGGAATGGAATGGAACGTGGAATGGAATGCAATGGAATGTGGAATTGAATGAAATGGAATGTGTAATGGAATAGAAAGTGGAGTGGAATGGAATGGAATGTTGAAGGCAACGTGGAATTGAATGGAATATAATGTGGAATGGAATGTGGAATGGAGTTGATTGGAATGTGGAATGGAATGGAATGGAATGTGGAATGGAAAGGAATGGAATGGAATGTGTAAGGGAATGTGGAGTGGAAAATAGTGGAATGTGGAATGGAATGTGGATTGGAATGGATTGTGGAATGGAGTGGAATGGAATGGAATGGAATGTATAATGGAATGGGATGTGGAATGGAATGGAATGCAAAGTGGAATGGAATGGAATGTGGTATGGAATGGAATGAAATGGAATATGGACTGGAATTGAATGGAATGGAATGTGGAATGGAATGTTTAATGGAACAGAAGAGAATGTAGAGTGGAAGCTGGAATGGAAGGCGGAATGGAATGGAATGGAATGGAATGTGGAAAGGAATGGAATGTGGAATGTAAAGGATTGGAAAGTGGAATGGAATAGAATGGAATGCAGTGGAATGGAATGTGAAATAGAATGGAATGGAATGTCTTATTGAATGTGGAATGGAATGGAATGGAATGTGGAATGGAAAGTGGAATGCAATGGAATGGAATGTGGTATTCAAAGTGGATTGAATGGAATGCAATGAGGAATGGAACCTGCAAAGGAGTGGAATGGAATGGAGTGGAATGTGGAATGGAATGAAATTGAATGTGGAATGGAAATTGGAAATGAACGTGCAATGGAATGTTGAATGGAATGTTGAATGGAATGTGGAATGGAACATGGAATGGAATGTGGAATGGAATGTGGAATGGAACGTGGAATGGAATGCAATGTGGAATGCACTGTGGAATGTAATCTGGAATGGAATGTGGAATAGAATGGAATGGAATGTGGAATGGAACGTGGAATGGAATGGAATGGAATGTGGAATGGAATGTGGAAAGGAACGGAATGGAATGTGGAATGGAATGTATAATGGAATACAAAGGAAAGTGGAATGGAATGCAATGAAATGTGGAATGGAATGTGGAATGGAATGGAATGGAACGTGGGATACAACGTAGAATGGAATTGAATGGAATGTGGAATGGAACGTGGAATGGAACGTGGAATGGAATGTGTAATGTGGAATGGAATGGAATGGAATGTGGAATGGAATGGAATGGAATTGAATGAGGAATGGAATGGAACGAAATATGGAATATATTGGAGAGGAATGTGGAATGGAATGTGGAATGACATGGAATGGAATATGAAATGGAATGGAATGGAATCTGGAACGGAATGTGGAAGGGAATGGAATGGAATGGAATGTGGATCGGAATGGAATGGAATGGAATGTGGAATGGAATGGAATGGAGTTTGGAATGGAATGGAATGGAATGTGGAATGGAATGGGGAATGGAATGGAATGGAATGTGGAATGGAATGGCGTGGAATGTGGAATGGAATGCGGAATGGAACGTGGAATGGAACGTGGAAAGGAACTTGGAATGGAAGTGCGTGCATTGATGGCCTATTCCCAGCGGACACGTCTTACTTCAATATCCTCCCTATCTTCCTGCTGCAGGAGGAGCTTCCTGAGCAGCTGACCGGTTCTGAAAATCCCATGAAAGCTTCCTCTGCAAGGGACTGTCTGCGCACAGGGGCCAAGCCATCTCACTCATTTGTGAATTTTTGTTTGTTTGTTTGTTTTGTTTTGAGCTGGAGTCTCATTCTGTCTGCCAGGCTGCAGTGCAATGGTGCGATCTCAGCTCACTGCAACCTCCGCCTCTCGGGTTCATGACATTCTCCTGCCTCGGGCTTCCCAGCAGCTGGGACTACAGGTGCCCGCCACCAGGTCTGGCTGATTTTTTAAATATTTTTAGTAGAGACGGGGTTTCACCGTGTTAGCCAGGATGGTCTCGATCTCCTAACCTCGTGATCTGCCCACCTCAGCCCCACAAAGTGCTGGGATTACAGGCGTGAGCCAGTGTGTCCGGACCTAACTGTCTTATATATTAAAATTAATGCATTTCAGAGAGGCATAGTTTGCAAATACGGTTCCTCTTTTTTTTTTGAAATGGAGTCTCGCTCTGTCGCCCAGGCTGGAGTGCAGTGGCCCGATCTCGGCTCACCTCAATCTCCTCCTCCCAGGTTCCAGCGATTCTCCAGCCTCAGGCTCCCAAGTAGCTGGGATTACAGGTGTGCACCACCACGCCCGGCTAGTTTTGTATTTCTAGTAGAGACGGGGTTTCTCCATGTTGGTCAGGCTGGTCTCGAACTCCTGACCTCAGGTGATCCGCCCGCCTTGTCCTCCCAAAGTGCTGGGATTACAGGCGTGAGCCACTGTGTCCAGCCCACTTATTATTTTTCTTTCCTTATGTTTTGAGTCTAACAATCCTGGCAGGTGCACAAGGATGATTCTAAACCATCGTTTCCTGGGAAGAGGCGGATGTAGCTTTAGTGCTGCTGGTTCAGCTCCTGGCTGCTTCCTTGACTCACATTCTAGGCTTGAGAGAGGTGGTCTTGCTCAGGAGACAGCTGCCCCCAAAGACTGAACGAAACAACTGTGGGTGTTGCTAAGTGTGGACAGGAAGGTGACAGCCATGCAGGGATCTAGAGGGAGAGCATCCCGAGCTCAGGGAGCAGCTCCTGGGCAGGAAAATGTGTACCACATGGAGGAAGAGTGACAAGCTGTGGATGGTGGAGAGGAGCGAATGCAGACAAAGCCCCCAGGCAGCTGCAGGGATGAGCACAGAATGCTGTGGGCTCCATCCCAGTGTTACCCACCCTCTTGCCCTGACTCCATGTTCCGAAGCCCCTCTGCACATCCTTACCTGTTTTCACGTGAGCACTTTCCTCCCTTGCTGAGTGGATGAGAATGGGGTCCACCTGGCTGGATGAGGTGGTGTGGACAGGACCAGAATGCTGGAGAAACAGAGAGAGAGAGAGAGAGAGAGAGAGAGAGAGGGACACAGAGAGAGAGAGAGATGAGGGAGCAGAGAGCAAAGATCATTTCACATTGCACCATTCGGCCACCACGTGGGCACACCTGGTGAAAGGTAAGACCCCAGAGGTGGTGACGCAGGAGGACCACCTTGCTCAACGCCCACAGGGTCTCCAGCAGATAAGGACATTGGAGACAGCACAAGACACTCTGCAGAGGGTGGAACTGCGTCCTCTCCAAAATTCGCATCCACTCAGAATCTCTCATCATCACCTTCTTTGGAAATACGCTCTTCACAGTTTTAGTCAAGTTATGATGAGGTCATATTGGATTATGGTGGACTCTAAATCCAATGACAGCTGTCCCCATAAGAGACAGAAAAGAAGACACAGACACAGAGGAGAAGGTCATATGGAGATGGAGGCCGAGACTGGAGTGATGGGACCACAAGGCCAGGGATGCTGGATCCCCCAGGAGCTGGGAGAGGCAGGAAAGATCCTCCCCTAGAGCCTCCAGAGGGAACTGGATACAATTGTACTGGATTGAACAGTGGCCCCCAGAAAGATCTGTCCACATCTGAAAGCCCAGAACCTGGAGTGAGAACTTATTTCGAAATAGGGTCTCTGTAGATGTGATAAAGTGAAGGGCCTTGAGATGAGATCATCCTGGAGTAGAGTAGGGTAAGCCCTAAATGCAATGACAAGTGTCTTTTCAAGAGACAGAAGAGGAGACACAGACACACAGGAGAAGGCCACCTGGAGACGGAGGCAGAGACTGGAGTGATGCAGCCACAAGCTCAGGGACTCTGGATCCCCTAGGAGCTGGGAGAGGCAGGAAGGATCCTCCCTAGAGCCTCCAGAGAGAACTTGATACATTTGAAGTGGATTGAACTGTGTATCCCAAAAAAGATATGTTTCATATTCTAATCCAAAAACCTTTGAGTGGAGGTAGAGACTGAACTGATGAGGCCACAAGCCCAAGGATGCCATTCCAGACCCCCCAGAGAGGGAGGAGTCCTGGAGCCCCCAGGAAAGAATTTATGCTAAACAAGGGGTGGATAATTCATGGCTCCCCTTTTTAGACCATATAGGGTAACTTCCTGACGTTACCATGGCATTTGTAAACTGTCTTAGCGCTGGTGGGAGTGTAGCAGTGAGGACCACCAGAGGTCACTCTCTTTGCCATTTTGGTTTCGGTGGGTTTCATTCAGCTTCTTTACTGCAACCTGTTTCATCAGCAAGGTTTTTGTGACCTGTGTTCTTGTGCAAACCTCCTAACTCATCCTGTAGCTTAGGATGACTTATCCATCTGGGGATGAAGCCCAGTATGTCTCAGCCTCATTTTACCCAGACCCTATTCAAGCCAAAGTTGTTCCGGTTCCAGTGCCTCTGACAATACCCAAAGGCTGGAGTTCATCTTGGGGACACATCCAGAGTACAATTGCTGGGCTGGGGAACCCGTGTTTCTCAACTTTAAGATGAGGCCAAACCCCTTTCCAAAATGGTGATCGAGACAGACATTTCGCCCTACAATGTTGAGGAAAGCCAATCTCTGGCACCTACGGCAACATCTGCAACCTTCAGAATGCTTCATTTTTAACATTTTTGCCAATCATATCGTTACGGGCAGGTCTTTGGTCTTAGAGCTCCCAAGATGGGGGCAGGCCACTCCCAAGATGGGGGTGGGCCACTCCCAAGATGGCAGCCGGCCACTCCCAAGATGGCAGCAAGTCTTTGGTTCTCTGAGCTGGGGTTCTTGGCCTCATGGATTCCAAGGAATGGAACCTTGGGCCATGCAGTGAGTGTTGTAGTTCTATTAGAAGCCATGGGTCACGGAAGAGAACCCTGGAACCCAGCGACTGGTGTTCAGCTCCATTAGGACAAACCAGGGCACTTAGCCACGCAGGAAAAATGATTGTGAGTGGCAGGGGGTGCCTTGCTGGATCAGAAGCACAGCAGATACCCTGCCCTATCCAGAGGGGTGGAAGTCAATGGTGGGTCTGCAACGGCGGCGTTCAGCAGTGGTGGACGGCGAGCGAAAGCTCAGCTCGAGCCGGAACAAACATTCACCAAAAGAGTGTGCAGTTGCAAGATTTAACAGCTTGAAAACAGAGCTGTCATACAATGGGAGGGGACCCAAAGGGGGTTGCCCCCTCCCAGCTCAAATACCTGGGTTTATATCCCAATAATTGTCCCTCCCCCTGTGCTCTCAGGTGATAGATGATTTGACTATTTCTTTACCTCCTGCTTTTAGCCTAGTGATAGATGATTTGACTATTTCTTTACCTCCTGCTTTTAGCCTAATTTGTATTTTAGTGAGCTCCCTCTTTGCTACCCGATTGGTTGGGTGTGAGCTCAGTTACAAGGTGGGTGCGATCACCTTCCCCACCTAGACTTAGGAATTCCGAGTTGGCCTAGGAAATCCAGCTAGTCCTGTCTTTCAATATTGGTGTGAAAAGGGTGTCTCACGGCAGTCTTGATTTGCCCATCAGGTAACATGTCTAAAAATGTTTACAGTAGCCCTGCCCCAAAATACCCCATAGAAATATTCCGATTTCCATTTCCTGTTTCTACGAGGAAATAACCTAATGCCCATAGGCAGAAGGACGCATCCATAAGTTGTGGAATATTCACCCACTGGGATATTATGGAGACACCAAAATGAAGACAGAGCAGAAATCCAGTATGGATGAATCTTTGAAATGACGTTTTCAGTGGGAAATGCTGGTCTCAAAAAATTACATAGAGCATGATATACACTTTTCATAAAGTTAGAGACAATTAAAATAGAGAAATGCAATAAAGTGAAGTATCAAAGGAAATTCAGAAAATGAAGGACACCAAACTCCACACAGGGTCACCTTGGGTTGTGGGTAGCGTCACAGAGGGCTGGATGGGGTGGGAGAAGCGATGGGTGTCCGTTATTCTTAATGTCTCTGTTTATATATTGGTGACGGTTGGACAGTTTGCATTAGAGTGTTAAAGGGGACCTCTACCTAACCCCCATGAAAAAAATCAACTATAAAATTGTGTTGGGGTATTAAGAATACCTAACTAACATCTTAAATATATATGTAACTATTAAGATAAAAGTGAAGGCAAAAATTAAGGCTCAAGAGCCGAGAGTCCTAACGGCAGAACGTGGGAGGACAAATTAAAATAAGAACAACGATAAAGAAAAATGCCCTGATTTGGGCGGTACCTGCTTTGTTGGGAGAAATAATAACATTCCCTTTGATTCTGTCTTCATACAACCCCCTTTCTGCTATTCCCGTTAAAGGTGCCCACAACCACACCTCTAAGCATTTGCAAGTATTAATCCCTCTCCACAAACTCTCCTAAATCTCCCTGGCAAACTCCTATGCAGTCTGCAAAACCCCATTTACCTGATCCCTCGTGACTCACATTGGTCACCCTTGCAGAAATAAGGCTGAGCTCTCCCTCCTGTGTTTCTGTTTGTTTGTTTTGTTTCTGTTTTCGTTTGGGGGATGGTGTTTTGCTCTGTTCCCCAGGCTGGAGTGCAGTGGCATGATCTCAGCTCACTGCAACCTTCACCTCCTGGGTTCAAGTGATTTTCCTGCCTCAGCCTCCACAGTAGCTCGTATTACAGGCACCCGCCACCATGCCTAGCTAATTTTGCATTTTTAGTAGAGATGGGGTTTCTCAATGTTGGCAAGGCTGCTGTCGAACTCCTGACCTCATGATCCTCCTGTCTCGGCCTCCCAAAGTGCTAGGATTACAGGTGTGAGCTACCGTGCCCGGCCGTTATCTCCTTTCTGTATCTGCCCCGTGTTGGATTAGCCTAGTAGGGACATGAATTTTCAGAGGTCAAATCATTCATTCTTCCTCACAACGTGCCGCTCAGAGCTTTGCACATAGTAGGACCTCAGTAAACAGCCTCTAACACAGTGATGGGCGTCCACTCTGGGGCTTCACCTGGTCCTCCAAGGCACAAGCACAGAAATATTTATTTCCCTCCATCAGGCAGAACATGATATAAAATATATCATGCCTCTTTTGAGTCCAAAGGTGTTTTTCTTTTTTTTCCCTGCTTAGCCTTACTTTACTTAACAAGTTAACATTTATCCTGAAAAAATGGTTTTAAACAGTACCTGGAATCAATGATCTGAGGACTGAACAAAACCTTTGGTGATGCTGAAGGCAGAGACTTCACCACGCACAATATCCGTGGAGCAAAACTGGAACTGGAATCCGTAAATCTACACAAATTAAAATTAAAATGTAAAAAAAATCCAAAGGAAAGTACTGATCGTCCTTGACTCCATGGACTAGTCGCCCTTGAGTCCAACCAGCGTTAAAATACTTACAAAAGAAATGCCGGGTGGGGTGGCTCACACCTATAATCCCAGCACTTTGGAAGGCTGAGGTGGGTGGATCATTTGAGGTCGGGAGTCTGAGACCAGCCCGGCCAACATGGCAAAACACCGTCTCTACTAAAAATATAAAATTAGACGGGCGTGGTATCAGGTGCCTCTAGTACTAGCTACTTGGGAGGCTGAGGCAGGAGAATCACTTGAATTGGGGAAGCAGAGGTTGCAGTGAGCTGAGGTGCCTGTAATCCCAGCTACTTGGGAGGCTGAGGCAGACGAATCACTTGAATTGGGGAAGCAGAGGTTGCAGTGAGCTGAGATCACCCCACTGCACTCCAGCCTGGGGAAGAGAGCAAGACTCTGTCTCAAAAAAAAAAAAATCATATGTGAGCCATAATTCCTAAGGAGTTTGTGTGTGTGTGTGTGTGTGTGTGTGTGTGTGTGTGTGTGTGTGTGTGTTTTGAGGAAGAAAAACAGGGTCTTGCTCTGTTGTCCAGGCTGGAGTACAGCAGCATTATCATAGCTCACTGCAGCCTCAACCTCCTGGGCTCCAGTGATTCTCCTCCCTCAGCCTCCCGAGTAGCTGGAACCACAGGCACTTACCACCATGCCCAGCTATTTTTTCATTTTTTGTAGAGACGGGACCTCACTGTGTTGCCTAGGCTGGTCTTGAACTTCAAGTCTCAAGCAATCCTCCTGCCTCAGCCTCTCAAAGTGCTTTGATCGTAGGCGTGAGCAGCCACGCCCAGCCTGCTATGAGGTTTGACAAGGGACAGGGTCTGCTTCAGGCCCAAAGAGGAGGGCAGAGTTTACAGGGAGATGGTCAGATTTGTACCAGGCCAGGAAAACACCAAGCCACATTTGCTTTGAGCTAAGGCCTACAGAAGATGTGACAACTGTCACACTGGCTTATTTGCTGGTGACCGAAGGTGACAACTGGCTCAATTTCACCCTGACAGAATTTGTCAACACTCATTGGGTGCCACCAACTCCCAGGAAAAGCGATATTTTTGTCAAAGCCTTCCCAGACTCGGCCAGGCGTGGTGTCTCACGCCTGTCATTCCAGCACTTTGGGAGGCTGAGGTGGGTGGATCACCTGAGATCGGGAGTTCGAGACCAGCCTGGCCAACATGGTGAATCCCCGTTTCTACTAAAAATACAAACATTAGCCAGGCGTGGTGGTGGGTGCCTGTAATCCCAGCTACTTGGGAGGCTGAGGCAGGAGAATTGCTTGAACCCTGGAGGTGGAGGTTGTAGTGTGCCGAGATTGTGCCACTGCACTCCAGCCTGGGCGACAGAGAAAGACTCTATCTCAAAGAAAAAATAATTAGCTGGGCCAGGTGCAGGGGCTCACGCCTGTAATCACAGCACTTCAGGAGGCCGAGACGGGCAGATCACCTGAGGTCAGGAGTTCGAGATTAGCCTGGCCAACATGGAGAAACCCCATCTCTACTCAAAATATAAAAATTAGCTGGGCGCAGTAGCGCATGCCTGTAGTCCCAGCTACTCCAGAGGCTGAGGAAGGGGAATGGCTTGAACACACGAGGCGGAGGTTGTAGTGAGCCGAGATCATGCCATTGCACTCCAGCCTGGGAGATAGAGCAAGACTCCACCTCAAAAAAAAAAAAAAAAATTAGTCGGGCTTGGTGGCGTGCGCCTCTAATCCCAGCTACTAGGGAGGCTAAGGCAGGAGAATTTCTTGAACCCCAGAGGTGGAGTTTGCAGTGAGCCGAGATCACACCATTGCACTCCAGCCTGGGTGACAGGGTGAAAGTCCGTCTCAAAAACAAACAAACAGCAAAAAAAACAGCAAAAGTTTCCCAAACTCCTTCTTTACCCACATGATTCTGGATCATTGTGTAATTCTCCAGGCATCCCAGCCAGAGAATGTCAAATCGTTTCCGCCATTTCTCTTCTGGCCTTTGGTAAGCTGAGATTTCTCTACAAGGTCTCCAGCAGCACAGAAATGAATATCAGGGCTCCCCACCAAAACATCTTAGACTCTTGATGGGGCCAAAGTGAACACCAGCATTCCGGGCTGGGATGACGGCTTTGAACTTCATTTTGTTTTGTTATGGCTTTTTGGGCAATACCTTCACAGAAACCGTGGACTCATAATGGAATATTATGCAGCCTGGAAAAGGAACAGTTTTCCGACAAAGACAGCCACGTGAATGAAACACATTGTGTAAATAAAATATTATTTTATAAATAAATAAATAAAAATTATAAATAAAATGTGTTTCAAGTTAGAGTGCCAATTACGGGTTAGAGTATCAATTACGCCAGTGGACGCCCCCAACCCTTCTGAATTACAACGGCATTCAGCACAAACCACTTTAATGCCGGCACCCTTTGGACATCTAAGTGTGAAACCACATAAATCGTTCTGGGTATGATGAAAATAAGTAAGTAAAAATGGAAGTTCAACTCTATTACACCAATCACACTTTATAAGTGGCGACTGTGGCCAGCTTCAGCTTGTATGTTTGGATTGCATTCGAGAAAAAAAAAAAAAAGAAAAAAAAAGGATGGATTCTAGGTCAACCAGCAAAAGTGACATAGCGTGTGGAGAAGGCAAGCATTTGGAAGTTTTTTGTTTTTGTTTTTGTTTTTTTTTTTTCAGACAGAGTTTTTGCTCCGTCCTCCAGGTTGGAGTGCAGTGGCGCAATCTCAGCTCACTGCAACCTCTGCCTCCCAGGTTCAAGCGATTCTGCTGCCTTAGCCTCCCAAGTAGCTGGGATTAAGCCGTGCACCACCACACCCGGCTAATTTTTTGGTATATTTAGCAGAGACGCGGTTTAGCCATGTTGGCCAGGCTAGTTTCGAACTTCTGACATCAGGTGATCTGCCCACCTTGACTTCCCAAAGTACTGGGATTTCAGGGGTGAGTCACCATGTCCGTCCATTCTGGAAGATTCTTTACCCAACCTCTCACCTGTTAAAAAAGAAAATTCAGAATGTACACTCTTTTTATGATGACAAAATACAAATATATAAAATTCAGCATTATAACTGTTTTAAACTCAATGAGTCAGTGATATTTAGTGCATTCTCAATGTTGTACAACCATCACCAATCTCTAGGTCCAGAAATTTCTCATCACCCCCAAAAGCGCACCCTGTACGCATTAAACAGTCACTTCCATTTCTCCTTCTCAAGCCCTGGCACCCACAAATCCACTATCTTTCTCTAGGAGTTTACCTGTTCAGCACGTTTCATTGAAAGGGAATCATACACTACGTGTGCTTTTGTGTTTGTGCCTGGCTTTTCTCCCTGAGCATGATGTCCTCAAGGTTCATTCACGTTGCAGTCTTTGTCAGAGCGTTGTTCCTTTTCCAGGCTGTGTAATATTCCATTATAATATTCCATTGCATGGATGAACTATGCTGTGTTTCTCCATTCCTTCATGGATGGACAGTAGAGCTGTTTCCAAAATTCATCAACATTGCAGCCTTTTGTCAGAGCCTTGTTCCTTTTCAAGGCGGCATAATATTCCATTATAATATTGCATTGCACGAATGAATCACGTGATGTTTATCCATTCATTCACAAATGGGCAGTAGGGCTGTTTCCAAAATTCATTGACATTGCAGTCTTTGTCATAGTCTCATTCCTTTTCCAGGCTGCATAATATTCCATTATAGGATTGCATTGCACAGATGAAAAACACTGTGTTTATCATTCATTCATAGGTGGGCAGTAGGGCTGTTTCCAAAAATTCATTCACATTGCAGCCTTTTGTCAGAGCCTTCTTCATTTTCCAGGCTGCGTAATATTCCATTATAATATTGCATTGCATGGATGAATCACATGGTGTTTATCATTCTTTCATAGATGGGCAGTAGGGCTGTTTCCAAAATTCATTCATGTTACAGCCTTTGTCAAAATATTGTTCCTTTTCTAGACTGCATAATATTCCACTGCATGGATAAACGATGGTGTGTTTGTCACTCCTTCATAGATGGGCAGCAGGGCTATTTCCAAAAATTCATTCATGTTACCGCCTTTGTCAGAGCCTTGTTCCTTTTACAGGCTGCATAATATTCCATCATAATATTGCATTGCCTGGGTGAACCATATTGTGTTTATCATTCTTTCATAGATGGGCAGTAGGGCTCTTTCCAAAAATTCATTCACATTGCAGTTTTTGTCAGAGCCTTGTTCCTTTTCCAGGCTGCATAATATTCCATTATAATATTGCATTGCATGAATGAACCATACTGTGCTTATCATTCTTTCATAGATGGAAAGTAGGGCTGTTCCAAAAATTCATTCATGTTGCAGATTTTGTCAGAGCCTTGTTCCTTTTCAAGGCTGCATAATACTCCATTGCATGGATGAACCATGCCGTATTTATCATTCCTTCATAGATGAGCAGTAGGGCTATTTCCAAAAATTCATTCATGTTGCAGCCTTTGTCAGAGCCTTGTTCCTGTTCCAGGCTGCATAATATCCCATTATAATATTGCATTGCATGGATGAACCCCATTGTGTTTATCATTCATTCATAGATGGGCAGTAGGGCTGTTTCCAAAAATTCATTCATGATACAGTCTTTTGTCATAGCCTTGTTCCTGTTCTAGGCTGCATAATATTCTATTATAATATTGCATTGCCTGGATGAACTGCATTGTGTTTATCATAATTTCATAGATGGGCAGTAAGGCTGTTTCCAAAAATTCATTCACATGGCAGTTTTTGTCAGAGCCTTGTTCCTTTTCCAGGCTGCATAATATTCCATTGCATGGAGGAATCACACTGTGTTTATCATTCCTTCATAGATGGGCAGTAGGGCTGTTTCCAAAAATTCATGCTGGTTGCAGTCTTTGTCAGAGCCTCCTTCCTTTTCAAGGCTGCATAATATTCCATTATAATATGGCATTGCATGGATGAACCACATTGTGTGTATCATTCATTCATAGATGTGCAGTAGGGCTGTTTCCAAAAATTCATTCACATTGCAACCTGTCTCTGCCTTTGTCAGAGCCTTGCTCCTTTTCAAGGCTGCATAATATTCCATTGCATGGATAAACCATACTGTGTTTATCATTCATTCAAAGATGGACAGTAGGGCTGTTTCCAAAAATTCATTCACATTGCAGCCTTTGTCAGAGCCTTGTTCTTTTTTTTGGCTGCATAATATTCCACTGCATGAATGAACTATGCTTTATTTATCCATTGCTTCATAGATGGGCAGTAGGGCTGCTTCCAAAATTCATTCATGTTGTAGTCTTCTGTCAGAGCCTCGTTCCTTTTCAAGGCTGCATAACATTCCATTATAATATTCCATTGCATGGATGAACCATGCTATGTCTATCCATTCATTCATAGATGGGCAGTTGGGTTGTTCGGATTGTTCCAAAAATTCTTTCATGTTGCAACTTTTGTCAGAGCCTTGTTCATTTTCCAGGCTGCATAATATTCCATTGCATGGAGGAATCACACTGTGTTTATCATTCCTTCATAGATGGGCAGTAGGGCTGTTTCCAAAAATTCATTCACATTGCAGCCTTTGTCAGAGCCTTGTTCCTGTTCCAGGCTGTGTAATATTCCACTATAATATTGCATTGCATAGATGAACTATGCTGTGTTTATCCATTCCTTTATAGATGAGCAGTAGGGCTGCTTCCAAAATTCATATATATTGCAGTCTTTTGTCAGAGCCTTATTCCTTTTCTAGACTGCATAATATTCCATTGCATGGATAAAGGATGCTGTGTTTATCACTCCTTCATAGATGAGCATTAGGGCTATTTCCGAAAATTCATTCACATTGCAGCCTTTGTCAGAGCCTTGTTCTTGTTCCAGGCTGCATAATATCTCATTATGATATTGCATTGCATGGATGAACCACATTGTGTTTATCATTCTTTCGTAGATGGGCAGTAGGGCTGTTTCCAAAATTCATTCATGTTACAGCCTTTGTCAGAACATTGTTCCTTTTCCAGACTGCATAAATATTCCATTGCATGGATAAACAACGCTGTGTTTATCATTCCTTCATATATGGGCAGTAGGGCTGCTTCCAACAATTCATTTACATTGCAACCTTTGTCAGAGCCTTGTTCCTGTTCCAGGCTGCATAATAGTCCATTATAATATTGCATTGCGTGGATGAATCATGTGGTGTTTATCCATTCATTCATAGATGGGCAGTAGGGCTGTTTCCAAAATTCATTCATGTTGCAGCCTTTTGTCAGAGCCTTATTCCTTTTCCAGACTGCATAATATTCCATTGCATGGATAAACGATGCTGTGTTTATCATTCCTTCATGGATGAGCATTAGGGTTATTTCCAAAAATTCATTCACATTGCAGCCTTTGTCAGAGCCTTGTTCCTGTTCCAGCTGCGTAATATTCCATTATAATATTGCATTGCATGGATGAACCACATTGTGTTTATCATTCATTCATAGATGAGCAGTAGGACTGTTTCCAAAAATTCATTCAGGATACAGTCTTGACAAAAGAGCCTTGCTCCTGTTCCAGGCTGCATAATATTCCACTATAATATTGCATGGATGAACCACATCGTGTTTATCATTCTTTCATAGATGGGCAGTAGGGCTGTTTCCAAAATTCATTCATGTTACTGCTTTTGTCACAACATTGTTCCTTTTCCAGACTGCATAATATTCCATTGCATGGATAAATGACGGTGTGTTTGTCATTCTTTCATAGATGGGCAGCAGGGCTGTTTCCAAAAATTCATTCACATTGCAGCCTTTGTCAGAGCCTTGTTCCTTTTCCAGACTGCATAATATTCCATTATAATATTGCACTGCATGGATGAACCACATGGTGTTTATCCATTCATCCACAGATGGGCATTGGGCTGTTTCCAAAATTCATTCATGTTGCAGCCTTTGTCACAGCCTCATTCCTTTTCCAGGTGGCATAATATTCCATTGCGTTGATGAACCATGTTGTGTTTATCCGTTCCTTCATAGATTAGCAGTAGGGCTGTTTCCAAAATTCATTCATGTTGCTGCTTTTGTCAGAGCCTTGTTCCTTTTCCAGCCTGCATAATATTCCACTATAATATTGCATTGCATGGATGAACCATATTGTGTTTATCATTCCTTCATAGATGAGCAGTAGTGCTGTTTCTAAAAATGCATTTATGTTGCAGCCTTTTGTCAGAGCCTTGCTCCTTTTCCAGGCCGCATAATATCCCATTATAATATTGCATCACATGGATGAATCATGCTGTGTTTATCCATTCTTTCATAGATGGGCAGTAGGGCTGTTCCAAAGATTCATTCCTGTTGCAGCTTTTGTCAGAGCCTTGTTCCTTATCAAGGCTGCATAATATTCCATTGCATGGATGAACCACATCGTGTTTATCATTCCTTCATAGAAGGTCAGTAGGGCTGTTGCGAAAATTCATTCATGTTGCAGCCTTTTGTTAGAGCCTTCTTCGTTTTCTTGGATGCATAATATTCCATTATCATATTGCATTGCATGGATGAGCCACATTGTATTTACCCATTTATTCATAAATGGGCAGTAGGGCTGTTTCTACTTTTTGGCTACTGTGAATACCACTGCTATGAATATCCCTGTACAAGTTTTTATTTGATAATTGTGACTATTTTACACAAACTTGTGAGTGTGAGATATGTGACAAGCTTTTTTAAAAATAGAGGTAAGATTCACATCACATACCTCTGTTTTTTAAAAAGCTTGTTGCATACCCCGTACTCCCACGTTTGTGTGAAATACTCACAATTATCAAATAAAAACTTGCACACATCACATAGCCGGGCACAGTGGCTCACACCTGTCATCCCAGCACTTTGGGAGGCCGAGGTGGGTGGATCAATTGAGGTCAGGAGTTCGAGACCAGCCTGGCCAACATGGAGAAACCACATCTCTGCTAAAAATACTGGTGTGGGGGCAGGTGCCTGTAATCCCAGCTACTCGGGAAGCTGAGGCAGGAGAAGCGCTTGAATCCGGCAGGCAGAGCTTGTAGTGAGCCAAGATCGCACCATTGCACTCCAGCCTGGGTGACAGAGCAAGATTCTGTCTCAAAAAAAAAAAAAAATTACATCAATTTAGTTATTTTATATTATACGAACGGGGCATTTAGTACTTTCACCGTGCTGTACAACCACCAGTTCTATGTAGTTTGAGAAAATCTTCATTCCCTTTAAAAGGAAAACCCCATTCCCATCAAGCAGTCACTCCACATCCCCCTCCCCAACCTCTGAGAGTCACAAATTCACTTCCTCTCTGTGGATTTGCCTGTTGAGCACGTTTCATAGAAATGGAGTCAGACATCAGTTACTTCTGTGAAGAAAAAAGCCCTGTCACCTGGCCTTTCTTCCCTTGCTGCTGGGATTTATGATGTTCCCCTCAATGTTTAGGCTGCTCTCCCATAATCACACCTTCCTTTGTTTTTCTTTTCCTTTTTTTTTTTTTTTTTTTTGAGATAGAGTCTCGCTGTGTCTCCCAGGCTGGATTGCAGTGGCATGATCTCAGCTCACTGCAGCCTCGGCCTCCCGGGTTCAAGTGATTCTCCTGCCTCAGCCTCCCAAGTAGCTGGGATTATAGGCACAAGCCACCACGCCTGGCTAATTTTTGTATTTTTAGTAGAGAAGGGGTTTCACCATGTTGACCAGGCTGGTCTCAAACTCCTGATCTCAGGTGATCCACACGCCTCAGCCTCCCAAAGTGCTGGGATTACAGCCGTGAGCCACCGCACCCAGCCAAAAAGATATCTTAAAAGATCTGAGAATCTCAGCTCAATGCAACCTCCGCGTTCTGGGTTCAAGTGGTCCTCCTGCCTCAGCCTCACAAGTAGCTGAGATTACAGGCGCCCACCACCACGCCCAGCTATTTTTTGTATTATTAGTAGAGATGGGGGTTTCACCCTGTTGACCAGGCTGGTCTCGAACTCCTGACCTGAGGTGATCCGCCTGCCTCAGCCTCCCAAAGTGCTGGGATTGCAGGCATGAGCCACCATGTCCGGCCAGACAGTCATTTTTGATAAACACCGAATGATTTTTCTCATGTAGTTAGGAAAAGAAGTGCATGTGTGTGTGTGTGCACGTATGTGCATTCGATTCTGTGTTCTACGCCTCGCTCTGTGTGTTTAGGGGCAATGACAGTGACCTTAAACGCTGTTGGACCATGTATTTTAGAAAAATGCAACCCACAGTCTATGTGAGAAACCCACGTGATAATCATCAATGATCCCAACCCCAGCATTGAGATTGGACATTTTGATTTGGTGCAGAAGGCACAAGGAGGAAGAGATCCCTCAGAAAACAGGGGCATCTTCACCCTTGGAGGTAAATTCATTGGGAATCATTGGGACCATGGACAGCTGATGGTGATTCATTACAAATATATTGATTACAGATTCCTAGAGGTATTCACTAAGGGTCAGACAGGAGTGAAGGCACTACCCAGAAAGACGTAGACTAGTCAAAGTCAATAGGAGAGTAGGTCATTTTATTCATTTATGTATTTATTTATTTGAGATGGAGTCTTTCTATGTTACCCAGGCGGAATGCAGTGGCATGATCTCGGCTCTTAGGAGTTAAACAGCACCTCACTGTGCCTGGCGCTGGAACAAATGAATGCAGGAGGTATGCTGGTTTTTTTTTTTCTTCCTTTCTTGTTTCTTTTCTTTCTTTCTTTCTTTCTTTCTTTCTTTCTTTCTTTCTTTCTTTCTTTCTTTCTTTCTTTCTCTCTCTTTCTTTCTTCTTTCTCTCTCTCTTTCTTTCTTTCTCCTTCTTTCCTTTCTTTCTTTCTTTCTCTTTCTTTTTTTTTTTTTGAGATGGAGTCTTTCTCTGTCGCCCAGGCTGGGGTGCAGTGGCATGATCTCAGCTTTTAGGATTTGAACAGCACCTCGTAGTGCCTGGTGCTGGAACAAATGAATGCATGAGAAATGCTGGGTTTTTTTCTTTATTTCTTCTTTCTTTCTGTCTCTTTCTTTCTGTCTCTTTCTTTCTTTCTCTTTCTCCTTCCTTTCTTTCTTTTCTTTTCTTTCTTTCTTTCTTTCTTTCTTTCCTTTCTTTCCTTTCTTTCTTTTGAGATGGAGTCTTTCTCTGTTGCCCAGGCTGGGGTGCAGTGGCATGATATCAGCTCTTAGGATTTGAACACCACCTCATTGTGCCTTGCACTTAAACAAATGAATGCAGGAGGTATGCTGGTTTTTTTTTCTTTCCTTTCCTTCCTTTCTTTTTCTTTCGTTCTTTCTTCTTTCTTTCTCTTTCTTTCTTTCTTTTCCTTCCTTCCTTCCTTTCTTTTCTTTCTTTCTTTTTCTTTCTTTCTTTCTCTTTCTTTTTTTTTTGAGATGAAGTCTTTCTCTGTCACCCAGGTTGGGGTGCAGTGGCAAGATGTTGGCTCACTGCAACCTCTGCCTCCCAGGCTCAAGTGATCCTCCAGCCTCAGCCTCCTGAGTAGCTGGGATTACAGGTGCCCGTCACCACACCTGGCTAATTTTTGTATTTTTAGTAGAGACAGAGTTTCACCATGTTGGCTAGGATGGTCTCGAACTCATGACCTCAGGTGATCCACCCACCTCGGCCTCCCAAAGTGGTGGGATGACAGACGTGAGCCACTGCACCTGGGCTAAAATGTTTAAAATATAAATCTATCAAATATTTAAACCCACTTGTAAAAATGCTAGCGTTAAAGACAAATGGAAAATGATTGCATTTAAAAAAATCAGTCATGACATGGCTAAATGTCAAAGAATTCTTTTGTAATTTTTTTTTTCCATTCTGAAAGCCAGCATCATCTTTTATGATTTCTGTCTGCATCTTGGTAAATGGAATTCTTGCAAAAAGGTCTGAGTTTCCAACATGCATAAAACAAAGGAAATCATGTACAAGGTGAAAAAAACAGAGAGAGAGAGAGAGAGAGAGAGAGAGAGATCCTAAAAGAGCCAAGACTGCTAGAGGAAAAATGCATTTAAAATCCAGCGTAAATGACATTGGACAGCATTCAGAAGAGCAGCTCTGGGTTGCAGAGACGACGGGCTGCTGCAACAGGCTGAGAGTGTTACATGATTACAAACATATGTTATGGGAGCAGAAGGAAGATGGTTTTGTTGGAAAGAATGATTGGAGACACAGCCTTGATTGAAGGCTGTGTTATTAGCAGATGCTTCAGAACTTGAAAGGGTTTCTGAGAAGCTGCTAAAGTGAGTAGCTGGCCGATGCACATTGGAAAAAAAAAAGACCCCCTTAAAGAAATTGGAAGGAAAAGAGGCGCTGGTCTAGACAAGAATGCACACGAGATGTCAGCATTGTGTTCGCCTAAGAAAAGGTAATTTATGAGCTACCTAATAAAACATAAGTCGGCATCTCTTCTTTGCCAGAAGAGAAATAACTTAGGATTTTAACAGCAACTCATTGTGCCTGGCACTGGAACAAATGAATGCAGGAGGTATATTGTGTGTTTTTTCCCTCCCTTTCTTTCTTTTCTTTTCTTTCTTTCCTTCTTTCTTTCTTTTCTTTCTTTCTTTCTTTCTTTCTTTCTTTCTTTCTTTCTTTCTTTCTTTCTTTCTTTCTTTTTTTTCTTTCTTTCTTTCTTTCTTCTTTCTTTCTTTCTTTCTTTTCTTTCATTCTTTCTTTCTTATATGTTTCTTTTTTTTTTTTTTGAGATGGAGCCTTTCTCTGTCACCCAGGCTGGGGTGCAGAGGCAAGATGTTGGCTCACTGCAACCTCTGCCTCCCAGGTTCAAGTGATTCTCCTGCCTCAGCCTCCCAAGTAGCTGGGTCTACAGGTACGTGCCACCACACCTGGCTAATTTTTCTATTTTTAGTACAGACAGGGTTTTACCATGTTGGCCAGGCTGGTCTCAATCTCCTGACCTCAGGTGATCTGCCTGCCTTGTCCTCCCAAAGTGCTGGGATTACAGGCGTGAGCTCCTGCACCTGGCCAGTATGCTGTTCTTTAGAAGAAGTTGGAGGAATGTAAATCTTAAAAGGGGCTTGATGACCCATACGCCCTCATGCATGAACTTCATTAGCTACTCTGTATGGCTACACTTAGGCAGGCGATTTTCCCACTCCTTTCCTGGAGATGAAAAGTACCAAACAGAAGTACTACGAGGAATGCCTGTTCCAGGTACCTGCTGGAGCCTGGGGAGAAGGAATATTCGTTACCAGACCTATCATCACAGCAGCACAAATGGCTGGGAGGCATTGAGGAGACGTGAAGTGAGAATATTTCTTGCTCTTGCCAAAGTCCCATAGAGTGTTTGCTGCAGTGATGCAGGCAGAGAAATCTAGGCCGTTTGTGCAAATAAAGAACAGAGAGTAGTGCAAATAAAGAACAGGCAATGCAAATAAAAGAACAGTAATGCAAATAAAGAACAGGTAATGCAAATAAAAGAACAGTAATGCAAATAAAGAACAGGTAATGCAAATAAAAGAACAGTAATGCAAATAAAGAACAGGTAATGCAAATAAAAGAACAGTAATGCAAATAAAGAACAGGTAATGCAAATAAAAGAACAGTAATGCAAATAAAGAACAGGTAATGCAAACAAAAGAACAGTAATGCAAATAAAGAACGGGTAATGACATCCTCCTGCATGGTAACGCCTCACAGTCTGATAATGTGCCTCATAGTCACAAAGCAGCTGCTGGAGCTCTGAATGTCCTGCCCTCAAAAGAGCATTCCTAGCAGTAAGCAAAGGCATGGGCACAACACGGTTTTCACATTCTTACAAAGTGACTGCTGAAGCTCTGGACATCACGCCATTAAGAGAGCATTCCTAGCAGTAAGGGAGGCCATGGGCACAAGAGAGTTTTCTCACAATCACAAAGTGGCTACTGAAGCTCCGTACATCATGCCTTCAAGACAGCATTGCTAGCAGGAAGGAAGGGCATGCACACAACAGAGTTTTCTCATACTCACAAAGTGGCTGTTGAAGCTCCGGACATCACATGCTCAAGATAGCATTCCTAGAAGGAAGGGAGGCCATGGGCACAACAGAGTTTTCTCATACTCACAAAGTGGGTGCTGAAGCTCCAGACATTACACCCTGAAGAAAGCATCCCTAGCAGGAAGTGAGGGCATGGGCATGGCAGAGTTTTCTCATAGTCACAAAGTGGCTGCTGAAGCTCTGGACATCACACCATCAAGAGAGCTTTCCTGGTAGGAAGGAAAGGCATGGGCACAGCAGAGTTTTCTCATAGTCACAAAGTGGCTGCTGAAGCTCCAGACATCACATCCTCAAGACAGCATTCTTAGCAGAAAGGGAGGGCGTAGGCAAAGATAGTTTTTCCTCTGTTCCTCTTTTGCCTTGCTTGTCCCACACACTTTATCAAGTCTGAAGCTTGGCCAGCAGAAATGGGGAACAGATTGACCTGCCTGGTTCATCCCCTGGGTTGGGGCAGGATCCTGTAAAGGAAATTAGGGTCTTATTAAAGAAGCGAGGGGGTGGGGCATGGTGGCTCACGCCTGTAATCCCAGCACTTTGGGAGGCTGAGGAGGGTGGATCATGAGGTCAAGGTATCAAGACCATCCTGGCCAACATGGTGAAACCCCGTCTCTACTAAAAATACAAACATTAGCTGGGGGTGGTTGTGTGCGCCTGTAGTCCCAGCTACTCAGGAGGCTGAGGCAGGAGAATTGCTTGAACCTGGGAGACAGAGGTTGCAGCGAGCTGAGATCACACCACTGTAATCCAGCCTGGGCAACAGAGCGAGACTCTTTCTCGGAAAAAAAAAAAAAGAAAGAAGAGAGGGCAAATGGCTTTTTAAAAGTTAAGGAGAATGGTCGTTGTGGAGGAAAGATACACAAAGTCACAAATTTCAAGAGACATTTTGTGGGTAGAGGAAATGGGCATGAGTGATAATGGGTGCAGGATCTCCTTGGGTTGAAGAGAGTGTTCTAGAAGGAAATAGACTGATGGTTTCACAGCATGGTGAAAGTGTTAAATACCATTGAGCTGTTCTCTGCAAGATAGTTAAGGGGAATTTCATGGTATGCGAATTTTATCCCAATAAAAAAAAAGTTTAGGCCAGGTGCGGTGGCTCACACCTGTAATCTCAGCACTTAGGGGGGCTGAAATGGGCGGATCACCTGAGATCGGTAGTTTGAGACCAGCCTGGCCAACATGGGGAAACCCCATCTCTACTGAAAATGCAAAAAATTAGCCAGAGGTAGTGGGTGCCTGTAATCCCAGCTACTCCGGAGGCTGAGGCAGGAGAATGGCATGAACCTGGAAGGCGGAGGTTGCAGTGAGCCAAGATCGCGCCACTGCACGCCAGCCTGGGCGACAGAGCAAGACTCCGTCTAAAAAAAAAAAAAAACAAAAGTTTACCTTTTGGTGGAGGAAGGCAACTGCATATGTACACGCGTACAGACACACGTGCCCGCATACATATGTGCATATACAGACATGCAGTTTCTTTTCTTTTAACTAATAAGCTTTCTTATTGGTAAGACAGAGCATTTTCATGTAAATGATCATATTTTTATAATTAGAAAATGTGATTTGTAGGTTTTTTTCTGTTTTTTGTGCAGTTCTCCTATCTAGTAAAGTTTGATTTTTTTCTTTTTTTTTTTTTTTTGAGATAGAGTCTCGCTCTGTCGCCCAGGCTGGAGTGCAGTGTAGGGTCTCAGCTCAATGCAAGCTCCGCCTCCCGGGTTCAGGCCATTCTCCTCCCTCAGCCTCCTGAGTAGCTGAGACTACAGGTGCCTGCCACCACGCCTGGCTAATTTTTTGTATTTTTAGTAGGGATGGGGTTTCACCATGGTCTCGATCTCCTGACCTTGTGATCTGCCCACCTCGGCCTCCCAAAGTGCTGGGATTACAGGTGTGAGCCACCGCGCCTGGCCAAGTTTGATTTTTTTAGTTGCCAACTTCATATTTTTTTATTTACTTTTAATTTTTTAATTTTTTTAGGCAGAGTCTTGCTCTGTCATCCAGGCTGGAGTGCAGTGGTGTGATCTTGGCTCACTGCAACCTCTGCCTCCTGGGTTCAAGTGATTCTCCTGTCTCAGCCTCCCGAGTAGTTGGGATTACAAGCGCCCGTCACCATGCCTGACTAATTTTTGTATTTTTAGTAGAGATGGGGTTTCTCCATGTTGGCCAGGCTGGTCTCAAATTCCTGACCTGAGATAATCCACCAGCCTCAGCCTCCCAAAGTGCTGGGATGACAGGCGTGAGCCACTGTGCCTGGCCTGTTTTTTCTCAGAAAGAGTCTCTGTTGAAGGGTTCAGAACCCAAGCTGGGACTGGGCATGGTGGCTCATGCCTGTCATCCCAGCTACTCGGTGGGGCCTGTCACCCAGGAGGTGGAGGTTGCAGTGAGCTGAGGTTGCACCACTGCACTCCAGCCTGGGTGACAGAGTGAGACTCCGTCTCAAAAAATAAAATAAAATAAATAAAATAAAACAAATAAAATAAATAAATAAATAAAATAATAAAATAAAATAAAATATAAAATAAAATAAAATAAAATAAAATAAAGCTCTCAAAGGTACAGATACCAGGACACCCCATCTCATGTCTTGAGGTGGTGTCCATCATGTCCTGATACTGCCCGTTAGCTGGGGTTTGACATCAGACAGTCCCAGCACACTTTGTTCCTGATCTTTTACTTTCTTTGTACCTGCTTTGGGAGATCAGTATCTCTCTGTGCTACCAAGGGGACTCTTGGGATGGTCCAAATTGACCTTCAGTGAGGAACTCGTCACCTGAGTGTTCCAGCTCTGCCTCAGATCGTGCACAGATGGTCTTCAACAACAATCACTGGGTCCTGTTCTCTTCACAGCTACAACTTCCTTCTCAATGGTGCCAGTTCTCCCCAATACAGTCACATTAACTGGAGGGGTTCATAGCTGCACCCACAGACCTCACCAGAAGCTCCCATTCCTCAGCCCTCTGTCTTCTGCATGGTCCGGCTGTTATGCATAAGGTAGATGGATGGATGGATGGATGGATTGATAGATGGATAGGTGAATGGATGAATGGGTGGATGGATGGATAGATGGATGGATGGATGGGCAGATAGATGATAGATAGATAGAAGGATAGATAGACAGATTGACAGACACACGAATGGGCAGAAGAATGGATAGATAGATAGATAGATAGATAGATAGATAGATAGATAGATAGATAGACAGAAAAATAGAGACAGATAGAGATAGATAGATTGACAGACAGATGGATGGACAGATGAATGGACAGAAGAATGGATGGATAGATACAGATAGAGAAAGAGATAGATAGATAGAGTTCGATAGAGAGCTAGATAAAGACATAGAAAGATGGATGATAGATAGAGATAGATAAAGATAATAGATGGGTAGATAGATGGACAGATAGATTAGATAAAATAGATAGGCAGGTAGGTAGGTAGATAGATAGATGGATAGATAGAAGAATACATTGATAGATCAATTGGATAGATGAATGGAGATACATAGAGAGATAGATAAATAGAAGGATAGACTATTAAGTTGATAGGATAGATGCGTAGAAATGGACAGATAGATGGAGGATAGATTGATACATCAATAGGATAGATGGATAGATAGATCAATTGATATGATAGATGGATGGAGATGGATAGATGGATGGATAGATAGAAGGATAGATTGATAGATACATAGAAAGATAGACCAATAGATAGATAGATACATAGATAGATAGATAGATAGACAAATAGATACATAGATTGACAGATATATAGATAGACTAATAGGTAGATAAATAGATAGATGATAGATATATATATATAGATAGATACACAGATAGATAGATAGACCAATAGATAGATAGATAGATAGACACATAGATTGACAGACAGACAGATAGGTAGATCGATACACAGATAGATAAATAGACACATAGATAGATAGATACATAGATACACACATAGATAGATACATAGATAGACAGACAGACAAACAGATAAGTACATAGATTGACATGTAGATAGATAGATAGATAGATAGATAGATAGATAGATACATGATAGCTAGACACATAGACAGACAGAGATAGATATATAAAAATAGATGAGACCTTTTACTGACATTCAATATATTTTCAGCTGCAAAAGAAGGAAGCTGATCTAAGATCCTCATGTCTTCTTCTTATAAAGGTTCTTAGGGAGGTGGTGCTGGATCACGGGAGGGCCGCAAAGGTTCGGGTTCCAGGAGAGGTGTGATATCCTCCCAAGGAGCCAAAAGGCTGTGGAATTAGCCGTGGTCCCAACAGGCTAGTGAAGCATGAGCCTGTGGTGTTCCTCCCTAGACTTCCCAAGTCCAACCTCGGGTTTGGGAGCACTCCCAGGACAGCCCCCGAGATCTTGGCTGGCTTGGCTGTATTGCCTAAACCCCTTGGTAAGTTGGCTTCTACAGCAGATCTCACACCTTGTTTAGAAGAAGCCCACGTCTCCCGCCTCCCTGCCCGGCCTCTGCTCTAATCCGTCTCCTTCTTCATCGTCTTGCTTTCATGAGTTGAGTCTTTGGGGCAGATGGAAAAGGCAACTGTAAGAAAAATAACACAAAGCAATCAGACAAGGAGCTAAATCCACAGGTCAGATAGGTAATGATGCAGGAGCTTGAGAGAATCAAAGAACAGTTAAGATTGGGAACAGATAATATTGTGTTCATGCAGTTTTTCCAAGGTGCAAAGAATGAAGGAATCAGAGAAACCTGGTTAATTGTACAAAAACCCCTTACTAAGCGTGGAGAAGGCATGTGACATTCAGTGCCTAGGACAAAGCCCACACTTCCTGGGCTGCCAGATTTGAAGTGCAAGAAACAAAAAGACCATCAAAGGGAAAGTTCATACGACGAGGTGCCCAAGCTTTGAGGACGGAGCAAGGACCGAAACAGAAATCTCACTCCTTCCTTGTGGACAGTCAGGACACAGGTTAGTGACCGTGGAGAATGAGCTACACATGAGGCAGTGATTTGGAAATTGTTCAGACAATAGACAAACACAGGGCAGGCTACCTTTACCCAGGCACCATGATCAGAACTGGGTGGACATGGGGAGAAATTGAGACAGTGGTTTATCTCAGAAAGAGCCTGCTATCAGCTCTTCTGTAGACTTTAGATGTGGTCTCTGGTCTGTTGAGTCAGTGTGGTTTCTAAGGAAAGGAGCCTCGGGTTGATGAACCACTGGAGCCCTGTCCATCAATCACGTCCAAGTGGCCACACCAACTTCTCCACTGGTCACACTACTTTCATATACATCCATTGATATATTCTCCAAACCATGTTCAGAGCAACTTGAAGGTGGAGGTCAACTTGGAAGTTGGAGGTCAATTTGGATGGTTGGAGGTCATCTTGGAGGTGAAGGCCAACTTGGAGGTTAGAGCCAGCTTGGAGGTAGAGGCCAGCTTGGAGGTGGAGGCCACTCAACTTGGCGGTGGAGGCCACTTAACTTGGCGGTGGAGGCCAATGTGGAAGTGAAGGTGAACTTGATGGTGGAGGCCAACTTGGAGGCATAATAAGACATAATAAGCAGATTGATATAATAAGCAGATTGATAATCCCGCAGTTGGTAAATTAGCTAACTTGCAGGTGGTGGCTAACTTGGAGGTGGAGGCCAGTTTGGAGGTTGGAGGCTAACTTGAAGGTGGAGGCCAGTTTGGAGGTTGGAGTCCAAGTTGGAAGTGGAGGCCAACATGTAGGTTGGAGGCCAACTAGGAGGTACAGTCCAGTTGGTGGGAGACTGGAGGCTAACTTGAAGGTGGAGGCTAACTTGGAGGTGGAGGGCAATTTGGAGGATGCAGTCCAAGTTGGATGTGGAGGCCAACATGTAGGTTGGAGGCCAGCTAGGAGGCTAGAGTCCAGTTAGGAGATTGGAGACTAATTTCAAGGTGGAAGCTAACTTGGAGGTGAGGTCAATTTGGAGGTGGGAGGCTAACTTGGAGGTGTAGGCCAATTTGGAAGTTGCAGTCCAAGTTGGATGTGGAGGCCAACATGTAGGTTGGAGGCCAGCTAGGAGGTAGAGTCCAGTTAGGAGATGGGAAGCTAATTTCAAGGTGGAGGCTAACATGGAGGTGAGGTCAATTTGGAGGTGGGAGGCTAACTTGGAGGTGGAGGCCAATTTGGAGGTTGGAGTCCAAGTTGGATGTGGAGGCCAACATGTAGGTTGGAGGCCAGCTAGGAGGTAGAGTCCAGTTAGGAGATTGGAGGCTAATTTCAACTTGGAGGCTAACATGGAGGTGAGGTCAATTTGGAGGTGGGAGGCTAACTTGGAGGTGGAGGCCAGTTAGGAAGTTGAGTCCAAGTTGGTTGTGGAGGCCAACTAGGAGGTAGAGTCCAACTGGGAAACAGGAGGCTAACTTGGAGGTGGAGGCCAATTTAGAAGCTGGAGACTAACTTGGAGGTGGAGGCCATTTGGTGGTGAAGGCCTACTTGAAATTGGGGGGCACTCCTGCTAACATTGCCCAGCTGCTGAAGACCATGCAACACCTTCCCTGTTGCTGTTGAAAGAAAGACAAAACTACAGCTCAGGCCCACAAGGACAGCACAGCAGCTCTCAGCTTCTTTTTCTCTTCTATACAATGCATTCCAGCTAAAGTACTTAATGGGCCTCCTGTCTCAGTGCTGAGAATGGACCTGCAACATCTACTCACTGCTTGCCTTCTCTGGAATGCCTTCCACCATCTATCTCCTTTATAAGGTCACCATCCTCTTTTTTTTTTTTTTTTAGAGTTGGGGGTCTCGCTTTTTCTCCCAGGCTGGAGTGCAGTGGTGTGGTCATAGCTCACTGCTGCCTCAAACTCCTAGACTCAAACAATCCTCCTGCTTCAGCCTTCCAAGTAGCTATTTCTACAGACATATGACAACAGACATGGCTAATAAGTTTAAAAATTTTTATTTTGTAGAGACAGAATCTTGCTATGTTGCCCAGGATGGCCTCAAACTTCTGGGCTCAAGCAATCCTCCTGCCTCAGCCTCCCAAAGTGCTGGGATTACAGATGTGAGCCACTGCACCCAGCCAGCATGACTTTTACTTATTTAAATAATGGTTAGCATAAGTAGAGGAACCATAGAGCTGGCCATATAATTTCTGTCTGATATGGTTTGAACGTATTTCCTTCAAAATGCAAGTGTTGAAATTTGATGGCCAAAGTGATGGTATTAACAGGCCTTAAAGAGGTGATTAGACCATGATGGCTCCTCCCTCATAGGTGGGATTAGGGCCTTATAAAGGGGCTTCATACAGCATTTAGTTTTCTCTTGCTCATCTGCCTTCTGCTATGTGAGGACATAGCATTCCTCCCCGCAGGGGAAAGAGTGACAAGTTTTCATCTTGGAAGCAGACGGGAGCCCTCACCGGACAACAGAATCAATTGATGCTTGGCTACTTGGTTCTTGGACTTCCCAGCCTCCAGAACTGTAAGAAATACATTTTTGTTCTTTTAAAATTACCCAGTCTTTGTTGTTTTGTTACAGCAGCCCAAACAGATAATGACACTGTTCTCCTCATTACTGCAAGGAAAGGGGCTGTTACATTGTAAGACTGAAAGTTTCAAGTGCTGATGATTTTACGTCTTAGAGCCTCAGGAGACCCCAAATCCTAACCATGAGTTTCTCTGTTCTCATAAGATATGCCCCCTAGTCAACAGGAATGGCTCCCCATGTGGCGAGTTCTCCCATCAACTAGAATAGCTAGAATAGATAAGATAGAGGGAGAGTGAGAGAGAGAGAGAGAGAGAGAGAGAGAGAGAGAGAGAGAGAGATGACAGGTAATTGATAGATAACTGATAGATACATAGATAGATAGACGATAGATACATAGATAAATAGACAGATAATCACTAGATAGATAACAGATAGATAAATGATAGATAGCTAGATAGATGATAGAAAGATACATAGATGATAGCTAGCTAGCTAGCTAGATGATAGATGATAGATAGATAGATAGATAGATAGATAGATAGATGACACATAGATTGATGATACATAGGTATATAGATAGATAGATAGATGATAGATAGATAGAAGATAGACAGATTGATGATAGACAGATGATAGATCATAGATATATGTAGACAGATGATAGATTAATATATAGATGATGGATAGATAGATGGATAATAGATTGATAATGGAAAGATGGATGTATAGATACATGGATAGAGGATAGATAGATGATAGACAAATGAATATATAGATGATGGATAGAGAGATGGATAATAGATAGATAATGGAAAGATAGATGGATAGATACATGGATATAGGATAGTTAGATAGATGATAAATAGATGATAGATGAATATATGGATAATGGATAGGTGGATAGATAGATGGATAATTGATGATGGGAAGAAAGATTGATAGATACATGGATAGAGGATAGATAGATAGAGAATAGATAGACAGACAGACAGATAGACAGATAGATAGAATAGATAAAATAGAACTCAACGGGTGGGGAGCCATTCCTGTTGAGCAGGCGGCATACCCTATGAGAACTTTTCAAACTCATGGATTTTCCCTCCCACCTAGCCCATAAAATTACTCAAACTGAATCTGTCGGGACCTCGATCTGCCACTTCTCAGCCTCCAGAACTGTAAGAAATAAATGCCTGTTCTTTCTGAATTGCCCAGTCTTGGATATTTTGTTATAGCTGCACAAACACTCTTCTACTCATAGCTGCAAGGAGCCAATCACGTCTTCTCACGGGAACCAGGGGGCACCACACCCTCTTGTGACTACAAAGTCTACTTCCTACAACTTCTGCTGGTTCACTCTGCTCTCAAATGCAACCTTCCCAGGGTCCTGCATGGCAGACGGTGTCCTCTTACTCCAGCAGTAACCATCTATGACTAGTAAACTGTGGATAGATCTCAATCTCACCTATGCAGTGTTGGGTGTGGTGCATCTGGCTATCGGATACTATTTAGGGTAGGAGATCCCTCCCTCCCTCACTCATGGGGCATCCAGGGGGTTATCAAGACAGATCTTTAATTTTTTTTTTTTTTTTTGTGATGGAGTCTCGCTCTGTCACCCAGGCTGGAGTGCAGTGGTGCGATCTTAGCTCACTGCAATCTCCGCTTCCCGGGTTGAAGCGATTCTCCTGCCTCAGCATCCTGAAGAGCTGGGACTACAGGTATGGGCCACCACGCCCAGCTAATTTTTGTATTTTTAGTAGAGATGGGGTTTCACCATGTTGACCAAGACGGTATTGATCTCTTGACCTTGTGATACGATCTTTAATTTCTTTTTTTTTTTTTTTTGAGATGGAGTCTCTCTCTGTCACCCAGGCTGGGGTGCAGTGGTGTGATCTCGGCTCACTGCAAGCTCTGCCTCCCAGGTTCATGCCATTCTCCTGCCTCAGTCTCTTGAGGAGCTGGGACTACATGTATGGGCCACCATGCCCAGCTAATTTTTTTATTTTAGATAGAGATGGGGTTTCACTGTGTTGACCAGTATGGTCTCGATCTCTTGACTTTGTGATCCGATCTTTAATTTTTTTTTTTTTTTTGAGATGGAGTCTCGCTCTGTCACCCAGGCTGGAATGCAGTGGTGTGATCTCGGCTCACTGCGAGCTCCGCCTCCCGGGTTCACACCATTCTCCTGCCTCAGCCTCCCGAGTAGCTGGGACTACAGGTGCCCGCCACCATGCCCAGCTGATTTTTTGTATTTTTAGCAGAGATGGGGTTTCATCATGGCCTCAATCTCCCGACCTCGTGATCCGCCTGCCTTAGCCTCCCAAAATGCTGGGAATACAGGCATGAGCACCTGCGCCCAGCCCAATCTTCAGTGTTTTCATGCACAAATGCTATACTACAAGGTTAGTTAAGTAAGTTAAGGTCATGCATCATTGCTGTGGAAGGAAACTACCACATGTATTAATTTCTAGGGTCATGTGGCAAAGGATTTGTCTTGCCCAGTGAAATATATGGCACTTGATTGGCTTCTGAGAGGTAACTTTAAAACCCTTGTTGGATAAGAGTATCTTTGCTTACCTAATCCCTTAGGGCCATGCCAGAGAGTCCATGTTAACAATGAAATTGGTTGGGCGCAGTGGCTCATGCCTGTAATCCCAGCACTTTGGGAGGCTAAGGTGGGTGGATCACCTGAGGTCTGCAGTTCGAGACCAGCCTGGCCAACATGGTGAAACCCTGTCTCTACTAAAAATACAAAAATTAGCCTGGCATGGTGGTGTGCGCCTGTAATCCAAGCTACTTGGGAAGCTGAGGCAGGAGAATCACTTGAACCCGGGAGGCGGAGGTTGCAGTGAGCCGAGATTGTGCTGTTGCACTCCAGCCTGGGCAACAAGAGCAAAACTCCATCTCAAACAAAAACAAAATAAAAACAGAATGTAATTGATGGTGGGGGACCTGCACCCTCCTATATCAGGTTGACCTCTGGAGAGGCTGGAGACAAATTAGTCACACTGGTGATCAGCCATACCTGTGACTGACCTTCAATGAAAACTGGATATCAAACTCATGGGAGCCTCCCTGATTGGAAATACTCCAGGAGTGTATTAGAAGAACCTAGGAGAGTCTTAGAAGAACTAATCACCATCTGCATGCTTTCACCAAGAGGGGACACTGGGAATCTCATACCTGGAGTCTCCTGGACTCCACCTTGTAAGCCTTTAGTCTTTGCTGACTTTAGCCTGTATTCGTTTGTTGTAATAAACCACAACCATGAGTCTAACAGCTGTTCTGAGCTCTGCGAGTCTCTCTAGCACATTTTTAGACCTGTAGGTGACGTTGAAGACCTACTGAACTGCACGGACAGAGCTAATATTACAAAAAAAAAAAAGGTGTGTTCGCTTTGGTGATGTGGACGTCTAAGAAATCAGCAAACATGAAAGCCATCCTCCCAGTGGCAGAAGACTCTGTGGTGCCATTTTCTGTGGCTGGAATAAATCAAATGTTCTCCAAGTTGAAGACCTCCTGATCTCACAGCCATTGGGTATAGGTAGGGGAAGGACAGGAGCAAAGAGGACGAGAGGAAGAAAGTCTGGGAAGAGATCTACTCAATGGGAAGAATGGGAAAAGGTGTTTTTCAGATTATCTTGCAACCCCATGTGGGTGTGACCCTGTATTAATTCGTTTTCATGCTGTTGATAAAGACAAGCTCAACACTGGGAAATTTACAAAAGAAAGGCATGTAATGGCCGGGCATGGTGGCTCATGCTTGTAATCCCAGCACTTTGGGAGGCTGAGGCGGGCGAATCATAAGGTCAGGAGTTTGAGACCAGCCTGGCCAACATGGTGAAACCCCATCTCTACTAAAAATACAAAAAATTAGCTGGGCGTAGTGGCAGGCACCTGTAATCCCAGCTACTCGGGAGGTTGAGGCAGATGAATCGCTTGAACCCGGGAAGTGGAGGTTGCAGTGAGCTGAGATCACGCCACTGTACTCCATCCCAGGCGACAGAGTGAGACTCTGTCTCAAAAGAAAAAAAAAAAAAAAGAAAAGCGTGTAGTGGACTCACAGTTCCAAGTGGCTGGGGAAGCCTCACCATCATGGCAGAAGGGGAAAAACATGTCTTCCATGGTGGCAAACAAGAGAAGAGAAGGAGAGCCAAGAGAAAGAGGTTCCCCTTATCAAAGCATCAAACCTTGTGAGACTTATTCACTATCACAAGAACAACACGGAGAAGACTCAAGCCCGTGATTCAATGATCTCCCACTCTGTCCCTCCCACAACATGTGGGAATTATGGGAGCTACAATTCAAGTTGAGATTTGGGGGGGGACACAGCCAAACCATATCAGATCCAAAGATGGATCTTTGTGGTGGCCACTGACATCCACCCCTGTGTCCACTTTAGCACAAGCTAGAGTCACATGCCCTTCTGTGTGGTTACCTGTGTATTGTCCAACACCCTGTAAAGACCATGGGCTCCATGAAGGCAAGGAATGTATCTCTTAGTTTTATGCAATGTGCACAGAGTTCCTAGTTATGAAACTCTTCAACACTTTCTGAATAAATTGATTTATCTGTTTCCTAATTATCAAACTTATACCCATTTTTTTTTTTGAGATGGAGTCTCGCTTTGTCACCCAGGCTTGAGTGCAGTGGTGCAATCTCAGCTCACTGCAAGCTCCTCCTCCCGGGTTCACACCATTCTCCTACCTCAGCCTCCCAAGTAGCTGGGACTACAGGTGCCCGCCACTACGCCCAGCTAATTTTTTGTATTTTTAGTTGAGACGGGTTTTCACCACATTAGCCAGGATGGTCTCAATCTCCTGACCTCGTGATCCATCCGCCTCGGCCTCCTAAGGTGCTGGGATGACAGGCGTAAGCCACCGTGCCCGGCCACCCATTTTTATTTTTTGTTTTACTTGCTGTAATGCAAAGGGATGAGAAAATAACTTTAAGAACCAAAGACAAGAACAAGAGAGAATTTTAATCCCCAAAGAACTCACAGGCTAACTGCAAGTGTTAAGGTTGTGGATGACATTAACCACCACACAAGACTGTGTTCTCTGCAAGAAACGTGTGAGGGGAGAAGAAAAGACACACGCAATACCTTGAAGGGGTAAACAACATTTATCCCATGTCAATAGCAATGCAGATATAATAAGCAAATAATAGGCCGGGCGCAGTGGCTCACACCTGTAATCCCAGCACTTTGCAGGGCCGAGGCGGGTGGATCATGAGGTCAGGAGATCGAGACAATCCTGGCTAACACGGTGAAACCCCGTCTCTGCTAAAAATACAAAAAATTATCGGGGCATGGTGGCAGGTGCCTGTAGTCCCAGCTACTCGGGAGGCTGAGGCAGGAAAATGACGTGAATCCAGGAGATGGAGCTTGCAGTGAGCTGAGATTGCACCACTGAACTCAAGCCTGGGCAAGAGAGCAAGACTCTGTCTCAAGAAAATAATAATAATAGTAATAACAACAATAAGAAAATAATTAAGCAAATGATAGAATAATAAGCAAATGATATAATAAATAGATGGACACAATAAGCAGATTGATATAATAAGCTAATTGTAATGAGAAGGGAGAAGGGAAAAGATAGCTACACTCACCAGACTATGGAGGATTCACCACCAGACTGGGAAGCAACAGCTCCAGATTCGGCCAGTCATCTATGCACAGATGTGGAGAGGTCTCATGAAGCTTTGGCATGGTGTGGGACCCTAGCTCTTTTTGTAACTAGTTGTTTGGCATGAGGCCCCGTCATGAGGGCCCCTCTCGACTGGGCTCAAGGAACAGAAGAAGGTTAAATTGTTTTTGTGATTGTCTGTTGTTTTTCAATAACTGATGTATAGGAATAGATTGAAATAGAGATTTCTCCCAAATAGCGCTGGATGAACGCCTCAAGGGGGCTCACACAACCTGTTCCGGGACTTGGTGACCATTGTTTGTGTCCACGTTCAACTGAGTTTGAATCTATTTATTTATTTATTTATTGAGGTGGAGTTTTGCTCTTGTCGCCCAGGCTGGAGTGCAATGGCTCAATCTCCACCTCTCGGGTTCAAGTGATTCTCCTGTCTCAGCCTCACGAGTAGGTGGGATGACAGGCACCTGCCACCACCACGCTTGGCTAATTTTGTATTTTTAGTAGAGACGGGTTTTCTTCATGTTCGTCAGGCTAGTCTCGAACTCCCGACCTCAGGTGATCCATCCGCGTCGGCCTCCCAAAGTACTGAGATGACAGGTGTGTGAGCCACTGTGCCCGGCCGAGTTCAAATTTAATGTTTAACTTTTCCTCCACAGACGGGCACAACCCCAAACTCCCAATTGTTCACCAAAGAAGCTGTGAGAAAGAATCGAAAGTCACCAGTAACGCATGTTAGAGCAATTTGGCTGAAATGTGTACAACACCAGAAAGAGTGCTCGGCACGTAAAGCAAAATATTTTTTCAGTGCCATGCATCTAATAGAGTCTGTACAAAATGCAGTTTTAGAGCAAAAACGAAAACCTGTGGAGAAATCTGAGTCTTTCTTGGGAGATCTGTGAAGAAAGGACACCTGTTTTGGGGATGACTCTATATGTGAATGCAGGCCTGGAAAGCATTATGGCTCTATTACTCGATTTTTGTGAATGGCAAATTGGACTTGAAAAGTGCTGTTTTGTGGTAGCGAACAAAAGAAGCCTCTGATGTCAACTAAAACTAACTTTGGGTTGTAAGGAGAGATGGCTGGGTTTGCTTTGGACAGTCTAGACAGAAATCACAGGACCGGTTTTCTTGATAGTTCTCACTGACTTGTCTCCATCACTATTTAAGGATATTAATTACTGTACTAGTCTGTTTTCATGCTGCTGATAAAGTCATGCTGCAGACTGGGTAGTTAATAAAGGGAAGAGGTTTCATTTCTTTGTTTTGAGACGGAGTCTCACTCTGTCACCCAGGCTGGAGTGCAGTGCGTGATCTCGGCTCAATGCAACCTCCACCTCCCAGTTCAAGGTGATTCTCATGCCTCAGCCTCCCGAGTAGCTGGGATTACAGACGCCCGCCACCGTACCCAGCTAATTTTTGTGTTTTTAGTAGAGACGGGGTTTGGCCATGTTGGTCAGGCTGGTCTCGAACTCCTGACCTCAGGTGATCCACTTGCCTCGGCCTCCCAAAGTGCTGGGATTACAGGCGTGAGCCACTGCACCTGGCCAAGAGTAATTCACTATCATGGGAACAGTATGGGGGAAACTGCCCCCATTATTTGATTATCTCTCACTAGGTCGCTCCCAACACGTGGAAATTATGGCAGCTACAATTCAAGATGAGATTTGGGTGCGGACGCAGCCAAACCATATCAATCACTCTAGGACATAATGTGTCTATATATTTTGAATTACATTTGTGACATTGTCCTTGCGGCTGGATTTTTTTTTTTTTCTGTAAAAGACTCTATTTTATTGCTACTTCTTGCAATTTCTGGATCTGTCCAATGAGATATTCAAAGGAGTGCTCTATGGAGATTGATTTCATAATTTCTTTATATTTAACATTCTGCAAAATTTTGTTTGTTTGTTTGAGACGGGGTCTCACTCTGTCACCCAGCCTGGAGTGCAGTGGCACAATCTTGGCTCACTGCAACCTCTGCCTACTGGGTTCTAGTGATTCTCCTGCCTTAGCCTCCGAAGTAGCTGGGACTACAGGTGTGTGCCACCACTCCCAGCTAATTTTTTTTTTTGTATTTTTATTAGAGACCTTGTTAGCCAGGACGGTCTCGGTCACCTGACCTTATGATCGGCTTGCCTTGGCCTCCCAAAGTGCTAGGATTACAGGTGTGAGCCACCACACCCGGCCACATTCTGCAACATTTTTTCTAGCCCAAAAGGTAGGACAGAGAGCATCCTCGTGTTTTGTAGATGTGGGAAGTTCTCGTACATCATAGGCAGGGGGAAATTCCTGTTTTGTGTTCCTTTGAGTAACTGCAGGTCATGCTTCTGTGATAACAACCCTCTCTGGCTTACAGGAAAGAAGGCTGGCTTCCCCCATCTCCTTGATGACATTTTCTTAGCGAAGATTTCAGATAGTCTCAGGGAGGTCCCAGGCAACAGTGCCCAGAACACAGGTAATGACATGTCTTTGTTCCCTTTGGGGTAACTTGAGGTGTTGTGGACACAGGCTTGCTTCCATCCACGCTTGGAATAAACACCTTGAATTCCTCTTCATGGGTGTGTCCTCCAAGCCTCCTCCTCGGCCCAGGCCCTCAATGATGGCTCTTCTTTGGTGCAGACAAACCCCTGTTTTTGTGCCTTCAAGAACTGCCTTTCCTGCCAGGGCCTGTGGCTCACCAGGGCCCACGTCTGCATGTGATCAGAGACTGGACCCAGGGGATCATTATAAATGACCAGGACTCCAACCTCTCTGCCAGCAATAATTCTGCAGTAGGAGAAAAACCAACACCCTGTAAGATTCCACACCAAAGTCTGGTAGGCAACAAATGACTCACTCCCTGTTATACGTAAAATGTTTATTTATATATATATATGATATATATATAAAATATAAAATATTCCTAATGGAAATACATACATATACAATATATAATACAATATATGATATATATATATAAACTATAAAATATTCCTAATGGAAATACATATATATATAAAATATATAATACAATATAAGATATACATAAAATATAAAATATTCCTAATGGAAATACATATATAAACAATATATAATACAATATATGATATATATATAATATAAAATATTCCTAATGGAAATACACATATAAACAATATATGATACAATATATGATATATATATATAAAATATAAAATATTCCTAATGGAAATACATATATATACAATATATAATACAATATATGATATATATAAAAGATATAAAATATTCCTAATGGAAATACATATATATGCACAATATATAATACAATATGTGATATATATATATAAAATATAAAATATTCCTAATGGAAATACATATATATTCAATATATAATACAATAATATATATATAAAATATAAAACATTCTTAATGGAAATACATATATATATATACAATATATAATATATATAATACAAAATATTTGTAATGGAATATTTATAGCTATTCCATATATAATATTATATAATATAGAATATAAATATTTCTAATGGAATATTTATATATAAAAGTGAATATATTTATTACATATAACACTTTTTTTTTTTTTACAAAGGGTGGAATGTTAGAATTCATTGATCAAAAAATGTTGGTGACCACTTTGGGCAGGTTACAGAAACAGATGAAAAACGTGCTTCAGGGTGTCAGGCACTTAGAAAGAGAAGATAGATGAAAACGTACAACTTAATCCAAGTGAAATTAGTTTTTCTGAGGAGACACCAGGGATGCTATGGGACCCACTTAGAAACTCACAAGATAGAATAGAAAGTCAAGGTTATTAGTGAAAACGAGTTAACAAATCAACGAAACACCAGGGGAGAACGGCAAAGATTCATCTGTCTAGACCTGAGATGTCAAAACATTTTTGGGTGATGGGAACAAAGATTCTCTTAAGCACATAATGTGGAACAGGCTAGCCAGCACCTCACCGTTTCTGAAACCTCCAGGAAAAGAAAAAAACAAAAACCCACAAGGTAAAGGGAGTTGAAATGAAATTATTTAAGGTGAAAACATTGTATATTTAATATGCCTTGTGGGTGCCATTCATCTGATTCTGAATGGATGTTTTCGACTAAAAGGAACAATTAGCCCATTATTGGACAGATGAAGTCAATGAATATCCACATTGCTCTCATTCCAGTTTACAAAACCAGAAAACAAACACACAAACAAACAAACAAAAAACCATCCTGGCCGGGCACGGTGGCTCACGCCTGTCATCCCAACACTTTGGGAGGCTGAGGTGGGTGGACCACCTGAGGTCAGGAGTTCGAGACCAGTCTGGCAAACATGGTGAAACCCCGTCTCTACTAAAAACACAAAAATTAGCCATGCGTGGTGGCGGGCGCCTGTAGTCCCAGCTACTTGGGAGGCTGAGGCAGATAACTGCTTCAACCTGGCAGACACAGGTTGCAGTGAGCTGAGACGGCACCATTGCACTGCAGCCTGGGCGACAGAGTGAGACTCCATCTCAAAAAAAAAAAAAAATTACCAAATACTGTCAAAAGAATAACTGTGCCTTTTTCAGACAATTATTTGATAATGCTTCTTTTCGGAAAATTAGCAAGATTTGAATACGGGGTTTAGATTTGCTCAAGAATAATATTATGGAAGGTTCTGGACATTTCAATTGAAAGAGGTTCCCATGGACCTACCAAGAAAATTGATGTGAATAGAAGGAAGAAAGGAAAATTTGTGGAAGGGAATGTGCAAACAAGAAATATAGTATTTTGGGAGGCTCAGGCAGGAAGATAACCTGAACCCAGGAATTCGAGACCTGCCTGGGCAAAACAGTGAGACCCCATCTCTAAAGAAAAATAAATAAATGAATAAAAATTAATTTAAAAAAAGGAAAACCAGGGCCAGGTGCAGTGGCTCACGCCTGTCATCCCAGCACTTTGGGAGGCCAAGGTGGGTGGATCACCTGAGGTCAGGAGTTTGAAAACCAGCCTAGTCAACATGGTGCAACCCCTTCTCTACTAAAAAATATAAAAATTAGCCAGGCGTGGTGGTGGGCACCTGTAATTCCAGCTACTGAGGAGGCTGAGGCAGGAGAATCACTTGAACCTGGGAGGTGGAGGTTGCAGTGAGCTGAGTTCGTGCCACTGCATTCCAGCCTGGGCGACAGAACGAGACTCTGGAGAATGTCTCCTCAAAGTTTCACCTCCTTTTTATTTATTTATTTTTATTTTACTTTAAGTTCTGGGATACATGTGCAGAACGTGCAGGTTTGTTACACAGGTATACATGTGCCAGGGTGGTTTGCTGCACCTGTCACCCTGTCATGTAGGTTTTAAGCCCTGCATGCATTAGGTATTTGTCCTAATTCTCTTCCTCCCCTTGCCCCCCAGGCCCTGACAGGCCCCGGTGTGAGATGTTCCCCTCCCTGTGTCCATGTCTTCTCACTGTTCAACTCCCACTTACGAGTGAGAACATGCGGTGTTTGCTTTTCTGTTCCTGTGTGAGTTTACTGAGGATGATGGTTCCAGCTTCATCCACATCCCTACAAAGGACATGAACTCATCCTTTTTCATGGCTGTATAGTATTCCATGGTGTCTATGTGCCACATTTTCTTTATCCAGTCTAGCATTGATGGGCATTTGGGTTGGTTCCAAGTCTTTGCTGTTGTAAATAGTGCTGCAATAAACAACTCCTCTTTTCATAAGAAGCCCAGAGCTATTGCATGGGGGTTCATGCTCATCAATTCGTCTTTACTTGATTATACCTCTGAAGCTCCTATTTCCAAATAAGGTTATACCCACGAGTATGGGACACGATTCAATCCAGAACAGGTTGTCATAGCTGCATGAGTCAGAGAGAATGTGACTCACTGTTTTAATGTGTTCTCCATGTAGCGTGCCTGATTATCTATTTCTTTCTCATTGGCAGGCGTCTCATGGTGCTGCATTGTTTTTAATTAATGTATTTATTTTTTGAGACGGAGTCTCACTGCAACCTCCGCCTCCTGGGTTCAAGCAATTCTCCTGCCTCAGCCTCCCCAGTAGCTGGGTTTACAGGCACCCACCATCACACTTTGCTAATTTTTGTATTTTTAGTAGAGAAGGGGCTTCAGCATGTTGGCCAGACTGGCGTCAAACTACTGACCTCAAATGATCCGCCCACCTGGGCCTCCCAAAGCACTGGGATGACAGGCGTGAGCCACCGTGCCCAGCCTATATATGGTATTCTTAATGGAATACTTACATATATACATATATAAATAAAGGGGAGTTTACTAAGTATGAACTGACATGATCTCAAGGTCCCACCATAGGCCGTCTGCTGGCTGAGAAGCAAGGACAGCCAGTCCTAGTTTCAAAACTGAAGAACTTGTAATCTGATGTTTGAAGGCAGGAAGCATCAAGCACAGGAGAAACAGGCTGTGAGAAGGATGAACAGAGTTTTGGAAGATGCACATTTTTGTAACGCTAACTCAGATAGACGTCACTCCGTCCTCACGCCCTGCCAGTATCTTTAATTTTAAAAGGGGAAGAAGGAAGCAATGTCTCTTCTCCCCAACAGATAATGCTGGGTGCTCTGTGCACACGGTGACATTTAAAAAATTAAAAAATTAAAGAGGAAGGAAGGAAACACCATCTCTTCTCCCCAACAGATAATGTCGGGTGCTCTGTGCACAGGGTGACATTATCCATTCATTCCTCTCTTGAGTGTGGGAGTGCGGGTAGGCAGATCATGGCAACGACGGCCTTTGCCAGGGACCTCTCCAAACACAACTCCCGGCAAGCCAGGGCTGACAAAGGATGCAGTTTAAGATGGGCTGGTTGGGCCGGGTGCGGCGGCTCACGTCTGTCATCGCAGCTCTTTGGGAGGTCAAGGTGGGCGGATCACGATGTCAGGAGTTCGAGACCCTCCTGGCTAACACAGTGAAACCCCGTCTCTACTAAAAATACAAAAAAATGGGCTGGGCGTGGTGGTGGGTGCCTGTAGTCCCAGCTACTTGGGAGGCTGAGGCAGGAGAATGGCTTGAATCCGGAGGGCGGAGCCTGCAGTGAGCCCAGATTGCACCACTGCACTGCAGCCTGAGCGACAGAGCGAGACTCCTTCTCAAAAAAAAAAAAAAAGGGCTGGTGTGTGTCTCCTTGTGCATCTCCTTGCTTCCGTTTCTGAGAGTCGGCTGAGAAAATGCAAAAAGCAAAATGCAGGGAGATTGTTGCACTGGTTCCCCGGGGTGGCCATCACCAACTATCACACACTGGGGGGCTTTGAAAGATATAATACTTTCCTCTCACTCTTTCAGAGAACAGAAGCCTCCAGCGAAGATGCTGGCAGGGCTGGATCCTGCTGAGGCCCCTCTCCTGGGCTTGGAGATGCCGTCTTCTTCCTGTGTCCTCACAGGTTCGCCCCTCTGTGTGTGTCTGTGTCCTCATCTCCTCTTCTTATGGGATGTCTTAGTCCGTCTCAGGATGCTATCACAGAATACCATAGACTGGGTGGATTGTAAACAACAGACATTGATTCTCCCACAGTCCTGGAGGCTGGAGGTCCGAGATCCAGGTATGGGCAGGGCTGGTTCCTCCTGAGGCCTCTCTCCTGGGCTTGGAGACTTCATCTTCTCCCTGTGTCCTCACAGGGTCATCCCTCTGTGTGTGTCTGTGTCCTCATCTCCTCTTCTGATGAGATGTCTTACTCCGTTTGAGGCTGCTGTCACACAATACCATAGACTGGGTGGATTGTAAACAACAGACATTGATTCTTCCATAGTCCTGGAGTCTGGAAGTCTGAGATCCAGGTGTGGGCAGGGCTTGTTCCTCCTGAGGCCTCTCTCCTGGGCTTGGAGACGCCGTCTTCTCCCTGTGTCCTCACAGCGTCATCCCTCTGTGCGTGTCTGTGTCCTCCTCTCCTCTTCTTATGAGAAGTCTTAGTCCATTTCAGGTTGCTATCACAGAATATCATAGGCTGGGTGGCTTAGAAACAACAGACATTGATTCTCCCACAGTCCTGGAGGCTGGACATCTGAGATCAGGGTATGGGCACTGCTGGTTCCTCCTGAGTCCTCTCTCCTGGGCTTGGAGACACCGTCTTCTCCCTGTGTGCTCACAGGGTCGTCCCTCTGTGTGTGTGTCTGTGTCCTCACCTCCCTTCTGTTTTTTTTTTGTTTGTTTGTTTCTTTGTTTCGTTTGTTTTTGTTTTTTAAGATGGAGTTTCACTGTTGTCGCTCAGGCTGGAGCGCAATCACGTGATCTTGGCTCACCACAACCTCTGCCTTCTGGGTTCAAGCGATTCTCCTACCTCAGCCTCCTGAGTAGCTGGGATTACAGGCACGCCCCACCACGCCCGGCTAACTTTACATTTTTAGTAGAGACGAGGTTTCTGTATGTTGGTCAGGCTGGTCTTGAACTCCCTACCTCAAGTGATCCCCCAGCCTCAGCATCCCAAACTGCTGGGATTACAGGCATGAGCCACCGTGCCCAGCTCATCTCCTCTTCTTAGAAAGACACCAGTCCTATTGCATCAGGGCCCACCCTGCGGATATCATGTTAACTTTCCAAATAAAGACCATGTTGCAAATCAGGTTACGTTCACCAGAGTCTGGATTTCAACACGCTTTCCAGGGGAGACACCGTTCAGCCCACGGTTTTCAGATTGTGGAGGATTCCTTTACATTTACAGCCAATTGACTACCTTTCAAGTGATTCTCCTGCCTCAGCCTCCCTAGTAGCTGGAATTCCAGGCACCCGCCACCACTCCTGGCTAATTTTTTTTTTTTTAGTAGAGAGGGAGTTGCTAAAGCTCCAGATCCTGCCATAATACTTTTCTTGAGCAAATCCAAACCCCATCCTCAAATCTTGCTACTTTTCCAAAAAGAAGCATCAAATCGTTGTCTGAAAAACACATAGCTAATCTTTTGACACTATTTGGTAATTTTTTTTTCTTTGAGACGGAGTCTCACTCTGAGATTATCGATTTGGCTAAAGTGGACGTAAAACACACCCACCGGGTGTCTGCTGGATAACTCAATCCTTCCTTGCTTGGAATTCCAGGGGATCCTTTTTATGGAGCGTGAACTGCGTAACTACACGTGCAGGGTGCTCCCTGGGGGACCCCTGTCTAGAATCTTAGGGATTTTTCTCAAAATGCATTTTCCCTGGGTGTTTTTCCTCAGCTTCTCTGAGCCTGTTAGAGTCAGCCCTGTCTGAACCATTCCCAGCCAGAGGGTATTTTGCAGCTCATAAAGGGCTAATGGGGACCCCGGCCACTCCACTCAGCAGCACCCTAGATCTGGCACCTCCAACACGCAGTACTTTCCATTACACCCGGTTTTATTTCTCATAAACTGTTTATTTTCTCGGCGAGATTGATGCTGTTAATATTAGCTTTCAAAATGACAGATTAGCATCGCCAGTTAATCAGGGCTATTAGCAGATAAATATCTGTAATTCGGTCACCAGAGTAATTTCTTTTCCAATAATGCGATTTACAAATGCGAGTGATTAAGTAATTACCTTCCATCCCCACGGATTACCAGCTCCCCAACGCCTCCCCTTACAAATAGTTCGGGGTGATTAGTGGCAGCTTGGCCTCCTCGGAATGCTTCGGAGCCGACGCTTGCATTCTTCCTGGGTTCAGAACACTTCTTGGAGCATTCTTTCCTTCCTACAAGAGCTTGACCCCCCTAGCTGTGCAGACCTGCCTTTCCCGGAGAGTGCAGAAGCAAGCTTGCTCTCCCTAAATTCCTTCTTGTGGACATCACACTTCTATAGAAGAGTCAGGATTGTTGCAGAACAATTTAACATGCCCATTAAGAAGGAAAAGAAACGGGTGTGAGATGGCTCACACTTGTCATCTCAGCACTGTGAGAGGCCGAGGCGGGCGGATTACCTGAGGTCAGGAGTTCAAGACCAGCCTGGCCAACATGGTGAAACCCTGTCTCTACTAAAAATAAAAAAAAAATAGAAAAAAAAAATGAGCTGGGCATGGTGGCGGGCACCTGTCATCCCAGCTACTCGGGAGGCTGAGGCAGGAGAAACGTTTGAACCTGGGAGGCGGAGGTTGCAGTGAGCCGAGATTGCACCACTGCACTCCAGCCTGGGCAACAGAGTGAGACTCCATCTCAAAAAAAAAAAAAAAAATGTGGTGTATATACACCATGGAATACTACTCAGTCATGAAAAAGAACAAAATAATGTCATTTGCAGCAACTTGGATGGAGCTGGAGATGACTTTCCCAACTAGAGTAGCTCAGGAACAGAAAAAAAAAATACCACGTTTTCATTTATAAGATGCTACGCTCTGGGTACCCAGGGACATATAGTATAGACTAGTGGACATGGGAGACTCAGAAGATGGGAAGACAGGAGCGGACTGAGGCATGAAAAATTACCTCTGGGGTTCAATGTACACTACCCAGTGCACAGGTGCACTAAGAGCCTAGATTTACCAACCATCCATCCCACCAAAAAACATTTAGGCAGGGTGCAGTGGCTCACGCGTATAATCCCAGCACTTTGGGAGGCCGAGGCTGGCAGATCATGAGGTCAGGAGATCGAGACGAGCCTGGTCAACATAGTGAAACCCCATCTCTGTTAAAAACACAAGAAATTAGCCAGGCGTGGTGGCAGGCACCTGTCGTCCCGGCTACTCGGGAGTCTGAGGCAGGAGAATCGCTTGAAGCTGGGCGGCGGAGGGTGCAGTGAGCCAAGATGGTGCCGCTGCACTCCAGCCTGGGTGATGGAGTAAGAACTTGCCTCAAAACAAACAAACAAAAAATTTGTACTGCTGCAGTGATCCCCACGTTGTGTTTTTGCAGTGAGCTTTTGGGAAGGAACTGTGAGTCCATTCAACCTCTTTTTCTTTCTTTTTTATAAATTACCCACTATCGGGTATGTCTCTTTTTTTTTTTTTTTTAAGACGGAGTCTCGCTCTGTTGCCCAGGCTGGAGTGCAGTGGTGCAATCTCAGCTCACTACAACTTCCGCCTCCCAGGTTCACGCCATTCTCCTGACTCAGCCTCCCGAGTAGCTGGGACTACGGGCGCTCACCACCATGCCCAGCTAATTTTTGTATTTTTAGTAGAGACGGGTTTAACCATGTTGGCCAGGATGGTCTCGAACTCGTGACCTCAGGTGATCCACCCGCCTCGGCCGCCCAAAGTGCTGGGATGACAGGCGTGAGCCACCATCCCAAGCCTCGGTTGTATCTTTACCAGCAGCATGAAAACAGACTAAGACAATCAATAATCATCAAGGAAAATCAAATGAAACACATATCGGTCGATTCTGTATGTTTCCCCTTGTGAATAGTGTGGGGATCTTCATCAGAGTGCAGCTGTGTTTTTGATAAACTTTTTGAAAAATATTCAAACAGATGCAATGACGCCACAGATGAAGAGTCAAAAGGCTGAAGAACAAACCAGCCTTGGTCTCCAACTCTGTGTCTTGGCCTCCCCTAAATCATCATAGAACGTTTGCAGAGAGAGCTCCAGTGGCAGGTGCATGGATCAGAGTATCTCACCAAGCCCATCAAACAGACACAGATGTTGGCCTTCTCACAAACACAGGTCCCCAGGAGTGCTTGGAAGCCGCTGGGGAAACAGAGTCACTGTGCTCTTCCTCCTAGAAAACCCGCCCCGGAGAAGTCAGTCTGGACAGGGCCGGTTGGTGCTGCTACAAGGTAATACCACACGACAGCTCCCTGAGATGAAGCTTCCGACGCCCTCGCCTTTCAAAGCCTCCAGCTCAAGCCACAAACGCTGACTTTTTGGAAAGTTCAGACAGCGATGTACCTTGCACCGTGTCCAGACAGACATCCGTCCCCCCTTTCCTACAGACATGACGTCCCGGTTCAACACGACCACTGGGGCAGATATCAGCCGTGACGAGCCACCGCCGAGAGCCCCAGTTCTGCGTGTTTCCGTCTGGGTAAGGGGCTGCCAGCTCCTGCCCGGCTGCTGATTAATATGAGGCTCCACTTGCCTGGGTGGAGAGGCCGTCCCCGAGCGTCTGAGCTTGTCCCCTGGTTTCCCTGGTAACCGCCTCCAAATGCACCGAGCTGGGCTCTGCTCCTCCTTCCCTGCTGCTGTTGGACCAGGGCCAGGCGGGCCATGTGGGTAACTCTGCACCTCACCTGTCAGCACCGGCGGACACACAATTTGCTCACGCCAGCCACCTGTCCCACCAAGACAATTCATCCGGTGATCGCAGGGCCGTGCTAATGCAGTCAGCTCTGGCGACCCTGGGGGAGTCATATCCTGAGATCTGCCAGGTAGTCTCTGATTTTCTTTTTTCTTTCTTTCTTTCTTTTTTTTTTTTTTTGAGACGGAGTTTTGCTTTTGTTGCCCAGGCTGGAGTGCATTGGCACGATGTTGGCTGATGGCAACCTCTTCCTCCCGGGTTCGAGCGATGCTCCTGCCTTAACCTCTGGAGTAGCTGGGATTACAAGCATGCACCACCACGCCTGACTAATTTTTGTATTTTTAGTAGAGACAGGGTTTCTCCATGTTGGTCAGGCTGGTCTTGAACCCCTGACCTTAGGTGATCCACCCACCTCGGCCTCCCAAAGTGCTGGGATGACAGGCATGAGCCATTGTGCGCACCCAGGATTTTTTATTCCTCTCTCTGCAGCTCCAGCTCTGTAAAACTCTCCAAGTGTGGTTTCAGGAATATGTCTTTAGAAAGATGGAAACTGGTGTTTTTCCTACAGGGGAAGTTACAGCTAAAATAAAGACTAGGAAATCTGGGTGAAAGAATGTTAACTTTTTTTTTTTCTTTTGGAGATGGAGTCTCACTCTGTTCCCAAGCTGGAGTGCAATGGTGCGATCTCAGCTCACTGCAACCTCCGCCTCCAGGGTTCAAGCAATTCTCCTGCCTCAGCCTCATGAGAAGCTGGGATTACAGGCACCCACTACCATGCCCGATCAATTTTGTTTGCATTTTTAGTAGAGACGGGGTTTCTCCATGTTGGTCAGGCTGGTCTGGATGTCCTGACCTTAGGGAATCCACCGCCTCGGCCTCCCAAAGTGCTGGGATTACAGGTGTGAGCTACCACGCCTGGCCATTTCTTTCTCTTTTTTTGAGATGAAATGTCACTCTGTTGCCCAGGCTGGAGTTCAGAGGCGTGATATTTGCTCCCTGCAACCTCTGCCTCCCAGGTTCAGGCAATTCTCCAGCCTCAGCCTCCCGAGTAGCTGGGACTACAGGTGCCCACAGCTGTGCCTGGCTAATTGTATGTTAGTAAAGACGGGGTTTCACCATGTTGGTCAGGCTGCTCTTGAACTCCTGACCTCAGGTGATCCACCCACCTCAGCCTCCCAAAGTGCTGGGATGACAGGCATAAGCCTCCACACCTGGCCCCGATTTCATACTTTCTTTTGGGTCTTTCCTAGTCTGCAAAGTTTTGAGTCAGACATTGGGTTGGTGGATGTATTCCTGGCGTGAGCTCGTCTTGCAGAACAGTGATGGAAATTCAGCGCCGAACATGAGGGCTGGTGATGTGGGCCCGTTTGAGGCAGAACCCAGGTAACCACACTCCAAATTGGTCTGATTTCAGATTTCATTTGAAAAAATTAGACTCACCGTTTAGCAACCTCTGGGTAAGAAAAATCAAGGTGATTTTTTTTTTGACCACATTCCTTTACTTTGACTTCACCCACTGGGACTCCAAAGACCATCTAGCCCTTTCTGACTTTCAATATTAAAAATTCTGCCTCGTAAAACGTGGATCCAGCCAGCATGAAAGACTCACATTCCATCATGAAAGAAAATGCAAAAGCCACACACAGCTCCTCACCTTCTACGCCACAGGCAAGACTGTTCATCTCAAACCTTTTTATCCCACAAATGTGAGCGGCCTCCATTAGCGCCTCTAGAGAAATCCTGGGCTGGAGCCGGGGGACGATTCGTGAATACTTGTATCTCTGTGTTTATGATCGGGAGTGTGCACTGCATTTTGGAAGTTAGACTTCGACAACAGACTCATACAGTGTGCTGGTGTTTCTATCAGGTCATAGAACAAATTTGATTGAGATTCATAATTCTGCCAACCTCACTGCCTGCCTTGATCCTTGGACACCCAGGAGAGAAATTCAGACCGAGTTGCACTGGCCATTTTTCCAGCCAAACGGCTGCTTAATAAATGTGCCTGGCTCATCTCGCAGGAGGTGCCGACGTCAACGTGTGGGCTGGTGTTTTTTGAGGACACCTTTTTCTTTTCTGTATTTCCAGGAAGAGCTTGGAGGATGGAATTTCTGCCATTCTTTCAGCTCATCCTTCATTTTCCCCTAAGTATAAATTGGCTGATTGTCTCTAGAAATGAAAGGCTGGAAGGGAAGTCAGAAACCGCCCCACACATAAGGTTACGGTGCTCTTTGCAAATCCTGAGACGCATAATTAAACCATTAACTCAGAGGCCCAAACTTTCATTATTCAACAACTTTTCCCAGGATCACCAAGTCGGTCCTTAACCATTTTACTAAAAACTTCCCTGCCAAAGTATGAGACTGGGCCTGGCGGATGACTGAGAGTTTCTACGCTTCCTCCATCAGGCTCACTGTGTGACCTTTGATGACACGGGTCTCTGAGGTCCAGATGAAAACTGGCACAAACGTTTACCATACACCTTCCTACCTACCTCACAGCCAGGCTGTGTGGGGAAGTTAATTTATGCTCGGAGAGCCCTCAGTACCATGTCAGGCCTTACATAATCGGCTCATCTTTTATTTTTTTCCAATTGGCTGAAGCTGGCACAAGATGAGGCCCTCCCAAGCCCGCTGGACAGCGTGTTCTGTTCACCCAGGGTTTCCCGGATGGGGTTCTGCGTACAGCCAGGTGCTTACAAAGCATGTGGTCTGGTGAAGACCTTTCTGCCCCAAGCAATCCTATTCCAGAGTGTTTTTGTCCTTTTCCTGCTGGAAGACATCTCAAGTTGTCTCATAATAAACCTTGTTCCCAGTGACCCCTGATCCTCTCTCTGGGACGGATAGAGAATCCAGCCACTCACACGTGTTGGAATATGACTCTACCCTTGGTTATCACAGCCTTTGGAGGATTGCAATTTTCCTTTCCTTCTTCTACTTTTACGCATACTGTCATGTGACCAGCTCATGTACAACAGCCTTAACGTAGCTTCAGGCTACCTTTGCAAAGGCATCCCCCATAAAAAGCAAATTTAGGACTGGGCAGGGTGGTTCATGTAATGTAAGCATTTTATGAGTCCGAAGCGGGTGGATCTCTTGAGGCCAGGAGTTTGAGACAACCCTGGCCAACATGGTGAAACCCCGTCTCTACTGAAAATATAAAAAAATTAGTTGGGTGTGGTATCGAGTGCCTGTAATCACAGCTACTCAAGAGGCTGAGGCAGGAGAATCACTTGAACCCAGGAGGCAGAGGTTGCAGTGAGCTGAGATTGTGCCAGTGCACTGTAGCCTGGGTGACAGTCAGACTCTGTCTTGAAAGGAAGGAAAGAGGAAGGAAAGATGGAAGGAAGGAGAGAGGAAGAAAGAAAGAAGAAACAAAGAGAAAGAAAGGAAGGAAGGGAGAAAGAAAGAAAAGAGAGAGAAAGAAAGGAAGAAGAAAGAGAAAGAAAGAAAAAAGAAAGAGAGAGAAAGAAAGAGGAAGAAAGAAAAAAGAGAAAGAAAGGAGAGAGATAAAGAAAGTAAGAGAAAGAAAGGAGAAGGAAAGAGAGAAAGACAAAGAAAGGAGAGAGAGAAAAAAGAGAAAGAAAGAAAAAAGAAAGAAGAGAGAAAGAGAAAGAAACAGAAACAGAAAGAAAGAAAAGAGAAAGAAGAAAAGAAAGAAAAGAGACAGAGAGAGAAATAGAAAAGAGAGAAAGAAAGAAAGAAAAAAGAAAGAAACGAGAGAAAGAGAGAAAGAAATAAAAGAGAAAGAAGAAAGAAAGAAGAGAGGGAGAAAGAAAAAAGAACAAAGAAGAGAGAGAGAAAGAGAAAAGAAGAAAGAAGAGAGTGAGAAAGAGGGAGAAAGAAGGAGAAAAGGAAGAAAGAAAGAGAAAGAAAGGAGAGAAAGAAAGAACAGGCAAATTTAGCAAAACAACAGTTGTATTTGCTTAAGACTAAAAGTAGGGGAGACAATAACAGCATTCCCGTGGGGCCTATAAGCACAATGAGAGGGCTTGGAGCGTCACGGTCGGGGTATGGGTTTGGAGGGAAAACGTTTCCTATGACACAGGCCACAAGATGTGTGACACACACAACAGAATAGTCTTCAGCCTGAAAAAACAAGATGAACCTGGAGGACGTGATGTTGAGGGAAATAAGCCAGGCTCAGACAGATAAATACCGCGTGCTCTCACCTCTACGTGGAATGTAAAAAAGTGTAACCCGAGGCAGGTGGATCACGAGGTCAGGCGTTCGAGACCAGCCTGGCCAACACAGCGAAACACTGTCTCTACTAAAAATAGAAAAATTAGCCGGGTGTGGTGGCAGGTGCCTGTCATCCCAGCTAATCGGGAGGCTGAGGCAAGAGAATTGGTTGAACCCGGGAGGTGGAGGTTGCAGTGAGCTGAGATGAGGCCACTGCACTCCAGCCTGGGTGACAGAGTAAGACTCTGTCTAAAAAGAAAGGAAAAAAGAAAAGAAAAGGAAGAGGAGAGGAGAGGAGATGGGAGGGGAGGGGAGGGGCAGTCAGAGGTGAGGGGAGAGGAGGAGAGGGGAGGGGAGGGGAGGAGAGGAGAGGGGAGGAGAGGGGAGGAGAGGAGAGGAGAGGGGAGGTGAGGGGAGGGGAGGGGAGGGGAGGGGAAGGCAGAGGGGAGGGGAGGGGAGGACAGGGGAGGGAGGGGAGGGGAATGGAGGAGAGGAGAGGGAGGAGAGGGGAGGGGAGGGGAAGTCAGAGGTGAGGGGACGGGAGGAGACGGGAGGGGAGGGTAGGGAGGAGAGGGGAGGGTAGGGAGGAGAGGGGAGGGGAGGGGAGGAAAGGGGAGGGGAGGGGAGGAGAGGGGAGGGGAGGAGAGAGGAGGACAGGGGTGAGAGGGGAGGGGAATGGAGGGGAGTGGAGGGGAGGAGAGGGAGGGGAGGGGAATGGAGGGGAGAGGAGGAGAGGGGAGGGGAGGGGAGGGAGGAGAGGGGAGGGGAGGGAGGAGAGTGGAGGGGAGGGGAGGGAGGAGAGGGTTGGGGATGGGAGGGAGCAGAGGGGAGGGGAGGGAGGAGAGGGGAGGGGAGGGAGGGGAGGGGAGGGTTGGGTGGAGAGGGGAGGGGAGAGGGAGGAGAAGGGAGGAGAGGGGGGAGAAGGGATGGGAGGGGAGGGGAGGGAGTAGAGGGGAGGGGAGGGAAGGGAGGAGAGGGGAGGGGAGGGGAGGAGAGGGGAGGGGAGGGGAGGGAGGAGAGGGGAGGGGAGGGAGGAGAGGGCAGGGGAGGGAGGAGAGGGTAGGGGAGGGGAGGGAGGAGATCGGAGGGGAGAGGGAGGAGAAGGGAGGAGAGGGAGGAGAAGGGAGGGGAGGGGAGGGGAGGGAGGAGATGGGAGGGGAGGGAGGAGAGGGGAGGGGAGGGGAGGAGTGGGGAGGGGAGGAAAGGGGAGGGGAGGGGAGGGAGGAGGAGGAGGGGGAAGTGGAGGAGGAGGAAGAAGAAGAAAAAAAAGGGGGAAACATTGGTGAAATGATATAATTCTAGCCCAGCATGGTGGCAACCCTTAATAGATGATGTATAATTCAAAACTGATAAAAGAACAGATTTTACATGTTTTTACTAAAAAAAGATTAAGCAGTTGAAGTGACAGATACGTGAATTAACCTGATGTAATTATTCCACAGTGATACATATATCAAAACGTCATCTTGTGCACCTTAAAAATATGCAATTATTAGTTGCCAATTTTATGTAAAATAAAAAGTTTTTAAAAACACACATAGAACATCTTCGTTCCCGAGCTGGAGTTGTTGCCATTTAGCATTAAGTATATCTCCTAATGGTATCCCTCCCACCACCCCCCACCCCACAACAGTCCCCAGAGTGTGATGTTCCCCTTCCTGTGTCCATGTGTTCTCATTGTTCAATTCCCATCTATGAGTGAGAACATGCGGTGTTTGGTTTTCTGTCCTTGTGATAGTTTACTGAGACTGATGGTTTCCAATTTCATCCATGTCCCTACAAAGGACATGAACTCATCATTTTTTATGGCTGCATAGTATTCCATGGTGTATATGTGCCACATTTTCTTAATCTAGTCTATCGTTGTTGGATATTTGGGTTGGTTCCAAGTCTTTGCTATTGTGAATAGTGCCACAATAAAAGTACGTGTGCATGTGTCTTTATAGCAGCATGATTTATAGTACTTTGGGTATATACCCAGTAACAGGATGGCTGGGTCAACTGGTATTTCTAGTTCTAGATCCCTGAGGAATCGCCACACTGAATTCCACAAGGGTTGAACTAGTTTACAGTCCCATGAACAGTGTAAAAGTGTTCCTATTTCTCCACATCCTCTCCAGCACCTGTCGTTTCCTGACTTTTTAATGATTGCCATTCTAACTGGTGTGAGATGGTATCTAATTGTGGTTTTGATTTGCATTTCTCTGATGGCCAGTGATGATGGGCATTCTTTCATGTGTCTGCTGGCTGCATAAACTCTTAAACGTGTGAGTCGCTTCTCTTGGTACAGAAAACCTTCCTCTTTACCAGCCTTTTCCAAACAGCTCTCTTCATTTCCTGGCAACATCCAATTCCGTATTTGTCATGCACAATCCGTGCATTTCAACGAGGACCATCTTTTTCCCCTAGAATGCCGGTTGTCTTTCTAAAACAGCCTTTCCTTCTGGAATCAGAACCGGTTTTTAAAACATTAATTTCCAATGTTTGCCTTGGGAGAATGTCTTTTGATCAGCACGGCAAATTTCTGCCTGGCAGGCTGAAGTTATCACAGGTGTGGGATATTATTGACCTAATATTGACACGGTTAATAGGCTGAGTAATACCCTCGCCAAGACAGCCTCGGCAAAGACACAGATTTCTGTATTAGAACCCGGAGTCCAATGTTTCCTGTGTATAAAGGCAGGAAGTTCTTTCGCCTGAGGATTAGATGCCCGCTTCAGACTCGGTGGGAGGCGCCTCCTGAAAAAGCAGACCACAGGCTTGTGCACTAACGGGGGACCACACGTGTTGGATCAGGACAGAGCTGGCTTGATCCTCCCCACCGGTTCTGCAGACACAGGAATTACTAGACATAAATAAAACAGGGCAGATCAAAGGTTTGGAAAAGACCCTCCTCCAGAAGAGATTATCCCAGGTCTGCAGGAACCTGAATGCGAGCTGAGTAGAAAAGAGCCGGGATGAACAAGCTTTCTCTGCAGAGAGCTCACGAGCACAGCAAGAGGCCAGACGGATTTGTTGTGAAAAATGAGGACGGGTGCCTTTAGCACAGATGGTTCCCTTTCCATCGTGGTGCCTCCAACAGACGGAACACAACCAGGGACTTCTTTCCAAACGTTAAAAAGAGTTCGGATGATTTTTTCTGGCCGAGTGCGGTGGCTCACGCCTGTCATCTCAGCACTTCGGGAGGACGAGACGGGTGGATCACGAGGTTAGGAGTTCGAGACCAGCCTGGCCAACTTGGTGAAACCCCCGTCTCTACTACAAAATACAAAAATTAGCCAGGTGTGGCGGTGTGGCACCTGTAATCCCAGCTACTCGGAAGGCTGAGACAGGAGAACTGCTTGAACCCGGGAGGCAGAGGTTGCAGTGAGCCAACATCGTGACACTGGACTCCAGCCAGGGTGACAAGAGAAAGACTCTGTCTCAGAATAAATAAATAAATAAATAAATAAACAAATAAATAAATAAATAAAAAGAGTTCAAGCGATTTTAAAGACGTATTTTACGGGTGCCCAAAACACAGGGCATGGTTCGTAAGGGAGAAATGTCCTACCTTGATGGAAGGACTAGCCGACAAGAAAGAAATGAAAGCGTAGGCTGCAGATTCTGATAGAAGGGAAATTACGGACTGTGTTTTTAATTGACTGTTGAATTGAGAGTCGGATATTATGTCATTTTTGAGACGGAGTCTCACTCTGTCTCCCAGCCTGGAGTGCAATGGCGCCTTCTCAGCTCACTGCAAGCTCCGCCTCCTGGGTTCACACCATTCTCCTGCGTCAGCCTCCCGAGGAGCTGGGTTTCTAGGCAGCAGCCATTGCGACTGGCTAATTTTTGTATCTTTAGTAGAGATGGGGTTTTGCAAAGTTGGTCATGCTGGTCTCGAACTCCTGACCCCACGTGATCCACCTGCCTTGGCCTCCCAAAGTGCTGAAATCGCAGACGTGGACCACCGCACTCCCAGCCCTGAAAAGGTGAAGATGCAAATTATACCAGCCCTGTTTCCACTTAGCTGTGACAATCACACAACACTTTTTTGTCTCTATTAGTCTCTGTCTTATTCTCTAGTTAATGACTATGAAAACAATTACGCTTTTTTTCTTTGTACTATGTAAACTTTTTAAAAAATGTTATTTTAAGCTCTGGGGTACCAGGCACAGTAGCTCACGCCTGTTATCCCAGCACTTTGGGAGGCCGAGGCAGGCGGATCATGAGGTCAGGAGATCGAGACCATCCTGGCTGACACGGTGAAACCCTATCTCTCCTAAAAACACAAAAATTAGCCAGGTGCGGTGGCAGGCACCTGTAGTCCCAGCTGCTCAGGAGGCTGAGGAAGGAGAATGGCGTGAACCTGGGAGGTGGAGCTTGCAGTGAGCTGAGATCGCGCCACTGCGCTCCAGGCTGGAAAACAGAGTGAGACTCCATCTTAAAAAAAAAGAAAAAAAATTAAGCTCTCGGGTATGGGGGAAGGGTGGGCAAGTTTGCTACATAGGTAAACACATGTCATGGTGGTCTGCTGCACCTGTCAAACTGTCGCCTATGTATTAAGCTCACGATGCATTAGTTATTTTTCCTGTTGCTCTCCCTCCCACCCTTCCACCCCTGGAAGGCCCCAGTGTGTGATGTTCCCCTCTCTGTGTCCATGTGTTCTGATTGTTCAGCTCCAACTTATGAGAGAGAACATGCAGTACTTGGTTTTCTGATCCTGTGTTTGTTTGCTGAGGATAATGGCTTCCAGCTCCATCGACGTCCCTGCAAAGGACATGATCTCATGGGTGAACATATTTTTTTCATCTCCCAATTTTCCTAGAAAAACAGAGCATACTGCTATACCCAAGTTCATAGCGGCATGACTCACAACAGTTCAAACGTGGAAGCAACCGAGGCGCCCATCAGTGGAAGAACAGGTAAACAGAATTTGCTCTGGGAACACAATGCAATACTATACAGCCAGGAAAAGGAATGAGGGTCAGACGCAGGCTGCAGCGTGGATGAACCTTGAAGACCTCAGGCCCAGTGACAGAAGAGACACACAATGGAATACTATACAACCAGGAAAAAGAATCAGGGTCAGAAGCAGGCTGCTGCATGGCTGAAACTTGAAGACACCAGGCACAGTGAGAGAAGGGACACACAGTGGAATACCATATGGCCAGGAAAAGGAATGAGGGTCAGATGCAGGCTGCAGTGTGAATGAACCTCGAAGACCTCAGGCCCAGTGAGAGAAGAGACACACAATGGAATACCATACAGCCAGGAAAAGGAATGAGTGTCAGACACAGGCTGCAGCATCGGTGAACCTTGAAGACATCAGGCCCAGTGGGAGAAGAGACACACAGTGGAATACTATACGGCCAGCAATAATGAATGAGGGTCAGATGCAGGCTGCAGGGTGAATGAACATGGAAGTTCTCAGGCCCAGTGAGAGAAGAGAGACACAATGGAATACCATACAGCCAGGAAAAGGAAAGAGGGTCAGACGTAGGCTGCAGCATGGGTGAACCTTGAAGACATCAGGCCCAATGGGAGAAGAGACACACAATGGAATACTATACAGCCAGGAAAAGGAATGAGGGTCAGATGCAGGCTGCAGTGTGAAAGAAGCTGGAAGAACTCAGGCCCAGTGAGAGAAGAGACACACAATGGAATACCATACGGCCAGGAAAAGGAATGAGGGTCAGACGCAGCCTGCGGCATGGATGAACATTGAAGACATCAGACCCAGTAAGAGAAGAGACACACAATGGAATACTATACAGACAGGAAAAGGAATGAGGGTTAGACACAGGCTGCGGCATGGGTGAAACTTGAAGGCATCAGGCCCAGTGGGAGAAGAGACACACAAAGGAATACCATACAGCCAGGAAAAGGAATGAGGGTCAGACGCAGGCTGCGGCATGGGTGAACTTTGAAGACATCAGGCCCAGTGGCAGAAGAGACACACAACGGAATACCATACAGCCAGGAAAAGGAATGAGGGTCAGACACAGGCTGCGGCATGGGTGAACCTTGAAGACATCAGGCTCAGTGGGAGAAGAGACACACAACGGAATACCATACAGCCAGGAAAAGGAATGAGGGTCAGATGCAGGCTGCAGTGTGAATGAACCTGGAAGATCTCAGGCCCAGTGAGAGAAGAGAAACACAGGGGAATACTATACAGCCAGGAAAAGGAATGAGGGTCAGATGCAGGCTGCAGTGTGGATGAAATTTCAAGACCTCAGGCCTAGTGAGAGAAGAGACACACAATGGAATACTACACAGCCAGGAAAAGGAATGAGGGTCAGACACAGGCTGCAATGTGAGTGAACCTGGAAGACATCAGGCCCAGTAAGAGAAGAGACACACAATGGAATACTATAGAGCCAGGGAAAAGAATGAGGGTCAGACGCAGGCTGCAGTGTGAATGAACTTTGAAGACATCAGACCCAGTGAGAGAAGAGACACAAAATGGAATAGTATATAGCCAGGAATAATAATGAGGGTCAGTTGCAGGCTGCAGCGTGAGTGAACCTTGAATACATCAGGCCCAGTGAGAGAAGAGACACAAATTGAATACTACACAGCCAGGAAAAGGAATGAGGGTCAGACGCAGACTGCGGCATGGGTGAATCTTGAAGACATCAGGCCCGGTGGGAGAAGAGACACACAATGGAATAGTATATGGCCAGCAAAAACGAATGAGGGTCAGATTCAGGCTGCAGTGTGAATGAACCTGGATGATCTCAGGCCCAGTGAAGGAAGAGACACACAATGGAATACCATACAGCCAGGAAAAGGAATGAGGATCAGAAGCAGGCTGTGGCATGGGTGAAGCTTGAAGACATCAGGCCCAGTGAGAGAAGAGACACACAATGGAATACTATACAGCCAGGAAAAGGAATGAGGGTCAGACGCAGGCTGCGGCATGGGTGAACCTTGAAGACCTCAGGCCCAGTGAGAGGAGAGACACACAATGGAATACTAAACAGCCAGGAAAAGGGATGAGGGTCAGACGCAGGCTGCAGCATGGGTGAAACTTGAAGAAATCAGGCCCTGTGGGAGAAGAGACACACAGTGGAATACTATACAGCCAGGAAAAGGAATGAGGGTCAGACGCAGGCTGTGGCATGGGTGAACCTTGAGGACATCAGGCCCAGTGAGAGAAGCCAGACTGGAGAGACCCCATAGTGTATGACTCCACTTATGTAAAATGTCTGGAACAGGCAAAGATTTCATAGAGACAGAAACTAGAACTATGGGTGGCAGAGGCTGGGGGGTGAAATGGGGAATTGGTGTTTCATGGGGAGAGAGTTTCTGTTTGGGATGATGAAAACATTCTGGAGGTGGTTAGTGACAATTGTTGCACAATTATTTGAATGTACTGTGTTTTTTTTTTGAGGGGTATAGAGTTTTGATCTTTTTCCCCAGGCTGGAGTGCAATGGTGCGATCTCAGCTCACTGCAACCTCCGCCTCCCGTGTTCAAGTGATTCTCCTTCCTCAGCCTCCTGAGTAGCTGGGAGTACAGGCACCTGCCACCAGGCCCAGCTAATTTTTTGTATTTTTAGTAGAGACAGGATTTCACCATGTTGGCCAGGCTGATCTCGAACTTCTGATCTCTGGTGATCCACACACCTCGGCCTCCCAAAGTGCTGGGATTACAGGCACGCAGCACAACACCCAGCTCATTTTTGTATTATTAGTAGAGACGGGGTTTTGCCATGTTGACCAGGCTGGTCTTGAACTCCCAACCTCAGGTGATCCACTTGCCTAGCCCTCCCAAAGTGCTGGGATTACAGGCGTGAGCCACCATGCCTCGCTGAATTGTACTCTTTAAAATGGCTAAAATGTTAGACATTATATTATGTGTGCTCCCCCATAATTAAAAAAATATATATTGCTATGGACAGGAAAAGAAGCTTTCTTTTGAGGAAAAGGGTACATTCAGTTGGCAACAATGAACATTGCACAATATTTAATTTTTTTTCTTTTTTTTGAGATAGAGTCTCACTCTTTTTGCCCAGGCTGGAGTGCAGTGGCGCAATCTCAGTTTACTGCAACCTCTGCCTCCCGGGTTCAAGTGATTCTCCTGCCTCAGCCTTCCGAGTACCTGGGATTACAGGCATGTGCCACTACGCCTGGCTAAATTTTGTATTATTAGTAGAGACGGGGTTTTGCCATTTTGGCCAGGCTGGTCCTGAACTCCTGACCTCATGTGATCCACCCACCTTGGCCTCCCAGAGTGCTGGGATTACAGGCACACACCATCACACCCGGCTAATTTTTGTATTATTAGTAGAGACAGGGTTTTGCCATGTTGACCAGGCTGGTCTTGAACTCCCAACCTCAGGTGATCCACCAGCCTTGCCCTCCCAATGTGCTGAGATTACAGGCATAAGCCACCGCACCTGGCCAAATTATACTCTTTAAAATGGCAAAAATTGCAGAGATTATATTATGTGTGCTCTACCACAATTTTTAAAAAGTATATATTGCTATAGACAGGAAAAGAAGCTTTCTTTCGAGGAAAGGGGTACATTCGGTTGGCAACAATGAACATTGCAGAATATTTAATTTTTTTTCTTTTTTTTTTTTTTGAGATGGAGTCTCGCTCTTGTTCCCCAGGCTGGAGTGCAGTGGCGCAATCTTGGCACACCGCAACCTCCACTTCCTGGGTTCAGGCAACGTCCCTACCTCAGCCTTCCGAGTAGCTGAGACTACAGGTGTGCACCACCGTGCCCGGCTAATTTTTTGTATTTTTGTAAAGACAGGGTTTCACAATGTGGGACAGGATGGTCTCAATCTCCTGACCTCCTGATCAGCCTGCCTCAGCCTCCCAAAGTGCAGGGATTACAGATGTGAACCACCATGCCCAGCCAAATTGTACTCTTATTTACAATGACAAAAATGGCAGAGATTATATTATGTGTGCTCTACCATGATCTTAAAACATTTTATTGCTATACACAGGAAAAAGAATGCTTTCTTTTGTGGAAAAGGGTACATTTGGTTGGCAACAATGAACATTGCACAGATTTAAATTTTAAAAATGCAAAAAGTTGTTCTCAGCAGGGTACAGTGGCTCACACCTGGATTCACAGCTACTTGAGAGGCTGAGGTAGGGGGATCCGTTTAGCCCAGGAAGTGGAGGCTGCAGTGAGGTGTGATCACGCCACTGCACTCCAGCTTGGGCAAAAAGACAAGATCTTGTCTTGGCCAGGCGCGTTGGCTCACGCCTGTCATCCCAGGATTTTGGGAGGCAGAGGCGGGTGGATCACGAGGTCAGGAGATCGAGACCATCCTGGCTAATACGGTGAAACTCTTTCCCTACTAAAAATACAAAAAATTAGCCGGGTGCGGTGTTGGGTGCCTGTAGTCCCAGCTACTTGGGAGGCTGAGGCAGGAGAATGGCGTGAACCTGGGTGGCGGAGCTCGCAGTGAGTGGAGATTGCGCCACTGCACTCCAGCCTGGGCGACAGAGGAAGACTCCATCTCAAAAAAAAAAAAGAGAGAAGACCCTGTCTCTAAAAAACACAAGAAAACAACAACCACAGCAAGACACAAAAGAGTGGTCTCAAGAAGAAGAAAAACAGTTAAAATGGTGCATATGACATTATACATATTTTGCCATAATGAAAAAGAATGGTGTAGGGAAGAGCAGAATCTTTTAGAAAGTAATCCTGGGGTTAAGCACTTCACAAAAACAAGAGGAAAGCAAGCTCTCAAGCTATCGAGTTAGAAAAAGCTTTGCTGGGCGTGGTGGCTCACACCTGTAATTTCAGCATTTTGGGAAGCCGAGGAAGGTGGATTACATGAGATCAGGAGTTCGAGACCAGACTGGCCAACATGGTGAAACCCCGTCTCTACTAAAAATACAAAAATTAGCTGGCCGTGGTGGCGCACGCCTGTAATCCCAGCTACTTGGGAGGCTGAGGCAGGAGGATTACTTGAACCCAGGAGGTGGAGGTTACAGTGAGGTGAGATGCTGAGATCTCTTAAGATATCTTTTTGGCCGGGTGCGGTGGCTTACGGCTGTAATCCCAGCACTTTGGGAGGCTGAGGTGGGCACATCACCAGAGATCAGGAGTTCGAGATCAGCCTGGACAACATGGTGAAACCCCTCTCTACTAAAAAATAGAAAAATCAGCCAGGCATGCTGGCGCATGCCTGTAATCCCAGCTACTCGGCATGCCAAGGCAGAAAAATCAGTTGAACCTGGGAGATGGAAGTTGCAGTGAGCCGAGATCGCGCCACTGCACTCCAGGCTGGGCGACAGAGCGAGACTCCATCTCAAAAACAACAGCAACAAAATACCCGTAGTTTGGGAGGCCGAGGCAGGTGGATCACCTGAGGTTAGAAGTTCGAGACCATCCTGGCCAACATGGTGAGACTGCGTCTTTACTAAAACTACAAAAATTAGCCAGGCGTGGTGGCAGGCACCTGTAATTCCAGCTACTCAGGAAGCTGAGGCAGGAGAATCACTTGAACCCAGGAGGCGGAGGTTGTAGTGAGCCGAGATCACGCCACTGCACTCCAGCCTGGGTGACAGAGTGAGATGCTGTTTCAAAAGAGAAAAGAGAGAGAGAGAAATAGAGGATAGAAAAATAGAAATGAAACAAAGAATGATATAGAAAAGACAAAATAAAACACGACTAATATGGCGAAGAGCCCAAGAAGACGATAGGGGGCGTGAAAGAACAAAAAAACCAAAAAATAAAAAACAAATTGCAGAAAATTGTGCAGAGATCAAAATTTGAAGTTGAAGAAAGAATAGACATAGAGAATTAACCCAGAATAAATTAAAAGAATGCAAGACCACCAAATCATCAAATAAAGTGAGACGCAACTTCTAGCAACTGTAAAATTATAAAACCAGTATTTCCCTGAATTTATCAATAACCAGTAACAATGGAAAATAAGGTGATGCTCATGAGTGACTATTTTTATTTTTTGAGACAGAGTCTCGCTTTTGCCCAGGCTGGAGTGCAATGGTGCGATCTCAGCTCACTGCAACCTCGGCCTCCCGGGTTCAAGCGATTCTCCTGCCTCATCTTCCCAAGTAGCTGGGATGACAGTCGCCCGCCACCACACCAGGCTAGTGTTTGTATTATTAGAAGAGACGAAGTTTCACCATGTTGGCCCGGCTGGTCTCCAACTCCTGACCTCAGGCGATCTGCCCTCCTCGGCCTCCCGAAGTGCTGGGATGACAGGCGTGAGCCATGGCGCCCGGCCTCATTTCAGAGTTTGAGCCACGGCGCCCGGCCTCATTTCAGAGTTTGCTTTCAGATGCGCCATATAAAGAATTCATCAGGCACTCCTTAGCGTGGAAAGCAGCAGTAACATGTAAATTATACTCACAGGATTTTCCCCACTTCAACACATCCAGAAGTTGAAAGGAAGAGATAAATGGACATTTCAAAGCTGAGTCTCTAACAACAACTAAAACCTGTTCGGTGGGGCTTGATTTGGCAAGAGTAAATGAACTCGAATCAAATTCAATTACCCTGTGTACATTAACCATAATGCGTGCTTAACATTTTACAAAAAGATCTGATTTTCTGGTACTTGTTTATTTTTAACCACAATAAAATCAAAATTTGGTGGAAAACATTTAACGTGTGTTTTCTGTGGCACTCATGAGCTGTGCAATTGTGCTATTATTTAAAAAAAGGAAAAGAAAAAAAGTGGCCGGGTGCGGTGACTCACGCCTGTAATCTCAGCACGTTGGGAGGCCAGGCGGGTGGATCACTTGAGGTCAGAAGTTTGAGACCAGCCTGGGCAACATGGTGAAACCCTGTCTGTACCAAGAAAAAAAAAATTATCTGGATGTGGTATGTATGCCTATAGTCCCAGCTACTTGGGAGGCTGAGGAAGGAGGATGGCTTGAGCCCAGAAGGTGGAGGCTGCAGTGAGCTGAGATTGCACCACTGCACTCCAGCCTGGGCAACAGAGCAAGATATTGTCTCAAAAACAAACAAAACAAAACACAAACACTAAAAAAACAGATTGAGAATCCTTGGCCCCCACCTCTTACCAGCTCAGTCACAATTGCAAACCAGAGGCCTGGCGCGGTGGCTCACGCCTGTAATCCCAGCACTTTGGGAGGCCAAGGCGGGTGGATCACCTGAGGTCAGGAGTTCGAGACCAGCCTGACCATCATGGTGAAAGCCCGTCTCCACTAAAATACAAAAATTAGCTGGGCGTGGTGGCACGTACCTGTAATCCCAGCAATTTGGGAGGCCGAGGTGGGCGGATCACCAGAGGTCAGGAGTTCCAGACCAGCCTGACCATCATGGCGAAACCCCATGTCTACTAAAATACAAAAATTAGCCAGGTGTGGTGGCACATGCCTGTAATCCCAGCACTTTGGGAAGCCGAGGCAGGCGGATCACCAGAGGTCAGAAGTTCGAGACCAACCCGACCATCATGGTGAAAGCACGTCTCTACTAAAAATACAAAAATTAGCCCGGCATGGTGGCAGGTGCCTGTAATCCCAGCTACTTGGGAGGCTGAGGCAGGAGTATCGCTTGAACCCGGGAGGCAGAGGTTGCAGTGAGCTGAGATTGTACCACTGCACTCCAGCCTGGGCAACAGAGCAAGACTGAGTCTCAAAAAGAAACGAAACAAAACGCTAACCTAAAAAACTGGATTGAGATTCTTCAGCCGCCACCTCTTACCAAATCAGTCAAAATTGCAAACCAGAATGTATTCAACTGCTTTGAATACCGAGGATAGATGTCATTTCATCTATGACCCTGTGAGCAGCAGGAAAGCAATATTGCCCACCTGCATTATCAAATTGGGCTCATTCAGCTAATTAAACCTATCAGCAAGATATGCAAACTGGAGGCTGGGCATGGTGGCTCACACCTGTAATCCCAGCACTTTGGGAGGCCGAAGCAGGCAGATTACTTGAGGTCAGGAGTTTGACACCAACGTGGCCAGCAAGGTAAAACCTGGTCTGTACTAAAAAAAAAAAAAAAAAAAAAAAAAAATTAGGCGGGTGTGGTGGTGGGCACCTGTAATGCCAGCTACTCAGGAGGCTGAAGCCAGAGAACCGTATTTATGAGGCGGAGTTTGCAGCAAGCCAAGATCAAGCCACGGCACTCCAGCCTGGGTGACAGAGTGAGACACAATCTCAAAAAAACAAAAGATATGCAAACTGGAATAACCAGGCTATATTATTCAAGGGATACTTTGCTATGAGAATTTCTTAGTCAGCAGGAAAAATCATAATTTCTTGCCTTGTCTGAGGTATGAGTACTTGCTTCTGGGGTACATGTGACTTAAGAATTTGGAAAAATTGCACTGGGCGCGGTGGCTCATGCCTGTAATCCCAGCACTTTGGGAGGCCAAGGCGGGTGCATCACCTGAGGTCAGGAGTTCAAGACCAGCCTGGCCAACATGGCTAAACCTGGTCTCGACCAAAAAAACAAAAATTTGCTGGGCGTGGTGGCAGGCGCCTGTAATCCCATCTACTCGGGAGGCTGAGGCAGAAGAACTGCTTGAACCCGGGAGGCAGAGGTTGCAGTGAGCTGAGATCACGCCACTGCACTCCAGCCTGGGCAACAGAGCAAGACTTTGTCTCAAAAAAAAAAAAAATTGGAGCAGTTTGAAAGCTAAAGTGTGGGCTTTCCTCATCTTCTTCATCAAATGTTATTTCCATGTCTTTTTTCTTTTTTTGAGACAGGGTCTCCCTCTGTTACCCAGGCTGGAGTGCACTGGTGCAATCTCAGCTCACTGCAGCCTCAACCTCCTGGGCTCAAGCAATTCTCCCATCTCGTCCTCCCGTGTAGCTGGGATAACAGACATGCACCAAAACGCTGTTTGCATCTTCTCAGCATTTAGGAGAGCTTCGCATCACATACCCAGACCTAGAGAATGAATTCAAGAAATTCTTTTTTTTTTTTTTTGAGACAGAATCTCATTCTGTTCGCCCAGGCTGGAGTGCACTGGCCCGATCTCAGCTAACTGCAAGCTCCACCTCCCGCGTTCAAGCTATCCTCATGCCTCAGTCTCCAAAGCAACTGGGATTGCAGGCAGCTGCAACCACGCCTGGCTAATTTTTGTATTTTTAGTAGAGACGAGGTTTCACCATGTTGGCCAGGCTGGTCTTGAACTCCCAACCTCAGGTGATCCGTCCGTCTCAGCCTCACAAAGTCCTGGGATGACAGGCCTGAGCCACCGCACAGCCGGTCCAAGCAACTGATTAATATAAAGTTTCCCCTGGCTCTCATTCTCTCTGACCCTGTTTTATTTCTTTATTTTTGTTTTCTTGCCGTCCTAGAGTGGGAAACGCTGATTTAAGCACCCATCTTTGCAACTGTTACAGAATTGTCAGGTATTAAACGAAACAATGAACGGATCCCGTATTTGCCAACGAGAACATATTGTACAAATATAGACAAAGTGGCATAATTTACATCCCTCGTTTCAAGTAGACACACGATGATTTTTCATATCCTCTCAGCTTTGAACTCTGTTATTACGGCTGGAAACAATGATTTGTATTCTTCTGTGAAGTCTGTTTTCTGACAGCCCCAGTCAGATATTTAGAAGACGGCTGGTTTTGACAATTTCATGGGGATCGTCCTAAAACTGTTTTTTTTTTTTTTTAATTTTTCTCTCCCACTGTGGGTGAGGTCGCGATGGATGCTGTATGACTATAAATTGTCTAATTTACATTGTGTTGATCATATATTTTATTTTATTATTATTATTTTTTGATCATATAATTTAGAGATGGAGTTTTGCTCTTGTCGCCCAGGCTGGAGGGCAGTAGCACGAGCTCAGCTCACTGCAACCTCCACCTCCCGGGTCCGAGCGATTCTCCTGCCTCAGCCTCCCGAGTAGCTGGGATTACAGGCACCTGCCACCATGCCTAGCTCACTGCAACCTCTACCTCCCGGGTTCAAGCGATTCTCCTGCTTCAGCCTCCCAAGTAGCTGGGATTACAGGCACCCTCCACCATGCCTGGCTAATTTTTGTATTTTTAGTAGAGACAGGGTTTCACCATGTTGGTCAGGCTGGTCTTGAACTCCTGACCTCAGGTGATCCACCTGCCTCGCCTCCCAAAGTGCTGGGATTACAGGCGTGCGCCACCGTGCCCAGGCTGTGGTGTCATCTTCCTTTCTTTCTTTTCTCCTGTGCTCATGCTGTGTTACAGGAGATATCATCTGTCTCCTGGCTGTCCCACCTTCCACACTCACGTTCCACTGATCACCTGAGCGTGCCCCACCAATGGTGAATGGTTCAGACTCCGTCACAATCCAGGCCTGTGAAAGTGGGGGTCCCTGGGTCACCTCGGTGTGGGCACCTGGCAATGAGAGAGAGGGATACGGGGGGGGGTCCCCTGACATCACAACATACGGCTGGATCGGCTGTGAAAGTTGTGAGATGTGGAAAATGTTGAGCAACATTTAATATATATGCATATACCTATATTTTAATTAAATATTTAATAATTAATATTTAATTATTAATATTAAATATTCGTGATTATTATTAGATATTAATTAAATATTTAATTAAAATATAAACATGCATATATCTATATATCCATATATTTGCATATATCCATATATTTGTATATGCATATATAGCTATGCATATATATCTATGCAATATTCATCTATATGCATATTGCAATATATGCAATATAAAATAGAAATATAAATCAATAGAAATATAGATTAAATATTGATTAAATATAAATTAAACATTTAATCAATGTTTAATTTTTTTAACATCACTTAATAGTTATATAATATATTATATATAATATTATATATAATATATGATATATCATATATGATATATCATATATTATATAATATATTATATATAATATTATATATCATATAATATTATATATTATTAAATAGAAATTAAATATTTAATTTCTATTTAATAATTATTATTTCATATTTAATGATAACAATAATAATGTTTGATAATATTGACGAACACCGACGAGGGTTGATGGACATGGTTGCAGGTAAAAAGACGCACGATTCATCCACGTGGCGGCAACTCATGCCTGTGAGTACTTTGTGAGGCTGAGGCAGGAGGATGGCTTGAGGCCAGAAGTTCGAGACCAGCCTGGGCAATATGGTGAGATTCCCCCTTCCGCTAACTCTACAAAAAATAAAAAAAATCAGAAAGAGGCAAGATTCATGAAGCATGGAGGGAGGGCTCTGTGATGTTCCAATGGCCTCAGCAATTCTGTGTTGAGCATTTGCAGGGAGAAGGGATTGTCAGTCAGTAGCTCAAACTATAGGGCAGAGGAGATGCATGCTTCCCTGAGGATGTCTTTATGTTCTTTTTTATTTTTTATTTTATCAGTATTATTATTATTATTATTTTGAGATGGAGTCTCGCTTTGTCACCCAGGCTGAGGTGCAGTAGCACAATCTCAGCTCACTGCAACCTCCACCTCCCAAGTTCAAGCGATTCTCCTGCCTCAGCCTCCCAAGTACCTGGGACTACAGGCCCCCGCCACCATGCCCAGCTAATTCTTATTTATTTTTTCTTTTTTTGAGATGGAGTCTCGCTCTGTTGCCCAGGCTGGAGTGCAGTGGTGCAATCTTGGCTCACTACAACCTCCGCCTCCTGGGTTCACACCATTCTCCTGCCTCAGCCTCCTGAATAGCTGAGACTACAGGCACCTGCCACCACACCCGGCTAATTTTTGTATTTTTAGTACAGACGGGATTTCACCATGTTAACCAGGATGATCTTGATTTCCTGACCTCTTGATCCGCTCGCCTAGGCCTCCCAAAGTGCTGAGATTACAGGCGTGAGCCACTGCGCCCGGCCTAATTCTTGTATTTTTAGTAGACACAGAATTTCACCATGTTGGCCAGGCTGGTCTTGAACTCCTGACCTCAGATGATCCGTTGGTCTCCTCCTGCCAAAGTGCTGGGATCACAGGCGTGAGCCACCGCGCCCGGCCAGACATCCTTACGTTCTAAAGATCTGCTGTACAGTGCCATGCCTACAGCCAGCAATATTGTCTCCTGCACTTAAAAATTTGCTAGGGCAGGAGAGCTCACGGACACTCCTTAAAATAATGAGAATAGAAGTACCATTACGTCCAGCAATTTCACGACTGGGTATCTTCCAAAGGAAAAGCAGTCATTATGTGGAAAAGACACTTGCACAGGCACATTTATAGCAGCACTGTTTGCAACTGCAAAATCATGGAACCAGCCCCAAGACCCATCAAGCAATGAGTGGATAAAGAAAATGCGGTACAGGTCGGGAGCGGTGACTCACCCCTGTAATCCCAGCACTTTGGGAGGCTGAGGTGGGCGGATCACCAGGTCAGGAGTTCAAGACCAGTCTGACCAATATGGTGAAACAGCATCTCTACTAAAAATACAAAAATTAGCCAGGTGTTGTGGCAGGCACCTGTAATCCCAGCTACTGGGGAGGTTGAGACACAAGAATCGGTTGAACCCGGGAGGTGGAGGTTGCAGTGAGCTGAGATCGCACCACTGCATTCCAGCCTGGGCGACAGAGTGAGACTCCATCTAAAAAAAAAAAATGTGATATGTATCTTGATATATATATATGATATACATATATAGGATATATATATACACACACACTATATATAGTCTATATATATATAGTGCTGAATATATTTATACACACTCTGTATATATATAATGGAATACTACTCAGCCAGGAAAAGGAATGAATGAATGGCATTCACGGCAACCTGGATGGAACTGGGAACCAATATTGTAAGTGAAGTAACTCAGGAATGGAAAACCAGATATCCTTTGTTCTCCCTCATAAGTTGGAGCTTATGAAACTGTGGTGTATATATATGTAGACATATATATGTTGTGTGTGTCTATATATTTACACTATACATATGTCTATATATATAGTGCTGAATATATATACACATAATAAATACATATGTCTATATACATAGTGCTATATATATATACATATACACACACTATATATATAATGGAATACTACTCAGCCAGGAAAAGGAATGAATGAATGGCATTCACGGCAACCTGGATGGAATTGGGGACCATTATTCCAAGTGAAGTAAGTCAGGAATGGAAAACCAAACATCCTTTGTTCTCTCTCATAAGTGAGAGCTTATGAAACTGTGGTGTATATATATATATATAGATATGTTGTGTGTGTATATATATTTACAGTGTGTGTATATATATTTACTCACAATATGTGTGTGTATACATATACACACACTATATATATGTCTATATATATTGTGCTGAATATATGTATACACACACTATATATATACTGGAATACTACTCAGCCATGAAAAGGAATGAAAGAATGACATTCACAGCAACCTGGATCGAATTGGGGACCATGATTCTAAGTGAAGTAACTCAGGAATGGAAAATCAAACATCCTTTTTCTCTCTCATAAGTGGGAGCTTATGAAGCTGTGGTATATATACATATATATATATATAGTGTGTGTGTTTATATATTTACACACAATATGTGTGGGTAAATATATATACACACACTGTACATATGTCTATATATATAGTGCTGAATATATATACACACAAAATATACATATGTCTATGTATATAGTGCTGTATATATACACAGCACTGTATATATAAAATGTAATACTACTCAGCCATGAAAAGGAATGAATGAAAAGAAATGAATCAATGGCATTCACAGCAATCTGGATGGAGTTGGGGACCATTATTCTAAGTGAAGTAACTCAGGAATGGAAAACCAACATCCTATGTTCTCAATCATAAGTGAGAGCTAAGCTAGCAGGATGCAAAGGCATAACAATGATACATGGATTTTGGGGAATCTGGGGGACAGGCTCGGGGGTGGCCGGAAATAAAAGACCATGCATTGGGTACGGTGTACACGGCTCGGGTGTGTGCCAACACCTATGAAATCACCACTCAAGAAATTATCCAGCTGAGTGTGGTGGCTCACGCCTGTAATCCCAACACTTTGGGAGGCCAAGGTGGGCATATCACGAGGTCAGGAGTTTGAGACAAGCTTGGCTAACAAAGTGAAACCCTGTCTCTACTAAAAATACAAAAATTAGCTGGGTGTAGTGGTGCATGCCTGTAATCCCAGCTACTCAGGAGGTTGAAGCAGGAGAATCGCTTGAACCTGGGAGGTGGATGTTGCAGTGAGCTGAGATTGTGCCATTGCACTCCAGCCTGGGCAACAGAGCAAGACTCCATCTCAAAAAAAAAAAAAAAAGCTTCGAAAGGCAGCTCTCCTGAAAGCTTCTCCAAAAAGCCAAGATGACAGATTTGGATCATTTCAAACTTATGAAGGCAAAGAAAATGAGGAACAGAATCATCAAGAATAAAGTTAAGAAGCTTCAAAAGGCAGCTATCCTGAAAGCTTCTTTCAAAAAAGCACCTGCTGCTGCTCCAGCTGCTGCTGATAAAGTTCCAGCAAAAAAGATGACCGCTGTGGGTAAGAAGGCCCAGCAGATTCAGCCCAGAAGATTTTTTCCCAGAAAACCACAGGCCAGAAGGCAGCGCCTGCTCCAAAAGTTCAGAGGACTCAAAAACTCCAGGTCCTAAAATAGAAGAAACACCTGCCAATAGAGTGAGAAGATGGTTACATCCACAGAGGCACCTGCTCCAAAAGTGGATAATTGGAGCCCTTTGCGCCCTATGGTGGAAAAGGAAATATCTTCAAATAAACCCAGAAACTTTTTCGTGATGTGTGCATTCAACTCACAGAGTTGAACCTATCTTTTGATTGAACAGTTTTGAATCTCACTTTTTGTAGAATCTGCAAGTGCGTATTTGCATTCCTTTGCGCCCTATGGTGGGAAAGGAAATATCTTCAAATAAAAAGTACACAGACGCATTTTCAGAAACTTTTTCTTGATGTGTGAATTCGACTCACAGAGTTGAACCTATCTTTTGATTGACCAGTTTTGAATCTCTCTTATTGTAGAAACTGCAAGTGGATATTTGGACCTCTGTGTGGCCTACGGTGGAAAATCAAATATGTTCACAAAGAAACCTCACAGAAGCATTCTGAGAAACTTCTTTGTGATGTCTGCATTCAACTAACAGGATTGAGCCATCTTTTGATTGAGCAGTTTTGAATCTCTCTTTTTGAAGAATCTGAAGATTCTGGAAGTGGATGTTTGCAGAGCTTTGAGGCCTATTATGGAAAAGGAAATATCTTCACATAAAAACTACACAGAAGCATTCTGAGAAACTTCTTTGTGATGTGTGCACTCTTCTCACAGAGTTGAGAATTTATTTTGATTGAGCAGTTTTGAAACACTCTTTTGCAGAATCTGCAAGTGGATAATTTCAGCCCTTTGAGCTTTACTGTGGAAAAGCAAATATTTTCAAATTAAAACTAACCAGAAACATTCTGAGAATCTTCTTTAGGATGTCTGCATTCAAATCACAGGGTTGAATCTATGCTTTGATTAAGCAGTTTTTCATCTCTCTTTTTGCAGTATCTGTTAGTGGATATTTGGAGCCCTTTGAAGCCTATGGTGGAAAAGGAAATATCTTCAAACAAAAACTGCACAGAAATAGTCTCAGAAACTTCTCTGTGATGTGTGCATTCATCTCACAGGGTTGAACCTATCTTACGATTGAGCAGTTTTGAAACACTCTTTTTGTAAAATCTGCAAGATTATATTCGGAGCCCTTTGAGGCTTACCGTGGAAAAGCAAATATGTTCAGATAAAAACTACACAGAAGCATTCCGGAAAACTCTTTGTGATGCGTGCATTCATTTCAGAGAATTGAAATTTTCTTTTGATTGAGCAGTTTTGAAACACTGTTTTAGTAAAATCTGCAAGTGGATATTTGGAGCCTATTGAGGACTATTGTGGAAAAGGAAATATTCTCACACAAAAACTACACAGAAGCATTCTGAGAAACTTCTCATTGATGTGTGCATTCATCTCAGAGAGTTGAAACTTTCTTTTTATTGAGCCGTTTTTAAACACTCTTTTCATAGTACCTGCAAGTGGATAATTGCAGCCCTTTGAGTCCTATTGTGGAAAAGGAAATATCTTACCATAAAAACTACTCAGAAGCGTTCTGAGAAACTTATTTGTGATGTATTCATTCAACTGACAGAGTTCAACATATCTTTTGGTTGAGCAGTTTTGAATCACTCTTTTTTTAGAATCTGCTAGTGGATATTTGGAGCCCCTTGAGACCTATTGTGGAAAAGGAAATATCTTCACATACAAACTACACAGAAGCATTCTGAGAAACTTCTTTGTGAGGTGTGCATTCAACTCACAGAGTTGAACTTATCTTCTAATTGAGCAGTTTTGCATCTCTCTTTTTGTAGAATCTGCATGTGGATATTTGGAGCCCATTGTGACCTATGGTGGAAAAGGAAATATGTTCAAATAAAAAGTACACAGAAGAATTCAGAGAAACTTCTTTGTTATGTAGGCATTCAACTAACAGGGCTGAACCCATCTTTTCATTGAGCAGTTTTGAATCTCTCTTTTTGTAGAATCGGCAAGTGGATTTTTGGAGACCTTGGCGCCCCATAGTGGAAAAGGAAATATCTTCAAATAAAAACTACACAGTACTATTTAGAGAAACTTCTTTGTGATGTATGCAATCAACTCTCAGAGTTGAACCTATCTTTTGATAGAGCAGTTTTGAATCTCTGTTTTTGCAGAATATGCAGGTGGATATTTGGAGCCTTTTGAGGCCTACAGTGGAAAAGCAAATCTCTTCACATAAAAACTACACAGAAGCATTCTGAGAAACTACTTTGGGAAGTGTGCATTCAACTCACAGAGTTGAACCTATCTTTTGATTGAGCAGTTTTGAATCTCTCTATTTGCAGAATCTGGAAGGGGATATTTGGAGTCCATTGGGTCCAATGGTGGAAAAGAAAATATCTTCAATTTAAAACTACACAGAAACATTCAGAGAACCTTCTTTGTGATGTGTGCATTCATCTGATAGGGTTCAACCTATCTTATGATTGAGGAGTTTTGAAACACTCCTTTTACAGAATCTGCGAGTGGATATTTGGTGCGCTTTCAGGCCTACCTTGGAAAAGCAAAAATCTTCAGATAAAAACTACACAGAAGCATTCTGAGAAACTTCTTTGTGATGTGTGCATTCATCTCACAAAGTTGAACTTTTCTTTTGATTGAGGAGTTTTGAAACATTATTTTTGTAGAATCTGCAAGTGGATATTTGGAGCTCTTTGAGGTCTATTGTGGAAAAGGAAATATCTTCACATAAAAAATACACAGAAGCAGTCAGAGAAACTTATTTGTGATGTGGGCATTCATCTCACAGCGTTGAACATTCCTTTTGATTCAGCTGTTTTGAAACAGGCTTTTTGTAGAATCTACAAGTGGATGATTGGAGCCCTTTGCGCCCTATGGTTGAAAAGGAAATATCTTCAAATAAACCCAGAAACTTTTTCGTGATGTGTGCATTCAACTCACAGAGTTGATCCTATCTTTTGATTGAACAGTTTTGAATCTCACTTTTTGTAGAATCTGCAAGTGCGTATTTGTATTCCTTTGCGCCCTATGGTGGGAAAGGAAATATCTTCAAATAAAAAGTACACAGAAGCATTTTCAGAAACTTTTTCTTGATGTGTGAATTCAACTCACAGAGTTGAACCTATCTTTTGATTGACCAGTTTTGAATCTCTCTTATTGTAGAAACTGCAAGTGGATATTTGGACCTCTGTGAGGCCTACGGTGGAAAATCAATTATGTTCACATAGAAACTTCACAGAAGCATTCTGAGAAACTTCTTTGTGATGTCTGCATTCAACTCACAGGATTGAGCCATTTTTTTGATTGAGCGTATTGAATCTCTCTTTTTGAAGAATCTGAAGAATCTGCAAGTGGATGTTTGCAGAGCTTTGAGGCCTATTATGGAAAAGGAAATATCTTCACATAAAAACTACCCAGAAGGATTCTGAGAAACTTCTTTGTGATGTGTGCACTCTTCTCACAGAGTTGAGAATTTATTTTGATTGAGCAGTTTTGAAACACTCTTTTGCAGGATCTGCAAGTGGATAATTTGAGCCCTTTGAGCTTTACTGTGGAAAAGCAAATATTTTCAAATTAAAACTAACCAGAAACGTTCTGAGAATCTTCTTTAGGATGTCTGCATTCAAATCACAGAGTTGAATCTATGCTTTGATTAAGCAGTTTTTCATCTCTCTTTTTGCAGTATCTGTTAGTGGATATTTGGATCCCTTTGCAGCCTATGGTGGAAAAGGAAATATCTTCAAACAAAAACTACACAGAAATAGTCTCAGAAACTTCTTTGTGATGTGTGCATTCATCTCACAGGGTTGAACCTATCTTACGATTGAGCAGTTTTGAAACACTCTTTTTGTAAAATCTGCAAGTTGATATTCGGAGCGCTTTGAGTCTTACCGTGAAAAGCAAATATCTTCAGATAAAAACTACACAGAAGCATTCTGGAAAACTCTTTGTGGTGCGTGCATTCATTTCACAGAATTGAAACTTTCTTTTGATTGAGCAGTTTTGAAACACTGTTTTAGTAAAATCTGCAAGTGGATATTTGGAGCCTATTGAGGACTATTGTGGAAAAGGAAATATTCTCACACAAAAACTACACAGAAGCATTCTGAGAAACTTCTCATTAATGTGTGCATTCATCTCAGAGAGTTGAAACTTTCTTTTAATTGAGCCGTTTTTAAACACTCTTTTTATAGTGTTTGCAAGTGGATAATTGGAGCCCTTTGAGTCCTATTGTGGAAAGGGAAATATCTTACCATAAAAACTACTCAGAAGCGTTCTGAGAAACTTATTTGTGATGTATGCATTCAACTGAGAGAGTTCAACATATCTTTTGATTGAGCAGTTTTGAATCACTCTTTTTTTAGAATCTGCAACTGGATATTTGGAGCCCTTTCAGACCTATTGTGGAAAAGGAAATATCTTCACATACAAACTACACAGAAGCAGTCAGAGAAACTTATTTGTGATGTGTGCATTCATCTCACAAGGTTGAACCTATTTCATGTTGAGCAGTTTTGAAACACTCTTTTTGTGGAGTCTGCAAATGGATATTTGGATCGCTTTCAGGCCTACCATGGAAAGGCAAATATCTTCAACTAAAAACAACACAGAAGCATTCTGAGAAACTTCTCTGTGATGTGTGCATTCAATTCACATATTTGAATCTCTCTTTTGAATGAGCTGTTTTGAATATCTCTTTTTGCAAAATCTACAAGTGGATGTTTGGAGAGCTTTGAGGCCTATTGTGGAAATGGATATATCTTCACATAAAAACTACAGAGAAGCATTCTGAGAAACTTCTTTGGGATGTGAGCACTCAACTCACAGAGTTGAACTTATCTTTTGATTGAGCAGTTTTGAATCTCTCTTTTTGCAGGATCTGCATGTGGATATTCGGAGCCCTTTGCGGCCTATGGTGTAAAAGGAAATTTCTTCAAATAAAAACTACTCAGAAGCCTTCTGAGAAACTTCTTTGTGATGTGTATTCATCTCACAAGGTTGAACCTATCTTATGATTGAGCAGTTTTGAGACATTCTTTTTGTGGAGTCTGCAAGTGGATATTTGGAGTGCTGTGAGGGCTTCTAGGGAAAATCAAATATGTTCCCATAAAAATTACACAGAAGCATTCTGATAAACTTCTTTGTGATGTGTGCATTCAGCTCACAGAGTCGAACCTATCTTTTGATTGAGCAGTTTTGAATCTCTCTTTTTTTTCAGAATCTGTAAGTGGATGTATGGAGAGCTTTGAGGCCAATTGTTGAAAAGGAATTATCTTCACATACAAACTAAAAGAAGCATTCTAAGAAACTTCTTTGTGAGTGTGCATTCAACTCACTGAGTTGAACTTATCTTCACATTGAGCAGTTTCAAATCGCTCTATTTGTAGAATCTGCAAGTGGATATTTGGAGCGTTGTGAGGCCTGCTTTGGAAAATCAAACATGTTCACAGAAAAACTACACAGAAGCATTCTGAGAAACTTTTTCTGATGTGTTCATTCATCTCAAAGTGTTGAACCTATCGTTTGATTGAGCAGTTTTGAATCTCTCCTTTTGCAGAATCTGGAAGTAGATGTTTGGGGATCTTTGAGGCCTATTGTGTAAAAGGAAATATCTTCACAACAAAACTACATGGAAGCATTCTGAGAAACTCCTTTGTGAGGTGTCCATTCAACTTACAGAATTAAACTTATCTTCTCATTGAGCAGTTTTGAGTGTCTCTTTTTGTGTAATATGCAAGTGGATATTTGGAGCCCTTTGCGCCCTATGGTGGAAAAGGAAATATCTTCAAATAAAAGCTACATAGAAGCATACAGAGAAACTTTCTTGTGATGTGTGCTTTCGTTTCACAGAGTTGAACATTTCTTTTGATTTAGCAGTTTTGAAACACTCTTTTTGTAGAATCTGCAAGTGGATGATTGGAGACCTTTGAAGCCTATTGCAGAAAAGGAAATATCTTCATATAAAAACTACTCAGAAGCATTCTGAGAAACTTCTTTGTGATGTGTAGATTCAACTCACAGAGTTGAACCTATGTTTTGATTGAGCAGTTTTGTATCTCTCTTTTTGTAGAATCTGCAAGTGGATATTTGGAGCGTTGTGAGGCCTACTGTAGAAAATCAAATATGCTCACATAAAAACTACACAGAAGCATTCTGAGAAACCTGTTTGTGATGTGTGCATTCAACTCACAGAGTTGAAAGTTTCTTTTGATTGAGCAGTTTTGAATCTCTCTTTTTGCAGAATCTGCAAGTGGATGTTTGGAGAGTTATGAGGCCTATTGTGGAAAAAGCTATATCTTCACATAAAAACCATACAGAAGCATTCTGAGAAAGCTCTTTGTGACGTGTGCATTCAGCTCACAGAGTTGAACTTATTTTCTCATTGAGCAGTTTCGAATCTCTCTTTTTGTAGAATCTACAAGTGGATATTTGGAGCCCTTTGCACCCTATGGTGGAAAAGGTAATATCTTCAAATAAAATCGACACAGAAGTATTCAGAGAAACTTCTTTGTGATGTATGCATTCATCTCACAGAAGTGAACTTATGTTTTGATTGATGAGGTTTGAATCTCTCTTTTTGCAGAATTTGCAGTTGGATATTTGGAGCACTTTGAGGCCAATGGTGGAAAAGCAAACATCTTCACATGAATACTACACAGAAGCATTCTGAGAAACTATTTTGGGATGTGTGCATTCAACTCCCAGATTTGAAACTTTCTTTCATGGAGCAGTTTTGAATCTCTCTTTTTGCAGAATCTGCAAGTGGATATTTGGAGCCCTTTGCAGCCAATGGTGGAAAAGGAAATATCTTCAAATAAAAACTACACAGAAACATTCTGAGAAACTATTTCCTGATATGTGCATTCATCTCACAGGGTTGAACATATCTTATGATTGATCAGTTTTCAAACACTCTTTTTGTAGTATCTGCAAGGGGATATTTGGAGCGCTTTGAGGCCTACCATGGAAAAGCCAATATCTTCAGATAAAAACTACACAGAAGCATTCTGAGAAACTCCTTTGTGATGAGTGGATTCATCTCAGAGTTGAACTTTTCTTTTGATTGAGCAGTTTTGATGCACTCTTTTTGTAGAATCTGCAAGTGGATAATTTGAGCCCTTTTTGACCTATTGTGGAAAAGGAAATATCTTCACATAAAAAGTAGACAGAAGCATTATGAGAAACTTCTTTCTGATGTGTGCATTCAACTCACAGAGTTGAACCTTTCTTTTGAGTGAGCAGTTTAGAAACTCTTTTTGCAGAATCTGCAGGTGGATATTTGGAGCCCTTTGAGGCCTACTGTGGAAAACCAAATATCTTCACATAAAAACTACACAGAAGAATTCTGAGAAATTTCTTTGGCATGTGTGCATTCACCTCATAGGGTTCAACTTATCTTTTGATTGAGCAGTTTTGAATCTCTCTTTTTGCAGAATCTGCAAGTGGATATTTGGAGCCCATTGCGGCCTGTGGTTGAAAAGGAAATATCTTCAAACAAAAACTACAGAGAAACATTCTGAGAAACTTCTTTGGGATGTGTGCCATTATCTCACAGGGTTGAACCTATCTTCTGATTGAGCAGTTTTGAAACAATCTTTTTGTATAATCTGCAAGTGGATATTTGGAGCACTTTGAGGCCTACTGTGGAGAAGCAAATATCTTCAGATAAAAACTACACAGAATCATTCTGAGAAACTTCTTTGTGATGTGTGCATTCACCTCAGAGCTGAACTTTTCTTTTGATTGAGCAGTTTTGAAACTCTCTTTTTGTAGAAACTGCAAGTGGATGTTTGCAGCTTTTTGAGGCCTGTTGTGGAAAAGGAAATATCTTCTCATAAAAACCAGATAGAAGCATTCTGAGAAACTACTTTGTGATGTATACATTCATCTCACAGAGTTGAAAGTTTCTTTTGATTGAGCAGTATTGAAACATCCTTTTTGTAGAATCTGCAAGTAAATAATTGCAGACCTTTGAGGCCTATTGTGGAAAAGGCAATATCTTCACATAAAAACTACTTAGAAGCCTTCTGAGAAAGGTTTTGTGATGTGTGCATTCAACTCACAGAGTTGAAAATATCATTTGATTGAGCAGTTTAGAATCTCTCTTTTTGTAGAATCTGCAAGTGGTTATTTGGAGCCCTTTGCACTCTATGGTGGAAAAGGAAATATCTTTAAATAAAACCTACACAGAAGTATTCTCAGAAACTTCTTCCCGATGTGTGCGTTCAACTCACAGAGTTGAACCTAATTTTTGTTTAAGTTGTTTTGAATCTCTCTTTTTGTAGAATCTACAAGTGGATATTTGGAGTGCTGTGAGGCCTTCTGAGGAAAATCAAATATGTTCACAGAAAAATTACACAGAAGCATTCTGAAAAACTCGTTTGTGATGTTTGCATTAAACTCACTGAATTCAACCTACCATTTCATTAAACAGTTTTCAATCTGTTTTTGCAGAATCAGCAAGTGGATGTTTGGAGAGCTTCGAGGTCTATTGTGGAAAAGGAAATATCTTCACTTAAATACTAAACAGAAGTATTCTGAGAAACTTCTTTGTGAGGTGTGAATTCAAAACACAGTGTTGAACTTATCTTCTCATTGAGCTGATTTGACTCTCCCTTTTTGTAGAATCTGCAAGTGGATAGAAAAAATATATCTTCCAATAAAAGCAACATAGAAGCATTCAGAGAAACTTCTTTGTGATGTATGCATTCAACTCAAAGGGTTGAACCCATCTTGTGATTGAGCAGTTTTGAATCTCCCTTTTTGTAGAATCTGCAGGTGGATATTTGGAGCCCTTTAAGGCCTACTGCGGAAAACCAAACACCTTCGCATAAAAATTACACAGAAGAATTCTGAGAAACTTCTTTGGGATGTGTGAATTCAACTCACAGTGTTGAACCTATCTCTTGATTGAGCAGTTTTGAGTCTCTCTTTTTGCGGAATCTGCAAGTGGATATTTGGAGCCTTTTGTGGCCTACGGTGGAAAAGGAAATATCTTCAAAAAAAAAAAAAAAAACTACACAGAAACATTGTGAGAAACTTCTTTGTGATGTGTGCATTCATCTCACAAGTTTGAAGCTATCTTATGATTCAGCAGTTCACACTTTTTTTAATTAATTAATTTATTATTATTATACTTTAGGTTTTAGCGTACATGTGCACAATGTGCAGGTTAGTTAAATATGTATACATGTGCCATGCTGGTGTGCTGTACCCACTAACTCCTCACCTAGCATTAGGTATATCTCCGAATGCTGTCCCTCTCCCCTCCCTCCACCCCACAACAGTCCCCAGAGTGTGATGATCCCCTTCCTGTATACATGTGTTCTCATTGTTCAATTCCCACCTATGAGTGAGAATATGCAGTGTTTGGTTTTTGGTTCTTGCAATAGTTTACTGAGAATGATGATTTCCAAATTCATGCATGTTCCTAAAAAGGACATGAACTCATCATTTTATATGGCTTTATAGTATTCCATGGTGCATATGTGCCACATTTTCTTAATCCAGTCTATCATTGTTGGACATTTGGGTTGCTTACGTGTGCATGTGTCTTTATAGCAGCATGATATATACTCCTTTGGGTATATACCTAGTAATGGGATGGCTGGGTCAAATGGAATTTCTAGTTCTAGATCCCTGAGGAAATGCCACACTGACTTCCACGATGGTTGAACTAGTTTAGAGTCCACCAACTGTGTAAAAGTGTTCCTAATTCTCCACATCCTCTCCAGCACCTGTTGTTTCCTGACTTTTTAATGATTGCCATTCTAACTGGTGTGGGATGGTATCTCATTGTGGTTTTGATTTGCGTTTCTCTGATGGCCAGTGATGGTGAGCATTTTTTCATATGTTTTTTGGCTGCATAAATGTCTTCTTTTGAGAAGTGTCCGTTCATGTCCTTTGCCCACATTTTGATGGGGTTGTTTGTTTTTTCCTTGTAAATTTGTTGGAGTTCATTGTAGATTCTGGATATTAGCCCTTTGTCAGATGAGTAAGTTGTGAAAATTTTCTCCCATTTATAGGTTGCCTGTTCACTCTGATGGTAGTTTCTTTTGCTGTGCAGAAGCTCTTGAGTTTAATTAGATCCAATTTGTCAGTTTTGACTTTTGTTGCCATTGCTTTTGGTGTTTTAGATATGAAGCCCTTGCCCATGCCTATGTCCTGATTGGTAATGCCTAGGTTTTCTTCTAGGGTTTTTATGGTTTTAGGTCTAATGTTTAAGTCTTTAATCCATCTTGAATTGATTTTTGTATAAAGTGTAAGGAAGGGATCCAGTTTCAGCTTTCTACATATGGCTAGCCAGTTTCCCAGCACCTTTTCTTAAATAGGGAATCCTTTCCCTATTGCTTGTTTTTCTCAGGTTTGTCAAAGATCAGATAGTTGTAGATATGTGGCATTATTTCTGAGGGCTCTGTTCTGTTCCATTGATCTATATCTCTGTTTTCAAAACAGCACCATGCTCTTTTGGTAACTGTAGACTTGTAGTATAGTTTGAAGTCAGGTAGTGTGATGCCTCCAGCTTTGTTCTTTTGGCTTAGGATTGACTTGGCGACGTGGGCTCTTTTTTGGTTCCATATGAACTTTGAAGTAGTTTTTTCCAATTCTGTGAAGAAAGTCATTGGTAGCTTGATGGGGATGGCATTGTATCTGTAAATTGCCTTGGGCAGTATGGCCATTTTCACGATATTGATTCTTCCCACCCATGAGCATGGAATGTTTTTCCATTTGTTTTTATCCTCTTTTATTTCCTTGAGTAGTGGTTTGTAGTTCTCCTTGAAGAGGTCCTTCACGTCCCTTGTAAGATGGATTCCAAGGTATTTTATTCTCTTTGAAGCAATTGTGAATGGGAGTTCACTCATGATTTGGCTCTCTGTTTGTCTGTTGTTGGTGTGTGAGAATGCTTGTGATTTTTGTACATTGATTTTGTATCCTGAGACTTTGCTGAAGTTGCTTATCAGCTTAAGGAGATTTTAGGCTGAGACAATGGGGTTTTCTAGATATACAATCATGTCGTCTGCAAACAGGGACAATTTGACTTCCTCTTTTCCTAATTGAATACCCTTTATTTCCTTCTCCTGCCTAATTGCCCTGGCCAGAACTTCCAACACTATGTTGAATAGGAGTGGTGAGAGAGGGCATCCCTGTCTTGTGCCAGTTTTCAAAGAGAATGCTTCCAGTTTTTGTCCATTCAGTATGATATTGGCTGTGGGATTGTCATAGATAGCTCTTATTATTTTGAGGTACGCCACAACAATACCTAATTTATTGAGAGTTTTTAGCATGAAGGGTTGTTGAATTTTGTCAAAGGCATTTTCTGCATCTATTGAGATAATCATGTGGTTTTTGTCTTAGGTTCTGTTTATATTCTGGATTACATTTATTGATTTGTGTATATTGAACCAGCCCTGCATCCCAGGGATGAAGCCCACTTGATCATGGTGGATAAGCTTTTTGATGTGCTGCTGGATTCGGTTTGCCAGTATTTTATTGAGGATTTTTGCACCAATGTTCATCAAGGATATTGGTCTAAAATTCTCTTTTTTGGTTGTGTCTCTGCCCGGCTTTGATATCAGGATGATGCTGGCCTCATAAAATGAGTTAGGGAGGATTCCCTCTTTTACTATTGATTGGAATAGTTTCAGAAGGAATAGTACCAGCTCCTCCTTGTACCTCTGGTAGAAATCGGCTGTGAACCCATCTGGTCCTGGACTTTTTTTGGTTGATAAGCTATTGATTATTGCCACAATTTCAGCTCCTGTTATTGGTCTATTCAGAGATTCAACTTCTTCCTGGTTTAGTCTTGGGAGAGTGTATGTGTCATGGAATTTATCCATTTCTTCTAGATTTTCTAGTTTATTTGCGTAGAGGTGTTTGTAGTATTCTCTGATGGTAGTCTGTATTTCTGTGGGATCAGTGGTGATATCCCCTTTATCATTTTTTATTGCATCTATTAGATTCTTCTCTCTTTTTTTCTTTATTAATCTTGCTAGCAGTCTTTCAATTTTGTTGATCCTTTCAAAAAACCAGCTCCTGGATTCATTAATTTTTTGAATGGTTTTTTGTGTCTCTATTACCTTCAGTTCTGCTCAGATTTTAGTTATTTCTTGCTTTCTGCTAGCTGTTGAATGTGTTTGCTCTTGCTTTTCTAGTTCTTTTAATTATGATGTTAGGGTGTCAATTTTGGATCTTCCCTGCTTTCTGTTGTGGGCATTTAGTGCTATAAATTTCCCTCTGCACACTGCTTTGAATGCATACCAGAGATTCTGGTATGTTGTATCCTGGTTCTCGTTGGTTTCAAAGAACATCTTTATTTCTGCCTTCATTTTGTTATGTATCCAGTAGTCATTCAGGAGCAGGTTGCTCAGTTTCCATGTAGTTGAGTGGTTTTGAGTGAGATTCTTAATCCTGAGTTGTAGCTTCATTACACTGTGATCTGACAGATAGTTTGTTCTAATTTCTGTTCTTTTACGTTTACTGAGGAGAGCTTTACTTCAAAGTATGTAGTCAATTTTGGAATAGGTGTGGTGTGGTGCTGAAAAAAATGTATATTCTGTTGATTTGGGGTGGAGAGTTCGGTAGATGTCTATTAGGTCCGCTTGGTGCAGAGCTGAGTTCAATTCCTGGGTGTCCTTGTTGACTTTCTGTCTCGTTGATCTGTCTAATGTTGAAAGTGGAGTGTTAAAGTCTCCCTTTATTAATGTGTGGGAGTCTAAGTCTCTTTGTAGGTCACTCAGGACTTGCTTTATGATTCTTGGTGCTCCTGTATTGGGAGCTTATATATTTAGGATAGTTAGCTCTTCTTGTTGGATTGATCCCTTTACCATTATGTAATGGCCTTCTTTGTCTCTTTTGATCTTTGCTGGTTTAAAGTCTATTTTATCAGATACTAGGATTGCAACCCTTGCCTTTTTTTGTTTTCCATTTGTTTGGTAGATCTTCCTCCATCCTTTTATTTTGAGGCTATGTTTGTCTCTGCACGTCAGATGGGTTTCCTGTATACAGCACAATGATGGTTTTTGACTCTTTATCCAATTTGCCAGTCGTTGTCTTTTAATTGGAGCATTTAGTCCATTTACATTTAAAGTTAATATTGTTATGTGTGAATTTGATCCTGTCATTATGATGTTAGCTGGTTATTTTGCGTGATAGTTGATGCAGTCTCTTCCTAGTCTCGATGGTCTTTACATTTTGGCATGATTTTGCAGTGGCTGGTACCGGTTGTGCCTTTCCATGTTTAGTGCTTCCTTCAGGAGCTCTTTTAGGGCAGGCCTGGTGGTGACAAAATCTCTCAGCATTTGATTGTCTGTAAAGTATTTTATTTCTCCTTCACTTATGAAGCTTAGTTTGGCTGGATATGACATTCTGGGTTGAAAATTCTTTTCTTTAAGAATGTTGAATATTGGCCCCCACTCTCTTCTGGCTTATAGAGTTTCTGCTGAGAGATCCACTGTTAGTCTGATGGGCTTCCCTTTGTGCATAACCCGACCTTTCTCTCTGGCTGCCCTTAACATTTTTTCCTTCATTTCAACTTCAGTGAATCTGACAATTATGTGTCTTGGAGTAGCTCTTCTTGAGGAGTATCTTTGTGGCATTCTCTGTATTTCCTGAATCTGAATGTTGGCCTGCCTTGCTAGATTGGGGAAGTTCTCCTGGATAATATCCTGCAGAGTGTTTTCCAACTTGGTTCCATTCTCTCCGTCACTTTCAGGTATACCAATCAGACATAGATAAGGTCTTTTCACGTAGTCCCATATTTCTTGGAGGCTTTGCTCATTTCTTTTTATTCTTTTTTCTCTAAATTTCCCTTCTCGCTTCATTTCATTAATTTCATCTTCCATCAGTGATATCCTTTCTTCCATTTGATCACATCGGCTCCTGAGGCTTCTGCATTCTTCGCGTAGTTCTCGAGCCTTGGTTTTCAGCTCCATCAGCTCCTTTAAGCACTTCTCTGCTTTGGTTATTCTAGTTATACATTCTTCTAAATTTTTTTCAAAATTTTCAACTTCTTTGCCTTTGGTTTGAATATCCTCCCATAGTTCAGAGTAATTTGATAGTCTGAAGCCTTCTTCTCTCAGCTCATCAAGGTCATTCTCCATCCAGCTTTGATCCGTTGCTGGTGAGGAACTGCGTTCCTTTGGAGGAGGAGAGGCGCTCTGCTTTTTAGTTTCCAGTTTTTCTGCTCTGCTTTTCCCCATCTTTGTGGTTTTATCTACTTTTGGTCTTTGATGATGGTGATGTACAGATGGGTTTTTGGTGTGGATGTCCTTTCAGTTTGTTAGTTTTCCTACTAACTGACAGGACCCTCAGCTGCAGGTCTGTTGGAGTACCCGGCCAGCCGTGTGAGGTTCAGTCTGCCCCTACTGGGGGTGCCTCCGACTTAGGCTGCTTGGGGTTCAGGGGTCAGGGACCTACTTGAGGAGGCAGTCTTCCCATTCGCAGATCTCCAGCTGCGTGCTGGGAGAACCACTGCTCTCTTCAAAGCTGTCAGACAGGGACATTTACATCTGTAGGGTTTACTGCTGTCTTTTTGTTTCTCTGTGCCCTGCCCCCAGAGGTGGAGCCTACAGAGGCAGGCAGGCCTCCTTGAGCTGTGGTGGGCTCCACCCAGTTCGAGCTTCTCAGCTGCTTTGTTTAGCTAAGCAAGCCTGGGCAATGGCGGGCGCCCTTCCCCCAGCCTTGCTGCCGCCTTGCAGTTTGATCTCAGACTGCTGTGCTAGCAATCAGTGAGACTCCGCGGGCGTAGGACCCTCTGAGCCAGGTGCAGGACACAGTCTCCTGGTGCACCGTTTTTTAAGCCCTTTAGAAAAGCACAGTATTCGGGTAGGAGTGTCCCCATTTTCCAGGTGCCGTCTGTCACCCCTTTCTTTGTGTAGGAAAGGGAACTCCCTGACCCCTTATGCTTCCCGAGTGAGGCAATGCCTCACCCTTCTTCAGTTCATGCACGGTGCGCGCATCCACTGACCTGCGCCCACTGTCTGGAACTCCCTAGTGAGATGAACCTGGTACCTCAGATGGAAATGGAGAAATCACCTGTCTTTTGCATAGCTCACGCTGGGAGCTGTAGACTGGAGCTTTTCCTATTCGGCCATCTTCAGTTCACACTTTTTATAGAAACTGCAAGTGGTATTTTGTGTGCTTTTTGCCCATGGTGGAAAAGGAAGTATCTTCAAATAACAAAATTAACAGAAGCATTCTCAAAAACTTGTTCATTATGTGTGCATTCAACTAAGAGTGTTGAATCTATCTTTTGATTGAGCAGTTTTGAGTCTCTCTTTTTGTAGAATCTGCAAGTGGATATTTGGAGCACTGTGAGGCTAACTGGAAAATCAAATATGTTCACATAAAAACTACACAGAAGCATTCTGACAAACTTCTTTGTGATGTGTGCATTGAACACACAGAGATGAACCAATCTTTTGATTGAGCAGTTTTGAATCTCTCTTTTTGTAGAAATTACAAGTGGATTTTCAGAGATCTCGGATTCCTATTGTGGAAAAGGGAATATCTTCAAATAAAAACTACACAGAAGCATTCTGAGAAACTTATTTGTGAGGCGTGCATTGAACTCACAGAGTTGAACCTATCTTTTGATTGAGCAATTTTGAATCTCTCTTTTTGCAGAATCTGCAAGTAGATATTTGGCACCCTTTGCAGCCTATGGTGGAAAAGGAAATATCTTCCAATTAAAACTACAGAAAAAATTCTGAGAAACTTCTTCGTGATGTGTGCATTCATCTCACTGGTTTGAAACTTTCTTTTCATTGAGCAGCTTGGAAATACTCTTTTTGTAGAATCTGCAAGTGGATATTTGGAGCCCTTTGAGGCCTATTTTGGAAAGGGAAATATCTTCACCTAAAAATTAGACAGAAGCATTCGTAGAAATTTCTTTGTGAAGTGTGAATTCAACTCACAGAGTTGAACTTATCTTCTCATTGAGCAGTTTTGAATATCTCTTTTGTAGAATCTGCAAGTGGATATTTGGAGCACTTTGCACCCTATGGTGGAAAAAGGAAATGTCTTCAAATAAAAACTACACAGAAGCATTCTCAGAAACTTCTTTGTGATGTGTGCATTCAACTCACAGTGTTGAATCTGTCTTTTGATTGAGCAGCTTTGAATCTCACTTTTTGCAGAATCTGCAGGTGGATATTTGGAGCCCTTTGTTGCCTACTGTGGAAAAGCAAATATCTTCACCTAAAAACTACACAGAATAAGTCTCAGAAACTTCTTTGTAATGTGTGCATTAATGTCACAGGGTTGAACCTATCCTTTGATTGGGTAGTTTTGAATCTCTCTTTTTGCAGAATCTGTAAGTGGATATTTGGAACACTTTGCGGCCTATGGTGGAAAAGGAAATATCTTCAAATAAAAACTACACAGAAACATTCTGAGAAACTTCTTTGTGATGCGTGTAGTCATCTCACAGGGTTGAACTTATCTTAAGATTGAGCAGTTTCGAAACACTCTTTTTAAAGAATTTACAATTGGATATTTTGAGCGCTGTGAGGTCTACCGTGGAAAAGCAAATATCTTCAGATAAAAACTACACAGAAGCATTCTCAGAAACTCCTTTAGAATGCATGCATTCATCTTACAGGGTTGAAACTATCTTATGATTGAGCAGTTTTGAAACGTTCTTTTCCTAGAATCTGCAAGTGGATATTTGGAGTGCTTTTTGCCCTGTGGTGGAAAAGGAAATATCTTCAAATAAAAACTACACAGAACCTTTCTCAAAAACATCTCTGTGATGTGTGCATTCAACTCACAGAGTTGAATCCATCTTTTGATTGAGCAGTTTTGAATCTCTCTTTTTGTAGAATCTGAAGGTGGAAATTGGGAGCGTTGTCAGGCCTAATGTGGAAAATCAAATATGTTCACATAAAAACTACACAGGAGCGTTCTGAGAAACTTCACTGTGATGTGTGCATTCAACTCAGAGCTGAACCTATCTTTTGATTGAGCAGTTTTTAATCTCTCTTTTTGCAGAATGTGCCAATGGATATTTGGAGCCCCTTTTGGCCTATGGTGGAAAAGGAAATATCTTCAAATAAGAACTACACAGAAACATTTTGAGAAACTTCTTTGCAATGTGTGCATTCATCTTAGAGAGTTGAACCTATCTTTTGATTGAGCTGTTTTGAATCTCTCTTTTTTGCAGAATATACAGGTGGATATTTTTAGCCCTTTGAGGCCTACTGTGGAAAAGCAAATATCTTCACATAAAAATTACACAAAAGCATTCCAAGAAACTTCTTCATGATGTGTGTATTCAACTCATAGCGTTGAACCAATCTTTTGATTGTGCAGTTTTGAATCTCTCTTTTTGCAGGATCTGCATGTGGATATTTGGAGCCCTTTGCAGCCTATGGTGGAAAAGGAAATATCTTCAAATAAAAACAACCCAGAAACATTCTGAGAACTTCTTTTTGATGTGTGGATTCATCTCACAGTGTTGAAATTTCTTTTGATTGAGTAATTTTGAAACAGTCTTTTGGTAGAATCTGCATGTGCATATTTGGAGCTCTTTGTGGCCTATTGTTGAAAAGGAAATATCATCACATAAAAACTACACAGAAGCATTCTGAGAAACTTATTTGTGATGTGTGCATTCATCTCACAAGTTTTAACTTATTTTATGATTGAGCAGTTTTGAAACACTCTTTTTGTAGAATCTGAGAGTGGATAATTGGAGCCCTTTGAGGCCTATTGTGGAAAAGGAGATATCTTCAAATAAAAACTACTCAGAAGCATTCTGAGAAACTTCTTTGTGATGTGTATTCATCTCACAGGGTTGAACCTATCTTATGATTGGGCAGTTTTGAATATCTCTTTTTGTAGAATCTGCAAGTGAATATTTGCAACACTTTGAGGCCTACCGTGGAAGAGCAAATATCTTCAGATTAAAAATGCACAGAAGCATTCTGAGAAACTTCTTTGTGATGTGTTCATTCATCTCACAGAGTTGAACGTTACTTTTGATGGAGCAGTTTTGAAACTCTGTTTTTTTAGAATCTGCAAATTTATATTTGGAGCTCTTTGAGGCCTATTGTGGAAAAGGAAATATCATCATAAAAGCTACACTGAAGGATTCTGAGAAACTTGTTTGTGATCTGTGCATTCATCCAACAGAGTTGAATCTTTCTTTTGATTGACTAGTTTCGAAACACACTTTTTGTGGAATCTGTAAGTGGATAATTGGGGCCTTTGAGGCCTATTTAAAAAAAAAATAGTTTCATATAAAAACTACTCAGATGCATTCTGAGAAGCTTCTCTGTGATGTGCGCATTCAACTTACAGAGTTGAACCTATCTTTTGTTTGAGCAGTTTAGAATCTCCCTTTTTGTAGAGTCTGCAAGTGGATATTTGGAACCCTTACACCCTATTGTGGAAAAGGAAATATCTTCAAATAAAAACTACACAGAAGCATTCAGAGAAACGTTTTTCTGATGTATGCATTCAACTCACAGAGTTGAACCTATCTTTTGATTGAGCAGTTTTGAATCTCTCATTTTCAGAATCTTCAAGTGGATGCTTGGAGAGCGTTGAGGCCTATTGTGGAAAAGGAAATATCTTCACACAAAAACTACACAGAAAGATTCTGAGAAACGTCTTTGTGACGTGTGCATTCAAATCACAGAATTGAAATTGTCTTCTCATTGAGCAGTTTTGGATTTCTCTTTTTGTAGAATCTGCAAGTGGATATTTGGAGCCCTTTACGCCCTATGGTGGAAAAGGAAATATCTTCAAATAAAAACTACACAGAAGCATTAAGAGAAACTTCTTTGTGATGTATGCTTTCAACTAACGGAGTTGAACCTATCTTTTGAATGAGCAGTTTTGAATCTCTCTTTTTGGAGAATCTGCAAGTGGATATTTGGAGCCCTTTGCGGCCAATGGTGGAAAAGGAAATATCTTCAAATAAAAATAACAGAGGAGCTTTCTCAGAAACTTCTTCGTGATGTGTGCATTCAACTCACCGTGTTGAACCTATCTTTTGATGGAGCAGTTTTTAATCTCTCTTTTTGTAGTATCTGCAAGTGGATATTTGGAGCGCTGTGAGGTCTACTGTGGAAAATCAAATATGTTCACCTAACGACTACACAGAAGCATTCTGAGAAACTTCTTTGGATGTGTGCATTCAACTCAAAGGGTTGAACCTATCTTTTGATTGAGCAGTTTAGAATCTCTCTTTTTTAGAATCTGCAAGTGGATATTTGGAGTGCTGTGAGGCCTACTGTGGAAAATTAAATATGTTCACATAAAAACTGTACAGAATCACTATGAGAATCTCCTTTGATGTCTACATTCAACTCACAGAGTTGAACTTATCTTTTCATTGAGCAGTTTTGAAACACTCTTATTATACAATCTGCAAGTGGATATTTGGAGCCCTTTGCACCCTATGGTGTAAAAGGACATATCTTCAGATAAAAACTACCCAGAAGCATTCTCAGCAACATCTTCGTGATGTATGCATTCAACTCACAGAGTTGAACCTATCTTTTGATTTTGCTGTTTTGAGTCTCTCTTTTTGTAGACTCTGCAAGTGGATATTTGGAGTGCTGTGAAACCTACTGAGGAAAATCAAATATGTTCTCATAAAATCTACACAGAGGCATTCTGAGAAACTACTTTGGGATGTGTGCACTGAACTCACAGAGTTGAATCTCTCTTTTGATTGAGCAGCTGAGCAGTATTGAATCTCACTTTTTTCAGAATCTGCAAGTGGATGTTTGGAGAGCTTTGAGGCGTATTGTGGAAAAGGAAATATCTTCACGTAAAAACTACACTGAAGCATTCTTAGAAAATTTTTGTGAAGTTTGCATTCAACTCTCAGAGTTGAACTTATCTTCTCATTGATCAGCTTTGAATATCTCTTTTTGTAGACTCTGCAAGTGGATATTTGGAGTGCTGTGATGCCTAATGTGGAAAATCAAATACGTTCACATAAAAACTACACAGAAGTATTCTGAGAAACTTCTTTGTGATGTGAGCATTCAACTCACAGAGCTGAACCTATCTTTTGATTGAGCAGTTTTGAATCTCTCTTTTTGCAGAATGTGCATATGGATATTTGGGGCCCCTTTTGACCTATGGTGGAAAAGGAAATACCTTCAAAGAAGAACCACACAGAAACATTCTGAGAAACTTCTTTGTGATGTGTGCATTCATCTCACAGAGTTGATCCTATCTTTTGATTCAGCTGTTTCGAATCTCTCTTTTTGCAGAATCTACATGTGGATATTTTGAGCCCTTTGAGGACTACTGTGGAAAAGCAAATATCTTCATATAAAAACTACACAGAAGCATTCTGAGAAACTTCTTTGGTATATTTGCATTCAACTCATAGAGTTGAACCTGTCTTTTGATAGAGCTGTTTTGAATCTCTCTTTTTGCAGGATCTGTATGTGGATATTTGAAGCCCTTTGCAGCCTATGGTGGAAAAGGAAATATCTTTAAATAAAAACAACACGGAAATATTCTGAGAAACTTCTTTTTGAAAATTTCTCCTGATTGAGAAATTTTGAAACCGTCTTTTTGTAGAATCTACATGTGGATATTTGGAGCCCTTTGTGGCCTATTGTGGAAAAGGAAATATCTTTACATAAAAACTACACAGAAGCATTCTGAGAAACTTCTTTGTGATGTGTGCATTCATCTTACAGAGTTGAAACTTTCTTTTGATTGAGCAGATTGGAAATACTCTTTCTGTAGAATCTGCAAGTGGATATTTGAAGCACTTTGAGTCCTATAGTAGAAACGGAAATGTCTTCACATAAAAACTACACAGTAGCATTCCCAGAAACTTCTTTGGGATGTTTGCATTCAACTCAAAGAGTTGAAACTATCTTTCGATTGAGCAGTTTTGAATCACTCTTTTTGTAGAATCTGCAAGTAGATATTTGGTGTTCTTTCCAGCCTATTTTGGAAAGGGATATATCTTCACATAAAAACTACACAGAAGCATTCTCAGAAACTACTTTATGATGTGTGTATTCATCTCACAGAGTTCAATCTTTCTTTTGATTGAGCAGTTTTGAAACACCCTTCTTGCAAAATCTGCAAGTGAATTTTTGGAGCACTTTGTGGCCTGTAGTGGAAAAGGAAATATTTCCACATAAAAACTGTACAGAAGCATTCGGAGAAATTTCTTTTCAATGTGTGCACTAATCTCACAGAATTGAAACTTTCTTTTGATTGAGCAGTTTGGAAACACTCTTTTTGGAGAATATGCACGTGGATATTTGGAACGCTTTGAGGCCTATGTAGGAAAAGGAAATATCTTGACACAAAAGCTACACAGAAGCATTCTGAGAAACTTCTTTGTGATGGGCACATTCAATTGATGGAGTTGAATCTATCTTTGGATGAACAGTTTTGAAACTCTGTTTTTTGTATAATCTGCAAGAGGATATTTGGAGCTCTTTGTGTCCTATGGTGAAAAAGGAAATATCTTCATATAAAAACTACACAGAAGCATTCTGAGAAACACCTTTGTGATCTATGCCTTCATCTCACAGAGTTCAAATTTTCTTTTGATGAGCAGTTTTCAAACACTCTTTTTGTAGAATCTGCCAGTGGATATTTGCAGCCCTTTGAGGCCTATTTCCGAAAAGGAAATATCTTCCTATAAAAACTACACAGAAGAATTCTGAGAAACTTCTTTGTTATGTGTGCATTCATTTCACTGAGTTGAACCTTTCTTTTGATTAAGCAGCTTGGAAACACTATTTTACAGAATCTGCAAGTAGATATTTGGAGCTCTTTGAGGCCTATTGTGGAAAAGGAAATATCTTTAAATAAATACTACACAGAAGCATTCTGAGAAACTTCTTTGCGATGTGTGCATTCATCTCACAGAGTTGAACCTTTCTTTTGATTCAGCAGATTGGAAACACTTTTTGTAGAATGTGCAAGTGGATATTTGGAGCACTTTGATGCCTATTGTCTAAAAGGAAATATCTTCACATAGTAACTACACAAAATGATTCTAAGAAACTTCTTTGTGATGTGTGAAATCAACTCACATTGTTGAACCTATATTTTGATTAAGCAGTTTGGAATCTCTCTTTTTGTAGAATCTGCAAGAGGATATTTGGAGCCCTATGTGGACTGTTTTGGAAATTGAAATATCTTCATATAAAAACCACACAGAAGCATTCTGAGAAACTCCTTTGTGATGTGTACATTCATCTCAGAGAGTTGAAATTTTCTTTTGATTGAGCAGTTTTGAAGCACTCCTTTTATAGAAACTGGAAGGGTATATTTTAAGCAATTTGAGGCCTACAGTGGAAAAGGAAATATCTTCCCATAAAAGCTACATGGAAGCATTCTCGCATTCTCAGAAACTTCTTTGTGATGTGTGCATTCGTCTCACAGAGTTAAAGCTTTCTTTTGATTGAACAGTTTTGAAACAATCTTTTTGTAGAGTTTGCAAGTGGATATTTGGAGTGCTTTGAAGCCTATGGTAGAAAAGGAATTATCTACTCATAAAAACTACACAGAAGCATTCTGAGAAACTTGTTGTGATGTGTGCCTTCATCACACAGAATTGAAACTTTCTTTTGATTGAGCAGCTTTGAATCTCTCTTTTTGTAGAATCTGCAAATGGATAACTAGAGCCCTTGCGGCCTATTTTGGAAGGGAATTATCTTCCATAAAAACTACACAGAAGCATTCTGAGAAACTTCTTTTTGATGTGTGCATTCATCTCACAGAGTTAAACCTTCCTTTTGATTGACCATTTTGGAAACACTCTTTATGTAGAGTGTGCAAGTGGATATTTGGAGCGATTTGAGGCCTATAGGGAAAAGGAAATATATTCACATAAAAATTACACAGAAGCATTCTGAGAAACTTCTTTGTGACGTGTGCCTTCATCTAACAGGGTTGAACATTTCTTTTGATTGAGAAGTTTTGAAACACTCTTTTTGTAGAATCTGTAAGAGGATATTTGGAGCAGTTTGAGGCCTAATGGGAAAAGGTGATATCTCCACATAAAAACTACACAGAAGCATTCTGAGAAACTTCTTCGTGATGTCAGCATTCATTTCACAGAGTTGAACGTTTCCGTTGATTGAGGAATTTGGAAACCCTCTTTATATAGGATCCGCAATAGGATATTTGGAGTTCTTTGAGTTCTATTGTGGAAAAGGAAATATCTTCAAATAAAAACTACAGAGAGCCATTCTGAGAAAATTCTTTGTGATGTGTGCATTCATCTCACAGAGTTGAAACTTTATTTTGATTGAGCAGTTTTGAAACATCCTTTTTATAGAATATGCAAGTGGATATTTGAAGGGCTTTGATGCCTACTGTGGAAAAGGAAATATCTTCACATAAAAACTACACAGAAGCATTCTGAGAAACTTCCTTTTGAGGTGCACATTCATCCACAGAGTTGAAGTTTTCTTTTGATTGATCAATTTTGAAACACTGTTTTTGTATAATCTGCAAGTAGATATTTGGAGCACTTTGAGGCCTATGGTGGAAACGTAAATATCTTCACATAAAAACTACACAGAAGCATTCTGAGAAACTTCTTTGTTATGTGTGTATTCTTCTCACAGAGTTGATCTTTTCTTTTGATGGAGCAGTTTTGAAACACTCTTTTTTTAGTATCTGCAAGTGGATATTTGAAGCGCTTTGAGGAATATTGTGGAACAATAAATATCTTCACATAAAAACTACAAAGAAGCATTCTGAGTAACTTCCTTGTGATGTGTGCATTCATTTCACAGAGTTGAACTTTTCTTTTGATTAAGCAGTTTTGAAACACTCTTTTTGTAGAATCAGCAAGTGGATATTTGGAGCACTTAGAGGCCTATGGTGGAAAAGGAAATTTCTTTACATAAAAGCAACACAGAAGCATTCTGAGAAACTCCTTTTTATATGTGTATTCATCTCCAGGAGTTGAATTTTTCTTTTGATTGGGCAGTTTATAAACACTCTTTTTGTAGAATCTGCAAGTGAATATTTGGAATGCTTAAATACTTGTTGTGGAAAAGGAAATATATTCACATTAAACTACACAGAAGCATTCTGAGAGACATCTTTGTGATGTGTGCATTCATCTCAGAGTTGAACTTTTCTTTTGATTGAGCAGTTTTGAAACACTCTTTCTGTAGAATCTGCAAGTGGATATTTGGTGCGCTTTGAGGCTTATGGTGGATAAGGAAATATCTTCAAAGAATAACTACAAAGAAGCATACTGAGAAACAGCTTTGAGATGTGTGCATTCAACTCACAGAGTTGAACTTATCTTTTGACAGAGCAGTTTTGAAACTCTCTTTTTGTAGAATCTGCAAGTGGATATTTGGAACCCTTTGCAGCCTATGGTGGAAAAGGAAATATCTTCCAATGAAAACTCTACAGAAACATTCTGAAAAATATCTTTGTGATGTGGGCATTCATCTCACGGAGTTCAGGCTTTCATTTGATTGAGCAGTTTTGAAACATTATTTTGGAGAATCCAGAAGTGGATATTTGGAGCTCTTTGAGGCCCATTGTGGAAGAGGAAATATCTTCACATGAAAACTACACAGAAGCATTATAAGAAATTCCTTTGTGATGTGTGCATTCATCTCACAGAGTGGAACTTTTCTTTTGATTGAGCAGCTTTGAAACACTCTTTTTGTAGAATCTGTGAGTCAATATTTGGAGCAATTTGAGGCCTATTGTGGAAAAGGAAATATCTTCACAAAAAACTACACGAAAGAATTCTGAGAATTTTCTTTGTAATGTGAGCATTCAACTCACAGTGTTGAAACTAACTTTTGATAGTGTAGTTTTGAAACTCTTTTTTTGCAGAATCTACAAGTGGATATTTGGAGCCATTTGCAGCCTATGGTGGAAAAGGAAATATCTTCACATACAAACTACACAGAAGCTTTCTGAGAAACTTCTTTTTGATGTGTGCATTCATCTCACAGATTTGAAACTTTCTTTTTGTGGAGCAGTTTTTAAACTCTCTTTTTGTAGAATCCCCAAGTGGATATTTGGAGCGCCTTGAGGTATACTGTGGAAAAGGATTTGTCTTCAAATAAAAACTACACAAAATCGTTCTGAGAAACTTCTTGTGTTGTGTGCATTCATCTCACAGAGCTGTAACTTTCATTTGATTAAGCAGTTTTGAAACACTCTTTTTGTAGAACTTCCAAGTGGATATTTTGAGGGCTTTGAGGCCTATGGTGGAAAGGGAAATATCTTCACATAAAAATTACACAGAAGCATTCAGAGAAACTTCTTTGTGATGTATTCATTCATCCCACAGAGTTGAAACATTCTTTTTATTGAGTATTTTTGAAAAACTTTTTTGTAGAATCCGCAAGTGGACATTTGAAGTGCTTTGAGGCCTACTGTGGAAAAGGGAATATCTTCACATAAAAACTACACAGAAGCTTTCTGAAAAACTTCTTTGGGATGTGTGCCTTAATCATGTGGAGTCTAAATTTTCTTTTCTTTGAGCAGTATGGAAACACTTTTTTGGGGAAACTGCAAGTGAATATTCAGAGCACTTTGTGGCCCATGGTGGAAAAGGAAGTATCTTCACATAAAAACTAGACAGAACCATTTGGAGAAACTACTTTGTGATGTGTGCATACATACATCTTCCAGAGTTGAACCTTTCTTTTGAATGAGCAGTTTTGAAACACTGTTTTTGTAGAATCTTCAAGTGGATATTTTGAATGCTTTGAGATCTTTGTTGGGCTAGGAAATATCTTCACATAAAAACTAGACAGAAGCACTCTGAGAAACTTCTTTGTTATATGTGCATTCAACTCACAGAGTTGAGCGTTTCTTTTCATTCAGCAGTTTGGAAACAATCTTTTTGTAGTATCTGCAAATCGATATTTGGAGCGCTTTGAGGCCTACAGTGGAAAAGGAGATATCTTCACATAAAAAGTAGACAGAAGTATTCTGAGAAACTTCTTTGTGATCTGTGCACTCATCTCACAGATTTGAAATTTTCTTTTGATTGAGCAGTTTTTAAACACTCTTTTTCTAGGATCTGCATGTGGATATTTGGAGTGCTTTGAGGCCTTGGGTGGAATAGGAAATGTCTTCACATAAAAAGTAGACAGATGCATTCTGAGAAACTTCTTTTTTTATTGTACTTTAAGATTTATGGTAGATAGGCACAAGGTGCAGATTAGTTACATATATATACATGTGCCATGCTGGTGTGCTGTCCGCATTAAGTCCTCATTCAGCATTAGGTATATCGCCTAATGCTATCCCTCCACCCTCCTCCCACCGCACAGCAGTCCCCAGAGTGTGATGTTCCACTTCCTGTGTCCTTGTGTTCTCATTGTTCAATTCCCACCTATAAGTGAGAAAATGCAGTGTTTGGTTTTTTGTCCTTTCAATAGTTTACTGAGAATTATGATTTCTAATTTCATCCATGTCCCTGCAAAGGACATGAACTCGTCATTTTTTATGGCTACATAGCATTCCATGGTGTATATATGCCACATTTTCTTAATCCAGTCTATTTCTGTTGGACATTTCGGTTGGTCCCAAGTCTTTGCTATTGTGAATAGTTCCACAATAAACATATATGTGTGCATGTGTCTTATAGCAGCATGATTTATATTCGTTTGCATATATACCCAGTAATGGGATGGCTGGGTCAAATGGTATTTCTAGTTCTAGATCCCTGAGGAATAGCCACACTGACTTCCACAATGATTGAACTAGTTTACAGTCCCACCAACAGTGTAAAAGTGTTCCTAATTCTCCACATCCTCTCCAGCACCTGTTGTTTCCTCACCTTTTAATGCATGCCATTTTAACTGGTGTGAGATAGTATCTCATTGTGGTTTTGATTTGCATTTCTCTGATGGCCAGTGATGGTGAGCATTTTTTCACGTTTTTTGGCTGCGTAAATGTCTTCTTTTGAGAAGTGTCTGTTAATGTCCTTTGACCACTTTTTGATGGGGTTGTTTCTTTTTATCTTGTAAATTTGTTTGAGTTCATTGTAGATTCTGGATATTAGCCCTTTCTCAGATGAGCATGTTTTGAAAATTCTCTCCCATTTTGTAGGTTGCCAGTTCACTGTGATGGTAGTTTCTTTTGCTCTGTAGAAGCTATTTAGTTTAGTTAGATCCCATTTGTTAATTTTGAATTTTGCTGCCATTGCTTTTGGTGTTTTAGACATGAAGTCCCTGCCCATGCCTATATCCTGAATGGTAATGCCTAGGTTATCATCTAGGGTTTTTATGATTTGGATTCACAGCCGAATTCTACCAGAGGTACAAGGAGGATCTGGTACCATTCCTTCTGAAACTATTCCATTCAATATAAAAAGAGGAAATCCTCCCTAACTCATTTTATGAGGCCAGCATCGTCCTAATACCAAAGCTTGGCAGAGACAGAACAAAAAAAGAGAATTTTAGACCAATATCCTTGATGAACATTGATGCAGAAATCCTCAATAAAATACTGGCAAACAGAATCCAGCAGCACATCAAAAAGCTTATCCAGCATGATCAAGTGGGCTTCATCCCTGGGATGCAAGGCTGGTTCAATATATGCAAATCAATAAATGTAATTCAGTGTATAAACAGAACCAAAGACAAAAACCACATGATTATCTCAATAAATGCAGAGAAGGCCTTTGACAAAATTCAACAACGCTTCATGCTAAAAACTCTCAATAAATTAGGTATTGATGGGACGTATCACAAAATAATAAGAGCTACCTATGACAAACCCACAGGCAATATCATACTGAATAGGCAAAAACTGGAAGCATTCCCTTTGAAAACTGGCGCAAGACAGGGATGCCCTCTCTCACCACTCCTATTCAACATAGTGTTGGAAGTTCTGGCCAGTGCAATTAGGCAGGAGAAGGAAATAACGAGTATTCAATTAGGAAAAGAGGAAGTCAAATTACCCTGTTTGCAGAGGACATGATTGTATATCTAGAAAACCCCATTGTCACAGCCCAAAATCTATTTAAGCTGATAAACAACTTCAGCAAAGTGTCAGGATACAAAATCAATATACAAAAATCACAAGCATTCTTATACACCAATAACAGACAAACAGAGAGCCAAACCATGAGTGAACTCCCATTCACAATTGCTTAAAACAGAATAAAATGCATAGGAATACAACTTAAAAGGGACGTGAAGGAACTCTTCAAGGAGAATTACAAACCACTACTTAATTAAATAAAAGAGGAAACAAACAAATGGAATATCATTCCATGCTCATGGGTAGGAAGAATCAATATCGTGAAAATGGCCATATTGCCCAAGGAAATTTATAGATTCAATGCCATCCCCATCAAGCTACCAATGACTTTCTCCACAGAATTGGAAAAATCTACTTTAAAGTTCACATGGAATCAAAAAAGATCCTGCATCACCAAGTCAATCCTAAGCCAAAAGAACAAAGCTGGAGGCATCATGCTTCCTGACTTCAAACTATACTACAAGGCTACAGTAACCAAAACAACATGGTACTGGTACTAAAACAGAGATATAGATCAATGGAACAGAACAGAGTCCTCAGAAATAACACTGCATATCTACAAATATCTGATCATTGACAAACCTGAGAAAAACAAGCAAAGCTGAAAGGATTGCCTACTTGATATATGATGCTGGGAAAACTGGCTAGCCATATGTAGAAAGCTGAAAATGGATCCCTTCCTTACACCTTATACAAAAATTAATTCAAGATGGATTAAAGACTTAAATGTTAGACCTAAAACAATAGAAACTACTTTTTAATGTGTGCATTCAAATCACAGTGTTGAACTTTTCTTTTAATTGAGCAGTTTTGAAACACTCTTTTTGTTGAATCTGCAACTTGATATTTGGAGCACTTTGAGGTCTATGGTGGAGAAGGAAATATCTTCACATAAAAACTAGACAGAAGCCTTCTGAGAAACTTCCTTGTGATGTTTGCATTCATCTCACACAGTTGAAACTTTCTTTTTATTGAGCAGTTTTGAACAACTCCTTTTGCAGAATCTGCAATTGGATATTTGGAGCACTATGTGGCCTATGGTGGAAAAGGAAATATCTTCACATAAAAACTAGACACAAGCATTCTGAGAAACTTCTTCATGATGTGTGCATTCAACGCACAGAGTTGAACCTTTCATTTGATTGAGCAGTTTTGATATACTCTTCTAGAATCTGCAAGTGGCTATTTGGAGTGCTTTGCAGCCTATAGTGGAAAAGGAAACATCTTCACATTAAAACTACACAGAAGCATTCAGAGAAACTTCTTTCTGATGTGAGCATTCAACTCACAGAGTTGAACCTTTCCTTTTATTGAGCAGTTTGAAAACAATCTTTTTGTAGTATCTGCAAATGGATATTTGGAGCGCTTTGAGGCCTACAGTTTAAAAGGAAATATCTTCACATAAAAACTAGACAGAAGGATTCAGAGAAACTTCTTTGTGATGTGTGCATTCATCTCACTGATTTGAAACTTTCTTTTTATTGAGCAGTTTAGACACTGTTTTTGTAGAATCTGCAAGTGGATATTTGGACAGCTTTGTGACCTATAGTGGAAAAGGAAATATCTTCACATAAAAACTACACAGAAGCATTCAGAGTAACTTCTTTGTGATATGTGCATTCATCTCACGGAGTTGAAACTTTCTTTTGATTCAGCAGTTTTGAAGCACTCTTTTTGTGGAATCTGCCAGTGGATATTTGGAGCGCATTGAGGCCTAGGATGGAAAAGGAAATATCTTCACTTAAAAACTAGACACAAGCATTCTGAAAAACTTCTTTGTGATGTGTGCATTCATCTCACAGAGTTGAACATTTCCTTTGATTGAGCAGTTTGGAAACAGTCTTTTGGTAGTATTTGCAATTGGATATTTGGAGCGCTTTGAAGCCTATAGTGGAAAAGGAAATATCTTCACATAAAAACTAGACAGAAGCATTCTGAGAAACTTCGTTGTGATGTGTGCATTCAACTCACAGAGTTGAAAGTTTCCTTCGATTGCACAATTTGGAAACAGTCTTTTGTAGTATCTGCAAATGAATATTTGGAGAGCTTTGAGGCTTATGGTGGGAAAGGAAATATCTTCAAATAAAAACTAGATAGAGGCATTCTGAGAAACTTCTCTGTGATGTGAGCATTCATCTCACAGAGGTAAAAATTTCTTTTGACAGAGCAGTTTTGAAACACTCTTTTGGTCAAATCCACAAGAGGTTATTTGGAGCAATTTGAGGCCCATGGTGGAAAAGGAAATAACATCACATAAACACTAGACAGAAGCATTCTGAGAAAATACCATGTGATGTCTGCATTCCTCTGAAAGAATTCAACATTTCTTTGGTCTGAGGACTTTTGAAACAATCTTTTTGTAGAATCCGCAATTGGATACTTAGACAGCTTTGAAACCTGTGGTGGAAAAAGAAATATCTTCACATAAAAACTAGACAGAAGAAATCTGAGAAACTTCTTCATGATGTGTGCATTCCACTCACAGGGTTGAACCTTTCTTTTGATTTAGCAGTTTGGAAACAGTATGTTTGTAGTACATGCAAATGGTTATTTGCGGTGCTTTGAGACCTATAGACGAAAATGAAATATCTTCACATAAAAACTAGACAGAAGAATTCTGAGAAACTTCTTTGTGATGTGTGCATTCAATTCACGGAGATGAAACTTTCTTTTGATTGAGCAGGTTTGAAATCCTTTTTCATAGATACTGCAAGTGGATATTTGGAGCTCTTTGAGCCCTTTGGTGGAAAAGGAAATATCTTCACATAAAAATTAGACAGAAGCATTCTGAGAAATTTCTTTGTGATGTTTGCATTCATCTCACAGAGTTGAACTTTTTTTTGATTGAGCAGTTTTGAAACCCTATTTTGTAAAATCTGCACGTGGATGTTTGGAGTGCATTGGGGCCTACGGTGGAAAAGGAAACATCTTCACATAAAAACTACACAGAAGTAATCTGACAAACGTCTTTCTGATGTGCGCATTCAGCTCACAGAGTTGAAACTTTCTTTTGATTGAGCAGTTTTGAAGCACACTTTCTGTAGAATCTGCAAGTGGATATTTGGAGCGATTTGAGGCCTACAGTGGAAACGGAAATACCTTCATATAAAAACTTGACAGAGGCTTTCTGAGAAGCTGGTTTTAATGTATACATTCATCTCACACAGTTGAACTTTTCTTTTGTTTAACCAGTATTGAAACACTCTTTTTATAGAAACTGCAGGTGGCTACTTGGAGGGCTTTGAGGTCTATGGTGGAAAAGAAAATATGCTCACATATAAACAAGACAGAAGCATTCTGAAAAATTTCCTTGTGATGTGTGTATTCAACTGACACAGTTGAACCATTCTTTTGATTGAGCAGTGTGGAGACAATCTTTTGGTAGTTTCTGAAACTGGATACTTGGAGCGCTTTGAGGCCTATGGTGGAAAAGGAAATATCTTCACATAAAAACTAGACAGAAGCATTCTGAGAAACTTCTTTGTGAAGTGGGCATTCAATTCAAAGAGTTGAAACTTTCTTTAGGTTGAGCAGTTTTGAAACACTCTTTTTGTAGAATCTGCAAGTGGATATTTGGAGCATTTTGTGGCCTCTAGTGGAAAACAAAATATCTTCGCATAAATACTACAAAGAAGCATTCTGAGAAACTTCTTTGTGATGTGCACATTCACCTCACAGAGTTGAACCTTTCTTTTGATTGAGCAGTTTTGAAACACTCCTTTTGTAGAGTCTGAAAGAGCGTATTTGCAGCACTTTGAGTGCTAAGGTGGAAAAGAAATATCTTCACATAATAACTAGACAGAAGCATTCACAGAACCTTGTTTGTGATGTGTGCATTCATTGCACAGAGTGGAACCTTACTTTTGATTGAGCAGTTTTGAAACACTCTTTTTGTAGAATCTGCAAGTGGATATTTGGAGCGTTTTGAGGCCTAAGGTGGAAAAGGTAATATCTTCACATAAAAACTAGATAGAAGTATTCTGAGAAACATCTTAGTGACGTGTGCATTCATCTCACAGAGTAGAACCTTTCTATATATTGAGCAGTTTTGAAATCCCCTTTTTATGGATTCTGCATGTGGGTATTTGGGGCGCTTTGCAGCCCATGGTGAAAAAGGAAATATCTTTAAATAAAAACTAGACAGAAGCATTCTGAGAGACGTCTTTGTGACGTTTGCATTCATCTCACAGAGTTGAAACTTTCTTTTGATTGAGCAGTTTTGAAACACTCTTTTTGTAGAATCTGCAACTTGATATTTTTAGCGATTTGTGGCGTATAGTGGAAAAGGAAATAACTTCACACAGAAACTAGACAAAAGTGTTCTGAGAAACTTCTTAGTGATATGTGCATTCAACTCACAGAGTTGAACCTTTCTTTTGATTGAGCAGTTTAGAAATACTCTTTTTGTAGAAAGTGCAAGTGGATATTTGGAGAGATTTGCAGCCTATGGTGGAAAAGGAAATATTTTAACATAAAAACTAGACAGAAGCATTCTGAGAAACCACTTTGTAATGTGTGCATTCATCTCACAGAGTTGAAACTTTCTTTTGATTCAATAGCTTTGAAACACTCCTTTGTAGAATCTGCAAGTGGATATTTCAAGTGCTTTGAGGTCTATGGTGGAAAAGGAAATATCTTCATTTAAAAGCTAAACAGAAGCATTCTGAGAAACTTCATTGTGATGTGTGCCTTCATCTCACAGAGTTGAAACTTTCTTTTGATAGAGCAGTTTTCAAACACTCTTTTTGGAGAGTCTGCAAGTGGATATTTGGATCGATTTGAGGCCTACGTTGGAAAAGGAAACATCTTCACTTAAAAACAAGACAGAGGCATTCTGAGAAATTTCTTTGTGATGTGTGCATTCATCTCACAACGTTGAACACTGCTTTAGATACAGTAGTTTTGAAACACTCTTTTTGTAGAATCTGCAAGTAGATAGGGGCCTAAGGTGCAAAAGAAATATCTTCACATAAACACCAGACAGAAGCATTCTGAGACACAACTTTGAGATGTGTTCATTCATCTCACCGGGCTGAACCTTTATTTTGACTGAGCAGATTTGAAACACTGTTTTTGTAGAACCTGCAAGTGGATATTTGGAGTTCTTTGTGGCCTCTAGTGGAAAGGGAAATATCTTCACATGATAATTAGACAGAAGCATTCTGAGAAACTTCTTTGTGATGTGTGCATTCATCTCACAGATTTAAACCATTCTTTTGATTGAGCAGTTTTGAAACACTGTTTTTGTAGAATCTGCAAGTTGATAATTGGAGTGCTCTGAGGCCTATGTTGGAAAAGGAAATATCTTCACATAAAAACTAGACAGAAGCATTCTGAGAAACTTCTTTGTGATGTGTTCATTCATCTCATGGAGTTGAGCCTTTCTTTTGATTGAGCAGTTTTGAAATCCTCTTTTTGTAGAATTTGCAAGTGGATATTTTGAGGGCATTGAGACCTATGGTGGAAAAGGAAATATCTTCACATAAAAATTAGAAACATTCTGAGAATCTGCTTTGTGATGTGTGTGTTCATCTCACAGAGTTGAAGATTTCTTTTGACTGAGCAGTTTTGAAACACTCTTTATAGAATCTGCTGGGGATATTTGGAGCGCTTTGGGGCCAATGGTGGAAAATGAAATATCTTCACATAAAAACTACACAGAAGCTTTCTGAGAAACTTCTTTGTGATTTGTGCATTCATCTCACAGAGGTGAACCTTTCTTTTGATTGAGTGGTTTTGAAAAACTCTTTTTACAGAATCTGCAAATGTGCATTTGGAGCGCTTTGTAGACTATTGTGGAAAAGGAACTATCTTCACATAAAAACTAGACAGAAGCATTCTGAAAAATCTCTTTGTGATGTGTGCATTCATCTCACAGAAATGAACCTCTCTTTTCATTGAACAGTTTTGAAACACTCTTTTTGTGGAATCTGTAAGTGGATATTTGGAGCGCTTTGAGGCCTATGGTGTAAAAGAAATATCGTCACATAAAAACTTCACAGAAGAATCTGAGAAACTTCTCCATGATGTGCACTTTCATCTCGAAGAGCTCAAACTTTCTTTTGATTGAGCAGCTTTTAAACACTCTATTTGTAGAATCTGCAATTGGAGATTCAGAGTTCTTTGGGTCCTATGGTGGAAAAGGAAATGTCTTCACATAAAAACTACACAGAAGCATTCTGAAATACTCCTTTGTGATGTGTGCATTCACCTTACAGTGTTGAACCTTTCTTTTGATTGAGCAGTTTTGAAACACTCTTTTTGTAGAATCTGCAAGTGGATATTTGGAGTGCTTTGAGGCCTATGGTAGAAAAGGAAATATCTTCACTTAAAAATGACACAGAAGCATTATAAGAAATATCTTTCTGATGAGTGCATTCAACTCACAGAGTTGAACCTTTCTTTAGATGGAGGAGCTTGAAACACTCTTTCTTTAGAGTCTGCAACTGTATATTTGGAGCGTTTTGTGGCATAGGTTGGAAAAGGAAATTTCTTCAAATAAAAGGTAGACAGAAGCACTCTGTGAAACTTCTTTGTGATGTATGCATTCATCTCACAGATTTCAACCTCTCTTTTGATTGAGAAGTTTTCAAACACACTTTTTGTTGAATCTGCATGTGGATATTTGGAGCGCTTTGAGGCCTATGGTGGAGAAGGAAATATCTTCACATAAAAATTAGAGAGAAGCATTCTGACAAATTTCTTTGTGATGTGTGCATTCATCTCAGAGAGTTGAACTTTTCTTTCGATTGAACAGTTGTTAAACTATCTTTGTGTAGAATCTGCAATTGGATATTTGGAGCCCTTTGAGGCCTATGGTGGAAAAGGGAACACCTTCACGTAAAAGCCAGACAGAATCATTCTCAGAAACTCTTTTGTGATGTGTGCATTCATCTCACAGAGTTGAACCTTTCTTTTGTTTGAGCAGTTTTGAAACACTCTTTTCGTAGTACCTGCAAGCAGATATTTTGAGTGATTTCAGGCCTATGGTGGAAAAGGAAATACCATCACATAAAAGCTAGACAGAAGCATTCTGAGTAGCTTCTTTATGATGTGTGCGTTCATCTCACAGAGTTCAACCTTTCTTTTGATTGTGCAGTTTTGAAACACACTTTTTGTGCAATTTGAAAGTGGATATTTGGAGCCCTTTGGGGCCTATGGTGGAAAAGGAAATATCTTCCCACTAAACTAGACAGAATCATTCTGAGAAACTACTTTGCTATGTGTGCATTCATCTCTCAGAGTTGAATCTTTCTTTTGATTGAGCAGTTTTGAATCACTCCTTTTGAAGAATCTGCAAGTGGATATTTGGAGCACCTTATGGACTATTGTGGAAAAGGAAAAATCTTCTCATAAAAACAAGACAGAAGCATTCTGAGAAACTACTTTGTGGTGTCTGATTTCAACTCACAGAGTTGAAACTTTCTTTTGTTTGAGCAGTTTTGAAACACATTTTTTGTAGACTCTGCAAGTGGATATGAGGAGCACTTTGTGGCCTAAGGTGGAAAAAGAAATATCTTCACATAAAAACTGGACAGAAGCATTCTGAGAAACTTCTTTTTGATGTGTGCATTCATCTCACCAACTTGAAAATTTATTTTTATTCAGCATTTTTGAAACATTCTTTTTGTACAATCTGCAAGTGGATATTTGGAGAGCTTTCAGACCTATGATGGAAACGGAAATATCTTCACATAAAAACTAGACAAAAGCATTCGGACAAACATATATGTGATATTTGCCTTCATCTCACAGAGTCGAAACTTTCTTTTGATTGAGCAGTTTTTGAACAATCTATTTGACGAATCTGCAAGTGGATATTTGAAGATCTCTGAGGTCAATGCTGAAAAAGGAAATATCTTCATATAAAGATCAGACAGAAGCAGTCTGGGAAACTTCTTTTTCTTGTGTGCATTCATCTCAAAGAGTTGACCATTTCTATTTATTGAGCAGTTTTGAAACACTGTTTTTTTAGAATCTGCAAGTGGATATTTGGAACACTTTGAGCCCTTTGGTGGAAAAGGAAATATCTTCACATAAAAATTAGACAGAAGCATTCTGAGAAACTTCTTTGTGATGTCTGCGTTCATCTCACAGAGTTGAACCTTTATTCTGATAGAGCAGTTTTGAAACACTCTTTTTGTAGAATCTGCAGGTGGATGTTTGGAGAGCATTGGGGCCTATGGTGGAAAAGGAAATATCTTCAAATAAAAACTACACAGTAGTAATCTGAGAAACTTCTTTGTGCTGTTCGCATTCAACTCACAGAGTGGAAACTTTCTTTTTATTGAGCAGTTTTGAAACAGTCTTTTTGTAGTATCTGCAAATGGATATTTGGAGTGGATTGAGGCCTATGGTGGAAAAGGAAATATTTTCACGTAAAAACTTGACAGAAGCATTCTGAGAAACTTTTTTGTCATGTGTGCATTCATCTCACAGAGTTGAAACCTTCTTTTGATTGAGCAGTTTTGAAATAGTCCTTTTGTACAATCCACAAGTGGATGTTTGGAGTGCCTTAGGGCCTATTGTGAAAAAGGTAATGTCTTCCCATAAAAACTAAACATGAGAATTCTGAGAAACTTCTTTGTGATATTTGCATTCATCTGTCAGTGTTGAAACAGTCTTTTTCTACAATCTGCAATTGGATATTTGGAGCACTTTGAGGTCTACGGTGGAAAAGGAAATGTCTTCACATGAAAACTAGACTGAAGATTTCTGAGAAAGTTCTTTGTGATGTGTGCATTCAACCCACAAGGTTGAACCTTTATTTTGATTCAGCAGTTTTAAAACACAGTTTTTGTTGAATCTGCAAGTGGATATTTTGCATGATATGCAACATTTACTGGAAAAGGAAATATCTTCACATAAAAACTTGACAGGAGCATTCAGAGAAACTACTTTGTGATGTGTGCATTCATCTCACACAGTTGAACCTTTCTATTAATTAAGTAGTTTTGAAGCACTCTTTTTGTAGAATCTGAAAGTGGTGATTGGAACACTTTGAGGCCTATGTTACAAAAGGAAATATCTTCATGTAAAAACAAGACAAAAGCATTCTGAGAAAGTTCTTTGTGATGTGTACATTCATCTCACAGAGTTGAAACTTTCTTTTGATTGAGCAGTTTTGAAACACTCTTTTTGTAGAATCTGCACGTGCATATATGGATCACTTTGAGTCCTGCAGTGGAAAAGGAAATATCTTCACATAAAAACAAGACAGAAGCATTCTGAGAAACTTCTTTGTGATGTGTGCATTGATCTCACAGTGTTGAACCTTTATTTTGATTGAGCAGTTTTAAAACACTCTTTTTGTAGAATCTGCAATTGGATATTTGGAGCGTTTCAGGCCCATGGAGGAAAAGCAATTATCTTCATATAAAAACTAGACAGAAATATTCTAAGAAATTTTTTTGTGGTGTGTGCATTCATCTCACAGAATTTAACCTTCCTTTTGACTGAGCAGTTTTTAAACACTCTATTTGTAGAATCTGCAAGTGGATATTTGGAGCACCTTGAGGTCAATGGTGGAAAAAGGATATATCTTCATATAAAAATTAGACAGAAGCATTTTGAGAAACTTCTTACTGATGTGTGTGTTCATCTCACAGAGTTGAAGATTTCTTTTGGTAGAACAGTTTTGAAACACTCTTTTTGTTGAATCTGCCTTTGGATGTTTGGAGTGCTTTGGGGCCTATGATGGAAAAGGAAATATCTTCACATAAAAACTACTCAGAAATAATCTGAGAAACTTCTTTGTGATGTGTGCATTCAACTCACAGAATGGAACCTTTCCTTTGATTGATCAGTTTTGAAACACTCTTTACGTAGCATCTTCAAATGGATATTTGGTGCGGATTCAGGCATACGGTGGAAAAGGACATATCTTCACATAAATACTAGACAGAAGCATTCTGAGAAACTTATTTGTGATGAGTGTATTCAACTCACAGAGTTAAAACTTTCTTTTGATTGAGCAGTTTTGAAACACTCTTTTGCAGAATCTGCCTGTGGATGTTTGCAGATGTTTGGGGTCTATGGTGGAAAAGGAAATATCTTCAGAAAAACTAAACAGAAGCATTCTGAAAAACTCCCTTTAGATGTGTGCATTCAATTCACAGAATTGAACATTTCTTTTGATTGAGGAGTTTTGAAACACTCTTTTTGTAGTATCTGCCAATGGATATTTGGAGGAGATTGAGGCCTACAGTGAAAAACGACATATCTTCACATAAATACCAGAAAGAAGCATTCTGAGAAACTTATTTGTGATGTGTGTATTTAACTCACAGGGTTGAAACTATCTTTTGATTAAGCAGTTTTGAAGCACTCTTCTTGTAGAATCTGCAGATGGATATTTGGAGTGCTTTGAGGCCTATGGTGGAAAAGGAAGTATCTTCATATAAAAACCTGACAGAAACATTCTGAGAAACTTCTTTTTGATGTATGCATTCATCTCACAGAGCTGAACCCTACTTTTGATTGAGAAGTTTTGAAACCGTCCTTTTGTAGGATCTGCAAGGGGATGTTTGGTGAGCCTTGGGGCCTTTGGTGGAAAAGGAAATATCTTCACATAAAAACTAAGCAGGAGCATTCTGAGAAACTTCTTTGTGATGTTTGCATTCATCTCACAGAGTTGAATCTTTCTTTTAATTGACCATTGTTGAAACACTCTTTTTGTACAATCTGCAAGTGAATACTTGGAGCGCTTTGAGGCCAATGGAGGAAAATACATATCTTCACATACGAAGTACACAGAAGCACCCTGAGAAACGTCTTTGTGATGTGTGCATTCACCTCACAGTGTTGAACCTTTCTTTTGATTGAGCACTTATGAAACACTGTATTTATAGAAACTGCAATTGGATATTTGGAGTACTTTGAGACCTATGTTGGAAAAGGTAATATCTTCACATAAAAAAGATACAGAAGAATTCTGACAAACTTCTTTGTGATGTGTGCATTCATCTCACAGAGTTGAATTTATCTTTTGATTGATCAGTTTCGAAACACTCTTTTTGTAGAATGTGCAAGTGGATATTTGGAGCGCTTTGCGGCTTATGGTGGAAAAGAAATATATTCACATAAAAACTAGAAAGAAGCATTCTGAGAAACTTCTTTGTGATGTGTGCAGTCATCTCACAGAGTTGAACCTTTCTTTTTATTGAGCAGTTTTGCAACACTCTTTTTGTTGAATCTGTAAGTGGATATTTGTTGTTATTAGAGGCCTTTTTTGAAAAAGGAAATATCTTCATATAAAAACTAGACAGAAGCATTCTGAGAAACTTCTTAGTGATGTGTGTATTCATCTCACAGAGTTAAACCACACTTTTGATTGAGCAGTTTGGAAACAGACTTTTTGTAGTATCTGCATGTGGATATTTAGAGCACTTTGATGCATATGGTGGAAAAGGAAATACCTTAACATAGAAATTAGAAAGAAGGATTCTGAGAAACTTCTTTCTGTTGTTTGCATTCATCTCACAGAGTTGAACCTTTCCTTTGATTGAACATTTTTGAAACACTCTTTTTGTAGAATCTGCAAGTGGATATTTGGAGTGCTGTGAGGCCTATGGTGGAAAAGGACATATCTTCACATAAGACCTGTAAAGCAGGTTTCCTAAAAACAGCCTTGTGATGTGTGCATTCATCTCACAGAGGTAAGGGTTTATTTTCTCTGTTCAGTCTGGAAAATCTGTTCTTGTACAATCTGAAAAGGGGTATTCTTGAGCACTTTGAGGCCTATGTTGACAAAGGAAATATCTTCACATACAAAGTAAAAAGAAAGTTTCTCAGATACTTCTTTGAGATATGTGCATTCATCTCACAGAGTTGAACCTCTCTTTTGATTGAGCAGTTTGGAAATGGTATTTTTACAGAATCTGCAAATGGATATTTTTGAGCACTTTGAGGCCTATGCAGAAAAAAATGTATCTTCAAAGAAAACTATAAAGAAGGTTTCTGAGAAACTGTTTTGTGATGTCTTCGTTCATCTCACAGAGGTAAATGATTCTTTTCTTTGATCAGTTGGGAAACTCTGTTTTTTTAGAATCTGCTAAGGGATATTTGTGAGTACATAGAACCTTATGGTGAAAAAGGAATTGTCTTCACATAAAAACTAGACAGAAGCCCACTGAGAAACTTCTTAGTGATGTGTGCATTCATCTCACAGAATTGAAACTTTCTTTTGATTGAGCAGTTTGGAAACCTCTTTTTGTGGAATCTGCAAAGGGATATATCTGAGCACATTGAGGCCTATGGTGAAAGACAAAATATGTCCACATAAAAACTAGACTAAAGAATTCTGAGAAACTGCCTTGTGATGTATGCATTCATCTCATATATTTCAACAATTCTTTTGATTGAGCAGTTGGGAAACCGTCTGTTTGTAGAATCTGCAAAAGTATATTTGTGAGCGCTTTGAGGTCTATGGTTAAAAGGAAATATCTTCACATAAAAACTATAAAGAAGGTTTGTGAACAACCTCTTTGTGATGTGTGCATTCATCTCACAGAGTTGAACCATTCCTTTGACTCAGCAGTTTGGAAACAGTCTTTTTTTAGAATCTGCAAAGGGATACTTTTGAGCACTTTGAGGCCCGTGGTGAAAAAGGAAACACGTTCACATAAAAACAAGATAGAAGCTTTTTGAGAAACATCTTTTTGATATATGTATTCATCCCAGAGAGGTGAATCTTTCTTTTGATGAGCAGTTTGCAAACAGTATTTTGTAGAATTTCCAAATGGTTATTAGTTAGCACTTTGTGTCCTATGTTGAAAAAAGAATTATCTTTACATAAATACTAGACAGAATATTTCAGAGAAACTGCTTTGTGATGTGTGATTTCATCCCACAGAGTTAACCATTTCTCTTCATTGAGCAGATTGGACATTCTGTTCTTGTAAAATCTGCAAAGGGATATTTGTCAGTGCTTTGAGGCCTATGCTGAAAAATGAATTATCTTCATGTAAAAACTGGACAGAAACTTTCTGTGAAACATCTTGGAGATGCGAGAATTCATCTCACAGAATTGAAACATTCTTTTGATTGAGCAGTTTGTAAACAGTATTTTGGTAGAATCTACAAAGGGATATTTGTGATGCTTTGATGCCTATGGTGAAAATGGAAATATTTTCACATGAAAACTAGAGGGAAGCTTTCTGAGAAAACTCCTTGTGATGTGTGCATTCATCCCACAGACTTGAACCTTTCATTGGATTGAGCAATTTGGATACAGTATTTTTACAGAATCTGTAAAGGCATATTTTTGAGAGCTTTGAGGCTTATGATGAAATAGGAAATATCTTCCCATAAAAACTAGACAGAAGCTTCCCAAGAAACTTCTTTGTGATGTGTGCATTCATCTCATAGAGCTCAACCATTCTTTTGATTGAACAGTTTGGAAACAGTCTTTTTGTAGAATCTGCAAAGGGATATTTAGGAGTGCTTTGAGGCCTATGGTGAAAAAGGAAATATATTCACATAAAAAGTATTAACAAGGTTTCTCAGAAACAGCTTTGTGATATAAGCATTCATCTGACAGAGGTAAAATTTTCTTTTCTCTGGTCGGTCTGCAAACTGTTCTTGTAGAGTCGGCAAAGGGATATTTATGAGTCCTTTGAGGCCTATGGTGTAAAAAGAAATATCTTCACATAAAATTTAGAGAGAGGCTTTCTGAGAAACCTCTTTGTGATGTGCACATTCATCTCACAGATTTGAAACTTTCATTGGATTGAGCAATTTGGATACAGTATTTTTGTAGAATCTGTAAAGGCATATTTTTGACAGCGTTGAGGCTTATGATGAAATAAGAAATATCTTCACATAAAAACAAGACAGAAGCTTCCCAAGAAACTTCTTTGCAATGCGTGCATTCATCTCATAGAGCTCAACCATTCTTTTGATTGAACAGTTTGAAAACAGTCTTTTTGTAGAATCTGCAAAGGGATATTTATGAGTGTTTTGAAGCCTATGGTGAAAAAGGAAACATATTCACATAAAAAGTATAAACAAGGTTTCTCAGAAACAGCTTTGTGATGTAAGCATTCATCTCACAGAGGTAAACTTTTCTTTTCTCTGGTCAGTCTGGAAACTGTTCTTGTAGAGTCTGCAAAGGGATATTTATGAGTCCTTTGAGGCCTATGGTGAAAAAAGAAATACCTTCACATAAAAATTAGAGAGAGGCTTTCTGAGAAACGTCTTTGTGATGTGGGAATTCATCTCACAAAGATGAAACTTACTTTTGATTGAGCAGTATGGAAACTATCTGTTTGTGGAATCTGCAAAGGGATATTTATGAGCATTTTGAGGCCAATGGTAAAAAAGGAAATGTATTCATATAAAAGGTATAAAGAAGGTTTCTAAGAAACAGTTTTGTGATGTGTGCATTGATCTCACAAAGGTAAATGTTTATTTTCTCTGATTAGTCTGGAAACTCTATTGTTGTAGAATCTGCAAAGGGATATTTGTGAGTGCTTTGAGGCCTATGGTGGAAAAGAAAATATCTTCACATAAAAACTAGACAGAAGCTTTCTTAGTGGCTTCTTTGTGATGTGTGCAATCATCTCACAGAGTTCAACCATTATTTTGATTGAGCAGTCTGGAAACTGGCTTTTTGTAGAATGTGCAAGGGATATTTTTCAGGACTTTGAGTGCTATGGTGAAAAAGGAAATATCTTCACATAAACAATGGACAGAAGATTTCTGAGAAACCTCTTTGTGATGTGTGCATCCATCTCACAGAGCTCAAACATTTATTTGGTTGAGCAGTTGGGAAGACGTCTTTTTGCAGAATCTGCAAAGGGATATTCCTGAGCACTTTGAGGCTTATGGTGAAAAAGGAAATACCTTCACATAAAAACTATAAAGAAGGTTTCTGATAAAATTCTTTGTGATGTATGCATTCATCTCATGGAGTTGAACTATTTTTTTGATTGAGCAGTTTGGAAACAATCTTTTTGTAGAATCTGCAAGGGGATATTTTTGAGTGCTTTGAGTCCTAGGGAGAAAAAATAAATATCATCACATAAAAAGTATAAAGAAGGTTTCTGAGAAAGAGTTTTGTGATGTGTGCATTCATCTCACAGAGGAAAACATTTGTTTTCTTTGATCAGTCTGGAAATTCTGTTCTTGTAAAATCTGCTAAGGGATATTTGTGAGCAGATGGAGGCCTATAGTGAAAAAGGAAATGTCTTCGTATATAAATTAGACAGAAGCCTCCTGTGAAACTTCTTAGTGATGTGTGCATTCATCTCACAGATTTGAAACTTTCTTTTCTTTGAGCCGTTTGGAAACAGTCTTTTTGTAGAACCTGCAAAAGGCTATTTGGAGCACTTTGAGACCTATGGTGAAAAAGGAAATATACTCACATAAAAACTAGACTGAAGGTTTCTGAGAAACTTCTTTGGGGTGTGTGCATTCATCTCACAAAGTTCAATAATTCTTTTTATTGAGCACTTTGGAAACAGTCTTTTTGCAGAATCTGCAAAGAGATATTTGTGAGGGCATTGAGGCCTATGGTTAAAAAGGAAACATTCACATAAAAACTTAATAGAAGCTTTCTGAGAAACTTCTTTTTGACATGTGCATTCATCTCACAGAATTGAAACTTTCTTTTGATGAGCAGTGTGGAAACAGACTTTTTGTAGAATCTGCAAAGGAAAAATTTTGAGCACTTTGCATCCAGTGGTGAAAAAGGAAATACCTTCACATGAAAACTAGAGAGAATGTTTCTGAGAAACTGCTTTCTGATATGTGCACTCATCTCCCAGATGTTTCTGTTTCTTTTCATTGAGAAGATTTGAAACTCTTTTCTTGTAAAATCTCCAAAGTGATATTTATGAGCCCTTTGAAGCATATGGTGAAAAAGGAAATATCTTCACATAAAAACTACACAGAAGCTTTCTGAGAAACATTCTGGTGATGTGAGCATTCATCTCACAGAGTTGAAACATTCTTTTGATTGAGCAGTGTGTGAAGAGTCTTTTTGTAGAATCTGCAAAGGGATATTTGTGAACCTTTTGAGGCTTATGGTGAAAAAGGAAATATCTTCACATAAAAACTAGAGAGAAGCTTTCTGAGAAACCTCTTTGTGGTGTGCATACGTCTCACAGAGTTGAACCTTTCTTTTGATTGAGCAATTTGGTAAAAGTATTTTTGTAGAATCTGTAAAGGGATATTTGTGAGCACTTTGAGGCCAGTGGTGAAAAAGCAAGTATCTTCACTTAAAATCTAGACAGAATCATTCTGAGAAACTTCCTTGTGATGTGTGCATTCATCACACAGAGTTAAACCTTTGTTTTGGTTGAGCAGTTTGGAAACAGTCTTTTTGTAGAATCTGCAAATGGATATTTTGAGCGCTTTGAGGCCTATGGTGAAAAAGGAAATATATTCACATAAAAACTAGACTAAAGGGTTCTGAGAAACTTCTTTGAGATGTGTGCATTCATCTCACTGTGTTCAACAATTCTTTTTATTGAGCAGTTTGTAAACAGTCTTTTTGTAGAATCTGCAAAGGGACATTTGTGAGAGCTTTGAGGTGAGGCCTATGGTGAAAAAGGAAATATCTTCACAGAAAAACTATAAGAAAGTTTCTGAGAAACTTCTTCAGGATGTGTGCATTCATCTCACAGAGTTGAAACATTCTTCAGATTGAGCAGTTTGAAAACAGTCCTTTTGGTACAAACTGCAAAGGGATATTTAGGAGCGCATTGAGGCCTATGGTGAAAAAAGAAATATCTTCACATAAAAACTAGAAAGAAGCATTCTGAGAAGCCGCTTTAAGATACATGTATTCATCTCACAGAGGTAAATATTTCTTTTCATTGAGCAGTTTGTAAACTCTGTTATTCTAGAATCTACAAAGGGATATTTTTGAGTGCTTTGAGGCCCACATTGAAAAAGGGACTATCTTCACATAAAAACTAGTGAGAAGCTTGCTGAGAAACTACTTTCTGATGTGTGCATTCATCTAACAGAGTTGAAACTTTCTTTTGATTGAGCAGTTTGGAAAGTCTTTTTGTAGATTCTGCAAAGATATATTTGGGAGTGCATTGAGGACTATGTTCAAAAAGGGAATATCTTCACATAAAAACGAGAAGGAGACTTTCTGGGAAACTTCTTTGTGATGTGCACATTCGTCTCACAGTGTTGAACCACTCTGTTTATTGAGCAGTTTGGAAACATTCTTTTCATAGAATTTGCAAAGGGATATCTGGGAGCACATTGAGGCATATGGTGAAAAAGGAAATAACTTCACATAAAAAGTATAAAGAAATTTTCTGAGTAACTCCTTTCTGACATGTGCATTCATCACACAGAAGTAAAAGTTTCCTCCCATTGAGCAGTTAGTTTTTATGTGAAGATGATTCCCTTTTCACCATAGACCTCAAACTGCCTATATATATCCCTTTGCAGATTCTACAAAAAGACTGTTTCCAAACGGCTCAAAGAAAGTTTCCACTCTGTGAGATGAATGCACACATCATAGAGAAGTTTCTCAGAAAGTTTCTGTCTACTTTTTATTTGTTGATACTCCCTTTTTCACCATAGGCCTCAAACCACTCATAAATAACCCTTTGCAGATTCTACAAAAAGACTGTTTCCAAACTATTCAATCAAAAGAAAGTTCAACTCTGTGAGGTGAATGCACACATCACAAAGAAGTTTCTCAGAAAGCTTCTGTCTAGTTTTTATTTGATAACGTTTCCTTTTTCAATATAGGCCTGAAAGTGCTCACAAGTGTCCCTTTACAGAATTTACAAAAAGACTGTTCCCAAACTGCCCAGCCAAAACAAAGCTTCAACACTTTGAGATGAATGCACACATCACAAAGAAGTTTCTCAGAAAGCTTCTGTCCAGTTTTTATTTGAATGTATTTCCTTTTTCACCATAAGTCTCAAAGCATTCAAATTATCACTTTGCGGATTCTACAAAAATATTTTCCAACCTGCTCTATCTAAAGAAAGGTTCAAAGCTGTGAGAAGAAAGCACACATCAAAAAGAAGTTTCATAGAATGCTTCTGTCTAGTTTTTATGTGTAGACATTTCCTTTTTCACCATAGGCCAAAAAGGGATCCCAATTATCCCTTTGTACATTCTACAAAAGGACTGTTTCAAAACTGTTCAATCCAAAGACAGTTTCAACTCTTCGAGATGAATGCACACATCACAATGAAGTATCTCAGAAAGCTTCTGTCTAGTTTTTGTGTGAAGATATTTCTTTTTTCACCATAGGCTTCAAAGAGCTCACAAATATCACAAAGCATGTTCTACAAAAAAACTCTATCCAAACTGGTCAATGAAAAGAACACATCAAATCTGTGAAATGAATGAGCACATCACAAAGAATTTTCTCAGAAAGCTTCTGTCTAGTTTTTATGTGAAGATATTTCCATTTTCACCATAGACCTGAAATCACCTACATACGTCCCTTTGCAGATTCTACAAAAAGATTGTTTCCAAACTGCTTAATCAAAGAAAGCTTTCTACTCTGTGAGATGAATGCACACATCACAGAGAAGTTTCTCAGAAAGTTTCTATCTAGTTCTTGTTTGTCAATACTCCTTTTTTCACCATAGACCTCAAACTGCTCATAAATAACCCTTTGTAGATTCTACAAAAGGACAGTGTGATGAATGCACACATCACAAAGAATTTTCTCAGAAGGCTTCTGTCTAGCTTTTATTTCTGGATATTTCCTTTTTTACAATAGGCCTCAAAAAGCTCACAAATATCCCTTTGCATATTCTACAAAAAGACTGCTTCCAAACTACTCAATGAAAGAAAATTCAACTCTGTGAGATGAATGCACACATCACAAAGTGGTTTCTCAGAATACTTCTGTCTAGTTTTTATATGAAGATATTTCCTTTTTCACCACATGCCTCAAACCTCTCAAAAACATCCCTTTGCAGATTCTCCAAAAAGACTGTTTCCAAACTGCTCAATCAAAAGAAAGATTCAACTCTTTGAGATGCATACACCCATCACAAAGAAGTTTCCCAGAAAACATGAGTCTAGTTTTTATGTGAAGATATTTCCTTCTTCACCATAAGCCTCAAAGCCTTCACAAATATCACTTTGCAGTTTCTATGAGAAGACTGTTTCCAAACTGCTCAATCAAAAGAAAGTTTCAACCCTGTGAGACGAAAGCACGCATCACAAAGAAGTTTTTCAGAAAGCTGCTGTCTACATTTCATTTTTCGATATTTCCGTTTTCACCATAGGACTCAAACCAGTGAAACATATCACTTTGCAGATTCTACAAAAAGACGGTTTCCAAACTGCCCAATGAAAAGAAAGGTTCAACTCTCTGAGACGAATGTGCACATCATGAAGAAGTTTCTCAGAATGCTTCTCTCTAGGTTTTATGTGAAAATATTTCCTTTTTCACTGCAGACCTCAAACCACTCATAAATATCCCTCTGCACATTCTACAAAAATACTGTTTCCAACCTGATAAGTCAAAAGAAAGTTTCAACTCTGTGAGATGAATGCACACATCACAAGGAAGTTTCTCAGATAGCTTCTGTCTACATTTTATGTGAAGGTATTTCCTTTTTCACCATATGCCTCAAAACACCTTCAAATATCCCTTTACAGATTATACAAAAAGACTCTTCCCAAACTGCTCAATCAAAACAAAGGTTCAACTCTGTGAGATGAATGAACACATCTCAGAGAAGTTTCTTTGAAAGCTTCTGTATAGTTTTTATGTAAAGATATTTCCTTTTACACTATAGGCCTCAAAGAGTTCAAATATGTCTCCTTACAGATTCTACAAAAATACTGTTTTTGAACTGCTGAATCAAAACCAATGTTCAACTCTGTGAGGTGAATGCACATATCCTAAAGAAGTTTCTCAGAAAGCTTTTTTATAGGTTTAGGTGAAGATATTTCCTTTTTCACCATAAGCCTGAAAGCATTCACAGATATCTCTTTGCAGATTGTACAAAAAGACTATCTAAAAACTTCTCAATCAAAACAAAAGGTCAGCTATGTGAGATGAATGCACACATCACAAAGAAGTTTCTCAGAAAGCTTCTGTTTAGATTTTATTTGTAGATAATTCCTTTTTCACCATAGGTTTCAAATTGCTCACCAATATTCCTTGCAGTTTCTAAAAAAGACTGTTTCCAAACTACTCAATCAAAAGAGCATTTCAACTCTGTGAGATGAACACACACATCACAAAGAAGTTTCTCAAAAAGCTTCTGTCTAGTTTTCATGTGAAGATAATTCCTTTTTCAACATAGGCCTCAATGGGCTCACAAATACCCCTATGCAGATTCTACAAAAAGACTGTTTCCAAACTACTCAATCAAAAGGAAGATTCAACTCTGTGAGATGAATGCACACATCACAAAGAAGTTTCTCAGAGAGCTTCTGTCTAGATATTATTTGTGGCTATTTCCTTTTTCACCATATTCCTCAAAGGGCTCACAGATATCCCTTTGCAGATTCTATAGAAACACTGTTTCCAACCTGCTCAATCTAAAGAGGGGTTCAACACTGTGAGCTGAATGCACACATCCCAAAGAAGTTTCTCAGAATGCTTCTGTCTAGTTTTTATGTGAAGATATTTCCTTTTTCACCATAGGCCTCAAATCGCTCACAAATGTCCCTTTGCAGATTCTACATAAAGACTGTTTTCAAACTGCTCAATGAAAAGAAAGGTTCAACTCGGTGAGATGAAATCACACAACATGACGAAGTTTCTCAGAATGCTTCTGTCTAGTTTTTGTATGAAGATATTTCCTTTTTCACCATAGGCCTCAAAGGATTCACAAATATCACTATGCAGATTCTACAAAAAGAATGCTTCCAAACGGATCAATCAAAACGAAGCTTCAACTCTGTGAGATGAATGCACACATCACAAAGAAGTTTCTCAGAAAATTTCTGTCTAGTTTTTTTGTGAGGATGTTTCTTTTTTCACCATAAACCTCAAATTGTTCACAAATACTACTTTGCAGATTATACAAAAAGCTCCCAAACTGCTCAATCAAAACAAAGGTTCAACCCTGTGAGATGAATGCACACAGCACAAAGAAGTTTCACAGAAAGCTTCTTTCTAGCTTTTATTTGTGGATATTTCCTTTTTCACCTTAGGCCTCAAACTGCTCACAAATATATTTTTGCAGATTCTCCAAAGAGACGTTTCCAAACAGCTCAACCAAAAGACAAGTTCAACTCTGTGAGATGAATGCACACATCACAAAGAAGTTTCTCAGAATGCTTCTCCATAGTTTTTTTTGTGAATACATTACCTTTTTCACCATATGCCCCAACATTTTCAAAAATATCCCTATGCAGATTCTATAAAAAAACTGCTCCTAAAATTCTGAATCAAAAGGAAGCTTCAAATCTGTGAAATGAATGCATACACACCAAAGAAGTTTCTCAGAAAGATTCTGTTTAATTTTCATGTGCATATATTTCCTTTCTCACCATATTCCTCAAAGTGCCCAGATATATCACTTTGCAGATTCTACCAAAAGACTGTTTCCAAAATGCTCAATCAAAAGAACGGTTCAAACCCATGAGATGAATGCACCCATCACAAAGAAGTTTCACAGAAAGATTCTGTCCATATTTTATTAGTGGATATTTCCTTTTTCACAATAAGCCTGAAAGGGCTCACAAAAATCCTTTGGCAGAATCTACAAAAAGACTGTTTACAAACTGCTCAATCAAAAGAAAGTTTCAACTCTGTGTGATGAATGCACACATCACAAAGAAGATTCTCAGAAAGATTCTGTCTAGCTTTTATGTGAAGACATTTCATTTTTCACCATAGATGTCAAACCTCCTACATATATACCTCTGCAGATTATTCAAAAAGCCTGCTTCCAAACTGCTCAATCAGAAGAAAGGTTCCACTCTGTGAGATGAATGCACACATTACAAAGAAGTTTCTTAGAATAGTTTTGTCTAGTTTTTATGTGAAGACATTTCCTTTTTCACTGTAGGCCAAAAATGGATCGCAAATATCCCCTTGCAGGTCCTACAAAAGGATTGATTCAAAACTTCTCAATCAAAAGAAAGGTTCAACTCTGTGAGACAAATGCACACATCACAAAAAAGTTTCTCAGAAAGCTTCTATGTAGTTTTTATGTGAAGATATTTCCTTTTTCACCATAGACCGCAAAGCTCTCTCAAATGTCTCTTTGCAGATTCTACAAGAAGACGGTTTTGAAACTTCTCAATCAAAAGGCAGGTTCACATCTGTGAGGTAAATGCACACATCACAAAGAAGTTTCTCAGAAAGCTTCTGTCTAGTTGATATGGGATGATATTTCCTTTTTCACCATAAGCTTCAAAGCCTTCAGAAATATCAGTTTTCAGATTCTACAAAAAGTGTGTTTCCAAACTGCTCAATGAAAAGAAAGGTTCAACTCTGAGAGATGAATGCACACATCACAAAGAGGTTTCTCAGAGATCTTCTGTCTGGTTTTTATGTGAAGATATTTCCTTTGTCACCATAAGCCTCCTATCACTCACAAATATCCCTTTGCAGATTCTACAAAAAGACTGTTTCCAAACTGCTCAATCAAGAGAATGGTTCAACTCTGTGACATGAAGTACACATCACAAAGAAGTTTCTCAGAAATATTCTGTCTAGTTTTTATGTGAATATATTTACTTTCTCACCATATGCCTTAAGACACTCAAAAATAACCCTTTGGAGATGCTCCAAAAAGATGGTTTCCAAACTGCTCAATCAAAAGAAAAGTTCAACTCTGTGAAATGAATGCACACATGACAAAGAAGTTTCTCAGAAAGTTTCTGTGTAGATTTTATTTGTAGATATTTCCTTTTTCACCATAAGCCTCAAACTGCTCACAAATATCCCTTTGCAGAATCTACAAAAAGACCGTTTCCAAACTGCTCAATCAACAGCAATGTTGAAATCTGTGAGATGAATGCACACATCACAAAAAAGCTTCTCAGAAAGGTTCTGTCTATTTTTTATGTGAAGATATTTCCTTTTTCAACATAGGCCTCCAATCGTTCACAAATATCATTTTGAAGATTCTACAAAAAGACTGTTTCCAAACTGCTCAATCAAAAGAAAGGTTCAACTCCATGAGATGAACGCAGACATCACAAAGAAGTTTCTCAGGAAGATTCTTTCTAGTATGTATTTGTAGACATTTCCCTTCTCACCATAGGGCTCAAACCGCTCACAAATATCCATTTATAGATCTACAAAAGACTCTTTCCAAACAACTCACTTAAAAGAAAGGTTCAACTCTTGAGATGAATGCACACATCAAATAGAGTTTTCGCAGAAAGCTTCTGTCTAGTTTTTATGTGAATGTGTTTCCTTTTTCACCATTAGCCTCAAAGCTTTCACAAATGTCGCTTTGTAGATTTTACAAAAAGACTGTTGCCTCACTGCTCAATCAAAAGATCAGTTCCAAACTGTGAGATGCATGCTGACATCACAAAGAAGTTTCTCAGAAAGATTCTGTCTAGTTTTTACCTGAATATATTTACTTTCTCACCTTAGGCCTCAAACTGCTCACAAATATCCCTTTGCAGATTTTCCAAAAAGACACTTTACAAACTGCTCAATCAAAAAAAAGTTTCAACACTGTGATATGAATGCTCACATCAAAAAAAATTGTCTCAGAAATCTTCTGTCTAGATTTTCTTTGTGGATATTTCCTTTTTCACCATAAGCCATAAACTGCTTAAAAATATCCCTTTGCAGATTCTACAGAAAGACAATTTACAAACTCCTCAATCAAAAGAAAGTTTCAACCCTGTGAGATGAATGCTCACATCACAAAAAAGTGTCTCAGTAAGCTTCTGTCTAGATTTTATTTGTTGATATTCCCTTTTTCACTTTAAGCCATAAATCACTTAAAATATCCCTTTGGAGATTCTACAAAAAGACTGTTTCCAAACTGCTCAATGAAAATAATGGTTCAACTCTGTGAGTTGAATGCACTCATCACAAAGAAGTGTCACAGAAAGATTCTGTCCAGATTTTATCAATGGATATTTCCTTTTTCACCATAAGCCTGAAAGGGCTCAAAAATATCCTTTCGCAGAATCTTTAAAAAGACTGTTTACAAACTGCTCAATCAAAGGAAGCATTCAGCTCTGTGTGATGAATGCACACATCATAAACAAGGTTCTCAGAAAGATTCTGTCTAGTTTTTATGTGAAGATATTTCGTTGTTCACCATAGGCCTCAAAGCGCTCCAAATATACAATTGCACATTCTACTAAAAGACTTTTTCCAAACTGCTCAATCAAAAGAAAGGTTCAACTCTATGAGATGAAAGTGCACATCACAAAGAAGTTTCTCAGATGGTTTCTTTCTAGTTTTAATGTGAAGATATTTCCTTTTTCACCGTAAGCTTCAGTGGGCTCAAAAATATCTATTTGCAGATCCTACAAAAGGCCTCTTTCCAAACTGCTGTAACAAAGGAAAGTTTCAACTCTGTGAGGCGAAATCACATATCACAAATAAGTTTCTCAGAAAGCTTCTGTCTAGTTTTCATGGGAAGATATTTCCTATTTCACCTTAGGCCATAAAGGGATAAAAAATATCCCTTTACAGAAACTACAAAAAGACTCTTTCCAAACTGCTCCATCAAAAGAAAATTTCAACTGTATGAGATTAATGGATGCATCACAAAGCAGTTTCTCAGAAAGATTCTGTGTAGTTTTTATGTGAAGATATTTCTTTTTCACCATAGGCCTCAAACGTCTAAGAAATATCCCTTTGCAGATTGGACATAAAGACGGTTTCCAAACTTCTCAATCAAAAGAAATTTTCAACTCTGTGTGATGAATGTACACATCACAAAGAATTTTCTCCGAATGCTTCTGTCTAGTTTTTATGTGAAGATATTTACTTTTTCACCATAGGCCTTAAACCACTCCCAATTATTCCTCTGCATAAAATACAAAAAGACTGCTTCCAAACTGCTCAATGAAAAGAAAGTTCAACTCTGTGGGATAAAAGCACACATCACAAAGACGTTCCTCAAAAAGTTTCTCACTAGATTTTATGTGAAGATATTTAGTTTTTCACCACAAGCCACGAAGTGCTCCAAATATCCATTTGCAGATTCTTCAAAGAGACTGTTTCCAAACGGATCAATCAAAAGAAAGTTTCAACTCTGTGAGATGAATGCAAACATCACAAAGAAGTTTCTCAGAATGCTTCTGTCTAGTTTTTCTGTGAAGATATTTCCTATTTCACCATGGCCCTAAATGGGCTCACATATATCCTTTCGCTGATTCTACAGAAAGACTGTTTCTGAACTTCTCAATGAAAAGAAATGTTCAACTCTGGGAGATGAATGCACACATGAAAAAGAAGTTTCTCAGAATGCCTCTGTGTAGTTTTTATGCTAAGATATTTCTTTTTCACCATAGACCTCATACCACTCAGAAATATCCCTTTGCAGATTGTACGAAAAGATGGTTTCCAAACTGCTCAATGAAAAGAAAGTTTCAACCCTATGACATGAATATGCACATCACAAAGAAGTTTTTCAGAAAGCTTCTGTTTAGTTTTTAAGTGAAAATATTTCCTTTTTCACCATAGGCCTCAAAGCCCTCCAAATATCCTTTTGCAGAATCTACAAAAAGAGAGTTTCCACACTGTTCAATGAAAAGAAAGATTCAAATCTGAGAGATGAAAGCACACATCACAAAGAAGTTTCCCATAATGCTTCTGTCTACTTGTTTTGTGAAGATATTTTCTATTTCAATATAAGCCTCAAAGGGCTCACAAATATCCCTTTGCAGACTCTACAAAAAGACAGTTTTAGAACTGCTCCATGAAAAGAAAGTTTCAACTCTGTGAGACGAATGCACAAATAATAAATTAATTTCTCATAATGCTTCTATCTAGTTTTTATGTGAAGATATTTCTTTTCACCATAGGCATAAAACCGTTCAGAAATATCCCTTTGTAGATTCTACAAAAAGACTGTTTCCAATCTGCTCAATCAAAAGAAAGGTTCAACCCTGTGAGATGAATGCATGTATAACAAAGAAGTTTCTCAGAAATCTTCTGTCTTGTTTTTATGTGAAGATATTTCCTTTCTCAACATAGGCCTCAAAGTGATCCAAATATCCATTTGCAGATTCTACAAAAAGACTGTTTCCAAACTGATCAATCAAAACAAATTTTTAACTCTCTGAGATGAAAGCACACATAACAAAGAAGTTACTCAGACAGCTTTTCTCTAGTTTGTATGTGAAGATATTTCCATTTCACCTGAGGCCATAAAGGGCTCACAAATATTCCTTTGAAGGTTCTACAAAAAGACTATTTCCAAACTGGTCCATCAAAGAAAGTTTCAACTCTGTGAGATGAATGGACTCATCACAAAGAAGTTTCTCAGAATTCTTCTGTCTAGTTTTTATGTGAACATATTTCCTTTTTCACCGTAGGACTCAAATTGCTCCAAATATCCATTTGCAGATCCTACAAAAAGAATGTTTCCAAACTGCTCAATCAAAAGATAGTTGCAACTCTGTGAGACGAAAGCACACATCACAAAGAAGTTTCTCAGAAAGCTTCTGTCTACTTTTTATATGAAGGTATTTCCTTTGGCACCATAGGCCTCAAACTGCTCACAAATATAACCCCACTTATATTTCCAAGAGACTTTCTGCAAATTGCTAAATCAAAAGAAACGTTCAACATTGTGAGATGAATGCACACATCACAAAGAAGTTTCCCAAAATGCTTCTGTCTAGTTATTTTGTGAAGATATTTCCTTTTTCACTATAGTCTTTAAACCACTCAAAAATATCCCTCTGCAGATACTACAAAAAGACTGTTTCCAAACTGACCCATCAAAGAAAGTTTCAACTCTGTGAGATGAATGGACTCATCACAAAGAAGTTTCTCAGAATTCTTCTGTCTAGTTTTTATGTCAACATATTCCCTTTTTCACCATAGGACTCAAATTGTTCCAAATATCCATTTGCAGATTCTACAAAAAGAATGTTTCCAAACTTCTCAATCAAAAGAATGGTGAAACTTTGTGAGACGAAAGCACACATCACAAAGAAGTTTCTCAGAAAGCTTCTGTTTACTTTTTATATGAAGGTATTTCCTTTTGCACAATAGGCCTTAAACTGCTCAAAAATATAACTCCACTTATACTTCCAAGAGACTTTCTCCAAATTGCTAAATCAAAAGAAACGTTCAAATTTGTGAGATGAATGCACACATCACAAAGAAGTTTTTCAGAATGCTTCTGTCTACTTTTTATGTACAGATATTTCGTTTTCACCATAGACTTCAAATGGCTCAGAAATATCCCTTTGCACATTTTACAAAAAGACTATTTCCAAACTGCTCAAACAAAAGAAAGATTCAACTCTATGAAATGAAAGCTCACATCACAAAGAAGTTTCTCAAAATGCTTCTGTCTAGTTTTTATGTGAATATATTTCCTTTTTGACCTTAGGCCTCAAAGCTCCCCAAATATCCATTTGTAGACTCTTCAAAAAGACTGTTTCCAAAGTGATCAATCAAAAGAAAGGTTCAACTGTGTAGGATGAAAGCACACATCACAAAGAAGTTTCTCAGAAAGATTCTGTCTAGTATTTATGTGAAGATATTTCCTATTTCTCCACAGGCCTAAAGGGGATCAAAAATATCCCTTTGCAGATACTACAAGAAGACTGTTTCCAAACTGCTCAATGAAAAGAAAGGATCAACTCTGTGAGGTGAATGCACAGATACAAAAGAAGTTTCTCAGAATGCTTCTGTCTAGTTTTTATGTGAAGATATTTCTTTTTCACCACAGGCCTGAAACCAATCAGAAATATTCCTTTGCAGATTGCACAAAAAGAATGTTTCCAAACTCTTCAATGAACAGAAAGGTTCAACTCTTTGATATGAATGCAAACATCACAAAAAGTTATCTCTAAAAGCTTCTGTCTGGTTTTTATGTGAATATTTACTTTTTCAGCATAGGCATCAAACAGCTCACAAATATACACTTGCAGATTCTATAAAATGACTTGTTCCCAAACTGCTCAATGAAAAGAAATGTTCAAATCTGTAAGATGAAAGTGCGCATCACAAAGAAGTTTCTCAGAAAGTTTCTGTCTAGTTTTTAGGTACAGATACTTCCTTTTTCACCTTATGTCTCAAAGCGCTCCAAATATCCATTTACTGATTCTACAAAAAGAGTGTTTCCAAACTGCTCAATCAAAGGAAATGTTCAACTCTGTGAAACGAAAGCACACGTCACAAAGAAGTTTCTCAGAATGCTTCTGTCTAGTTATTATGTGAAGACATTTTCTATTTCACTATAGGACTCAAAGGGCTCAGAAATATCCCTTTGCAGATTCTACAAAAGGACTGTTTCCAAACTGCTCAATCAAAAAGAAGGTTTGCAAACATCACAAAGAAGTTTCTCAAAAATCTTCTCTCTAGTTTTTATGTGAAGATATTTCCTATTTCATCATAGGTCTCAAAGGGCTCAGAAATATCCCTTTGCAGATTCTATGAAGAGACTCTTTCCGAACTACTGAATGAAATGAAAGTTTCAAATCTGTGGGATGAATGCATACATCACAGAGAAGTTTCCTGGAATGCTTCTGTCTGATTTTTATGTGAAGATATTTCTTTTTCACCATAGGCCTCAAACCACTCAGAAATATCCCTTTACAGATTGTGCAAAAAGACTGTTTCTAAACAGCTCAATGAAAAGGAAGATTCAACTCTGGGAGATGAATGCAAACATCACAAAGAAGTTTCTCAAAAAGCTTCTGTCTGGTTTTTATGTGAAGGTATTTCCTTTTTCACCATAGGCCTCAAACTGCTCACAAACATCCCTTTGTAGATTCTACAAAAAGACTGTTTCCAAACTGCACAATGAAAAGAAAGGTTAAACTCTGTGAGATGAAAGCACACATCACAAAGAAGTTTCTCAGAATGCTTTTGTATAGTTTTATGTGAAGAAGTTTCCTTTTTCACCATAGCAATCAAAAGAACGGTTCAAATGTGTGGGATGAATGCACACATCCCAAAGAAGTTCCTCAGAAAACTTCTGTTTAGTTTTTTGTGAAGATATTTCCTTTTTCACCATGGGCCTCAAAGCGCTCCAAATATCCACTTGCAGATTCTACAAAAAGAGTGTTTCCAATCTGCTCAATCAAAAGAAAGGTTCAACTCTGTGAGGTGAAAGCACACGTCACAAAGAAGTTTCTTAGAAACCTTCTGTCTAGTTTATATGTGAAGATATTTCATATTTCAAAATAGGCCACAAAGGGCTCAGAAGTATACCCTTGCAGATGCTACCAAAACGAGTGTTTCCAAACAGCTCAATCAAAAGAAAGATTTAACTTGGTGAGATGAATGCACACATTACATAGAAGTCTCTCATAATGCTTCTGTCTAGTTTTTTTGAGAAGCCATTTCCTTTTTCACTATAGGCCTCAGTCTGCTCATTAATAGCCCTCTGCAGACACTAGAAAAAGAGTCTTTCCAAACTGTTCAATCAAAATAAAGGTTCAAATCTTTGAGATGAAAGCCCACGTCACAAAGAAGTTTCTCAGAAAGTTTCTGTCTAGTTTTTATGTGAAGATATTTCCTATTTCACCTTAGGCCTCAAAGGGATCACAACTATCCCTTTTCAGATTCTACAAAAAACTCTTTCCGAACTGCTTCATCAAAGGAAAGGTTCAATTCTGTGAGATGAATGCACACATAAAAAATTAGTTTCTCAGAATGCTTCTGTCTTGTTTTTATGTGAAGATACTACTTTTTCACCATAGGTCTCAAACCGCAAACAGATATTCCTTTGCAGATTGCACAAAAAGTATGTTTCAACACTGCTCAATGAACGGAATGTTTCAACTCAGTGAGATGAATGCAAACATCACAAAGAGTTTTCTCAAAATACTTCTGTTTAGGTATTATGTGAAGGTATTTACTTTCTCACCATAGGCCTCAAACTGCTCACAAATATCCCTTTGCAGATTCTACAAAATGGCTTGTTGCCAAACTGCTCAATTAAAAGGAAGGTCCAAATCTGAGATGAAAGCACGCATCACAAAGAAGTTTCTCAGAAGTTTCTGTCTAGTTTTTATGTTCAGATATTTCCTTTTTCACCATAGGCCTCAAAGCACTCCAAATATCCCTTTGCAGATTCTACAAAAAGAGTGTTTCCAAACTGCTCAATCAAAAGAGAGGTTCAACTCTTTGAGATGAAAGCACACAGTACAAAGAAGATTTTCAGAAAGCTTTTATCTAGTGTTTAGGTGAAGACATTTCTTATTTCACCGTAGGCCTCAATGGGCTCACAAATATCCCCTTGCAGATTCTACAAAAGGACTCTTTCCAAACTGCTTAATCCAAGGAAAGTTTCAACCCTGTGACATGAATGCACACATCACAAAGAAGTTTCTCCTAATGCTTCTGTCTAGTTTTTATGTGAAAATATTTCCTATTCACCATAGGCATAAAACGTTGCAAATATCCATTTGCAGATTCTACAAAAAGACTGTTTCCAACCTGCTCAATCAAAAGAAAAGTTCAACTCTGTGAGATGAAGGCACACATGACAAATAAGTTTCTCAGAAAGTTTCTGTCCAGTTTTTATTTGAAGATTTTCCCTATTTCACCATAGGCCTGAAAAGGCTCACAAATATCCTTTTGCATATTCTAAAAAAAGACTGTTTCCAAACTGCTCAATCAAAAGAGAGGTTCAAATATGTGTGATGAATGCACACGTCACAAAGAAATTTCTCAGAATGTTTCTGTCTAGTTTTTATGTGAAGATATTTCTCTTTCACCATAGGCCTCAAATGGCTCAGAAATATCCCTTTGCAGCTTGTACAAAAAGACTGTTACCAAACTGCTCAATCAAAAGAAAGTTTCAACACTGTGAGATGAATGCACACATCACAAAGAAGTTTCTCAGAAAGCTTCTGTTTAGCATTCATGTGAAGGTATATCCTTTTTCACCATAGGCCTCAATGGGCTCAGAAATATCCCTTTGCAGATTCTACAAAAGGACTGTTTAGAAAACTGCTTAATCCAAAGAAAGGTTCAACTCTGTGAGTTGAATGCATACATCTCAAAGAAGTTTCTTATAACGGATCTCTCGAGTTTTTTTTGTGAAGATATAACCTTTTTAACCATAGGTCATAAACTGCTCATGAATATCCCTCTGCAAATACTACAAAAAGACTGTTTCCAAACTGCTGCATCCAAAGAAATGTTCAACACTGTGAGATGAATACACCCATCACAAAGAAGTTTCTCAGAATTCTCCTGTCTGGTTTTTATGTGAAGATATTTCCTTTTTCACCATGGGTCTCAAAGTGCTCCAAATATCCATTTACAGACTCTACAAAAAGAGTGTTTCCAAACTGCTCATTCAAAAGAAAGGTTCAACTCTGTGAGATGAAAGCACACATCACAAGGTAGTTTCTCAGAAAGCTTCTGTCTAGATTTATGTGAAGATATTTCCTATTTCACCATAGGCCATAAAGAGCTCACAAATATTTTTTGCAGATTCTTCAAAAAGACTGTTTCCAAACTGCCCAATCCAAAGAAAGGTTCAACTCTGTGAGATGAATGGAGACATCACAAAGAAGTTTCTCAGAATGCATCTATCCAGTTTTATGTGAAGATATTTCTTTTTCATCCTAGGCCTCAATGGGCTCAGAAATATCCCTTTGCAGATTCTAAAAAAGAACTGTTTCCAAACTGCTCAATCTAAAGAAAGTTTCACCTCTGTGAGTTGAATGCACACATCACAGAGAAGTTTCCCAGAATGCTTCTGTCTACTTTGTATGTGAAGGTATTTCCTTTTTCACCATAGGCCTCAAACCGTTCACAAATATCCCTCTGCAGATACAACAAAAGGACTGTTTCCAATCTGTTAAATCAAAAGATAGGCTCAACTCTGTGAGATGAAAGCACACATCACAAAGAAGTTTCTCAGAAAGCTTCTGTCTAGTTTTTATGTAACGATATTTCCTATTTCACCACAGGCCTCAATGGACTCAAAAATATCCCTTTCAGATTCTACAAAAAGAGTGTTTCTGAACTTCTCAATGAAATGAAAGTTTCAACCCTGTGAGGTGAATGCACACATAAAAAGGAAGTTTCTCAGAATGCTTCTGTCTAGTTTTTATGTGAAGATATTACTTTTTCACCATAGGCCTCAAACTGCTCAGAAATATCCCTTTGCAGATTGAACCAAAAGACTCTTTCCATACTGCTCAATGAAAAGAAAGATTCATCTGTGTGAGATGAATGCACACATAAAAAAGAAGTTTCTCAGAATGCTTCTGTCTAGTTTTTTTGTGAAGATATTTCCTTTTTCACCATAGTCCTTAAAGCATTCACAATTATCCCTCTGCAGATATTACAAAAAGACTGTTTCCAAACTGCTCCATGAAAAGAAAGGTTCAACTCTGTGAGATGAATGCACACATAAGGAAGAAGTTTCTCGGAATGATTCTGTCTAGTTTTTATGTGAAGATAATTCTTTTTCACTATAGGCATCAAACGGCTCAGAAATATCCATTTGCAGATTGTACAAAAATACTGTTTCCAATCTGCTCAATCAAAAGAAAGGTTCTGCTCTGTGATATGAATCCAGGCATCACAAAGAAGATTCTCAGAAAGCTGCTTTTTAGTGTTTTTGTGAAAATATTTCCGTTTCACCATAGGCCTAAAAGCGCTGCAAATTTCCATTTGTGGATTCTACAAAAAGCATGTTTAGAAACTGCTCAATCAAAAGAAAAGTTCAACTCTGTGAGATGAAAGCACACATTGCAAAGCATTTTCTCAGAAAGATTCTGTCTAGTTTTTATGTCAAGGTATTTCCTGTTTCATCATAGGCTGTGAAGGGCTCACAAATATCCATTTGCATATTTAAAAAAAGACTGTTTCCAAACTGCTCAAACAAAAGAAAGGTTCAACTCTGTGAGATGAATGCACACATCAGAAAGAACTTTCTCAGAATGCTTCTGTCTAGTTTTTATGTGAAGATGTCTCTTTTTCACCTTAGGTCTCAAATGGCTAAGAAATATCCCTTTGCAGATTTTACAAAAAGACTGTTTCCAAACTGCTCAATAAAAAAAGTTTCAACACTGTGAGATAAATACACACATCAAAAAGAAGTTTCTCAGAAAGCTTCTGTTTTCTTTTTATTTGAAAATATTTCCGTTTTCACTGTAGGCCTCAATGGGCTCAGAAATATCTCTTTGCAGATTCTACAAAATGATTGTTTAGAAAACTGCTGGATCCAAATTACACCATTATGGCTCACACACTGCAGCCTCAACCTCCGCAGGGTTAGGCTATTCCTCAAGGGATCCTACAGCCTCAGCCTCCCAAAGTGTTGGGGTTACAGGCGTGAGCCACCAGCACCCGGCCTGAGTTAATACATCTGGTCTCACTACGTCTTAACCACACACCCATGAAGAACTCAAGTCAAGAGAGATTTGGCAAGAGACTCTCAGCATTGTCTCCCGAAAGCAGTGAGGTGGATGGCAAACGTGTGTCCCGAGCTCCTGGGGTTTTAGGTGACCATGTGTAGAGGAGAGATTTCCAATGTTTCCAGAGAGGCGCAAGCCACAGTTATTCGGGGCATCCGAACACGAGATGGGGTTTCTGACAGCAACTTAAGGACCAGGAAGGGCCAGAATCTGCCAAGGCCCATGTCCCAGGTTGGGGCCAATGGAACCCAAGGTATAGGGAGTCAGCCGTCCTCACAGAGGGGACTCCAGCCCTAGGCCCCGCTGTGCAGACCAAATCAGAAGGAAGAGAGTCCTTCGTCCTACATGCCACATCCCTCCACTGAACTTGGGAGTGGATCTGTTTCCCAAACATGAGGTGACTTTCGCTTTGCAATGGATCACAAGGGGCCGGGCTTGCCAGAGTCAGCAGGATAAAGAAGTCATTCTGGCTCGGCCACCCCCATCCCCCGGTAACTGGTGAATTTAAATGAGCCGAGGCTGGCCGGGCCGGAGCCGCTACAGGGCTGAGGGTGGTGGGTGGGTGAGGGTTTCCTGAGGCACTGCAGAAATTGGGCCTTTGCCTCGAGGATGACAGTGCCGCAGGAACCTTTCCAGGCTGCTATATGGCAAGCACTAAACCACTATGCTTACCGTGATGGGGTTTTCCTCACAGAACGCCTTTATGCAGAAGTACACTCAGAAGAAGCCTTGTTTTTAATGGCGACCTGTTCTTACCTCCCAGGAAAGGCCTATAAAGCATATAGACTCTTGAAAAGACACAGTTGTCCTACACCGCAATGCAAATACCTGCTTGCAAAATGTTGTGTTGATCTCAGTAACCTTGCAGACTGGGAACAAATGTTATCTGTTGGAGTGTTTAATAAGCAGAAAACATGATGATATTGTTACTGAGTTTGGTGATTCAGTTTGCTTTCCCCTTCCATTGTTGGGACGTGTATATTGCAAGACAGATCAGCTTGCCAAAGGATAAGAATGTTACCAAAAGATACTTAGTTTAAATCCTTTCCTCTGGTATCCCTTTGAATCATTATGTGAAATAGGTGAAAAGCCAGATCCTGACCAAACATTTAAATTCACATCTTTACAGAACTTTAGCAACTGTCTGCCCAACTCTTGCACAACACAGGTACCTAATCACAGTTTATGTCACAGACAGCCTGAGACCATTCTTATGGAAACACCCCAGGACACAATTGAATTAAACAGAGTCAATTTAGAATCTTCCAATTCAAAGTACTCCTTTAATACAGATTCCCCAGTGTCTTTTATTGATTCTGCTGTAATTTCACCTGAAACTATCCCACTGGGAACAGGAACTTCCATATTATCTAAACAGGTTCAAAATAAACCAAAAACTGGTCGAAGTTTATTAACAGGACCAGCAGCTCTTAGTCCATTTACCCCAAGTTTTGGGATTTTGCCATTAGAAACCCCAAGTCCTGGAGATGGATCTTATTTACAAAACTACACTAATACACTTTCTGTAATTGATGTGCCATCCACCGGAGCCCCTTCAAAAAAGTCTGTTGCCAGAATTGGCCAAACTGGAGCAAAGTCTGTCTTCTCGCAGAGTGGAAATAGCCGAGAGGTAACTCCAATTCTTTCACTAACAGAAAGTTCTGGTCCATAAATAACTACAACACCTCAGGTAATGAGCCCCACTATGACATCTCCCCCAAATGCACTGCATCGAAGAATTTCATGACCCTTTACTAGTGACAGTTCCACAACCAAGGAGAATAGGAAGAAATTAAAAATGAAGTTTCCACCTGAAATCCCAAACAGAAAAACAAAAAGTAAAACTAATAAAGGAGGAATAACTCAATCTAATATAAATGACAACCTGGAAATTACAAAATTGGACTCTTCCATCAATTCAGAAGAGGAAATATCCACAATCACACCTCTGATTCAGGCTTTTAATCTACATAAAGCAGCAGCAGAAGGCTTGATGAGCCTTCTTCGTGAAAGGGGGAAAGGTTATTTAGCTTTATGTTCATACCACTGCAAAGAAGCTATAAATATTTTGAGCCATCTACCTTCTCACCACTTCAATACTGGTTGAGTACTGTGCCAAATTGGAAGGTAAATTGCAATTAAATTCTTCCAGAGAGCTATCCAAGTGGATCCAAATTATGCTTATGCCTATACTTTATTAGGGCGAGAGTTTGTCTTAACTGAAGTATTGGACAAAGCGTTAGCTTGTTTTCAAAATGCTATCAGAGTCAATCCTAGACATTACAATGCATGGTAAGTGGTAATGAATTGTAAAGACAAAGTCTTGTTGATGGTGCCGGTAGTCACTAATTTTTCTTGTTAGATAGCTCTTTATTGTAATGAATTTGGTTACTAATACTTAGGAATGGTACATACTGGTCAATAACTTCAAACTAACTTATTTTATGAAATGTATGTCTTTAACAAACTCTTCAGTTAACTAATGATAATAGAATATGAGATGCTTACACTCAACAGTTTCAGTCTTCTACAAAACTTTTGCAGATACTGTAGTTGTGTTTTGTTTGTTTGCGTGTTTAGTTTTGTTACTTGATTTGTTACTTTTTCCTCGAACACAAAAATGGTGATTGGGACAAAAAGTGCTTGGGAAATTGGAAAGGAATAGCATAATTCACTTACTGGATAATCGAAAAAAAACACTGAAAAAGTTCACTAGCTGCTTTTTGACAATGTTCCAGTTTATTGAGTTACTATTAAGAACTTAATGTATCCTTTATTTAGCAGTATCTCTGTTTTACTTTTTTGTATTTGTGTATAAGTAGACACATAGAAAATTACTAACCAGGTCACATTGTTATCAACTGAATAACATATGAAAAAGTTTGGTCCTACTTCTGCCTCAACACCATACTTACTGTTGACATTTATCGTATTTCTCTGGACTGACTTAAGTTTAAATATCAAGAAAATGCCCGGCATGGTGGCTCATGCCTGTCATCCCAGCACTTTGGGAGGCCAAGGCAGGCAGATAACAACGTCAAGAGATCGAGACCATATGGTGAAACCCCACCTATATTAAAAGTATAAAAATTAGCTGGGCATGGTGGCAGGTGCCTGTAGTCCCAGCTACTCAGGAGGCTGAGGAAGGATAATCGCTTGAACCTGGGAAGTGGAGGTTGCAGTGAGCCAAGATTATGCCATTGCACTCCAGCCTGGGCGACAGAGTGAGATGCCATCTCAAGAAAAAATAAAAATAAAATAAAATAAATATCAAGAGAAAGTATAATTCTGAAGTAGTAACTCTGCAGAAGCTTTTTTGTCAGATACAGTTATCTTTGGGGTTAGTTAGTATAGCAGTTGGGTTTTAACACTTGATTTGCTTCTAAATCTGAAGCATTATATTACTAAAATATTTTTTGATTTGTGATTATGTTGTTTAATGGATTATATATCATTTTGCAGTAGTAGTTGCAGTGCCTGAAAGATTGCCAGAAAAATAGTGCTAGCTATTGCTGACCAATGTAAAAATCAACTTGCCAATACTGCCATCTCTTCCAATAGCGATGTTCTCCATAATATTTTAAGAACTCAGTTCTTCATAAGGCTTGTGTTGTTTTTGATTTTTTCCCAAGTCTGGTGGATCCTTGTGCTGTTCTTTTTTAAATGTGTATTGTCTGTCCAGCTATTTCACAGGAGTCACATTCTTAAAAACCTTATCCATATCAAAATTGTGTTTAAAGGAGGATTATTCAGACTGGCAAGCTTTTAGTAGGAGGAGTTTAAATGCTGACGTATTTAGGTAACTCTAAATACTGAGCAACTTTATTCTATCTACAAAATAGATAGCCTTTCTTTTCTTTTCACTTTCACTATCATTAGGACCATGTTTAATACCTTTTCTTCATCTATAACACAATTATAACGATATACAAAGCCACTCAAATAAAGCAGATATATTGTGCTTTAAAAAAAAAAAAAGAAGTCATTATATGGCACACAATGAGGTGTGACTCAAATCTAGAATCTCCAGTGAAAACCAATGAAACAGGGTCAAATACCGTGTCTACTAAAAATAAAAAAATGAGCCAGGCGTGGTTGTGCTGAGGCAGGAGAATCACTCTAACCCAGGAGACAGAGGTTGCAGTGAGCTGAGATCACGCCACTGTACTCCAGCCATGGGGGGACAGAGCAAGACTCCATCTCAGAAGCAAACAAACACAGAAAGCCAATAAAGGTGTTTAACTCAACGTGTCAGATTCAGGTGTCTTGACAGGATACATCCAGTACCCGATAATACGTTGATGAGTGGGGTGGAACCTATTTTGTGGCCTCAAGGAAGGGTTTGAGAGACAGTCCTGCAAACGTTGATGGCAAACGTGACGGCCTAAAGAAGCCCCTCCGCCCAAGAAGTGATATTCATTTGTATCCTGTAGCCACCCATGAGGGAGAATCGGGCTCTCTACAGACCCCCAACCCCCACCCCGCCCCACCCCAACCCACCACCCCGCTTCGTGAAATGAGCTCTCGCTCCGTCAGGCTCTATTCAGGCCGTGTGGTTTTGTAACATCCAGTGTGTGTGCCTGGGTTGTGGGGTGGGGTTGGGGCGGCTGTGGACGGAGGAGGGGATAAAGTGGTTGTGTCCCGTGGGTGCCCAGTACGTGGGACATGAGTGGGTTGGCCAGAGCCTAGGGAACTCATTGCCTGTCAGGATGTCTCCCCTCCTTGTCCCCTCTCTGACCTACGCTCCATATCTTTGCATTTCAGTGGGGACCTTGTGGGTGGAAGTCACCATCCCTTTGGACTTTAGCCGAGGAAGACCGGGCTCCCAAGAGTCTCCCCGGAGTCGGGGCCTTGGGCAGGCTCACAAGGATGCTGAAGGTAATGGTTGGTGACAGTGATGTAAGTTGGAGGCCTCGGGCCAATGCAGAGGCATCCATTTGACCTCGGTGGGACAGGTCAGCTTTGTGGAGTCCCGTGTGTCCTTCCAGAGACTCATCCAGTGCTAGCAAGCATGGTACCGAGGATCCCAGCTTCCAGCAGAAGCACTTTTGTTCACACAGAATCCTGGTCAGGAAAGTTCTCAGCAGGTTTAGACCACCTAGCCAAAAAGCCAAAGCCACTTCTGGGATTTATTTTCAAAGAGCCAGTGGTTCCACAATGGGCCATGGGTAGTTGTGGAAATGGAGAGAAGTGTTTGCAGATACATATTTCAGACAGAACGGAGAGAGCTTGGTCATAGGTCATGAAGGACATGAGCAGATGCACATTGAGAAAACCCTCCCAGCATCCTAGGTGAACAGAGGTATGATTTTTTGAGACAGTCGAGCTAGATGCAACCCCAGATTTTAGGGTTGGATCTTTATTAATATGTAGTATCTAGGAGGTATCCAAGTCCAGAAATCAACTCGCCAGTTCTGTACAGCAATTTGTAGGGAGATCAAATCTGGGATGTCTAAAATTAAGAATTCAGGCCGTGGTAATGGATTAGATTAAATGTACTTGAACTTATTTTTCCAAGAAAGAGATGGCGGGAGATAGAGAGAGCCAGAGAGTGAGCGAGCAAGAAAGAGAGACACACACAGAGACAGAGACATAGAGACAGACAGAGAGACACAAAGATACACAAAGAGAGAAAGACAGAGAGAGACAGAGAGATAAAGACACAGAGAAAGACACAGATGGAAAGAGACAGAGAGAAACTAAAAGAGAGACAGAGACAGAAACAGAGAGAGATAGACAGAGAGAGAGACAGACCAACAGGCAGACAGACAGGCAGAGAAAGAGAGTAAGACAGAAAGGAGACACAAACACACAGAGAGACAGAGACAGTTGGAGAGACAGAGAGAAAGAAAGAGAGAGACAGACAGAGGGAAAGAGACAGAGAGAGAAAGAGACAGACAGAGGGAGAGACAGAAACAGACAGAGACAGAGACAGACAGAGACAGAGACAGAGAGAAACAGACAAGGAGAGAGAGACAGACAGACAGGAAGAGAAAGACAGTAAGACAGAAGACAGACACAGAGAGAGAGAGAGACAAAGAGACAGAGACAGAGAGACAGACAGGCAAAGAGAGAGAAAAAACCAGACAGACAGGGAGAGAGAGAGACAGACAGACAGGGAGAGAGAGAGAGAGACACTGACAGACAGCCAGAGAAAGAGAATAAGACAGAAGACAGACACAGTGAGAGAGACAGAGAGAGAGAGACAGAGATAGCGAGAAAAAGAAAGAAAGAGAGATACAGACAGACAGACAAAGAGACAGACAGAGAAAGATGAGACGGACAGAGAGAGACAGAGAGAGAGAAAGAGAGAGAGAAAGAGAGGCAGGCAGAGAAAGAAAGAAAGACAGACACCGTGAGAGAGTCAGGCAGAGAGAGAGACACACAGAGACAGAGAGACAGAGAGAAAGAAAGAGACAGACAGAGATAAAGACAGAGACGGACAGACAGAAACAGACAGACAGGGAGAGAGAGAGACAGACAGACAGGCAGAGAGGGAGAGACAGAAAGGCAAAAAAAGGGAGTAAGACAGAGGACAGACACAGTGAGAGAGACAGGCAAGGAGGGAGAGAGAAAAAATAGACAGGCAGAGAGAGAGAGACAGAGAAAGAGAGACTGAGAGACAGAGAGAGGAGGAGGAATGGCGTGGTCAGGAAATAATTACACATATTTTATAACGCTTTTGATTCCATAAAGGGTGGCCGGGGTGTGCTTTGAAAACAACAACAACAGCAACAAGAGCAGCAGCAGCAAGAGCAGCAGCAGCATTCGCTTATGGATTTCAAGAAAATAAGATGTTCTGAAGTAAACATCAACCGGCTCTCACTACACGTTGAGAGATTCACAAAAGCGCTAGTTAACAACAGGAGAAAACAGCAGCTAATATGTCTTGGGGAAAAGATACTTCTTCCTGAAAATTGGGGATTTCTACTTCACCTGAAAATAAATACATACGAAAAAGGAAAAACACGAACAAAACAAACCAAAACAACAAACAAAGGCCAAGGCACCGTCCCTGGAAATCTTAAGTGAGCAAAGTATTAGTTTTCAGAAAACGTTTCTATTATGGGCAAATACAAAGAACGCCCAGACTAGAGCTGTGACGCCATTCCCATTGTGAAACTATACTGGCTGGAGGGCGGAGAAACTAAAACATCATGATAAAAGGTGATGGAGACCCAGCCAGGGTGAAGCTTTCCTAGGGAGGGAGGCCTGAGGAGGGAAGTGGGGGGAAAAAACCCCACAACAGGAGACACGCCAGCTTGCCCACGCGGGTAAAGGGCTATGCCATCGGCTCAAGTTGCCTCCAGGGAAGTGGGACCGTGCCACCACCATCTTCAAAAACGGTGGCCACTGAGTGAGGCCTGATGCCCACCGTTGCAAATGTCAGCCTGGCAAGAATGAGATCGCCGGTAAGGGGTGGGGGAAGGGGAGAGAAGACGGAGGCATACCAGGGTGGCTCCGGAAGGTTTCCAAGCAGGTTGTTGGGAGGCGGGGGGTGGGGGGTTTGGGGGAAACCCGCCTAACTGACCCACTAAATGAAGGTAAAGGGACGTGGGTAGTGGGGGGAGCCGGGGGGCGACTTGAAAATTAAAGTGACCCCTCCTAAAACCCAAGTAGAAGAGTCTATGTGCATGAAAGAACCAACACACAAAGAAAACTAAAGCGCTGATCAAAGAACAATAGGGCCCCCGCCAGGGCGGAGGTTCCCTAGGCAACCAGGGAGAGAGGCAGGGACCTCCAGAAGGGAGAGAGAGAAACCCGTTGCCCAGGCTCAGTGAAGTAAGCAAGACCTCCCTCCATGTCACCTAGACTTTCAGTAACAGTGGCCGCTAGATGATGCCCGAAGACAACCGATGCCTGCAAGTGTCAGTCAGCATGGAAAAGAATGCATTTATTTATTTATTTATTTATTTATTTATTTATTTATTTGTTTAGAGACAGAGTCCTACTCACTCTACAGCCCGGGCTGTAGTGCAGTGGCACAATCTCGGCTCACTACAGTCTCCGCCTCCCAGGTTCAAGTGATTCTCCCACCTCAGCCTCCCGAGTAGCTGGCATTACAGGAGCATACCCCACCGTGCCCGACTCAGTTTAGTATTTCTAGTAGAGACGGCGTTTTACCGTGGTGGCAAGGCTGGTCTCGAAATCCCAACCTCACGTGATCCCCTGCCTCGGCCTCCGGAAGTTCTGGGATGACAGACGTGAGCCACCACGCCCGGCCTTATCCATGTATTTTTGAGTCGAGGAGCTTATCAGGGAAATACGAGAAGTAAGGACGCCACACGTGACAGAGAGAAAAGTCTGAAAATGCCCCTTCCATCCAAGTGGGGACCCGGCCTTGACCTCCCAAAAATCATACACCGAGTGGTGAAGCATAGCAAGGCCCATCTGTCTGGATTCCTCTCGTCCTCTCTAAGCAGGCCCTTCTGACTTTCGTGGAAGGGGCAGGGCCCTCTCCGTCATGGGGGGTCTGACAGACTGACAGAGAAAGAGACAGACATAGAAAGACAGAGATGGACAGGGAGAGACAGAGAGAAACAGAGAGAAAGAGAGAGAGACAGAGACAGAGAGAAACAGACAGACAGGGAGGGAGAGAGACAGAGAGAGACAGACAGACAGACAGAGACAGATGGAGAGGAAACAGAGAGAGAGAGAGAGAAACAGACAGACACACAGAGACAGACAGAGAGAAACAGAAAGAGAGAGACAGAGAGAGAGAGAAAGGGAGGGAGAGAGAGACAGACAGACAGGAAGAGAAACAGAGTAAGACAGAAGACAGACACAGTGAGAGAGACAGGCAGAGAGAGAGAGAAAGAGACAGAGAGAAAGAGAGAGACAGACAGAGAAAGAGACAGACAGAGAAAGACAGAGATGGACAGAGAGAAACAGACAGAGAGAGACAGAGATAGAGACAGAGACAGAAACAGACAGACAGGGAGGGAGAGAGACAGAGACAGACCGAGAAAGACAGAGACAGAGAGACACAAACAGAGAGATACGGAGAAAGTGAGAGATATACAGAGAGAAACAGAAAGAGAGGGGGCGAGAGAGACAGGCAGGCAGAGAAAGAGAGTAAGACAGAAGAGAGACACAGTGAGAGAGACTGGCAGAGGGAGAGAGAGACAGAGACAGAGAGAAAGAAAGAGAGATACAGAAGAGAAAGAGACATACAGAGACGGACAGAGAGAAACAGCAAGAGAGAGAGACAGAGAGAGCAAGAGTGAGAGAGACAGAGAGAGAGAAAAAGACAGGGAGGGAGAGAGACAGACAGAGAGAGAGAGATGGACAGGCAGAGAAGAGAGTAAGACAGAATATAGGCACACAGAGAGAGAGAGAGAGGAAAGAAAGAAAGAGAGAGACAGGCCGGGCACGGTGGCTCATTCCTGTCATCCCAGCACTTTGGGAGGCTGAGGCGGGTGGATCACGAGGTCAGGAGATCGAGACCATACTGGCTAACTTGGTGAAATCCCGTCTTTACTAAAAATACAAAAAATTAGTCGGGCTTGGTGGTGGGCGCCTATAGTCCCAGTTACTCGGGAGGCAGGAGAATGGCGTGAACCTGGGAGGTGGAGTTTGCAGTGAGCCGAGATGGTGCCACTGCACTCTAGCCTTGGCAACACAGTGAGACTCCATGTGAAAAAAAAAAAGAGAGAGAGACAGACAGAGATAGAGACAGACAGAGACAGACAGAGAGAAACAGACAGAAAGAGAGACACAGCGAGAGAGAACAGAAAGGCAGGCAGAGAGAGAGACAGACAGGCAGAGAAAGACAGCAAGACAGAAGACAGACACAGTGAGAGAGACAGGCAGAGAGAGACAGACAGAGACAGACAGAAAGAGAGACTGACAGAGATGAGACAGAGAGACAGAAACAGAGAGAAAGAGAGACAGACAGGCAGAGAGTGAGAGAGAGAGGGAGAGAGACAGAAAGGGAGGAAGAGGGACAGACAGAGAGAGAGACAGACGGGTAGAGAAAGAGAGTAAGACAAGATAGGCACAGAGAGAGAGAGAGAGTGAGAGAGACAGACAGAGAGACTCAGAAAAAGAAAGAGAGAGACAGACAGAGAAAAACAGAGACAGACAGAGAGAGACAGAGAGAAACAGAGACAGACAGAGACAGAGAAACAGACAAAAAGAGAGAGACAGAGAGAGAGAGAGACAGGGAGGGAGACAGAGAGAGATAGACAGGCAGAGAAAGAGAGTTAGACAGAAGACAGAAACAGTGAGACAGGCAGAGAGAGAGAGACAGAGATAGAGAGAAAGAAAGAGACAGACAGAGAAAGAGACAGATAGAGAAAGACAAAGACAGACAGAGAGAGACAGAGAGAAACACAGAAAGAGAGAAGGTCCTAGCCGAGTAGCGATATAGTGCCTTTTCTTTCATTTTCTCTTTCTTTTCTGGTTTTCTTTTCTTTTCTTCTTTTCTTTTCTTCTCTTCTCTTTTCTTTCTTTCCATTTATTTATTTAGAGACTGAATCTCTGTCGTCCAGGCTGTAGTGCAGTGGCGCCATCCCGGGTCACTGCAACCTCCGCCTGCCAGGTTCAAGTGATTCTCCTGCCTCAACCTCCCGAGTAGCTGGGATTACAGGTGCCTGCCCAAGCGCGCCCGATGGGGTTTCACCATGTTGGCTAGGCTGGTCTTGAACTCCTGACCTCGTGACCCACCCACCTCAGCCTCCCAAAGTGCTGGGATGACAGACGTGACCCACTGCTTTCAGTGTACAGTGGCATTTATTAGAAATCACTCATGGGAACACGCACTTATAGGTCATGTGTAGATATTTTATTTATTTATATTTTTTTTTGCACGGGAAGGTGGGGGGATGGAGTTTCGATCTTGCTGCCCAGGCTGGAGTGCAATGGCATAGGGGACTCAAAGAGTCAACCTATGGCAGAGAGGACACGTCATTCTGAGTGTAAGGGCCGCAGCGAAAGGTGGCAGGGCCGGCGCTTTTAAAGGCTGAAATCCCTGCAGCTCAGGCCTGTCGTCCCAGCACTTTGGGAGGCCCAGGAGGGCAAATCACTTCAGGTCAGGAGTTCAATACCAATGCGGCCAACATGGAGAAACCCCATCTCCACTAAAAATAGAAAAATAAGCCGTCTGTCGTGGTGCGTGTCTGTAATCCCAGCTACTAAAGAAGAATCACTGGAAGCCAGAAAGCAGAGGTTTCAGTGAGCCAAGAGAGCGCCACTGCACCGCAGCCTGGGTGACAGAGTGAGAGAGACTTAGTCCAAAAAAAAAGAAATGAAGAAAAAAAGAAAGAACAGGCCCAAATACTACATTGTCGCTGAATGTTCCCCCAAAGGGCCGGAAACCCCCTGACTCAGGTCAAGGAGGTGGTGTTTCGTTTCACTTCTCTCTCTCTCTCTTTCTTTCTCTCCCTCTCTCTCTCTTTCTCCTCTAACTTTCATTTCTTGTTCAAACATACATGTGCAAGATTGTTACATAGGTAAACTTCTGATGGGAGGTTCAGTGTGCAGATGATTTCATCACCCAGACACTGAGCGCAGTACTTGACAGTTTTCATGTTTCGTTTTGTTTTGGTTTCTCCTGAAGCTGTCTCTCCTTCCACCCCTCCTCCCTCAAGTAGGCTCCCTCGTCTCTCGTGTCCCTTGTTCTGCCCACGCAGAACTCTCATCTATAAGTTCCCACTTATGGATGAGAACACGCGGTATTTAACTGATTGTTGCTTTCAACTTCGGTGGTGGCGGTGAAAGAGGCAAGACACTAAATCGACCCTTAGGACGTTCCCCTCTGTCCCCACCCCATGCCCCCTCCCCCTACACACCCTCATTCCTGCACACACTCCTCAAACGCAGGAAAGGAAGAAAGACAGAAATTAAAGTAAGAGGTCAGCCTCCAAGGTGGTGGAGGGAGGGGATCTCAAATGGTGAGCAAGCGATGGGGGTTGGGGGATATCTTGGCTGAGCTTGCAACAATGGGGTAAAGAGTTTCCAGCCCCACCACATCCCGTAATCCTCAGCCATAGCCAGCCTCTGGGTGGGGTTGTGCCTGTAAAACTTCTGAATGGAGAGAAACCCAAGGCAAAGGAAGGCATCAGCTCCAAGTCCAGGAAGTGAATATGGCTTTGTGCATTTGAAAGGGGCTTCAGAAGGCGGTGCTGCGGCTTCCAAAGCATTGCACCTCGCCTCACCTCACCTCGCCCAGAGCGAGACTCCATCTCAAAATCAATCAATCAATCAATCAATAATAAAAAAAATCATCAATGAAAGAAAGAAAGAAAGAAGAAAGAAAGAAAGAAAGAAAGATAGAAAGGAAGGAAGAAAGAAAGAAAGAAAGAAAAAGAAAGAAAGAAAGAAAGAAAGAAAGAAAGAAAGAAAGAAAGAAAGAAAGAAAGAAAGAAGAAAGAAAGAAAGAAAGAAAGAAAGAAAGAAAGAAAGAAAGAAAGAAAGAAAGAAAGAAAGAAAGAAAGAAAGAAAGAAGAAAGAAAGAATCAGTACAGTGGTCATGGTCGTGAATCATTCCCCAGAGTCCAGGCACAGTGGCTCACGCCTGTCCTGCCAGCACTTTGAGGCACCAGGTCAGGAGGGTTGCAACAAAATGATGAGACCCTATCTGTGGAAAAACATTGAAAAATGAAGGCCAGGCTCGGTGGCTCATGCCTGCCATCCCAGCACTTCGGGAGGCCGGGGAGGGCGGATCACCTGAGGTCGGGAGTTCAAGACCAGCCTGACCAACATGGAGAAGCCCCGTCTGCACTAAAAATACCAGATCAGCCAGACGTGGTGGCGCATGCCTGCAGTCCCAGCTGCTGGGGATTCTGACGCAGGGGAATCGCTTGAACCCAGGAGGCATAGGTTGTGGTGGGCCAAGTTCACGCCTTTGCACTCCAGTCTGGGCAACCAGAGAGAAACTCTGTCTCGGGAAAAAAATAAATATATAAATAATAATTATCTGGGCACAGTGGCGCGTGCCTGTGGTCCCAGGTACTCTACTCTGGAGGCTGAGGTGGAAGGATCGTTTGAGTCCAGGAGCGTCCACGCTGCAGTGAGTGAGTTATGATGGCACCACTGCCAGGGTGACAGAGTGAGACGCTGCCTCTAAATCAGTCAATCAATCAATCAGATCACTGGAAGGCGCTGTCTGTGTCTCACTTTCAAAGCGTGTCTCTTTAGGCCAAGCAGGCATGGTGCCTCACGCCAGTAATCCCGGCACTTTGGGAGGCTGAGGCAGGAGGAAAGAAGGAAGGGAGGAAGGGAGGAAAGAAGAAAGTCAGGAAGGCAGTCAGGCAGGAAAGGAAGGAAGGAAGGAAGGAAGGAAGAAAGAAAGAAAGAAAGAAAGAAAGAAAGAAAGGGAGGGAGGGAGGGAGGAGAAGAGAGAAGAAAAGAGAAGAAAAAGAAAAGAAAAGAAAACGGGGAGGGGCATATCTCCTTGACTGGTGACTGCCCAGGATACAGCTGACTGAAGCCTCGACTTGTGGGGCCTCAAGTGTTCTTCTCCTTATCTCTGCCTCCCGAGTAGCTGCGATTACAGTCAGGTATTACCACGCAAAACTAATCTTATAATAATATTATAATTATTATTGAGACAGAGTCTCGCTCTGTCTCAATAATTGCCATGGCATGATCTCAGCTCACTGCAACCTCGGCCTCCCTAATTCAAGCAACTCGCCTGCCTCAGTCTCCTGAATAGTTGTGATTAAAATCCTATGCCACCAGAACTGGTAATTGTTCTATTTTTCATAGAGATGGGGTTTCACTATGTTGGCCAGCCTGGTCTTGAATTCCTGGCCTCAAGTGATCAACCCACCTTGGCCTCCCAAAGTGCTGGAATGACAGGTGTGAGCCACTGTGCCCAGCCCAGATGATCTTTTTTATAAATTGTAGAGAAGGAGTTTTGTCAACTGCCAGGTGGAGGGTGGGGTGGGTTTTACTCAGACTGCGTACTGTGAAAAGGGTACATTAGTGTGGTTTGTGAACTAGATGTGGAAATTGTGTGTGTGTGTGAGAGAAAGAGAAAGACCAATCCCACCATGAGGACGCGGAAATGGTGTTTGATTTGGGTACCTGTCTATTCACCTGTCTGTATGTAGATGACTGAAGATTCTACAAATGAAGGTCAGCAGTATCTATTGAGCTCTTTCTCCCTCTCATGCATCTCATGTGTGTGGTGGAGAAAGGAAAGAAAAGAGGTTCTGATGGGAAGTTGTCTTCATGCCTGAGGAAGCTGAAGGCAGGCTGACGGGACGGAGGACATCCTATGTGACATTTCCATACCTGGACACCCTTTACTATGCTGGGGCTGCCAGTCCACCCTGTATGTCAACATACCCCCAAGAACAGCATGGTCTGGGGTGGTCCAGTCTCATCCCATCCGGCCCACCCAGGGCACCTGGTGGAAGTCTTCATTGGAGGATTCGACACCATGGAATACTATGCAGCCATAAAAAATGATGAGTTCATGTCCTTTGTAGGGACATGGATGAAACTGGAAACCATCATTCTCAGCAAACTATCACAAGGACAAAAAACCAAACACCGCATGTTCTCACTCATAGGTGGGAATTGAACAATGAGAACACATGGACGCAGGAAGGGGAACATCACACACCGGGGACTGTTGTGAGGTGGGGGAAGGGGGGAAGGATAGCATTAGGAGATATACCTAATGCTAAATGACGAGTTAATGGGTGCAGCACAACAACATGGCACACGTATACATATGTAACAAACCTGTACGTTGTGCACATGTACCCTAAAACTTAAAGTATAATAATAATAAAATTTAAAAAAAAGAAAAAAGAAAGCGTCATCGCAGTTCCCTTGGGGTCACCAGGCAACGGCCAGCCGGGGGAGGGTGGTGGGACATGAACGGGGGTGGGGCATCAGCCTCTGAGCTCGCTGGAAGATGGCAGGCAGCCGGTGGGGGACGCTGAGCCAGAGACGTCTGGCAGGATATAGATCTGGAAGGTGCATCAGTCCCCTCCCATACCTCTCCCACGGAAAATCCCACAGCGGCAGTGGGAGCCTTGGCTGGGGGAGAAGCAGGGACAAGGGGGAGAGGGAAGGAGGCCCCCGGGAGGATTTAGCACAGAAAACCCACCCATGCAAGCTCCCTCCCTCCTATCGGGTCCAAGGTACACCCTGGGAGGCGGCAAGAGAAAGGTTCACCCCATACTTTTTGTCTTTCTCTTTTTTTTTTTTTGTCTTTTCCATTTTACAAGAGATGCTCATTTCAACAACCAGGCGGTGGATGTGACGGGAGAAGTGTCAAGGCCAGGAGACCAACCTGATCAACTGAGCAACACAAGTAGGAGAGCCCAGCTGAAAAAAATGAAAAAAAAGGGGGAGGAGGAGGAAAGAAAAGAAAAGAAAAAAGAAAAACAATCACCAAGAAAGTTAAAATTCTCTAATGCTGTAGGCACAAAAAAGAGTGATTTCACGTCTTTTCCCACAACATGGATAGAGCTGGAAGCAAGTATGTACCCAGTGAACTGCCTTCTGCTTAAAAGTGGGAGGTAAAGAGTGGGTATGCACACGGTCATCAATATGGAAATAACAGACAGTCCAAAAGGGAGGAGGAGGACAACAGGGGGATGAGGGATGAATAAATCGCCTGTCAGAGACAACGTTCGCCACGTGGGTATCGGATACAATGGAGGTCCACTTCTACAACCGGACGCAGTAGTATGCTGATCTAACAAGCAAGCAGGTACACCCCCTAAGTCTGTAAAATACCAAAACAACGACGACAGCACCAGCAGCAGCAGCAGCAACAACAACAACAACAGAACAGAAGCTGGAACTCAAAACTACCACCACCACCACCACAATCACCAGTTGGGGGTTGGGGGAGGGTGGCCGCGCTCCAGGCCCTCAGGCTCAGTCCCCTCAGGTTTAAAAAAGAAAACAGCAGACTCATTCCTGCCTGTAGGCAGGAAAAATCCAATCAAAGTTCTCCATTGCTAGAAAGGGAAGTAGAATAAGGAGAAGGGCTTATTGATCTTGTGATCGATCGCGGCCATACATGTAGGAAAAAATTAAATACAGACAGCAACACTTTCTACACTGTTCAAAAGCATCGTAGATCAGACACACCACACTCCATGGGGCTTGTGCCACTAAGAAAAGACAGGCCGGGCGCGGTGGCTCATTCCTGTCATCCCAGGACTTTGGGAGGCTGAGGCGGGTGGATCACGAGGTCAGGAGATCGAGACCATCCTGGCTAACACGGTGAAACCCCATCTCTACTAAAAATACAGAAAATTAGCTGGGCCTGGTGTGGGCGCCTGTAGTCCCAGCTACTTGGGAGGCTGAGGCAGGAGGATGGTATGAACCCGGGAAGCGCAGCTTGCCGTGAGCCGAGATAAAGCCACTACAGTCTGGCCTGGGCTAAAGAGTGAGACTCCATCTCAGAAAAAAAAAAAAAAAATACAAGCATAGTGCTGCATGCCTGTAGTCCCAGCTACTCAGGAGGCTGTGGTAGAACAATCACTTCACCCAGCACTTTGAGGCTGCAGTGAGCTCTGATCATGCCACTGCACTCTGGCCTGGGTGACAGAGCGAAACCCCTTCTCAAAACAAAGAACAACCAAAAACTTTCAAGAATACTCAGAGATAGTGTAGGTTTGGTTCCAGACAACCACAATAAGGCAAATGTTACAATCAAATTAGTCACATAAACATTTTGTTTCCCAGTACTTATAAAAGTTATGCTTAAACTGTGTTGTAGTCTAATGAGTATTTAATAATTATTTATTAATTAATTAGTAATCACATTATGTCTAAAAATCCATGTACATACCTTAACTTAAAATACCTCATTGCTGAAAAATACTAATGAATATCTGAACCTTACCAAGTCATAATCTTTTTGCTGGTGAGTGAAGGGGTGGCCTGCTCCTCCTGACTTGTGGGTATTTCTAGTCAAGTGGGACGAGAGACTGAGAAAATAAGTAATACAAAGAGACAAAGTATGGAGAAGCAATAGTAGGCCCAGGGGACCGGCACTCAGCATAGCAAGACCTGCACAGGAACCGGCCTCTGAGTTCCGTCAGTTTTTATTGCTTATTATTTTCATTATTTGAGCAAAAAGGAATGTAGTAGGAGAGCATAGTGATAATAAGGAGAAGTTTTTATTGCTTATTATTTTCATTATTTCAGCAAAAAGGAATGTAGTAGGAGAGCAGGGTGATAATAAGGAGAAGTTTTTATTGCTTATTATTTTCATCATTTCAGCAAAAAGGAATGTAGTAAGAGAGCAGGGTGATAATAAGGAGAAGTTTTTATTGCTTATTATTTTCATCATTTCAGCAAAAAGGAATGTAGTAAGAGAGCAGGGTGATAATAAGGAGAAGTTTTTATTGCTTATTATTTTCATCATTTCAGCAAAAAGGAATGTAGTAAGAGAACAGGGTGATAATAAGGAGAAGGTCAGCAAAAAACGTGTGAGCAAAATAATCTATGTCAATTAAGTTCAAGGGAAGGTACTATGACTGGACGTGCACGTAAGCCAGATTTATGTTTCTCTCCACACAAACATCTCAGTGGAGTAAAGAATAACAAAGCAGCATTACTGCAAACATGTCTGCCCTCCCATCATAGGGCGGATTTTCTCCTATCTCAGAATTGTACAAATGTACAATCGGGTTTTATACTGAGACATTCAGTTCCCAGGGGCAGGCAGGAGACAGTGGCCTTCCTCTATCTCAACTGCAAGAGGCTTTCCTCTTTTACTAATCCACCTCAGCACAGACCCTTAACGGGTGTCGGGCTGGGGGACAGTCATGTCTTTCTCATCCCATGAGGCCATATTTCAGACATTCACATGGGGAGAAACCTTGGACAAGATTCTGCTTTCAAGTGCAGAGGTCCCTGCGGCTTTCTGCAGTGCATTTTGCCCCTCGTTTATTAAGATTAGAGAATGGTGATGACTTTTACCAAGTATACTGCTTGTAAACATTTTGTTAACAAGGCCCGTCCTGCACAGCCCTAGATCCCTTAAACCTTGATTTCATACAACTCATGTTTTTGTGAGCTCCAGGTTGGGTCTGAGTGGCTGGGGCAAAGTGGCTGGGGCAAAGTGGCTGGGGCAAAGCTACAAATTAACAACATCTCACCAAAGCAATTGTTTAAAGTACAAGACTTTTTCAAAATGGAGTCTCTTATGTCTTTTCTTTCTATATAGACACAGTAACAGTCTGATCTCTCTTTCTTTTCTCTACAGTGAGGGTCTTGCTTCTATGTTGATGGCTGCTGACTGATCAGTATAGGGGCAGCTGAAGTTTGGGTACCTGTGTCAATTTCTTAAAACAATGAAGTTTGTTCCTTTCACAAAAGATTTCCCTGTAGCATGTGATGCTGTTTGATAACATTATATCCACAGTAGAACTTCCTTGAAAACTGGAGTAAACCCTCTCAAACCCTGCTGCTGCTTTATTCACTAGGTTTATGGAATATTCTAAATCCTTGGTTGTTATTTCAACAATGTTCATAGCATCTCCACCTGGAGTAGATTCCATCTCAAGAAAATATTTTCTTTGCTCATCCATAAGAAGCAACTCCCCACTTGTTCAAGTTTCATCATGAGTTTACAGCAATTTAATCTCGTCTTAAGGCCCTAATTCTAATTCTCATTGTCATGCGATTTCTACCACATCTGTAGGGACTTCCTCCACTGACATCCTGAGCCCTCAAAGTCATCCATGAGGGCTGGAATCAACTTCTTCCAAACTCCTGTTAATGTTGATATTTCAACCTCCTCCCATCAAACACAAATGTTCTTAATGGCATTTGCTATTAAGGACATTTGTGATTCATGGGAGTAGTCTGAAATATCATGAAGGGATTAATGGTGAAACCTTTCCAAAAGGTTTTCAATTCAGTTTATCCAGACTCATCAAAGAAATTACTATCTATGACAGCTATACCTTTACAAAATGCATTTATTATTTAATAAAAACACATGAATGTCAAAACCACTCTTTGATCCACAGGCTGAAGGATAGATATTGTATTAGCAGCCATGAACATAACATTAATTTCCAAGTACATCTCCATCTAAGCTTCTGGGTAGCTAGGAGAATTATTAATAAGCAGAAATCTTTTTTACCTTTTTTCTTTTCTTTCCTTTTTATTTTTTTTCTCCTTTATATAGTTTCCCTCTTGTTGCCCAGGATGGAGGGCAGTGGCGTGGTCTTGGCTCACTGCAACTTCCGCCTCCAGGGTCCAAGCCATTCTTCTGTGTCAGCCTCCCAATTAGCTGAAATTACAAGTACCACCACCATGCCCGGCTAATTTTTTTGTATTTTTATTAGACATGGGGTTTCATAATCTTCGCCAGGCTGGTCTCCAACTTCTGACCTCAGGCGATCCAACCACCTCGGCCTCCCAAAGTGCAGGGATTATAGGTGTGAGCCACTGCACCAGGCCAAGCAGCAATCCCTTTAAAGGACTCGTTGTTTTTTTTTGTTTTTTTGTTTTTTTTTTTCTGAGCAGTAGGTCTCAATAGTGGGATTAAAATATTCAGTAAACCATACTGTTAACAGTTGTGTTGTCACTCAGACTGTGATGTTCCATTTCTAGAGCACAGAAAGAATAGATTTTGAATAATTCTTAAGAGCCCTGAGATTTTCAGAGTGGTCAATGAGCATTGGCTGTAACTTAAAGTCACCAACTGCAGTGGTCCTCAAAGACAGTCAGCACATCCTTTGAAGTTTTGAAGCCAAGTGTTGACGTCTCTCTAGCGATGAAAATTTTACATCTTCAGTAAGCTTAATCATTTCTAGCTCTTTACTTAAAGTGAGAGACGTGCAATTCTTCCTTCCATTTGAGCTCTTTGAGGTCACTGTGGTTACTAATTAACACCCCCAGTGGGTGTCATCCTCCTCCCTCCTCAATCGAGTTCACCCACATCTCTGCATGGGGAACGGGGCTTTCTGCACCACACACGCCCTGCATGCCTGCGGTTCTCCCACAGGGGGCTTTCGTGAGCCAGGGAGCAAGGGCCGTCCCCCCGTTCCAGCCCAGCCAGGCTGTGAGGCAGAAGGAATCTCTCAACCTGCCAATGCGTGTGGGAATTTTTGTGTTCACTGCCCTGGCTCCTCTGGAAGTAGGACTGTCCCACCCTCAGACACCTCGGTGGCCTCCGCACCCCAACAAATGCCAGGAGGACGAGGATCTGCAGCACGGCGGCCTACTGGGCACGTGCTCATTGGGACAGCTTGGGCCCCCTCAAGCTGAGTCACAGGGGCAAGGTGTGTTTGAACCACCCGCGTCCCACTGGAGTCCACGGTGGGTCTGGAGCCCCAGGTCTCCAGGGCGGTGTGAGAAACCAAAGACAGGGCACCTCCACCTCCGAAGCTATCGACCCCGGAGGCCTCCCGATCAAGCACAGATGCAAGCCATCCAGGCACCTCTCAACCGCTCCAGGAGCCGTGGCGCTCATCTACACTCACCTCCAGCCTGATAGATGAGCTCCTGTCAACCCCAGAGTTTCAGCAAAAGGCACAGTCTTTCCTAGATCCGGCGCCACTGGGGAAGCTGAAGGAAGTGGAAGAGCCCGCTCCGCTGGAACCACTCCTCAGCCAGGAAGAACACCAGGCTCTGCTGGAGAAGCTTTAGGATGCGGGGTCGGGGCGGGGTGGGGGCAGAATGGCGGCCTCTCTTTCGCGGTGAACCTCTGACTCGGTATGGAGAGGCGTGTCTTCCCTTCCAGCTGACCTGCATAGGATCTCTGAGTTCCAGGTCCCATGAGAGACTCCACTCAGGGGAGGGCTGTCATTCTTTCCTGAGCATCCCGGGGATCCCAGGGCCCGTCAAGGTACCGGGAGATGGAGTGTCTACTGCTCATGCGCGGGTTAGCAGGCAGCAGCCTAGGTTTTCTAACCAGCTCAGGCAGAGCTCTCATCCCTTCCATCTTGCGCCCCCGCCGCGTTCTTCAGTGGGGCGGATGGAGACCTCCATCCCGGGAAACACTGGCCTGGGCAGGTGCCAAGCCTTCTCTTCTTTCCGCGTCTCGCCACCTCTGTCTCCCCGCCCCACCGTCATTCGCCTACCCTTGCCCAGCCAGCTTCCTCGGAATCACCGTGGAGTGCCTGACAGCTAAATGCAGACCCGAGACCCCGCGCAAACCGGGGTGCTGCCCTTTATACGCGGGAGGGAACTCAGGCAGAGATGGGGAGAGGAACGGAGACAGAGAGGGAGGGAGCGATGGAGGGAGAAAAGAACGGATGGACCCAGGGACCTTGGAAGGTTTGGAGGGATAGGAGGGAGAGAGGGAAGGAGGGAGGGAGGGAGGGAGGGAGAATGGGAGGAACTGAGGGAAGGACGGAGGGAAAGAGGGAGGGAGGGTGGAAGCAAGAAACAAAGAGGGGAAGGCAGAGAGAAAAGCGGTCTTCTTCCTCCAGGACCAGCAGGATCTTGCACTCCGGGAAAATGTTGGGTGCCCAGGGCAGGCTAAGTGCTCGGCCCACAGCCGCGTCTGCCTGCGGGGCTCTCACCGGCCCTCTGGATAGCCAGCCTGGGTTACCTCATCTGGGAGCGATTCAGACGAATTTCGTTTCCAAAGGAATAAGCGAATTACCCAGAGAGCAATGAGCCGAGACTCGGGTGATTGTTCATTTTTCAACCATATGGTTCACAGATGAGATAGCCCCACGTTGAGCCTGCAACGGAGCGCGAGGTGGATAGTCCCGCCCACACAGGAGTCACACTCAGGCCGACTGAAGCATGGTTTCGGGTTCCACGTTCCTTTGTCTTCTGCAAGGGCGCCTGTTGCTCATGTGTCTCTAGCCCCCGAAAGCGTGACCATTTTGACTGTTTGTTTCCCGAGCTCTGTGGGGACACAGAAACCTCCAGAGAATAGTGGAAAAGCAGCATCGTGTTTTCGCTCTCCTTTCCAGTTTCCTCTTTGGAAACAGGTCATAGTGGAGACTCCCCATGTCTTAGGAAACAGGAAACCATCATCAGGCCGTGATGCACCGGGCGTTTCTTTTCTCTGTAGTTTCGCTCTCGTTTTATACATGAAAATGAACGAGATTCGTAAGGAATCAGAAAAGAATTTATGGTACACAAGTCTTGACTACTGTTGCATTCCACTTTGAAATCACTTTGAGCTAAAACAACAGTTTTCCAAGATTTAAAGAAAAATAGATTTTATAAAAGGGATTTTTTTATTCACTCAATACATAATTTAAGTTACTGAGAGTAACAAGTGATATTTTTTCAACTATAATTTGCTCTGATGAAAGAAATAATTCTTTTAACTCCTCACAAATGCTACATTTTCAGGACTAAAGGAATTAGCAGTAGGCATTCTTTCTTCTTGATCTAAGTTATTTGTCTCTAAAATATGTCAAGTAAGCTTTTAAAGATTCAGTAATGGGCAGTTTCATGATTTTTTCTCTAAGTAAATTTTGAGGTTACTCCTCTGGCTTCATCGCTTCACTGTGATCTTTTTCTTCCTCTTCCTTGCTATCTTCTTCCATTTTTTTCATCCTCCTCACTGTCTAGAGGCTGAGGAATAAGCTGATTACCCACAAATACGTAAGTGGTAATTGTCTGTTTAACTCTCTTTCCTTTCCTTTTGGGTGGAGCCCTTTGAGGAATCCCCTTGGCCTGCATCTCATCATTTATGAAATTTCTAAGTGTGGGTCGAATATAAATATGAGCTAAGTCCTGTAGATTCCTGACAATGATTCCTTACAGATTTGCAGTTGTGAGGGTTAGATTTAATTTTATATAAGGTTTAAATGATAGTTAAACTTATGTAACCTGATCTGAATTTGCATTTCCTCTATGAAAACTTCATTTATCTAATAAGGAAATCAAATGATTGCAGACCTATTTACCTTAATTTTGTTGCAATCACTGTTGCTGGGTTGCTGTATTTATATTCCGGGAAATATATGAGTGTAATAACAATACAAAATACTGAATAATTTAGCTTGTAAAAATCCCACAAATTTCATGAAATTTCACAGCACAGCTATTTTTGCTTTTGAATCTCTTTCCAAAAGACATGAGTAAAATATCGACTTCTCTCATAGAGATTTTAAGAGCAAAGCAAGTGAATTATTAAAATAGGAAGTCGTACTTAACACAACTTTTTATATGGACCCTTTACATTTTCAGTATTTTAAAAAATGAGGTTATCTTAACTCTCTAGAATATTTTTACTATTATTATACTTTAAGTTTTAGGGTACATGTGCAAAATGTGCAGGTTAGTTACATATGTATACATGTGTCATGCTGGTGTGCTGCACCCATTTAGCACTCGACATTTAGCATTAGGTGTATCTTCTAAAGTTATCCCTCCACCCTCCGCCCACCCGACGACATTCCCCAGAGTGTGATGTTCACCTTCCTGTGTTCGTGTGTTCACATTGCTCAATTCCCACCTATGAGTGAGAACATGCAGTGTTTGGTTTTCTGTCCTTGGGATAGTTTACTGAGAATGATGATTTCCAATTTCATCCATGTCCATAAAAAGGACATGAACTCATCATTTTTTATGGCTGCATAGTATTCCATGGTATATATGTGCCACGTTTTCTTAATCCAATGTTGGACATTTGGATTGGTTCCAACTCTTTGCTATTGTGAATAGTGCCGCAATAAACATACTTGTGCATGTGTCTTTATAGCAGCATGATTTATAGTCCTTTGGGTATATACCCAGTAATGGGATGGCTGGGTCAAACGGTATTTCTAGTTCTAGATCCTTGAGGAATCACCACACTGACTTCCACAATGTTTGAACTAGTTTACAATCCCACCAACAGTGTAAAAGTGTTCCTATTTCTCCACATCCTCTCCAGCACCTGTTGTTTCCTGACTTTTTAATGCTCGCCATTCTAACTGGTGTGAGATGGTATCTCATTGTGTTTTTGATTTGCATTTCTCTGATAGCCAGTGATGGTGAGCATTTTTTCATGTGTATTTTGGCTACATAAATGTCTTCTTTTCAGAAGTGTCTGTTCATGTCCTTCGCCCACTTTTTGATGGGGTTGTTTGATTTTTTCTTGTAAATTTGTTGGAGTTCATAGTAGATTCTGGATATTAGCCCTTTGTCAGATGAGTAGGTTGTGAAAATTTTCTCCCAATTTGTAGGTTGCCTGCTCACTCTGATGGTAGTTTATTTTGCTGTACAGAAGCTCTTTAGTTTAATTAGGTCCCATTTGTCAATTTTGCCTTTTGTTGCCATTGCTTTAGGTGTTTTAGACATGAAGTCCTTACCCATGCCTGTGTCCTGAATGGTAATGCCTAGGTTTTCTTCTGGGGTTTTTATGATTTTAGGTCTAATGTTTAAGTCTTTAATCCATATTGAATTATTTTTTGAATAAGGTGTAAGGAAGGGATCCAGTTTCAGCTTTCTACATATGGCTAGTCAGTTTTCCCAGAACCGTTTATTAAATAGGGAATCCTTTACCCATTGCTTGTTTTTCTCAGGTTTGTCAAAGATCAGATAGCTGTATATATGTGGCATTATTTCTGAGGGCTCTGTTCTGTTCCACTGATCTATGACTCTGTTTTGTTACCAGTACCATGCTGTTTTGGTTACTGTAGCCTTGTAGTATAGCTTGAAGTCAGGTAGCGTGATGCCTCCAGGGTTGCTCTTTTGGCTTAGGATTGACTTGGCGATGAGGGCTCTTTTTTGGTTCCATATGAACTTTAAAGTAGTTTTTTCCAATTCTGGGAAGAAAGTCATTGGTAGCTTGATGGGGATGGCATTGAATCTATAAATTACCTTGGGCAGAATGGCCATTTTCACGACACTGTTTCATCCTACCCTTGAGCTTGGAATGTTCTTCCATTTGTTTCTATCTTCTTTTAATTCAATGAGCAGTGGTTTGTAGTTCTCTTTGAAGAGGTCTTTCATGTCCCTTATAAGTTGGATTCATAGATATTTTATTCTCTTTGAAGCAATTGTGCATGGGAGTTCACTCATGATTTCGCTCTGTTAGTCTGTTATTTTTGTATAAGAATGCTTGTGATTTTTGTACATTGATTTTGTATCCTGAGACTTTGCGGAAGTTTCTTATCAGCTTAAGGAGATTTTGGGCTGAGACAATGGGGTTTTCTAGATATACAATCATGTCATCTGCAAACAGGGACAATTTGACTTCCTCTTTTCCTAATTGAATACACCTTATTTCCTTCTCCTGCCTAATTGCCCTGGCCAGAACTTCCAACACTATGTTGAATAGGAGTGGTGAGAGAGGGCATCCCTGTCTTGTGTCAGTTTTCAAAGGGAATGCTTCCAGTTTTTGCCCATTCTGTATGATATTGGCTGTGGGTTTGTCATAGATAGCTCTTATTATTTTGAGATACTTCCCATCAATACCTAATTTATTGAGAGTTTTTAGCAGGGAGGGTTGTTGAATTTTGTCAAAGGACTCTTCTGTATCTATTGAGATAATCATGTGGTTTTTGTCTTTCATTGTGTTTATATGCTGGATTATATTTATTGATTTGTGTATATTGAACCAGGCTTGCATCCCAGGGATGAAGCCCACTTGATCATGGTGGATAAGCTTTTTGATGTGCTGCTTTATTTGGTTTGCCAGTATTATATTGAGGATTTTTGCATCAATGTTCATCAAGGATATTGGTCTAAAATTCTCTTTTTTGTTGTGTTTCTGCCCAGCTTTGGTATCAGGATGATACTGGCATCATAAAATGAGTTAGGGAGGATTTCCTCTTTTTCTATTGATGGGAATAGTTTCAGAAGGAATGGTGCCAGTTCCTCCTTGTACCTCTGATAGAATTCGGCTGTGAATCCATCTGGTCCTGGACTTTTTTTGGTTGGTAAGCTATTGATTATTGCCTCAATTTCAGAGCCTGTTATTTGTATATTCAGAGATTCAACTTCTTCCTGGTTTAGTCTTGGGAGGGTGTATGTGTCGAGGAATTCATCCATTTCTTCTAGATTTTCTAGTTTATTTTCATAGAGGTGTTTGTAGTATTCCCTGATGGTAGTTTGTATTTCTGTGGGATTGGAGATTGTATCCCCTTTATCATTTTTTATTGCATCTATTTGATTCTTCTCTCTTTTTTTCTTTATTAGTCTTGCTAGCAGTCTATCAATTTTGTTGGTCCTTTCAAAAAACCAGCTCCTGGATTCATTAATTTTTTGAAGGTTTTTTTGTGTCTCTGTTTCTTTCAGTTCTGCTCTGATTTTAGTTATTTCTTGCCTTCTGCTAACTTTTGAATGTGTTTGCTCTTGCTTTTCTAGCTCTTTTAATTCTGATGTTAGGGTGTCAATTTTGGATATTTTCTGCTTCCTCCTGTGGGCATTTAGTGCTATAAGTTTCCCTCTACACAGCTTTAAATGTGTCCCAGAAATTCTAGTATGTTGTGTCTTTGTTGTCATTGGTTTCAAAGAACATCTTTCTTTCTGCCTTCATTTCGTTATGTACCCAGTAGTCATTCAGGAGCAGGTTGTTCAGTTTCCATGTAGTTGAGCAGCTTTGAGTGACTTTCTTCATCCTGAGTTCTAGTTTGATTGCACTGTGGTCTGAGACACAGTTTGTTATGATTTCTGTTCTTTTACATTTGCTGAGGAGAGCTTTACTTCCAACTATGTGGTCAATTTTCGAATAGGTTTGGTGCTGAAAAAAATGTATACTCTGTTGATTTAGAGTGGAGAGTTCTGTAGATGTCTATTAGGTCCACTTGGTGCAGAGCCGAGTTCAATTCCTGGGTATCCTTGTTAACTTTCTGTCTCGTTGATCTGTCTAATGTTGACAGCAGGATGTTAAAGTCTCCCATTATTACTGTGTGGGAGTCTAAGTCTCTTTGTAGGTCACTCAGGACTTGCTTTATGAATCTGGGTGCTCCTGTATTGGGTGCATATATATTTAAGATAGTTAGCTCTTCTTGTTTAATTGATCCCTTTACCATTATATAATGGCATTCTTTGTCTCTTTTGATCTTTGTTGGTTTAAAGTCTGTTTTATCAGAGACTAGGGTTGCAACCCCTGCCTTTTCTTGTTTTCCATTTGCTTGGTAGATCTTCCTCCATCCTTTTATTTTGAGCTTATCTGTGTCTCTGCACGTGAGATGGGTTTCCTGAATACAGCATACTAATGGGTCTTCACTCTTTATCCAATTTGCCAGTCTGTGTCTTTTAATTGGAGAATTTAGTCCGTTCATATTAAAAGTTAATATTGTTATGTGTGAATTTGATCCTGTCATTATGATGTTAGCTAGTTATTTTGCTTGTTAGTTGATGCAGTGTCTTCCTAGCCTCGATGGTCTCTAAAATTTGGCATGATTTTGCAGTTGCTGGTACCAGTTGTTCCTTTCCATGTTTAGTGCTTCCTTCAAGATCTCTTTTAGGGCAGGTCTGGTGGAGACAAAATCTCTCAGCATTTAATTGTCTGTAAAGTATTTTGTTTCTCCTTCACTTATGAAGCTTAGTTTGGATGGATATGACATTCTGGGTCCAAATTATTTTCTTTAAGAATGTTGAATATTGGCCCCCAGTCTCTTCTGGCTTGTAGAGTTTCTGCTGAGAGATCCACTGTTAGTCTGATGGACAACCCTTTGTGCATAACCCGACCTTTCTCTCTGGCTGCCCTTAACATTTTTTCCTTCATTTCAACTTTGGTGAATCTGACAATTATGTGTCTTGGAGTTGCTCTTCTCAAGGGGTATCTTTGTGGTGTTCTCTGTATTTCCTGAATCTGAGTGTTGGCCTGCCTTGCTAGATTGGGGAAGTTCTCTTGGATAATATCCTGCAGAGTGATTTCCAACTTGGTTCCATTCTCCCCGTCACTTTCAGGTACACCAATCAGAAGTAAATTTGGTCTTTCCACATAGTCCCATATTTCTTGGAGGGTTTGTTCGTTTCTTTTTATTCTTTTTTCTCTAAACTTCCCTTCTCACTTCATTTCATTCATTTCATCTTCCATCACTGATACTCTTTCTTCCAGTTGATTGCATTGGCTCCTGGGACTTCTGCACTCTTCACGTAGTTCTCAAGCCTTAGATTTCAGCTCCATCAGCTCCTTTAAGCACTTCTCTGTATTGTTTATTCTAGTTATACATTCGTCTAATTTTTTTTCAAAGTTTTTTAACTTCTTTGCCTTTGGTTTGAATTTCCTCCTGTAGCTCGGAGTAGTTTGATCATCTGAAGACTTCTCTCAACTCGTCAAAATCATTCTCCCTCCAGCTTTGCTCCGTTGTTGATGAGGAACTGCATTCCTTTGGAGGAGAAGTGGCACTCTGCTTTTTAGAGTTTCCAGTTTTTCTGCTCTGTTTTTTCCCCATCTTTGTGGTTTTATTTCCTTTTGGTCTTTGATGATGGTAATGTACAGATGGGTTTTTGGTGTGGATGTCCTTTCTGTTTGTTAGTTTCCTTCTAACAGACAGGACCCTCAGCTGCATGTCTGTTGGAGTTTGCTAGAGGTCCACTCCACACGCTGTTTGCCTTTGTAACAGCAGCGGTGGCTGAAGAACAGCATATTTTCATGAACCACAAATGCTGCTGTCTGACTGTTCCTCTGGAAGTTTTGACTCAGAGGAGTACCCGGCCTTGTGAGGTATCAGTCTGCCCCTACTGGGGGTTGCCTCCCACTTAGGCTGCTTGGAGTTCAGGGGTCAGGAACCCACTTAAGGAGACAGTCTGCCTGTTCTGAGATCTCCAGCTGCATGCTGGGAGAACCATTGCTCTCTTCAAAGCTGTCAGACAGGGACATTTAAGTCTGCAGAGGTTACTGCTGTCTTTTTGTTTGTCTGTGCCCTGCCCCCATAGGTGGAGCCTATAGAGGCACGCAGGCCTCCTTGAGCTGTGGTGGGCTCCACCCAGTTCGAAGTTCCCGGCTGCTTTGTTTACCTACGCAAGCCTGAACAATTGTGGCGCCCCTCCCAAAGCCTCGCTGCCGCCTTGCAGTTTGATCTCAGACTGCTGTGCTAGCAATCAGTGAGACTCCGTGGGTGTAGGACCCTCCGAGCCAGGTGCGGGATATAATCTCCTGGTGTGCCGTTTTTAAGCCCGTTGGAAAAGTGCAGTATTAGGGCGGGAGTGACCCAATTTTCCAGGTCCATCTGTCACTCCTTTCTTTGACTAGGAAAGGGAACTCCCTGACCCCTTGCACTTCCCGAGTGAGGCAATGCCTAGCCCTGCTTGGGCTTGCACACGGTGCGCTGCACTCACTGTCCTGCGCCCACTGTCTGGCACTCCCTAGTGAGATGAACCTGGTAACTCAGGTGGAAATTCAGAAATCACCCGTCTTCTGCGTCAGTCACGCTGGGAGCTGTAGACTGCAGCTGTTCCTATTTGGGTATCTTGGCTGCGCCCACTCTCTAGAATTTTTAAGTTATATTTAGAATTGTTTTTTCTATAGTTCACTGTATAAAGTATTTGGTTTTTTTAAAAAAGCAAAATCATCGTTATGTGTGACTCTTGATAGGCCACAGAACAAGTGAATGAACATGAGTGAGACCACTTTCTTAGATGTCTGTAAGTAGCAGGGCCATGGTAGACCTGGTCAGCAGATGCAATTTAGCAGATGGAACTTCTAATTTACCTGAATATTTATCCTTGACAAGGTAGGGCTGAGCCTACACTTGCTTTGGATCTTTCTAGTACAAGAAATATTCACAGAAATTGTATCTAGACACCTTTTGTTCGGAAAATCCTGTTCAGAATCATAGTGTAATCTTTGGGACTCATGCCATGCTCATTTGACTTCTTCCCATATTTTTTATGTTTCTTTTGGTAAAACTATAATGGTTTTCATTTTTTACTTAATATCACACAATTAAACTGTCCATATTTGAGCTTTATTGTAGCTTATCAGTGATAAAAAACAGGTAGTAATTGCCATTGTTTGCTTGTTTGTTTTCCTAATAAGGCCTGAAAACAGCCATTCCTTATTAAGAAAGTGTGCAATGTAACATATTTGTTAGAGTTACATGGATTATATATTTCTTAAAGGGAAAAATTTGAGAGTATCATGGATTACCACCAGGATTATTATTACAGTAGTTGCTCAGATTTGGTTAAGGAAGCCCAATCAAAGTATAGTGAAAGGATTATTATCTTTCTGCTAAGATTAAGACATCATTTCAAAAATCTCAGCCCCAATAATTCCACAACATCTGAAAACAAGGGTTTGTGATCATGTGTAAGCATGAAATTTTTCCAAGTAAGTGAGGATATTTTAGTTACGTGAAAGGCAGTATCAATGGAAGGTTATTTGTTTTATACCAGTGGCTAGGATGGTGGAATTGGGGTTAATTCTACAGGTATTCTTAGATGATTACTAAACTGCTAAGAAATGCCCCATATTATTTGTATCTAGGAAAGAAAAAAATCAGTATCATACTGTTGTCATCTGTCAGAAATGTTCATTTTATTCTGAATTAAATGTGGCTTTTGAAGTTACCTTGAATTCCTGGTGACCACATGTTTTTATCTGGAAAACCTGGGGAAAGTTTTCTGTCCCATCAACCCTGCTGTTTTTTTTTTTTTTCTCGGTTGGAACTGATGTTTAGATGATGCTTTTACTATGCAGGAGAGAGTTTTTTTAAGGATATATTTGAAGATTGGGTTTTCCGTAATGTCTTTCATTCTTTGACTTTGGCAAAGTGTACAGTAGATTTTCATGATCATTGCATACTTCTTGTCATTGAAATGTATTTTTATGTTTTTAAATGCATTCATTTTACACTTTTGTGACTTTATTATTGACTTTAAGAGGCAGAAATAAAAAAATAAAATTAAAAAAAAAGAAAATGAATGCGATCCACACACCTGCGTGTGTGAGATTATCATGGCAACAGCGACACCCACAGGCATTGCCGCCTTCACGGAGAGGGCATGGAAAACTCAAGACTATCATGGATGTTCAGTTCTACACTCCACCCTTCAAAAGTGATTTCTCCCTGAAATCGTGTGTGAGCCCAGAGAGAAACTTCTAGTTTCCATAGAATTCTGGAGAACTCAGAAAGCCAGCCCCGGAAGCCCCCCTTTCCTGGCCGATCTGGCCCCACCTTCACCTACCACACATGGCCCTGTGTCTGTGGTCTCTGGCTTCAGAGGGCGGGTTATCCATGGCCCTTGGGTACTCATGCATATTCGTGAAGGGGTGAAGCTGGTGGGTCTTTATAAGTGCCACTGGCGGGGTCGGACTCCTGACTGGACCTGCGTGCAGCGCAAAGGCCAACTGAGGCACACGGCCGCTGCTGGCCACTCTCTGCCCTTGTCTCTCCGTGAAATTCCAGCCAGGTGCCCCTGCGATGGCTCTCCCGACACCTTCTGACATCCCCTTCCCCACGGAAGCCTGAGGACGAGGACGGCAAAGGGACTCGTTTGTAACCTGAACGAAAAGATGCCCTGCCAGTGTGCTTTGAGTGGAAACCTTACCTGAACTGGCCAGAGAGACCTGCCTTTTAGAGTCCAGGATTCAGATTTCATGTCAGAATCGAAGGTTCAGGCATCCAGGCCAGGGTGGCATGGAACACACGCACGCAGACGGCCTGTGCAATGCGGCCCACAAGGGTGCCACCATCCCTCCTTGGTCGCCTTCACCCCCACCAGGGCGTGGGGTACAGGGGGCTTTCAGTAGCCAGGCAGCAAGAGTCACCCCTCTGCTGCAGCCCAGCAAGGCTTCCCAGGCAGAGGGAATCTCCCAACCTGCCATGGAACATGGGGATTTTGGGTTTGCTCTCCTGGCTCCTTCGGAAGTGGCGCTGACCCACCCTCAGACACCTGGGTGACCTCAGCACCCAAACAGATGGCAGGGGGACCAGAATCCACACTGCGGTGGCCTTCTGGGTGTGTGCTCAATGGGACACCTTGGGCCGCTCACGCTGAGTCAAACAGAAGGCGGCCTTCTGGGTACCTGCTCAGTGGGACAAGTTGAGCCGCTCAGGCTGAGTCACAGGAGCAAGGTGTGCTTGCACAGCACACGTGCCACATGAGTCCGTATTGGGGCTGGGGCCAGGGTCTCCAAGTCACCAGGGCACTTGGGGATGCGAAGCCAAGGCACATCTACCTCCGCAGCTCGCACCCATGGAGGCCTCTGCGTGTCAGAAGCAGATGTAAGCCATCCAGACACCCTCCCAACCGCTCCAGGAGCTGGAGGGCTCATCTGCACTCGCATCCACCCTGCTATATGAACTCCTGTTGACCCCAGAATTTCAGCAAAAGGCACATCCTTTCCTAGCAACGGAGCCACTGGGGGAGTTGAAGGACGTGGAAGAGCCCACCTTTCTGGAACCACTCCTCAGCCAGGAAGAACACTGGGCTCAGTTGGAGGAGCTTTAGGACGCAGGGTTGGGAAAGGATGGGGATAGGGGTGTGGCCCTTCTTTCGTGGGGAACATCTGGCTTTGTATGGAGACCTGTGTCTTCCCTTCCAGCTGACCTGTCTAGGATTCCAGAGTCAAGGTCCAGCAAGAGACTCCACAGAAAGGAGGGCTGTCATTCTTTTCTGAGTATCTCAGGGATTTCAGAGCCAGCACAGGTACTCAGAGATGGGCCGTCTACTGCCCATATGCAGGTCCGCGGGCAGCCAGCTAGGGTTTGGGACCAGCCCAGGCAGGGCTCTCATCCCTTCCCCAGCCCCCCTATGCCTTGTACCCCCCCCCGCCCCCGCGTTCTTCGGTGGTGTAGGCGGAGACCTCCACCCCGGGAAACACCGGCCAGGGAAGTGGCCAGGCCTGCTCTCTTTTCCGCGGCTCAACTCCACTGCCTCCCCGCTCCACCATCACTCACACACCCATGTCCTGCCATAATCCCTGGCAACACGTGGAGCGCCTGGCAACTAAATGTAGACCCCGAGATCTCTCACAAACTGTGGTTCTGCTCTTTCTAGGTGGGAGGGAAGCCAGGCAGAGACGGGGAAAGGAACTCAGACAAAGTGAGAGGGAGTGACAGAGGGAGGAAAGGACGGATGAACGGAGGGAACTTGGAAGGGATGGAGGGAGGGAGGGAAAGAAAAAGAGAAGAATGGAGGGAGGGAAGGAGGGAGAAATGGAGGTATGAATGGAGGGAGAGAGGGAAGGAGAGAAGAACAGAGGGAGGGAGAGAGGGAGAGAAGGAAGAATAGAGGGAAGGATGGACAGAGGGAGAAAAGGAGCAAGAAACAGAGAAAGGAAGGCAAAGAGAAAAGCTGTCTTCTGCCTCCAGGACTAGCAGGACCTCGAACTCTGGGAAAATGTTGGCTGCCCAGTGAAGGCTGAGTGCTCGGCCAAAGGCCGTGTAGTCCGACGGTGCCCTCACCGGCCCTCGGGATTGTCAGCCTGGGTTACTTCATCTGGGAGCGATTCAGACGAATTCTACCTCCCAAGGAATGAGCGAATTCCCCAAAGAGCAGAGTCAAGACTCGAATGGTTGTCTGTTTTTCATCCACATGGTTCACAGATGGCATATCCCCACGTTAAGCCTGCAACAGAGCATGAGGCAGATACTCCCATCCACACAGGAGTCACACTCAAGCCAAGTGAACCATGATTCCGGATTCCACGTTCCTTTGCCCTCTGCAAGGTGGCCTGTTGCTCACTGCTCACTGGTCTCTGGCCCCCGAAAGCGTGACCATGTGGACTGTTTGTTTCCCGAGCTCTGTGGGGACACAGAAACCTCCAGCGAAGCATGGAAAAGCAGCATTGTGTCTTCGCTCTCCTTTGCAGTTTCCAAACAGGCCGTTTTGGAGACTCCTCATGTTGCAGGAAACAGGAATGCATCATCCGGCTGTGATGCCTCAGTCCCCTGCCCTGGCTCCAGGCCCACCAGGAGGCCTCCCTTTCGCTGACACTCCAGGCCTTCCCTCGGCTCACGAGCTCCCCAGCTTCCAACACATTGCGCCGGCTCAGGACAGGGTGTGCTCGGAGGTGTCAGGGCCCGGGGCCCACAGTTCTGGGATCCCCTCCAGTCCTCTGCCTTACCGCAGAAGAATTGTTTTGGATCCCTTACTGCCCTTCCTGCAAGGCCCCCTCTTGCCCCACACACCCAGAGCCGCCAGGGCTGCACAGGGGGGAACAGCCAGCCCAGCCCTTTTTCTCACAATGCCAACACCATCGTCGCTTGTCCCGACGAGTACCTGCCCATGGCCAACGGGAAAGGAAGGCCCTGATTTGCCCCATGCTGGCACTAGAGCCCCGGCAGCCTGATGCCGGGAAAGAGGGGCTGACGGACATCCAGACACACCACACCAACACCACGAGCAAACCCACCCCGACACATACACAGATACACACGGGTGAATGCACACAGGCACACAAGCACACACACGGACACACACACAAGGACATACAGGCAAAGACACAGACACAGCTTTAAAAAGAGCTAGGGAGACTGGGATGGAGAGATAGAAATGTAGGGAGAGAGAGAAAGGTGGAGGAGGAGAGAGACAGAAGGTGACAGAAGAGCGAGAGGTGGAGGGGGAAATAGAGAAAGAGAGACAGCAAGGGAGTTGTACAGCAAGAGAGACAGAGCCTTGGAGAAGGAGGCTCTGCTCAGGTAGACAGGGCAACTTTGAGCAGGCCAGGGTGAGGTGGAGGGTGCTTGGGCCAGGCTAGAACAGGGGGTCAGGACCGCCCAAGTGGGAAAACCAACGGAGCCCTGAGACGTGTTTTTTTTTTTTTTTTCTTGGATTGGTTGGTTGCTTTGGGGGTGCGTCTCATAGGGTCCTTCTGTCTCCTAGGTGTGGTGGTCCCTGAGATTTGTAGAGTACACCCGTCCATCAGGTGGAAGCCGTGGCACAAAGCGTGTCCACGGGGCCAGGCCTGGGTCTCTCTTGTGTCCTCAGGACTTGAGTTTACACGAAGTCAGTGGCAATGGGAAACAGGGTGCACAGGGAAGGATTTATTCGTGGCTGGGAAAAACAATGTCCTTCCCCCGGGGAAAGCAGCCCACGTGTTCTGGAGCAGAGTTCTTGGCTGGTGACTGTGGGACCTGCTGCCCCAGCTTGGACACTTGCAGTGGCACTTGATGAATGAATTGAATTGCCTGGGGTCTGGGGAGTGGGAAGACACCCTGGAGGGCAGGAAACCCTAGCCTGCGCCTTTGGGGTCTAGTACGTGCCACAGAGCCCCAGCTGGAGCCGGGCTCCTGGTGGGGCTGCAGCCAGGCAGAAGAGGTGGAATGCTGATGCCTGGCGGTATTGCAGCTGCAGATCCCCACGAGGAGGTTTCATCTCGACATAAATGTTTTTCTTTCTTCAGCTGATATGTATCCTTAATTTTATATTAGTGGTAACTCCACACATTTAGAGGTACAAAATATGATTTCCCACACCTTATAATCGCATTACCACCTCCCATTACCATCAACTTTCCCCCTCCTCACCACCCTCAACCCGTAGACTAGGTCTAGCCATGTTGCCCAGGCTGGCCTCAAACTCCCAGGCTTAAGTGATATGCCTGCCTTGGCCTCTCAAAGTGCTGGGATCAGCGGTGTGAGTCACCATGCCCAGCCAACCACCACCAAGTTTAGATTCAGCAGCACTGGGTCGTGGAGCTAAGGACCCACAAATTTAGAAAAGTTTTTAATTATCATAACGTTTCTGTGATGAAATAGTATTTGTTATTACATTTTTAGACTCTTTTATAATGTTCTTTTTTTTTCCACTGAACACAGTACTAAGTAGTAATTGGAAAATCACAGCATAAGTCATATTACTTTTTCTAATACAGAGTCCTTGGCTGTTCTCTAAGCTAAGCATGATCACCTACATTGAGAAAAAGAAAAAGCCCCAGAGTGTGAGGAGATAGGAGATAGTAGCCAAACATCCAAAGAGGTGGGAGTGAATAAGGCAGATGACACAGATGAGATTTCCAAAGGTCAAGGAGAAAGCCAGATCTTAAAGTGTGGTTTGCGAAGCTATACTCCAATGGAAATCTTTTCTGAGAAGACCTGGTTTCTTTCTCTTGCTTTTATTAGAGACAGACATCTTCTGCCCCATGCTCTTCAGTTTTCTAGGACTGGACTTCCACTTCAACGATCATTCATCTAAGTTACAAAGAAAATCAAACCCTTTGCATGGCTTGCAAGGGACTGGAGGACCTGGCTGCTTGCTCTTTTATTGCTTTTGAGGACATGGGACCATCTGTGATTTTTAAGGAACTCTATGTTAAACATTTTCTAATTTCCATTTTGAGTCTTGTCTAAAATGTGTGAGAGTAGTGGAGATATTGGGATTTGGTTTAGAAATCACAGAAACACCACATCCAGATGTCGTATGTTTTCTGCTTTATAATTCCATATCCTGTGAAGTTTTCAAATGTGATTCTAAAGAAATTCTTACTCAATAATTTTATCAGAACACTAAGCCTCTGCCCCATATAATAAAACCTAATGTTATTTTACTTCAAAATTTTAAGTTTTTAGTATGTATTGACTCTAAAGCTGTAAACACTCTGTGCCATAATTCCTAAACTGTAATATGGTTTAATGTATCTACTTTCTAATTTTAAAACCTGTACTTTGCTATTGAGTAACTTAGAATATTGCTGAGCATGTATTAAATACCCATTTGTTTCCTGATTTTTTAATAGTTATCATTTTATAATTTTCTCTTGTTTAGTTTGAAGCTTACTAGGATTTTGTCATTGATATGTATGTGTGTATATATATATATACACACACAAGTATATATGTGACAACAAATGTAATTGATATATATCTATATGTTTTATGTATGTGTATATACACACTTATGTGAATATATGCATGTGTACATAACATTGATTTTTTGACCAATAAAAATTGCATAATTATGCATTGTCTACATTATAATAATTTGATAGATATATATTGTAAAATGTTTAATACAATTAAGTTGATGAACATTCATATCACCTCACATGTTTATGATTTTGTAGTGAGAGCATTTGAGGTCTCCTATTGTTGCAGCAAATTTTAAGCATACAAAACACTGTTATTAACTACATTTTAAAGCTATACATTAGACCCCCAAAACTTATTTATCTTATAACAGAAAGTTTGTAATCTTTGAACACATTATCATTTTTTCTACCTCCAGGCCTGGTCATTACCATTGTACTCTCTGCTTCTGTGAGTTCAGGCTTTTTAAATTCTCAATTTAAGTAAGAACATACAGTGTTTGTTTTTCTGTGCCCAGCTTATTTTGCATAGCATAATGTACCCAGGTCCATTCATGTTGTTGAAATAGCAGAATTTCATTCTTTTTTATGGGTGACTAATATTCAGTTGTCTATTTTTCCACATTTCCCTTATCCATTCAGCATCTACAGATAAGTCATTTTTTTAAAAAAGTACTCTTGACAGTTGTGAATAACGCTGCATTGAACACAGGGGTGCAGATTATTTTTGAGATGCTGATTTTATTTTGTTTATAGACAGAAGTGGAATTTCGGGATTGTACGATAGTTCAATTTTTTTAAAATAACCAGCATACTAATTTTCATAATGAGTCTTCCAGTTTACAACTCATTAAGACTGTACAGAAATATTTTGTCACATCCTTGTTAACACTTGTCATATCTCTTTTTTTTGATATTAGCCATTCCAACTGCTGTAAAGTGGTGTCTTTTTATTTGCAATTTTCTCATGAATGGTAATGTTTAGCATCTTTCTACACACCTGTTGGATATTTGAATATGTTTGTAAAAAATATTTAGTCTTGGTCTTTGGAGCCAAGATGGCCAAATAGGAATAGCTCCAGTCTACAAATCCCAGCTTGAGTGACGCAAAAGATGGGTGATTTCTGCATTTCCAACTAAGGTACCAGGCTCATCTCACTGGGGAGTGCATGTCAGTGGGTACCAGGCAGTGGGTACAGTGCACCACGCATAAGCCAAAGCAGGGCGAGGCATTGCCTCACTGGGGAACTGCAAGGGGTCAGGGAATTCCCTTTCCTAGTCAAAGAAAGGGGTGACAGATGGCACCTGGAAAATCGGGTCACTCCCACACTAAAACTGCGCTTTTCCAAGGGGCTTCACAAACAGCACACCAGGAGATTATATCCTGCACCTGGCTCAGAGGTTCTTATGCCCACAGAACCTCGCTCATTGCTAGCACAGCAGTCTGAGATCAAACTGCAAGGTGGCAGTGAGGCTGGGGGAGGTGGGCCCGCCATTGCTCAGGCTTCAGTACGTAAACAAAGTGGCTGGGAAGCTCGAACTCGGTGGAGCCCATCACACCTCAAGGAGGTCTGCTGCCTCTGTAGGCTCCCCCTCTGGAGGCAGGGCACAGACAAACAAAAGACAGCAATAACCTCTACAGATATAAATGTCCCTGTCCCACAGATTTGAAGACAGTAGTGGTTCTCCCAGCATGCAGCTGGAGATCTGAGAATGGGAAGACTGCCTCCTCGAGTGGGTCCCTGAACCCCGAGTAGCCTAACTAGGAGGCACCCCCCAGTAGGGTTGGACTGACACCTCACAAGGCTGGGTACTCCTCTGAGACAAAACTTCCAGAGGAACGATCAGGCAGCAACATTTTTGGTTCAACAATATCCGCTGTTCTGCAAACACCGCTGCCAATACCCAGGCAAACAGGATCTGGAGTGGACGTCTAGCAAACTCCAACAGACCTGCAGCTGAGGGTCCTGAAAGTTAGAAGGAAAACTAACAAACAGAAAGGACTTCCACCCCAAAAACCCATCTGTACATCACCATCATCAAAGACCAAAGGTAGATAAAACCACAAAGATGGGGAAAAACAGAGCAGAAACACTGGAAACTCTAAAAATTATAGCACCTCTCCTCCTCCAAAGGAACGCAGCTCTTCACAAGCAATGGAACAAAGCTAGATAGAGAATGACCTTGATGAGTTGAGAGAGGAAGACTTCAGAAGAACAAACTACTCCAAGCTACAGGAGGAAGTTCAAACCAATGGCAAAGAAGTTAAAAACCTTGAAAATAATTAGACAAATGGATAACTAGAATAATCAATGCAGAGAAGTCCTTAAAGGACCTGATGGAGCTGAAAACCATGACACCAGAACTACGTGATGAATAAACAAGCCTCAGTAACCAACGCGATCAACTGGAAGAAATGGTATCAGCGATGGAAGATGAAATGAATGGAATGAAGTGTGAAGAGAAGTTTAGAGAAAAAAGAATAAAAAGAAACAAACAAATCCTCCAAGAAACACAGGACTATGTGTAAAGACCAAATCTACTTCTGATTGGTGGACCTGAAAGTGACGGGGAGAATTGAACCAAGTTGCAAAACAACCAGCAGGATATTATCAAGGAGAACTTCCCAAATCAAGCAAGGCAGGCTAACATTCAAATTCAGGAAATACAGAGAACACCACAAAGATACTCCTCGAGAAGAGCAACTCTAAGACACAACATTGTCAGATTCACCAAAGTTGAAATGAAGGAAAAAATGTTAAGGGCAGCCAGAGAGAAACGTCAGGTTACCCACAAAGGGAAACACATCAGACTAACAGCAGATCTCTTAGCAGAAACTCTACAAGGAAGAAGAGAGTGGAGGCCAATATTCAATTTTCTTAAAGAAAATAATTTGGACCCAGAATGTCATATCCAGCCAAACTAAGCTTCATAAGTGAAGGAGAAAAAAAAACCTTTACAGACAAGCAAATGCTGAGAGATTTTGTCACCACCAGAAATGCCCTAAAGGAGTTCCTGAAGGAAGCACTAAACATGGAAAGAAACAACTGGTAACAGTCACTGCAAAAACTTGCCAAATTGTAAAGACCATCAAGGCTAGGAGGAAACTGCATCAACTAACGAGCAAAATAACCAGCTAACATCATAATGATAGGATCAAATTCACACTTAAAAATACTAACCTTAAATGTAAATGGGCTAAATGCTCGAATTAAAAGGCACAGACTGGCAAATTGGAAAAGAGTGAAGACCCATCAGTGTGCTGTATTCCGGAAACCCATCTCACGTGCAGAGACACACATAGGCTCAAAATAAAGGGATGGAGGAAGATCTAACAAACAAATGGAAAAGAAAAAAAGGCGGGGGTTGCAATCCTAGTCTCTGATAAAACAGACTTTAAACCAACAAAGATCAAAAGAGACAAAGAAGGCCATTACATAATGGTAAAGGGATCAATTCAACAAGGAGAGCTAACTATCCTAAATATATGTGCACCCAATACAGGAGCACCAAGATTCATAAAGCAAGTCCTTAGTGACCTTCAAAGAGACTTACACTCCCACACAGAAATAATGGGAGAGTTTAACACTGCATTGTCAACATTAGACAGATCAACGAGACAGAAAGTTAACAATGATACCCAGGAATTAAACTCAGCTCTGTGCCAAGCGGACCTAATAGGCAACTACAGAACTCGCCACCCCAAATCAATAGAATATACATTATTTCCAGCACCACACCACACATATTCCAAAATTGACCACATACTTGGAAGTAAAGCTCTCCTCAGCAAATGTAAAAGAACAGAAATCATAACAAACTGTCTCTCAGACCACAGTGCAATCAAACTAGAACTCAGGATGAAGAAACTCACTCAAAACCGCTCAACTACATGGAAACTGAACAACCTGCTCCTGAATGACTACTGGGTACATAACGAAATGAAGGCAGAAATAAAGATGTTCTTTGATACCAACGAGAACAAAGACACAACATACCGGAATCACTGGGACACATTCAAATCAGTGTATAGAGGGAAATTTATAGCACTAAATGCCCACAAGAGAAAGCAGGAAAGATCCGAAATTGACACCCTAACATCCCAATTAAAAGAACTAGAGAAGCAAGAGCAAGCACATTCAGAAGCCGGTAGAAGGCAAGAAATAACTAAAATCAGAGCAGAACTGAAGGAAATAGAGACACAAAAAACCCTTCAAAAAATTAACGAATCCAGGAGCTGGTTTTGTGAAAAGATCAACAAAATTGATAGACCACTAGCAAGACTAATAAAGAAGAAAAGACAGAAGAATCAAATAGACGCAAAAAAAAAAATGACAAAGGGGATATCACCACGGATCCCACAGAAATACAAACTACCATCAGAGAATACTATAAACACCTCTATATAGATAAACTAGAAAATGTAGAAGAAATGGATAAATTCCTTGACACATACACCGTCCCAAGACTAAACCAGGAAGAAGTTGAATCTCTGAATAGACCAATAACAGGTTCTGAAGTTGAGGCGATAATTAATAGCTTACCAACCAAAAAAAGTCCAGGACCAGATGGATTCACAGCCGAATTCTACCAGAGGTACAAGGAGGAGCTGGTACCATTCCTTCTGAAACTATTCCAATCAATAGAAAAAGAGGAAATCCTCCCTAACTCATTTTATGAGGCCAGCATCATCCTGATACCAAAGCCGGACAGAGACATAACCAAAAAAGAGAATTTTAGACCAATATCCTTGATTAACATTGATGCAAAAATTCTCAATAAAATACTGGCAAACCGAATCCAGCAGCACATCGAAAAGCTTACCCACCATGATCAAGTGGGTTTCATCCTTGGGGATAAAAGGCTGGTTCAACATACGAAAATCAATAAACGTAATCTAGCATATAAACAGAACGAAAGACAAAAACCACATGATTAACTCAATAGATGCAGAAAAGACCTTTAAGAAAATTCAACATTTCATGCTAAAAACTCTTAATAAATTAGGTATTGATGGGACGTATCACAAAATAATAAGAGCTATCTATGACAAACCCACAGCCAATATCATACAGAGTGGACAGAAATTGGAAGCATTCCCTTTGAAAACTGACACAAGACAGGGATGCCCTCTCTCACCACTCCTATTCAACATAGTGTTGGAAGTTCTGGCCAGGGCAATTAGGCAGAAGAAGGGAATAAAAGGCATTCAATTAGGAAAAGAGGAAGTCACACTGTCTCTGTTTGCGATGACACGACTGTATATCCAGAAAACCCCATCATCTCAGCCCAAAACCTCCTTAAGCTGATAAGCAACTTCCGCAAAGTCTCAGGATACAAAATCGATGTGCAGAAATCACAAGCATTCTTATACACCAATAACAGACAAACAGAGAGCCAAATCATGAGTGAACTCCCATTCACAATTGCTTCAAAGAGAATAAAATACCTAGGAATCCAACTTACAGGAGATGGGAAGGACCTCTTCAAGGAGAACTACAAACCACTGCTCAACAAAATAAAATAGGATACAAACAAATGGAAGAACATTCCATGCTCATGGGCAGGAAGAATAAATATTGTGAAAATTGCCATACTTCCCAAGGTTATTTACAGATTCAATGCCATCCCCATCAAGGTATCAATGACTTTCTTCACAGAATTGAAAAAACTACTTTAAAGTTCATATGGAACCAAAAAAGAGCCCGCATCACCAAGTCAATCCTAAGCCAAAAGAACAAAGCTGCAGGCATCACGCTACCTGACTTCAACCTATACTACAAGGCTACAGTCACCAAAACAGCATGGTACTGGTACTAAAACAGAGATCTAGACCAATGGAACAGAATATAGCCCTCAGAAATAATGCCGCAGTTCTACAACTATCTGATCTTTGATAAACCTGAGAAAAACAAGCAATGGGGAAAGGATTCCCTATTTAATAAATGGTGCTGGGAAAACTAGCTAGACATATGTAGAAAGCTGAAACTGGGTCACTTCTTTACACCTTATGCAAAAATTAATTGGAGATGGATTAAAGACTTACATGTTAGACCTAAAACCATAATAACACTAGAAGAAAACCTAGCCAATACCATTCAGGACATAGGCATGGGCAAGGACCTTATGTCTAAAACACCAAAAGCAATGGCAACAGAGGCCAAAATTGGCAAATGGGATCTGATTAAACCAAAGAGCTTCTGCACAGCAAAAGAAACCACCATCAGAGTGAACAGGCAACCTACAGAATGAGAGAATATTTTTGCAATCTACACATCTGAGAAAGGGCTAATATCCACAATCTACAATGAACTCAAACTAATTTACAAGAAAAAAGTGAACAATCCCATCAAAAAGTGGGCAAAGGATATGAACAGACACTTCTCAAAAGAAGACATTTATGCAGCCAAAAGACAGATGAAAAAATGGTCATCATCACTGGCCATCAGAGAAATGCAAATCAAAACCACAATGAGATACCATCCCACACCAGTTAAAATGGCGATCATTAAAAAGTCAGGAAACAACGAGTGCTGGAGAGGATGTGGAGAAATAGGAACACTTTTACACTGTTGGTGGGACTGTAAACTAGTTCAACTATTGTGGAAGTCAGTGCGGCATTTCCTCAGTGATCTAGAACTAGAAATACCATTTGACCCAGCCATCCCATTACTGGGTATATACTCAAAGGATTGTAAATCATGCTGCTATAAAGACAGAGGCACACATATGTTTATTGCGGCACTATTCACAATAGCAAAGACTTGGAACCATCCCAAATGTCCAACAACGATAGACTGGATTAAGAAAATGTGGCACATATACCCCATGGAGTACTATACAGCCATGAAAAATGATGAGTTCATGTCCTTTGTAGGGACATGGATGAAGCTGGAAACCATCATTCTCAGCAAACTATCTCAAGGACAAAAAACCAAACACCACATGTTCTCACTCATAGATGGGAATTGAACAATGAGAACACATAGACACAGGAAGGGGAACATCACACACCGAGGACTGTTGTGGGGTGGGGGCAGGGGGGAGGGATAGCATTAGGAGATATACCTAATGCTAAATGACGAGTTAATGGGTGCAGCACAACAACATGGCACATGTATACATATGTAACAAACTTGCACATTGTGCACATGTACCCTAAAAGTTAAAGTATAATAATATTAAAAAATAATGTTTAGTCTTTTGCCTATTTTTTAGTTGGGTATTATAATTATTATTGTTTAGCTTCTGATTTGTATGAGTTTCTGCTATGTTTTGAATACTATCCTCTTATCATATATGATTTGCAAATATTTTATCACATCTTAAACGTTTTCTTATTTTTTTGCTGTGCACAATAGTATAATACACTACAACTTTATGTCTGGTTTTATTGCTATACGTTTGATATTATATTTAAAAAAAATTGCCAAGGCCAGTATCATGGAGGCTTTTCATATGCTTTTTTAAACATTTTCTTTTAAGAATTTATGTATTAAATTTGTCTTAAGTCAATTTTTGTGTCTGGCATAAGAAATATGATCAAGTTTTATTATTGTGCTTGTGAGTATCCAGTTTTCCCAGCACTAAGTATTGAAAAGGCTACACTTTTTGTGTTGTGTATTCATAGTGCCCTTGTCAAAGATTAACTTTAGATGCATAGATTTACTTCTGGGCTCTGTATTCTTTTCCACTGGTTTTTTTTTGGGTTCCTATAAACATACCATTCTATTATGTTTACTGTAGTCTTGAAATGTAGTTTTAAATAATAAAGTATAATGTCCCCAGATTTCGTTTTATTCCTTATGATTGCTTTGGCCTTTCAATATTTCTTATAGTTTTATATACATTGCAGAATTTATTTTCTATTACTGTAAAAAGTGGCACAGGAATTTTGATAGGAAGTTGAATTAATAAACAGATTGCTTTGGATAATATGGCTTTTAGACAATATTCTTCTAATCCATAAACATATAATATATTTACATTTATATGTATTTTTTAAAATTTTTTCATCAATATATTTTATTTTTTATTGTAAAGATCTTTCACCACATTGGATGAATTTATTGCTAAGAAATCTCTTAGTTTTTTGCTATTGTAAATGAGATTTTTTTCTTTTTTATTTGTTTGTTGCTAGCATACAGAAACAAAACTGATATTTGTATGTTAATTGTATATTCTGCTTCTTTACTGAGTGCATTTATTAGATGCACTATTTATATATAGATGAATTAAATGCACTATTTAAATGTATTATTTATGTTTTTTATATATAATATTATGTCATCTACAAACAGTGACGTTATTTCTTCTTTTCAATTTGGATCTTTTAGCTTCTCTTGCTTAATTTTTTGACGTAGGACTTAATTATTCTATGTAGGACTTCCAGTTCTATGTTAAAATAGAACCGTTAGAATGGGCATAATATAGACTTGCATCGGTGTTTGTGCATTTGAAGGAGCAAACACCTCTTTTCATTTTTTTTTTTGTTGTTGTTGTTTTGTTTTTGAGATGGAGTCTCGCTTTGTCACCCAGGCTGGAGTGCTGTGGCACGATCGTGGCTCACTGCAACCTTCACCTCCTGGGTTCAAGCAATTCTCTGCCTCAGCATCCCGAGCAGCTGGGATTACAGGCGCCAACCACCATGCCCGGCTAATTTTTGTATTTTTAGTAGGGACAGTGTTTCACTATCTTGTCCAGGCTGGTTTTGAACGCCTGACCTCGGCCTCCCAAAATACTGGGATTACAGGTTTGGGCCACCGTGCCCAGCCCCCTCTTTTCATTTTTATAAACTGGTTTTAGTAGGTAAAGATCTTCATCTTTTGGGTCTCAAGGCTGATGAGATCTTTACTGGGTTTGCAGTAAAAAGGCTTCTAGCTGCATCACAAGGTCGCTGCCGAATCTGGAGTGAGTTTCACCATTAGCGGGCTTGTTGCCAGGAGCAGGTATGGTTGTGAGTTCTGTCATGTTTTTTGGCAGGCTGGATTGTTTTCAGGGCTTTGTTCTGTGGAGCAGGCACTAGGGCAGGTTCTGCTATATGGTGGGACTAATAGCAGATGTGTGGGTGAGTGTGGCTTCCACTGAGTACCAAACAGGGTTTCCCCAGTTTATCTACAAACAGTGACTTTTGAACTGTTTTGTGTGAGTCACGAGTATGATGTCCCCAGCTTTTTTCTTATTCCTCATGATTGGTTTGGCCATTCAGCCTACATTTTAGGCTTACATTTTCTATTACTATAAAAATTGGAACAGGGATTTTGATAGGGATTTGAGTTAACATACATATTGCTTTGGATAACATGAACACTTATTAACCAAAGGGCCTGCCTTCTCAAAATGACCCTTTTTGATCTTGGATTTTAGCAAGGTTTCATAAGGCCCTGTATCCCAAAGCTCACTATATTGCCCAGGCTGTTCTTGAACAACTGGCCTGGCAGTCCTCCTGCCTCAGGCTCTTAAATGGAGGAGATTACTATTATGAGCCACTGTGCCTGGAACTCTCATAAAGTTACTTTGGTTGATGGATGGCTGACTAGTTTTTATTGCTGCAAGGGAATACAAAAGTAGGGACCCCCTATTCCACCACCTTGATAATGTCACTGTCTCCATACATTTCTTCCTTATTTTGTTCTCTTGTATGTTTGTGTGTTATTTTAGGTTCAAATATTAAGACCAATAGGCTAGGATTTATACATTGTGTGAAAAGTAAATTAGATAGCCAGTAGGAACCCTATATATATTATAATATTCCCCCAAAAGATTAAGTTTAGTGCAGGCAAAAAGGGCTCAATAAAATTTTCATCCACTTTTTTCAACCTCTGTCCAAACTATAATATAATTTGTGCCCCAATTTTTATTGTATCAATTACTTTTAACCATATTTCATAAAATTTATCTTTTTTCTTTATTTAGAAATGTAAGGCTATTATTTGCTTTTAAAGGCTATAATACAGCTTTTTTATTTTGTGAAATAATAGCACCAATATTACAAATATTTACAGTGTAAATACTTATTCACTTAAATCTTCCCATTAGAGAATTTCATTAATTATTGTAGTGTATTTCTGTAAAATTGTACTGCCACACACTACAGGGCAATGATTCAAAATGCCTGGTCTTCACAGATGCACAGTCACAGTTGAACATTGTAGTTATTTAGAAAAATTATTGTCTAGTGTTATATCAATGTTCCAGACAAGATTTTATGGGTAAATATTTCTCCCATTCTGGTTTTGCAATTCCATGTTAACTGTATTTTTATTTTAGGGTAGGTTCCTTGACATTGGTTTATGGTATTTTTGGTTTTACGTAAGTATTATTTTGGATGACAATGTGCAGCAACTTTTAATGTACAGTTTATGTCAATGTGCAGTTTAATTACAATATGAATCAGCCATATATTTATTCACAATTCAAGTTTAACAAACTTAATGAAAACTAAGCAAACTAACATTACATGATAAAGCCCCAATCAGCTATCTTATACTTAAGCAAATACACCAAAAAATAGTTTGTAGCTTTACTGCTGCTTTTGTTCAAACTATGGTTTATATTCCCTATGACCAAAGAAGTTTCTGATATTTTCCTACCACGCTAAAGAAACAGACAAAAAGACAGTGATTACACTTTCAAGTAGCAGTTTGTTTAGAGCCCCAGATATTCCATCTGTAGACCACTATGCTCATATTTCTTTGTTTTAATAAGGCTGTAGCCCAAAACCTTGCATTTTTGTGGAAATTAAAGCTTTTCATTTCCATACTAAAGACAGGACAGTCCCATGATCTAAATCCAAGGGTGATGGCTTAGAGTGAGGACCATTTCTTGTCGACATGGAGATGGTTGAGTTGGTCTACAATAAATTTATGGGAGAGGCAGGTTGTGGTAAGTTGGAAGTGTTGGCTGCCTTCATGGTCTCAAAGTTCTCTGTCAAGTTCACCTCAGCACTGCTGTACTCCTGTTCTGCTCTCAGGTTTGGAATGCTTGGCCAGTAGTGGTTCTCCACATGGTTCTCAACTGCCAGTGCTTTCCTGATCCACTGCCTGCCAGAAATGCAATTGTAGCAGAGGAGGCTGGTAAGGGGACAGAAGCCAGAGATGGTAACAGGCCACTGCCTGGCAGGGGAAGAGAGCAGTGGGCTCTCAATCCTAGGTCACATGCCAAGTGCCATTCTCATCCCAGCACCCAGTGTTGTCCCCCATAATGTGCACTTCCTGGCCTGAGGTACATGGAGAGCCCAGCTAAGGCATAAAGTTGAAAAAGGGCTTTCCAGAGTCCCAAGTGTGCTGGACATCTCACCAGCCATGGAAAGAGTGTTTGTCCTTGTGGTCACTGATAGACAATGATGGGAGCCTGCCCATATTTCAGGGCCTTCTGAAGTCTTCACTTGAGTGTTCAGCTCTGGCAACAGAGGACACTTCTGGTGTCCAGAGATTCTCAGTGCCTGGAGGATGTAAAACCGATTGATGGCATCTGCTGATTTCTGGGAGCACTGCTTGGCCATCCTTTTCTGTGGGCCCCAGCCAAGGCACAGCAGAAAACTTGGTCTCTGGCTAGCATTCTGGACTGTGAGACAGCGTGGCTGCAGATAGCACTGGATGGAGAGAGTACAGTGTGGTGAAGTGGGGTAGTGGGCATTCTGCCACATGGCCTAGAGTTTCTCGTGATTCTGGGCTGCCCAGGTGCAGTGAACAGAAAGGAATCAGGGAGTGGAGACCATTTCTAGGCCACAGCTCAGGGATGGAGAACCCAGGCTGAGCCTGGTGATTGTCCTGAGTTGAGTAGATGAAGCTGGAGTCCAGGGAGACCAAAGAAGCTCAATTAAACTCTGCAGAGCAGAGTATTCAGGGCATGAAAAGGACAAAGTCACAAAACAAAAACTCTCCAGTCTTCAGTTAAATACTGATCAGCACATGTATGTGTGTAAACTACAAGTCTGGGGGAAAAAATACCTGAAGGAAACAGAAAGAACAATGCTTGAACCTCCCACAGAACCAGGCATATTTGGTGTTCCCACCAGCAACAGTGGACAAATCTTATACTTTCCAGACGATTGGATGGAACACTCAGAAAAGAATTGCCTCAGCAGTGCAGAAGATTAGATCTAGGCCGAGGATGCTAAGGTCCTAATTAACAAGACCTCAAAGAAAACCCTCAAAGAACCAAAATCTTTCAAGATAATTTAACTGCATCCTAGAACATAGCTCAATAATATTATAGGAACTCAACAATATCCAACACACAATAAGATATATTTCATGTTGTCTGCCATCCAGCTGAAAATTACCAGGCATGTGAAGAAAAAGGAAATGTCTCAATAATGAGAAGAAAACTTGATCAATAGATGCAGAAATGGCAAATAAGATGGAATTAGTAAGCAATGATATTAAAACAGTTATTTTAATGATAACATTCCACAAGAAGAAAGTAAAGGGAAGCTAGAACATGGAAGTAGAGATATGGAAGACCCAGCTTGAACTTTAAGAGATGAAAAATACAATGTCTGAGATGAAAAATATAATAAATGGCATTTAAAATAGAATAGATGTTACACAAAAGAGGATTAGTCAACTGGAAGATGTAGCAGTAGAAACTATCAAAAATGGAACATGGAGAAAATAATGGAAAAAATTGAACAGAAAATCAGCACCAACAGGACTAATATATGTGTAATTGGAGTTCCTGAAGAAGGTGGCGAGGAGTAGAAGAAAAAATATTTCAAAAAACTGTGGCTGAAAAAATTTAAATTTGAGAAAAACTGTAATCCAAGAGATCTAAGAACCAAGGAACCCTCAGCACAAGAGACATAAGGATGACACAATGAAGCACATCATAATCCAATTGACCCAAACCAGTGACAAAGAGAGAATCTGAAAAGTTACCAAAGGGAAAAGGACATTATACAGAGAGGAACAAAGATGAAAATGGGCTGAGCGTGGTGGCTCACACCTGTAATCCCAGCACTTTGGGAGGCTGAGGCAGGATGATCACTTGAGCCCAGGAGCTCAAGACCAGCATGGGCAACATGGCAAAACCCCGTCTCTACTAAAAACACAAAAATTAGCAGGGCATGGTGTCACGCATCTGTAACCCCAGCTACTCAGGAGGCTGAGGCAGGGAGAATCGCTTGACCTTGGGAGGCGGAGGTTGCAGCGAGCTGAGATGATGCCATTGCACTCCAGCCTGGGCAACAGAGTGAGATACTGTCTCAAAAAAAAAGATGGCAGACATCTGGTTAGAAACAACGCAAGGCCAGATGTGATGGCACATGTCTGTTATCCCAGCACTTTGGGTGGCTAAGGCAGGATGTTCACTTGAGCCCAGGAGTTCTAGACCAGCTTGGGCAATATGGCAAAACCTGGCCTCTACATAAAATGCAAAAATTAGCTGGGTGTGGTGGTGCATGCCTGTAGTCCCAGCTACTTGGGAGGCTGGGGCGAGAGGATTTCTTGAACCCAGGAAGTAAAGGTTTCAGTGAGCTGAAATCATGCCACTGCACTGCCGCCTGGGTGACAGAGCAAGACCCTGTCTCAAAAAAAAAAAAAAAAGAAACAATGCAAACCAGAGGATAGTAAGAGTGACTTCTATAAAATACTTAAGGATGAAACGATTTTCAGGCTAGAATTCTACACCCAGCAAAAATATCTTTCAAAGATGATAGTGCAATAAAGACTTTCAGACATTGAAAACTTGAGGAATACATTACCAGCAAGTCCTCACTACAAGGAATATTAAAGAAAATCCTTCAGGCAGAGGGAAAGTGAAACCAGATGGAAGTCCAGATGTACACAAAAGAATGTAGAGCACCAGAGATGGCAAATGTTTGAGCAAAAATACAACATTATAAAGCATTTTTAAAAGATAATTGATGGTCTAAGGCAAAAAATGATAACAAATTAATGTGAGTTTACAGCACTTATAGAAGTAAAATGCAAGAAAACAATAACACAAAACCCAAAAGGAGGGAAATGAACGGACACTGTTTTAAGGTTCTTATCCTCTATGTGAAGTGGTATAATGTTGATGGCAGCCAATGCTAAGTTAAATACATATACTGTATTAGTCTGTTCTTGTACTGTTATAAAGAAATGTCTGACACTTCTCAAAGTAAGACATTTATGCAGCCAGAAAACACATGAAAAAATGCTCATCATCACTGGCCATCAGAGAAATGTGAATCAAAACCACAATAGCATCACTGGCCATCAGAGAAATGCAAATCAAAACCACAATGAGATACCATCTCACACCAGTTAGAATGGTGATCATTAAAAAGTCAGGAAACAACAGGTGCTGGAGAGGATGCAGAGAAATAGGAACACTTTTACACTGTTGGTGGGACTGTAAACTAGCTCAACCATTGTGGAAGTCACTGTGGCAATTCTTCTAGAAATACCATTTGACCCAGCCATCCCATTCCTGGGTATATACCCAAAGAATTATAAATCATGCTGCTATAAAGACACATGCACACATATGTTTATTGCGGCACTATTCACAAGAGCAAAGACTTGGAGTCAACAAAACTGTCCAACAATGATAGACTGGATTAAGAAAATGTGGCACATATACACCATGGAATAGTATGCAGCCATAAAAAATGATGAGTTCATGTCCTTTGTAGGGACATGGATGAAGCTGGAAACCATCATTCTCAGCAAACTACCACAGGGACAAAAAACGAAACTCCTCCTGTTCTCACTCATGGGTGGAAATTGAACAATGAGAACACATGGACGGAGGAAGGGGGACATCACACACCAGAGACTGTTGTGGGTTGGGGGGAGGGGGTATTGATAGTATTAGGAGACATACCTAATGCTAAATGATGAGTTAATGGGTGCAGCACACCAACATGACACATGTATTCATATGTAACAAACTTGCACGTTGTGCACATGTACCCAAAAACTTAAAGTATAATAATAATAATTTAAAAATAATAATAAATAAATTAAAAAAAAGAAATGTCTGAGACTGGGGCTGGGCATGGTGGCTTACGGCTGTAATCCCAGCACTTTGGGAGGCTGAGGCGGGTGTATTATGAGTTCAAGAGTTTGAGATCATCCTGGCCAATATGGTGAAACACTGTCTCTACTAAAAATACAAAAAAAAATTAGGTGGGCTTGGTGGCATATGCCTGTAGTCCCAGCTAAGCTACTTGGGAGGCTGAGGCAGCAGAATCACTTGAACCAGGGAGGCGGAGGTTGCAGTGAGCCGAGGTCGCACCACTGCACTGCAGCCTGGGAGACAGGGTGAGACTACGTCTCAAAAAAAAAATGTCTGAGACTGGGGAATTTATGATGAAAAGAGGTTTAATTGGCTCACAGTTCTGCAGGCTGCACAGGAAACGTGATTCTGTCATCTGCTCAGCTTCTGGGGAGGCCTCAGGGAGCTTACAATCATGACAGAAGGCAAAGGGGAAGCAGGCGCATCTTATGTGACTGGAGCAGGAGGAAGAGAGAGAGGGGGAGTTGCCACACACTATTAAACAACCAGATCTTGTGAGAACTTACTCGCTCTGTGGTACCAAGCGGGGATGGTGTTAAACCATGAGAAACTGGCTCCATGATCCAATCACATCCCTCCAGGCCCCACGTTTGGCATTGGGGATTACATTTCCACATGAGATTTGGGTAGGGACACAGATCCCAACCATATGAAATACCATAAACCATAGAGCAATGATTAAAACTCAAAACCAAATGAAGCAAAAATAGTTAGATGTACAAGGCCAAAAAAGAAGATTAAATGAAATAAAAATACTCAACAAATTCAAAAGAAGTAAGAGAAAGAAGAAAAGGAGAAGAAACTACAGATGGGACAAAGAGAAAGCAAACAGGAAGATGACCAATTAAAACCAAACTCTCCGGCATTCCACCAGTTGCGTGTGATTATTTAGCAACTCTCTGCCTCTGACAATACCTGTCACACAGGTTTGTCATCAGAGCTTGTCACATGTGATATGGAAAGCCTGCTGTTTGCAGACCTGCAATCATTATACATTAGCTTGTATTGTTGGTAGCAGAGACCCAGTTCTCTGTGTTGGTCATGCTGAGAGCTCCCTTCTCATTGATCTGTTTTTCTCCTCCTTTGATCCCTTTCTGTACTTCCACGCCAAACACCATCTGGTTGGAGAAGATTCTCAGCCTCTCGGTCTGCAAATGTTCAAAGTCCGTGTATCAAATAGCCAACAAATGTATTTCAGTACGTTTATCTGCTACCCAGGGATCCAGGAGAAATGCTTTCCTTTCTGCAAGAAGTCCGTGGCTGCTGATGTCAACAATGTGTTCTGTCTGTCCTCTTCTCTTTTCTGATCTGCATATTCTCAACTGCCCTGCACTTCTGGGAAGACTTTACACAGAGACAACTATGAGTTTTTGTAAGAAGATGAGAAGTCACCACTTTGGTAACCATCCATTAGATGTTCCAATATTGCTGCAGACATGGACTCTAGCATGTTCTCTTCTTCTCTGAAACCCACCCCTTCCCCCATTGGCCACAGCAACTTGGGTTTGCTCTTCAGCTATTGCAGGGCCTACCTCTGGGGAACTGTGACTTGCTTTATACCCTATCCAATAACACAGTGTGTCCTGTCCTTATACACAGTAGGTGTTCAATATACATCTGTTGAAGGGATTTCATCACAGTTAAATCTGTGGAGAGTTCAGCAGATAAGTGAGTTGCTCAAGATGGTCAGAGGCTGTCTTATTCCATTTGGGCTACCGTAACAAAATACCTTAGCCTAGGGGGCTTACAAGCAGCTGAAATTTATGCCTCATAGGTCTGGATGCTGGCAAGTGGAAGGTCAAGTTAGTGTCTGTTGAGGGCCTGTTCCTTATAGAAGGCAACTCCTAGCTGTGTCCTCACATAGTGGAAGGGGAGAACAAGCTCCAAAGGCTCCCTTTTACAAGGCCACTTATCCCATTCATGGGGTCTTTGCTTTCATGATGAAATCACTTCCTAAAGTCTTTGCCTCCTCCTAATTCAAACCTAACATATCAGGGGTTAGGTTTCAACACACGGATTTTAGGGGCACAAAAACATTGACTATAGCAGAGACATAGCTGTACCTGGGTCTGGGACCTTCTGGGTCCAGCTCCATTATGACAACCACACTGCCCATGGTCTCCCACATGATGTAATTCTGTTCTGTGACATTGTGCCCACGAGGCAGGGATGCAGTAGAGGCCTCTGCAGACATGGCTTGTTCTTGGGACGTCCGCATGGCTTTGTGATGCAGGCCTGGAAGAATCCACCAGCTGCCCACTCTCATGCCTGACTCAGGTTTGTGGGTCCCTCCAGGCACATGTCAGCCCCTCAATGTTTTCCTTGCCTCACCTCCCTGGGTTCCCTTCTGAACTCAGGGAACATGGAGGGAACCGGGAGTATCTGTTTTTAGTTCATGCTCTTGTCTCCTATTTGCGAACAATGCCCAGGCAAGGGAATCTCTTTCCTACTGTTTTCTAAGAACATCAGGGACTTCCTCCAAACTCTTCACCTACTCCCTCCACTAATCCCTTCTCCCTCAGGGACACAGGGCACAAGCCCACTTCCTGTGTGAAGATCCTGCCACAGGGTGGCTCTTTGGTTTTCTGTGGGTATCCAGAAAAGAAGCTAAAGGTGAATGTACTCCGGAATCCAGGAGCACTGGCGATTTTCTCACCTTAGCTCAGAGAGCATCCCCACAGACACCCCTCGCCCCACCCCGGGCCCCCTGAATCCATACCATGAAATGAATGTCAGTTTGTTCAACTAGGGACCCCGCTGAGTATTTAATCCCTATTTAAAGATGATGTTTATTTTATTTTTGAGTTTAAATTAGTCAGCCTCAGGATACAGAATAAGATAAGGCCGGGATTTAGCTCCCCTGGAATGATTCATTTCACATCAAGCCTTCTTAACTCTTTGGCTGCAGAGGGGAAGCGCCTGTGTCTTTCTCTGCAGAGTTGCCTAGGGCTGGCCAGGTGAACAGACATGCTCCCTCCTCCCCGTCCTGCCAGCCAGGGCACGGTGTGTGCTTATGATGCATGGCGTTAGAATACTAGCCTTTTCAACACAACAGTCTTAAATCCTCACACAGGGAAATAGAGATAATATACAAGCAGGAAAAAAAGAAAAAGAAGAAGACTTGAATTCTGCTACCTAAAGATAACCATTGTTACCATGTAGGCAAGCTTCCTTTCATGCTGTGTCAAGCGTTTAAAAAATATGGCTCAATATTATAAACACACAGGACTATGTAGGGGATAATGACATCAAACTTTCATGTACCTCCCAGTTAAAATTCAAACGTGGTAGCTTTTGGATGCATTTGCTCCGGAGTTTAAGGGAAGAAAATTACGGATTCAGCCATAATGTTCATGCTGACACTCGAGTTATATATCCCTTTTCCAGTCCAGCTACCGCCTCCCTCCCCACCATTCTGAAGTCAATATGTGTCTTCCCATCCATGATTAATACCTAGTGTGCCTGTCCATGAAGAATGGATAGTGCTCTTTGGTCTGTTTTTGCAATTTTATACAAATATCAGTCTGTACATACTCTCCTGAAAGTTGCTTTTTCCTTCAACAATATCTTCCAGATGAATCTAGAATCCTGCATTTCTGGTGAGCAGAGGATGCGCAACGCCCCCTTCAACCCACACCCCAAGGTGATGCTGATGTTCTGGTCCAAGGCCTGCACATAGCCTGGTGAGGCTTGGGGTCTTGGGACAGGTCTGTTGTCAGCCCTTCCTTCTTAGGAAGCACAGCCAGATGACCTTGGGGCTGGAGACCTCACTATGCCCCTCGCCAGCAGTGCCCACATCCATCTTCATTCATCTTCATCAATATTTGTTATCACACTTTCTGATATTGTTCCTAGATTTTGCTGTGCAGCTGAATGCGTGCCTTGTGTTTCCCAGCCCTTCGGGTCTCCTCCTCTGTGAATAGCTCCTGGCCCATACGTCTGTTGGGTCTTTGGTTTCTCCTTGCTGACTTGTAAGTGTTTTTTTTTTTTTTTTTTTTTTTAGATGGAGTTTTGCACTTGATGCCTAGGTGGGAGTGCAATGGCATGATCGCGGCTCACCACAACTTCTGCCTCCCGGGTTCAAGCGATTCTCCTGCCTCAGCCTCCTGAGTAGATGGGATTACAGGTAAGTGCCACGACGTCCGGCTAATTTTGAATTTTTAGTAGAGACAGGGTTTCTCCATGTTGGTCAGACTGGTCTCGAACTCCCGACCTCATGGGATCCACCCATCTCAGCTTCCCAAAGTGCTGGGATTACAGGCATGAGCCACCAGGTCTGGCCAATTTTGATTTTAATGATCTGGATATCAATGCTTTTTTGGCCAAATACCTTACAAATATGTTTTCCCTATTGGTGCACTGTATTAGTCCATTTTCACACTGCCGATAAAGACATACCACAGACTGGGAAGAAAAAGAGGTTTAATTGGACTTGCAGTTCCACATGACTGAAGAGGCCTCAGAATCATAAAGGGAGGTGAAAGGCACTTCTTACATGGCAGTGGCCAGAGAAAAATGAGGACGATGCAAAAGTGGAACCCCCTGATAAAACCGTCAGATCTCATGAGACTTACTCACTACCAGGAGAACAGTATGGGGGAACCGACCCCATGATTTCAATTATCTCTCACCAGGTCCCTCCCACGACACAGGAGAATTATGGGAGGACACTTCTAGGTGAGATTTGGGTGGGAACACACAGCCAAACCATATCATGCACTGTCTTTGTCTTTTAACTTTATTCATTGCCTTTTTTGTCAGATCAAAACTTCTACATTTAATACGATTGAATTTTTCACTAATTTCTTTTATGGTGTCCGTGTTTTGTGTCATATTAAAGAAAGTTTTTCTTTGCTTAGTGTCATAAAATCTGTCCTCTGTTTTCTTCTAAAAATTGGAAATCTGTTTCTCACATTCTGCTTTATTTCCTTTGTTCTTTGATTCGTAGGGATGTGAGGTAGAAATCTCTATCAGTTAACTCTTGCTTGGTAACAAGTAACCCCACACCTCAGAGGCCTACGACGATAGGCCACCATTTCTCACTCCTGAGCATGGGTTGCTTGGGAGGTTTCAGCTCGAACTGTGGTGGCTGAGCTGGATCTACTCCAAGTGTCTCTGATCCTCCTGGGTTTGGGGCCTGCCAGGGTGCCTTCTTCTCATGAAAATGGCAGGAGTGCAAAGAACAAAGGGAAATGTGAAGGTCTCTTATCTTACTACACAGGCTGAGAATGGGCAGACTATCACTTTACCACATCCATTGGCAAAAGTGAGTCACGTGGCCATACCAGAAGTCAAGGGCCGGAAGTTTAAGTATGAATCCCATCTCCATGTGCTATGATTACCTGGGCTTTCAACTTCTTAAGGCTGAATTGTTTTATTCTCACCTCCCCAGACTGCAGAAAACACATTTTCTCCAGGACTCATTGAACCATAGGGCAGAATGATTGTAGTTCACAAAGACTAGATGGAAGGTGCCATTTGGCCACTGACGCCACTTCCTTCCCCTTGTCCCCATCTGTGGCCTCTGTTCTGCTCCAATCTCCCTGTCATTCTGCCCAGGCCTTCCAGGCATCAGCCTCTTAATAGTTCCTGGCTTCGTTCCCTCTCTTAACTTCTATTATGTGAGGGTTTCCATCCTTATTTGGTGTAGGAGGACTGGACAGAGTCAACTCAGCCTGTCACGTCCCCACTCTCAGCACCTGGGTACCCCTGAGTTCTCAGCATGAGTGGGGTCCCCCAGTGTCTCCCTCCACGGCACGTTCTGAAGACATAGGAGCTGGACTGACATTTGGGACACCTAAAGCTTTGTTCCACTTCTGCCAGGACAACTTCCTTGGTCCAGGCAAATCATGGCAGCTCTCTATGCCTCATTTTTTTATTCCTCACACAATGGAATAACATAAGCCTCAGTACTTACTTAAGGGAGGAGAAATGATTCCCCTGCCTTCTCCCCATTTCTGCATTTGCCGGAGCATCAGATTTTTATGTCTGGCCAAGGATATAGGGAAGGAAGAGCAGGTAAGCTTTGGGCCCAAAGATGGCGTTTAGGGGTTTCACTTAAGGAAAGAAAGCCAGGGGGCAGAGAGGGGTGGTGGAGCATGATCTTGGGCCAATGGTGAAGAACTAATGAAGTGCAATGTGCATGGGTTAAGTTGTGTAGCAGACTGGGTCCCATCAAGAGATAGAAGCCACATAGTGGGTCTAACAGGGAAGTGTAGTATAAAGGATTGCAACTATGATAAAAGAGTCACTGTAAGACATAAAGCAATTCTGCCTGGTGCCCTAGTGCAGAGGGAGGTACCCAAGGAAGCACAGATTTGAAAGGTGTTCGGATGTCATAAAATGTGGTTCAGCCACCACATAAGAGACGTTTGTGGATTTGGGCAGGCTGGAGCTCGTCAGCAGCTTTTGCACAAGCACTAGGCCACCCACTGGAGTGCAGGTGAGGGAGCCGGTCGTGAGCCACTGGAATGCAGGGGAGGGAGCCGGCCATGAGCCACTGGGGTGCAGGGGAGGGAGCAGGCCGTGAGCTGTTGGGGCAGGCGAGGGAGCTGGCCATGAGCCACTGGAGTGCAGGTGAGGGAGCTGGCCGTAAGCCGTTGGTGCAGGGATGCATGGCGGGAGTCTGGCTGCCTTTGTAGGGCAGGAAGTCTCCAGAATGCTTGAGTCCCGCAGGGTCTGGCAGAAGGAATGGCAGCTCTGTGCGGACCCTCTAGAATACAGGTCACTGTGTGCAGGTTGTACAAGGGGTACAAGAGGGGTTCTGGGAAACTTTTCAGGAACTTTCAGACCACATGGGCCCTGCTACGTTTTGGTTTCCATGTCAAGATGTTGCAAGCCAAGGCTACAAGGTGGCTGAGGGACCAGGCCTAGGTCTGTTGTTGGGGCTTGAACATGATCAAGGCCCAGGCAGAGAGCTCCTGCCCCCTGCAGTCTCTCCATCCTCTACCTAGATGCCTGCAGAATGTTCACTTCCAGAGGGTATATTGAATAGTATTTCCCAGTTTATCACAGTGCACATATTGAAAGGTGCACTAGGAGCTGGGAGGCAACAGACTGAAAACTGACACTGGAGACGCTGGCTCATAGCAACGAAGAGAAGCTGAAAAGGAGTGGGAAAGAACTAACTGTAATTTTACATCAACAATCTGCATCTTTGTTTCAATGGTTTGTGGCAACCAAAATGACGATTTTTTTTCCCTCCTAGTTCAGACATAGCCTGAGACTTTTTTTTTTTTTTTTAGATGAAGTCTCACTGTGTCACTCAGGCTGGGGTGCAGTGGCCTGGTGTCGGCTCATTGCAATCTCCAACTCCCGGGTTCAAGAGATTCTTCTGCCTCAGCTTCCAGAGTAGCTGGGGCTAACAGGCACTCACCACCACGACTGGAAAATTTTCGTATTATTAATAGAGATAGGGTTTCTCCATGTTGGTCAGACTGGTCTTGAACTCCTGACCTCAGGTGATCTGCCCAACTCTGCCACCCAAAATGCTGAGATTACAGATGTGAGCCACTGTGCCCGGCCACCTGAGACATTTTGGGCAACAGCTGTGACAGAAAAAATGTGTATCCCTTCCGGGCATGGGATTTAAGAAGTGGCTCATGGCTGATTGTCTTTTCTTTGTTCTGTTTCTGGAACTGTGGGAGCATCTTCTGGGATAAGGGTCTATCTTTCTGAGTCTCTGAATGACTACGACCACCAGAGGCCTCTTGTTGACCCGTGATGGATGTGAAATCAATTGAGAAGTCAAGGCAGGTTGCGGTGGCTCACGCCTGTAATCCCAGCACTTTGGGAGACTGAGGCAGGCAGATCATGAAGTCAGGTAATCAAGACCATCCTGACTAATATGGTGAAATCCAGTCTCTACTAAAAATACAAAAAATTAGCTGGGCGTGTTGGCAGGCGCCTGTAGTCCCAGCTACTCAGGAGGCTAAGGCAGGAGAATCTCTTGAACTCAGGAGGCGGAGGTTGCAGTGAGCTGAGATTGCACCACTGCACTCCAGCCTGAGCCACAGAACAAGACTCCATCCACCGCACCCCACTCCCTGAAAAAAAAAGAAAAGAAAAGAAGTCAACTTTGCTGTTGAAGCCACTGAGGTTTGGGGACTTTTTTGTCACACTGCATCACCTGTCCTGACCAATGCATGACTCATCTCATCCTTGGCACAGCCCCTGAGAGAAGGGGCTTTATCCTCATTTCACAAATGAAGAGTCAAGTCTCAGAGAGGTTAGCAGCATGAGCAAGGTCACACAGCGAGGGGTGGAGCTTGGATTTGAATCCAGGTCTGTCTAACCTCAAAGACTGAAGTGGGGATGAAAATAATTTGCCGTTGTTTTTTGCCTATCACCCAGGTGATGTAACTCTTGTCTAGGCTCTGTCTACGGGGGTTTTGTGACATATCTCTGCACTGATCATCCAGGTGATGAGACTCTTGTCTAGGTTCTCCTATCCTTGGATTGTAACATAGCAGGATCTTGGACTCATATCCTTTTAGGGATCATAGAAGTGAACACATCAAAGCTGCCACGATAAAGTGGAAAATTGGGCAATATTGCCAAACGCAGAATACCTGGGCTATATTTTGGTCTGAGATCACCATTTGAGATTCCTGGAAGTTACGGAATATGGAGGCCAACTCCCGTAGGGATGTTGTATAAGACTCCAATTTCTAAGTCAATGATCTCAACCCTGTGGATCAGCACTCTCCATGTAATGGGACATCTTAACCCATTTTGTGCTGCTATAACAGAATACCAAAGACTAGGGAATCTATAAATAAAGGAAATTTATTTCTTAGAGTTCTGGAAGCTAGGAAGTCCAAGGATCAGGGGTCTGCATCTGGTGAGGGCCTTCTTGCTGTGTTATCTCATGGCTGAAGGCAGCAGAGCAAGACTTTGAGAAAGAAAGAGAGCAAAAGGGGCTGAACTTTCTTTTAATACAAGCCCACTCCTAAGATAGCTAACCCACCCCCAAGATAACTAGCCTATTCCTGAGATAGTGACATTAATCCATGCATGGGGGCAGAATCTCATAACCCAATCACTCTTATTACGCCCCACCTCTCATCACTGTCACATAGAGGATTAAGTTTCCAACACTTGAGCTCCGGGGGACACATGCAGACCATACATGGGGGATTGATGAGTATATGGGAGTGACCAGTCATGAATATTTTAGCTGAGAGTTGTGTTTGGGAGCTGAAGCCATGCACCATCATGGCAGGGCACACATAAACCTTTGAATGCTCTGAGGAATGAATATTGAACATTGTAACTCATGGCAGAAGGTGGAATATTTAAAAGGCAGAACTGCCTGGGTAAACTAAAAGAGTGAATAAAGAGCATGTAGCCTGTGGCTGGCTCCTCTTCTCTTCCCATCCCTACCTTTCACCTTTCTCTCTTTCTTTCCCTCCCTCTCTCTCCTTTCCATCCCTCCCTCCTTCCTTCATTTCTTCCTTCCTTCCTCTACCTTATTCTTTCTCTCCCTCCCTGCTTCCTTGTTTCTTTCCTTCTTTCTCTTTCCCTCTTTCTCTCCCTCCTTCCTTCTTTCTCCCTGTCATCTCCTTCAATCTTTCTCTCTCTCTCCATCTTTCTCTCCCTCCATCCTTCCTTCTCTCATTCTTTCCTTTCTTCTCTCTTTCCTTCTTTGTCCCCTTCCTTCCTTCCTCTCTCCCTCCATCCTGCCTTCCTTTATTCTGTCTTTCTTTGACTGATGTGTTCTGAGCCCAAGTACCCTGTGGGGTACTAAGTGGTACCAAAATTGACTCAAGAATCAAGAAGAAATAGAAAACCTAAGAAGTACTATAACATGAATAACATAAAACCTCTAGTAAAATAAAATCTTTCACAAAGGAAGGACTAGGCCCAGATGGTTGTATGAGCAAATTTTACACACTTTCAAAGAATGGATCATTCTACTTATGTCCCAAACAACTATAGTTAGGAATATTAATGCTTGATTTTTCAAGAGCTTCATTTCCTAAAATCTGTAGGTTCAAAGGTAGATTGGCATGTGTTGGAAATCCTCAAATGTTGTGCAGTTCCTTGGAGTTTTAGCATTAAAAAAGAAAGGACTTGCTTGCATTAACTTTGAATTTTGTAAGAGTTACCAGTTAATAGATATACTCTATGCATTTTTATACACTCTGATTTTATAGGAATGGAGGCATATCAGACAATTGGCTCCGCACCCAGGTTTTTTACTTTGTAACATATTTTGGACATCATTTTTGAGCATGCTTTTAAAATTTATTTTTTTAATTAGCTGCATAGTATTCTATCATATGAATAACGATAATTTCAATAAACGGTAAGGTGATAATCATTAATGTGATTGATAAACATTAAGGTGATTTCTAGACTTTTTTTAATTAAAAAGATGGTATAATACTTCTTCCCATTCATACATAGTTCCAGGCATCATGAGTATGTCTGTAGGGTAAATTTCTGAAAATGAAATTGCTGAATCGGAGAGTATTTTCATTTATAATTTTGGTTTATATTGTTTAATCACAATTGATATAGTTTGTACAAATTTATAATCCCAGTAACAAGACGTCAGTAACACTTCAAACTCCACAACTTCACTGGCAGTGCTTGAAGTCACGATGCATATTGCCAGCCTCCCTTCAAGTAAAGTTCTATTAACTCTACAAAAATTTTATAAATGGCAGACGTTACATTTCCAGATAGCTTTCTGGTAACCAAAAAAAGAATTGATTTATAAGCAATTTGTATATCACACTGAGACAAAATATATTTGTGATAAATATCATTATTGTTAGGTATTTAAAACATCTCATGTATCAAGAAATCATAATTTAGATGGGGCCAAACTAGCCGATTAGAAGCAGCTGTGGCCCGTGGCTCTCACAGAGAGCAATAAAAACTGCGAGTGAATTCTGCTCCTTCAATGGATGTATTCAGGTTCTTGCATTGGGACTAACTAGGCAGACAGCTAGACCCACAGAGAGTCAGGAAAAGCAAGTGGGTCAGTGACCCACCCAGGTGTGGCACGGAGCTAGCCGAGTCCCCACTTGCAGACAAGGGAGGCCATGAGTGATTTTGCAACCCTGCCTGGGAAACCATGCTTCTCTGATGGATCTTTGCAACCTGCAAATCAGGAGGTACCTTCATGAGCTCAGCAACCACGGCCTCAGGTTTGAAGCACAGAGCTGTGTGGAGTCTCAGCGGAGTGCTTGCTGGCTTACTGCAGCATGCATGGAAACCCAGGAATTTTGCATACTCTGTCCTGAGAATTCCAGCAAACCGGGAGATACATCTGTGCATTCCCTTAGGAAGGGGGCTGAATCCAGGGAGTCAAGTGACATCATTCTGAGGCCCCACTCCCACAGCACCACACAAGACCCATTGGCTTGGAATTCCAGCTGGCCAGTGGCAGCAGGCTGGAGAAAGCTGGAGGTGGACCGATTTCCCAGGGGGAGGGGCAGCTGCTCTATCCGTGGTTTGAATTGGCTGCTCTAGCCTGCTAGCACCAGGGATCAGGAGGAGTCCCCTATAACACAGTACAGCTGTTGTGACTGATCGTGGCCAGGCTGCTTCTTCAAGAGAGACTGAAATCCATCCTTCCTAACTGGACAGGGCCTCCCCATCAGAATTTTAGCAACTCCAGCTAGAGTTCTATGGACAGAACTCTGATTTCTCCCTTGGATGAAGTCCCCAGGGAGAGAAGTAGCTACTGTCTCCCCAGTTCAGCCAACTGAAACTTTCCAGCCTGCTGGCTCTGAAGACTCCTGGGGGTCAGAACAACACAACTGCTCTGCCAAAGGGCAGCCAAACTGCTTCTTTAAGCAGTCCCTGATCCTGTTCCTCCTGACTCGGTGAGACCTCCCAACAGGGGTCTCCAGACACCTCCTACAGGAGCGTTCCAGCCGGCATCAATTCTGTAGCCCCTTGGACTTGTGCTCCCAGAGGAAGGATCAGGTTGCCATCTTTGCTGTTTTGCAGCCTTCACTGGTGATACCTCCAAGTGCAGGAGAGACTGATGTGACTAGGGTCTAGAGTGGAAACCCAAAAACCACAGAAGCCCTAGCCCTAGGGAAGAGTGGTCTGACTTTTTAAAAACAACAGAAAGTAACAACAACAACATCAACAAAAAGACCCCATGAAAACTCCGTTCAAATGTCAACAAAGTCAAAGGTAGATAAGCCCACAAAGATGAGAAAGTATCAACACAAAAACGCTGAAAACTCAAAAAGGCAGGATGCCTCTTCTCCTCTAAATGACAACAACACCTCCCAAGCAAAGGCATAGAACTGACCCGAGGCTGAGATGGCTGAATTGACAAAACTAGGCTTTAGGAGGTGGATAATAACAAACTTCTCTGAGCTGAAGGAGCACGTTCTAACAATGCAAGAAGCTAAAAATCATAAAAGAACACAGTAGCTGATAACCAGAATATTCAGTTTAGAGAGGAACATAACTGACATGATGGAGCTGAAAAACTCAACATGAGAACTTCACAACACAACCACAACTATCACTCACAGAATAGGACAAGTGGAGGAAAGAATCTCAGAGCTTCAAAACTATCTGTCTGATATAAGACAGGAAGAGAAGAATAGAGAAAGAAGAATAAAAAAGAAAGAACATCAAAACCTTCAAGAATTATGGGATTATGTAAAAAGACTGAACTTAAGACAGATAAGGGTACCTTGACCCACCACGATCAAGATGGCTTCATCCCTGGGATACAAGGCTGGTTCAACACAGGCAAATCTATAAATGTAATTCATCACATAAACAGAAATAAACACAAAAATGACACGATTATCTCAATAGATGCAGAAAACGCCTTCAATAAAATCCAACATCCCTTCATGTTAAAAACTCTCAATAAACTAGGTATTGAAAGATCACACCTCAAAATAATATGAGCCGTATATGACAAACCCACAGCCAATATCATACTGAGTGAGAAAAAGCTGGAAGCATTTCCCTTGAAAATTGACACAAGAAAAGGATGGCCTCTCTCACTGCTCCTATTCAACGTAGTACTGGAATTTCTGGCCAGGGCAATCAGGTAGAAAAATGAAATAAAGATATTTAAATAGGAAGAGGTGAAGTCAAATTATCTTTGTTTGCAGATGACATAATCCTGTATCTAGAAAACCGCATCATCTCAGCCCAAGAGCTTCTTAAGCTGATAAACCACATCAACAGAATCTCAGGATACAAAATCAGTGTGCAAAAATTGCTAGTATTCCTATACACAAACAACAGGCAAGTAGAGAGCCAAATCGTGAATGAACTTCATTCACAATTGCTACAAAGAGAACAAAATACATAGGAATACAGCTAACAAGAGAAGTGAAGAACCTCTTCAAGGAGGACTACAAACCACTGCTCAGAGAAATCAGATAGGACACAAACAAATGGAGAAGCACTCCATGCCCATGGATAGGGAAGAATTCATTCCTGAAAATGTCCATACTGCCCAAAGTAATTTATAAAAGAATTCAATGTTATTCCCATTAAACTACCAATGACATTCTTCACAGAATTAGAAGAAAGTATTTTAAAATTCTCATGAACCAAAAAAGAGCCCAAATAGCCAAGGCAATTCTAAGCAAAAAGAACAAAGCTGGAGGCATCACACTATACAACTTCTAACTACACTATAATGCTACAGTAACCAAAATAGCATGGTACAGGTACAAAAACAACCAATGAAACACAATAGAGAACTTAAAATAAGACCATACACATACAACCATCTGATCTTTGACAAACCTGAAAAACACAAGCAATGGGGAAAAGATTCCTTATTTAATAAATCATGTTGGGAAAACTGGCTAGCCATATGCAGAAACTGAAACTGGACATGTTCCTTATACCTTATAGAAAAAAAAACTCAAGATGGAATAAAGACTTAAACATAAGACCTAAAACCATAAAAACCATTGAAGAAAACCTAGGCAATACCATTCAGGACATAGGCACGGGCAAAGACTTTGTGACTAAAACACCAAAAGCAATGGCAACAAAAGCCCAAATTGACAAATGGGATCAGACTAAACTAAAGAGCTTTTGCACAGCAAAATAAACTATCATCAGAGTGAACAGACAACCTACAGATTGGGAGAAAATTTTTGCAATCTATCTGTCTGACAAAGGGCTAATATCCATAATCTACATAGACCTTAAACAAATTTACAAGAAAAAAACAGCCCAATCAAAAAGTGGACAAAGGAAACGAGCAGACACTTCTCAAAAGAAGACATTTACGTGGCCATCAAACATGAAGAAAAGTTCATATTCACTGGTCATTAGATGAATGCAAATTAAAACCACAATGAGATACGATCTCACGCCAGTTAGAATGGCGATTATTAAAAAATCAGGAAACAGCAGATGCTGATGAGGCTGTGGAGAAATAGGCATGCTCTTACACTGTTGGTAGGAGTGTAAATTAGTTCAGTCATTGTGGAAGACACTATGAAAATTCCTCAAAGATATAGAACCAGAAATACCATTTGACCCAGCAATCCCATTATAGGGTATATACCGAAGCATTATAAATTATTATACTATAAAGACACATGCACTGTATGTTTATTTCAGCACTGCATGTTTATGTCAGCACTGTTCACAATAGCAAAGACTTGGAACCAACATAAATGCCCATTAATGATAAACTGGATAAAGAGAATGTGGCACATATACACCATGGAATACTATGCATTTATGTCCTTTCCAGGGACATGGATGAAGCTGGAAATCATCATTCTCAGCAAACTAACACAAGAAAAGAAAACCAGGCTAGGAGCAGTGACTCATGCCTGTAGTCTCAGAACTTTGGGAGGCTGAGGTGGGGAGTTTGAGATCAGCCTGACCAACATGGAGAAACCCCGTCTCTACTAAAAATACAAACAATTAGCCAGGAATGTTGTCACATACCTGTAATCACAGCTACTTGGGAGGCTGAGGCAGGAGAATCGCTTGAACCCAGGAGGCAGAGGTTGTGTTGAGCCGAGATCATGCCATTACACTCCAACCTGGACAACAAGAGTGAAATTTTGTCCAAAAAAAAAGAGAGAGAAAGAAAAAGAAAAAAGAAAAGAAAACCAAACACTGCATGTTCCTACTCATAAGTGGGAGTTGAACAATGAGGACACATGGACCCAGGGAGGGGAACACCACACACTTGGGCCTGTCATGGGGTGGGAGGCTAGGGGAGGAATAGCGTTAGGAGAAATACCTATGTAGATGACGGGTTGATGGGTGCAGCAAACCACCATCGTATGTGTATAACTATGTAACAAACCTGCATGCTCTGCCCATTTATCACAGAACTTAAAGTACAAAAAAGAAAACTTTACATAAATGCAAAAAGTCTAGAACAGCTAATATATTATAATGAAAAGTCAACTATAATCTCAGCTCAAAGAGAACACCATGAAATTATGAAGAGCTCTCCACAAATCTCTAAATTTATGTCCTCATAAGATTACATTTCTATTTCTTCTTGAATAATTTCCTCATTTTAGCTATGATTTAGAGACAGTAAGAAGGTAATTATGAGGAAAAAAATTCTCCTAACACTCCATTGAGAAATTTCTGCCTCATTTCACCATACACCTGAGTCTTAAGCAGTCACTTCTAATGTAGCTGAATAATAGATCCTCACCCAGCTGAGTCTATGAGTTGAATCCATGTATGTGAGATAAGGCCCCCAAGGAGAGGCAATAAGCTGGGAATGCCATCAGCTCATCTTTCTTCAGGCCTATATTTGTCATTGTCACTTGTAGAAGCAGGACAGCCCTGGCATTGGGATTGGCAGTAACAGAGAGCATCAAAGGGAAAACTAAACTTCCCTAATTTTTGGAAAAAAGCAGATTGGAAACAGACGGGCTTCAGCGTTTTCCATGTGTGAGGTCATTGCTCCAGGAAGTCTTGTTAAGGACATTTCTTGTCAGTAAAGCAGAAGTCAAACTATATTCCTACCTTCCAAGAGAATAGAACATAATGTCAGATTTTCTCACGGATTCCCACAAGTTAAAGAAACTTTCATGGTCTTATTTAACTGCTTAAGCATTTCAACTAAAAAATTATTTGTCTTTCAAATACACAGGAATCTGTTTGGAAAAATTTTAACCAGAAAAAGTTGGAATTCTAAAGTAAAAAATGCATAAGGCCATAAAAATTTTTTACATCTTTTAATTTACATGTCAACTGGGGAAAGAGAAACATTCTCTGAAGTTTCCTTTTATACCATTAAGGACTTATTCTTTATTACCAGCAATACAGGGTGACTTATTCAGGTTGAATCTTGAAGGTAAACTTTAACTTAATTTTAAGTTTTGGCTAATGTTTAAGCATTTCTCAGTCACCTACCATGATTTCATCTCAGAAACCAAAATCTCAGTTTCATTTAGATTTTTGAAATATTAAAACAGAAGGTTAAATGCTTCAAAATAATACTCATGTAGAGACATACATATGTGGACCAGAAATCTCCAGGTATTACAAAGTTTATGAGAACATAATAAATGTTGATACATACATTTAATTCTGAAATAAAAACTTACAACAAATAAAACTAACAAGTCAAGAAAATTTTGTAGGTTATACATTTTATGTCTAAAAATATAGGTATGAAACACTCAAGGATGGATAAAAGAAATCACAAGAGAAAACAGAAAATATGTAGAGACAAATTAAAAACATGAAATACCAAAAGTTAAGAGATACATCAAAAACAGTACCATAAGGGAAAAATTTATAGCTATAAGTGATTATAAAAAATAAGATACCGAATCAACAACTTTACTCCTAAGGAACTAAAAACAGAGGGAAAAAGAGGGACTACTAAAGAGGGACAACTAAAACTAGCAAAATTGAAAAAATGATAAAGATAGCAGTGGAAATAACTGAAATAGAGAATAGAAAAACAATATCAAAAATAAACAAAGCCTAGTTTATTCCCTGAAAAAGATCAAAACTGACAAAATTTTATTTATATTGACTAAGAAAAAAAGTGAATATTCAAATTACTAAACTCAAAAAAAAAAGGGTACATTACTAAGAAATTTTTGGAGTAAAAAGGGATGTAGGAGAGTAACATAAGGAAGTATACACTAAAAAATTGAATAGACTAAATAAAATGAACAAATTCCTAGAAAGAAAAAACCTACTAAGACTGAATCAGAAAAGTTGGATAAACCTGTTCAGCAAGGAGATTCGACAGGAAGATTGCATCAGTAATCAAAAACCCAGCAACAAAGAAAAGCCTGGACCAGATGGCTTCACTGTTGATTTCTACCCAAAGTTTAAGCAGAATTAAAACCACTTTTTCTCAAACTTTTTCAAAATTTTGAAGAGGCGGTAATTTTTTCTAACTTATTCTATGAGTCCAGGATTACCCTGACACGAAGCCAGACAAAGGCACCATAAGAAAACGACAAAAAGAATCCCTTATAAATGCTGATGCAAAAATCCTCAACAAAATACCAGCAACTCAAACTTAGCAGTACTTTAAAAGGATTATGCACTATGAATGAGTATAATTGACTCCTGAAATAAAAGTATGTTCCAACACATGAAAATCAGCATAATATCACATTAACATAAAGAAGGAAAAAATCCTCATGTGATCATATTAATCAAAGGAGAAAAAGCATTTGTCCAAATTTAACCCACATTCATGATAAAATATAATTAGTAAACTATAAAAAGAAAGTAAACACCTTAACATAATGGTATACAAACAAACAAAACAAAACAAAAAAACACAGCAAACATGGTGAAAGATAACAGGGTCATGTATGATAGCATCAAAATAATAAAATACTTACGAACCCACTTAACCAAGGAAATGAAAAACCTGTAGAGCAAAAACTATAAACATGGCATGAAAGTATTAAAGATGACACAAATAAATGAAAAGACATCATGTGTTTATGGACTGGAAGACAAAATCTTGTCAAGGTGCCATTGTTATCTATAGTCTTCTACGTATTCAATAAAATCACTACAAAACTTCCAATATTTGCAAAAATAGAAAAACCTATTCTAAAATTCAGATGAAATCTCAAAAAACCCCAAGCACCCAAATCAATCTTAAAAACTAACAAAGTTAGAGGACTAACACCTCCTGGTTTCAAACTTCAGTATGCAAAACAATGCTGTACCAGCATAGAGACAGACGCAAAGACCAATGCAATAGAAATAAAGAACCAAAAAATATGGTCATGATTTTTAACAAGGGCGTCAACACTGTTCAATGGGGAAAGGATGATATTTTTTAAAATGGTGTTAAAAACGGATATTTACATCTATCTATCTATCTATCTATCTATCTATCTATCTATCTATCTACTATCTATACATCCCAAATTAGCTTTTTGTCTGTCATGTATGTTGCAGATCTATTTCCCCAGTCTTTTGACTTTTGACTTTGAGGCAATTTTCTCTCATACAAAATTTTAATTTTTATGGAGTCAAATACAACCTTGGCGCCGATCTGGTTCCCGTACTGCCCGGCCTGCGTGAGCACGATTTCCTTCATGGCCAAGGCGTGATTACAGCGGCAGGAGAAACGCGAGAAGGAGAAGCAGACGCATAGCTACCCAGCACGCCCTCCGCCGACGCTGAAATCGCCCCGCGCCCACCTCCCTCAGCCTCGGATTCGGCTCCCAGAATAAGCAACAGCTTTACTTCCACACAGGTGTACCCACCTGTGAATCCCTTGCCGTTGAACGTCTGTTGGAAAACTCAGGTGTCCTTGCTGTGGTCCTTCCCACGTTGGGGAAAGCTGGTCAGCTGGAGAACTTCCTCCCACATCTTTAGTAAGACTAAATCCCCAGCTGAGCTGAAACTGAATTTTCCTCCCATGTGGGAGGGGAAGACTCTTGTTTCCATATTCACAGAGTGCCTTTGCACCTGTCCTAGATTGATAACATATTGTTGTAATTGATGAGTCTTTTCTTCTATTAGGGGACCTGTGCTTAGGAAAGGTCTTCCAAATGTTAACGCAACAGGATTTAATTATAAGTTTTACTTTGGAATAGTTCAAACCCACAGTAAGCTATGTGTGTTAGAGATAGTCAGGCGTCTGATTTAGCTACAGTCTTCTTTAGAGTAGGATTAGCCCTTTCACCTTTCCAGAGGACTGCAGTCTGCACACAGAGTGAAGGTAATATTGGATTCTTAAAACTGAGGATAGGTGTTGGGATACACCTGCTGTGAAAGACGGGCCATGGCCACTTTGCAGGCTTTTAGATTACCCAAACTGAGGAGATATTTCTTCTGGTAAAGATTTTTCAGATGGGGTGGGGAATACCTCGATCTAACCAGTGAAGTTATCAGTAAGCATTAGCAAATATTTGAATCTCCTGCAGAAAGGTATCTGAGTAAATTAGAGTTGCCAGTTCTCACCTGGATAGGGTCCTTAATTTTGGACAAGTTTACATGGAGGAGAAAATTGCTGACCATTTGGGTCATGTCAGGCAAATAGCTCACAGGGCTGAGTCACCTCTTTTGGTGTCTTGAAAAGATTTACCCCTATAAACAAATGAGACATTAACAGAAACCAAGAATCCCTTCTAGGGTGAAAAGAACAATGAAAGTGCTGAATTATATTCCTATGATTGGTAGTTGGCATTAGTAATTTATTACCATCATTCAGCCAGCCAGATGGGCCCTGGACTGAAATGCAAACCCTGGCCCATTTTTGTTCTTCTTCAAAGTGTTCTGGCCCAGTTCTATGTATGCTGTCCAGCACGCCCATAAGCTTCATTAGCCCTTTCAGTGCAGGGGCCTTGGCTGTGGCATCTACAAGGGCATTTCCTTTTACATGGACAGTCTCTCTTTTGATGTCCTCTGCAATTAATTATAGTCACTTTTTGGCAGCAAAGCAGCATTCTGACAAGCTCAAAATTTGAATGATGTTGTATGGAAAAGCCCTTGGGGGTCAGGAGTCCCTACACATTCCAAATTACAGCATAAGCGTGAAGCACTAAAAAGTCATACTTGGAATCAGTGTAAATGTTAACTTTTAAATCCTTTCCCAATTGCAGGGGCTGAGTAAGTTCAATTAACTCAGCTTTTTGAGCCTAGGTCGAGGCCAGCAAGACTTGTGCTTACTACTAATAGCATACCTACCCTTCTTGTTTTCCTGATGCATAAAACAACTTACATCTGTTAACCAATCTTCCTTGGGATGGTCAAGGGGCTCATCTTTCTAAAGTCTGGCCTGCTAGAATAAGTTTGTTTCATAACCTGTGACATGCTTTGGCTGTGTCCCCAGTCAAATCTTATCTTGAATTGTAGCTCCCATAATTCCTATATTTCGTGGGAGGGACCCAGTGGGAGACAATTGAATCGGGAGATGAGTCTTTCCCATGCTGTTCTCGTGACAGTGAATAAGCCTCATGAGATCTGATGGTTTATTTATTAATTTATTTTTGAGACATAATCTTGCTCTGTTGCTCAGGCTGGAGTGCATTACCATGACCTTGGCTCACTGCAACTTCTGACTCCTGGGTTCAAGCGATTCTCCTGTCTCAGCCTCCCGAGTAGCTGGGATTATAGGCGCCTACCACCATGCCGGTCTAATTTTTGTACTTTTAGTATAGACGGGGTTTCACCATGTTGGCCAGGCTGGCCTCGATCTCCTCACCTCAGGTCATCCACTGCCTTGGCCTCCCAAAGTGCTGGAATTACAGCTGATGGGTTTATAAAGGGGAGTTTCCCTACACAAGCTCTTTTGCCTGCTGCCATGTAAGAGATGTGACTTTGCTCCTCATTTGCCTTCTGCCATGAGTGTGAGGCTTCCCTGACCATGTGGAATTGTAAGTCAATTAAACCTCTTTTCTTTATAAATTACCCAGCCTCAGATATGTCTTTATTAGCAGCATGAGAACAGACTAATACAACCTGTATGCCAGAAAGGCTAGAAGCACCTGTGGACTCTGGCAGATAAGTAGCTGGGTTTATGGTTTGGCAGGCTTTAAGGGTTATGTCTGGAGTGTCTAGCAATAAGCCCTGATACTTTCATAAATGTTCTCTTATTATTCACTGCTGCACTTTAGCTTCTAGGACCACCTTCCCTTGGTGTGAGGTCAAAAACCTGTAGGTGCTGTTCTAATGTTAGTTTATTAGCTTTGCCTGCTAGAAAAGTGGTAGTGGAAATAGCTCTAAGACATCAAGGCCATCCTGAGGCCACCTGGTCAATCTGCTTAGAAAATTAGGCTGCTGGCCTTGGAATGTCCCCCAGTTTTGGGACAAGATTACCCAAGGCCTATGCCTTGCTTTTTGGTCACATAAAGAAAAAATGGTTCATCCAACTTGGGGACTCCCATGGCTGCAGCAGAGCCCAATTTCTCCTTGAGAATATTGAAGGTTTGCTTGCAGTTCTCATTACATTCTAGGAGCTCTAAATCTTTCCCTTTAGTGTATCATATAAAGACTTGACTACATGCCCAAATCTGGGCATCCATAAGCAGCAGTACCCAGCCATCTCTTAAAAAAGCCCACAGTCATTTTTTGGACAGGGACTGCTGGGTTACTAAAATAACTTTTTTATCTTCTAGGGAGTTTCATCAGTTCCAGAGGTTAAAACAGATTCCAAATATTTAAGTCTTTCAGTCAAAATCAGAGCTCTGTGTGGTGATGCCCTATATCTGCAAGTTCCCAGGAAATTTGCCAAATTAACTTTATTATTATGAGTCTTCTTTATTTGGGTTAGCAATGAGCAAGTCACCTACATACTGAATAATTGTGTCCCTTTCCAATTATAGATTTGTTAAGTCCTTAGCTAGAGTATTTTCAAACAAGTGGGGGCTATCCCAGAACCCTTCAGAGATGACTGTCCAGGTTAGTTTTGTGGCTGAATGCATATCTGGATCAGTCCATTCAAAGGCAAACATATTATGAATCTAGATGCATTGAGATCCAGAAAAGCGCATCTTTCAGATTTAAGAATGTAAATGAGCTTGCATCCCCTGGGACATGGTAAGTATTGGGGACAGTGAGGTGTATGGAGACAACTGCATTTCTTAATGCTCTAAGGGTTCTGACAAATCTGTACTTGCCATTAGGCTTTTTATCTGGTAACATGCGAGTATTGTAAGGAGACTCTCATGGGCTTAATAACTCATATGGCAAGAATTTGGCAATAAGGGGTTGAATTTCCCCTCATGCTTCTTGCCTTAAAATATATTGTCTCTTCTGAGGTCGAGAAGTACTAGGCTGAAGTTGGATTTCAATGGGGGAGGTGTTTAGTGCGTTTCCCAGAGCCTGTGTGGCCCAATCCTCAAGATTTACTTAAGACAACACCTCAGGTGGTAAATGTGACAGCTCATTCTTAACTTCTTTTTTCCCCTGATGGGTCAGGAACAAAAGTAACAGTTTCTATGCTTTATGATCTGTGAAGGTGACCATGACTTGGTCTCCTCAGTCAATAAACCTCTCCCCAGTAAGAGGTCAGGCAATCAGACAGTACTAAAAAGGCAGGAGAGAAACCTAGAGGCTCGGGAGGACAACTTAGAACATACAAAAAGGAGTGTTTTGGGGCTTGTCCATCATGAGAAGACAGAAGACCATTGAATTAAATCAGTACAGAGTAATCTGCTCCCATACCTAATACGAAGTTAATACTCCTACCTGCTTCTTCAAGAGTCACCTGAGGCTCCTCCATCTCTCGACAGCTAGTAGTCCAATGGGAGTGGAGGTAGGAAGTATCAGGCCCCGCCACTTTTGAGTCTGCTGGGCTCTGATGATGGCTCCCTTGGAAGCACAGTGCATTTCCTTCGGCAGAGGCTTACCGTCCTACAGAAGGCACACAGATTTATACCCAAGGCGCAGTGGCCCAGAGGCACAGACTGCGATTTTCACTTTCTCACTTCCTCTGTGAAAGCCAGGTGTTAAGGGGCTGCCTCTGAAGTGGTGGAGAGCACAAGGCTGCAGCTAAAAGCTGGGCCTCTTGGAAGATTTGCTTTATTTTATGTTTTCTCTGCTCAATTCCTGTGACGGAAAACTGCAAAATCCAAGTCTAAAATATGATCCATGGGAGTCTAGAAGCCTAAGGCTGCTTTTGGCAACTTCCTGCAGATATAAGAAGGAGACCATGCTATAAATTAAACTCCTAGAAATGCCTGTCCTTTTTGGAGTCAGGGTCAGTGTTAGTGTATTTCCTCAAGGACTAAATTATCCACCCTTCTAATAAGGCTAGGTTTTCATCTTTTCCCTGAGTAATTTTCCAGACTTTATAAAAATTAAAAAGCTGTATCACACTTTTTTTTTTTATTCCTTCACGGAGTCAATCATAATTTTTTCTCTCTATATCCTACTTTCTTCCTAATTCATTTGTTTTTTCTAGATTCTAGTTCTTTTGGGTCCTAGTCAGGCACTGCTGTGCCTCCTGCTTGATAGGTGTCATGCCCCTGGTTGCAGGTTGCCACCCTATTAGCATGTGCTCTAGTCACTCCCATAATGCACTGCTTTTCTACCATGCAGCAGGCGAACATAAATATATGCATATCCTGCCTGGTCAGATCACACGTCAAGGTTAGCCTTTTAAATTTGTCTATGAATTTTCCCAGAACCTCTGAAAACTGTTTTAGTTTTTCCTTGCATGTGGCTAATTCAGATATAGAAAAGTGTACATTTACCTATATAGTATGGGGAAAAGAAAGAGAGATCAGACTGTTACTGTGTCTATGTAGAAAGAAGTAGACATAAGACACTCCATTTTGTTCTGTACTAAGAAAAATTATTCTGCCTTGAGATGCTGTTAATCTGTAACCGTAGCCTCAACCCTGTGCTCACAGAAACATGTGCTGTGTCGACTCTAGGTTTAATGGATTTAGGGATATGAAGGATGTGCTTTGATAAACAAATGCTTGAAGGCAGCATGCTTGTTAAAAGTCATTGGCACTCCCTATTCTCAAGTACCCAGGGACGCAAAACACTGCGGAATGCCACAGGGACAACTGCCTAGGAAAGCCAGGTATTGTCCAAGGTTTCTCCCCATGTGATAGTCTGAAATATGGCCTCATGGGAGGGGAAGGACCTGACCATCCTCCAGCCCGACACCTGTAAACGGTCTGTGCTGAGGAGGATTAGTAAAAGAGGAAAGCCTCTTTGCAGTTGAGGTAAGACAAAACCATCTGTCTCCTGCTCGTCCCTGGGCAATGGAATGTCTCAGTGTAAAACCCGATTGTGTATTCCATCTACTGAGATAGGAGAAAACTGCCTTAGGGCTGGAGGTGAGACATGCTGGAGGCAATACTGCTCTTTAAGTAGTTGAGATATTTATGTATATACACATCAAAAGCACAGCACTTTTTCTTTACCTTGTTTACGTTGCAGAGACATTTGTTCACATGTTTTCCTGCTGGCCCTCTCTCCACTGTTACCCTATTGTCCTGCCACATCCCCCTCTCCGAGAAATGCCCGATAATGATCAATAAATACTAAGGAATCTCAGAGATTGGTGCCGGCGCTGGTCCTCCGTATGCTGAGCTCTTGTCCCCTGGGCCCACTTTTTCTCTATACTTTGTCTCTGCATCCCTTTTCACAAGACTCTAGTTCTACCTGACGAGAAACGCTCACAGGTGTGGAGGGACAGGCCGCTCCTTCAATATAGTGTCCCTATTATCATCCGTCACTTCCCAGAGAGGGCAAATATTCAACTTTGCCAGCTGATAAGAGGCCCCACTACATGTTGTTCTGGTGAAGAACGGGTGTTTCAAGAGTGGGGTATGTACATAAGACAGGACTCGAAGGGCAGGGAGAAGATGATGAGCAGACACTGCATAACCCGGGAAAACTAGAAGAAATTAATAATATGTTGCACACCTCACTAGAACTGGAAGGAATCTGATTGTGTTCTTATGGGGTGCTCGGACTGGCAGTGGGAGTTCAGTCCCAGCTATGAAAAGCCTAATATTAAGAGTAACTAGCATTAAAAGAATAATCAGTTATGTGCCATCCCTGTTTTGTCTTTTCCTCCATCAAACATATAGAAGCCCATTTTAATTTTTTATCCTGACCAAGCATCAGAGAAGCCTGTATATAATGTATTTCCTCCCTCTTAGTTTCTCTTCTATAAAACAAATGAAGCTGCAAAATAGGAGTCAGATCAAACAGGGGAAATAGGAAGACTGTAACTTGTATATTGTAATATATTAGTCCATTTTCTTTTATATATATATATACTTTAAATTTTAGGGTACATGTGCACAATGTTCAGGTTAGTTACATACGTATACATGTGCCATGCTGGTGTGCTGCACCCATTAACTCGTCATTTAGCATTAGGTATATCTCCTAGTGCTATTCCTCCCCCCAGTCCCACCCCACAACATTCCCCAGAGTGTGGTGTTCCCCTTCCTGTGTCCATGTGTTCTCATTGTTCAATTCCCAGCTATGAGTGAGAACATGCGGTGTTTGGTTTTTTGTCCTTGCGATAGTTTACTGAGAATAATGATTTCCAATTTCATCCATGTCTCTACAAAGGACATGAACTCATCATTTTTGATGGCTGCATAGTATTCCATGGTGTATTTGTGCCACATTTTCTTAATCCAGTCTATCATTGTTGTACATTTGGGTTGGTTCCAAGTCTTTGCTATTGTGAATAGTGCCACAATAAACACACGTGTGCATGTGTCTTTAAAGCAGCATGATTTATAGTCCTTTGGGTATATACCCAGTAATGGGATGGCTGGGTCAAATGGTATTTCTAGTTCTAGATCCCTGAGGAATCGCCACACTGACTTCCACAAGGGTTGAACTAGTTTACAGTCCCACCAACAGTGTAAAAGTGTTCCTATTTCTCCACATCCTCTCCAGCACCTGTTGTCTCCTGACTTTTTAATGATCTCCATTCTGACTGGTGTGAGATGGTATCTCATTGTGGTTTTGATATGCATTTCTCTGATGGCCTGTGATGATGAGAATTTTTTCATGTGTCTTTTGGCTGCATAAATGTCTTCTTTTGAGAAGTGTCTGTTCATATCCTTTGCCCAGTTTTTGGTGGGGTTGTTTGTTTTTTTCTTGTAAATTTGTTTGAGTTCATTGTAGATTCTGGATATTAGCCATTTGTCAGATGACTAGGTTGCGAAAATTTTCTCCCATTTTGTAGGTTGCCTGTTCACTCTGATGGTATTAGTCCATTTTCACACTGCTACGACAAATCTGACAAAACTCTCTCAGGAAAAAGTGACCTGCTGGGTTAAGAAAGCAGGGTCCAGCTGCCCTATACCAGCTCATCAAAGATGAGAGAAATAGTTAAGAAATGAGAGAAAACTGTTAAGAAAAAGTCTCATGTTCTCCATCTTGAGTGTAATTGTTTGCAAAGGGTTGTCATAAAAGAGGCTATCACTAAACAGGCATATCTGATCTTATCATGTAGAGCTCTTAAATACCACATTTCAACTTCAGTCATGATGGCGAGGTTACTGCTGATCTTTTCTGATAATTATGGTAAAAAAAAATTCTAGGTTCCAAGACAATTCTTTTTTTCAGTGTTACTTGGACAAGTGGCAAATTAAACAAGCAGTCAGTTCAGAGTCAGAGAATCGCTGAGGAAAGTAAAACTAAACTGTTTGGGGCCTCTGCCCTGGGACCGCCTCCAGGCAACCGCAAAACAGATGCGATGAGCAGAAAGGTGACAAGATGTAGAGCACTCAGTTGAGGGACCAAAAGCACAAGGTAGACAGTCCAAAAAGAGAAAGTGGCAAACATCTTGTTTAGCCAAATCCATTCTTCTCAATATTCCCCAGGGCCTCTAACCCTGTGGGCTTGGCCTCTAATCTGAGTTTGATAATAGTGGATAATCATTCTTGCCCACCAGAATGGCTTCACGACTCTAAAAGACAGCCCATTTGCCAGGTGTCAGCTGATTGATTCTGTGTGGATGGTTTTCCTTGGAGTGGGGGTCTTGTCTTGTTGTCCGTTCATGGTGTTGCTGAAAGATGTTGCTGGAAAAGAGGGTCCTGATACAGACCACAAAGTAGGATTCCTAGATCTTCTGCAGGAAAAAAATTGAGGTGAGGTAGAGAGCACAGTGAAAGAAGAAAGTTTATTAGAAATTACTCCATTACAGTGTTGGACATCCTCAGAAAACAAGAGCAGGAATGCATTGTCTTTTGTTAGTGTCTCTACTTAGAAGTAACTATAAAGATAAAGCGTTATAATTAAACTTGGAAGGTGCAGATGTAGTCACTAAAGACGTGGCTATTCGTTTTAACAATAACCATTAACCCATTGACCTAAGCTAGCTCATTAATAATATCCCTACAAAAAATGCTGCACTCCTAGGACATTTATACATTTTTCAGACTTGGTGGAAGATGTTTTGTACGACCACAAATATTCTGCAATTGTAATTTGTGGCCAGTTAAAAAATGTGACTATTTTCAGACCATGAACTTTAAACTTCTAGATGGCCTGTGAGTACCTAGCTACTCATATTAAGATAGAATATTCTAGTCATGTTTATTAAACTAGAAGCTAGGTAACCATGAGTTCCTCTAACACAGCAAGTCTACTCCTCAAGGAGAAAATGTATTTCTCAGGAATTTTGTGCATTTTGTTTAATGGAATTTGGTATGTTTACCAAAATGGCAGAAAAGAGTGAAATTACTCCTCAAAGATTTCTCAAGATTGGATATCAAATAAACAAAATGATTACAGTTAATATGCAATTTGATACAGTTGATATTCAAAAGAAATTTTGTTTGAAACAAAATGAGATTTTTAGTTACTTATTTATTATTATTATTATTATTATTATTATTATTATTATTATTTTGAGACAGAGTCTTGCTCTGTTGCCCAGGCTGCAATGCAGTGCACTATCTTGGCTCACTGGAACCTGTGCCTCCCTGGTTCAAGCAATTCTTCTGCCTCAGCCTCCCAAGTAGCTGGGATTACAGGCATGAATCACCACACCCAGCTAATATTTGTATCTTTAGTAGAGATGGGGTTTCCCTCTGTTGGCCAGGCTGGTCTCAAACCCCTGACAACAAGCGATCTGCCCACCTTGGCCTCCCAAATAGCTGGGATTACAGGCGAGAGCCACCACTCCCAGTCACAATGAGGTTTTTAAATAATTCTGATTTCCTGCTGTTGAGCAGGGAGCTGAGCAAATTCAACAGATCATGGGCCTATACTAGGGGAAGACTGAGGACAAACTCTAGAACACATGTGATTAAATTAATTACAATGGAAACCAAATCAAATTTAGTAAGGCCACAACTCTTAGTTGCAAGATGTTTCCCCACATTTTGAAATGCGATGTTATTCCACGGAAAAGAAAACTAGTGTTTATCTCCAGAGTAAAGAACAGAGTTCCCTGCAATGATTGACTGACTGAGAACTATGGCTCAAGATTTAAAATCCTTCTTTTTTCCATTTATAAACTAAAAATAAATTTCTAATCCCCTGTTGATTAAATGGACCTCTCTTCTTGGATAAGGACTTTCCAAAGTTAACCTGAAAAGCTAGTTCAAGCCACGGGTCACACATGCCTCATTATACTCTCCTCCCTTTTGTTTTAATTTTAATTTCAATTTCAATTTTTAATTTATATTTCTGGGTACATAGTTGGTGTATATATTCATGGGGGTACATGACACACTTTGATGCAGTCATGCAATGAGTAATACATAATAAAAAACAGGGTATCTGTCCCCTCAAGCATTTATAGCTTGTGTTATAAACAATCCAATTATACTATTTTAGTTTTTTTAAATGTGGAATTAAATTATTTTTTGCTATAATCACCGTGTTGTGCTATCAAATGCTGTCTTATTCATTCTTTCTAACAATTGTTTTTTTACCCATTTAGCATCCCCACTATCCCCTTGTTCCCTCCCTGCCCTTCCCAGCCTCTGGCAACCATCCTTATACTCTCTACCTCTATGACACCAATTGTTTTGAATTTTAGCACCCACAAATAGTGAGAACATGTGACATTCGTCTTTCTCTGCCTGACATTTCACTTAACATGAAGACTTTCAGTTCCATTTATGTTATTGCAAATGGAAGGCTCTCATTCTTTCTTACAGCTGAATACTACTCCATTGTGTATATGTACCACATTTTCTCTATCCAGTCATCTGTTGATGGACATTTAGGTTCCTTCCAAATCTTGGCTATAATAAAACTTGCTGTAGGAAACATGAGAGTGCCAATAGGTCTTTGATTTACTAATTTTTTTTCTTGTAGGCATATAATGAACAGTGGGATAGCTGGACCATATAGTAGCTCTAGTTTTAGTTATACCGGGAACATCCAAACTGTCCTTAAAGGTGCTCCCAACAGCAGTGTACAAGGGTTACTTTCACTCGATATACTCACCAGCATTTGTTTTTGACTGACTTCTGGATAAAAGCCACCTTAACTGGGGTGAAATGATATCTCATTTTGGGTTTGATTTGCATTTCCATGATGATCAGTAATCTGGAGCACCTTTTCATTTTCCTGTTTCACATTTGTATGTCTTCTTTTCATAAATGTCTATTTAAATATTTTGTCCACTCTTTATTTGAGTTATTATTTTTTTCTATGGAATGTTTTGAACTCAATATATTGTAGTGTATTAGTCTGTTCCTGCACTGCTATAAAAAAATACCCGAGACTGTGATATCTATTTATTTACTGAGATGTAGTCTTGATCTGTTGCCCAGACTGAAGTGCAGTGGTGTAATCTCGGCTCACTGCAACCTCCATCTTCTGATTCAAGCAATTCTCTGCCTCAGCTCCTGAATAGCTGGGATTACTGGCACCTGCCACCATGCCTGGCTAATTTTTGTATTTTTAGTGGAGACAGGGTTTCACCATCTTGACCAGTCTGGTCTTGAACTTCTGACCTCGTGATCCACCCTCCTCAGCCTCCCAAAGTGGTGAGATTACAGGCATGAGCCATGGCACCTGGCAAGACTGGGTAATTTATAAAGGAAGTGGGTTTAATTGACTCACAGTTCCACATGGCCGAGGAGGACTCAGGAAACTTCCAATAATGGCAGATGGGGAAGCAGGCACCTCTTACATGACAGCAGGAGAGAGAGCATGTATGTGACGCAAACGCGGAAGAGTCCCTTATAAAACCATCAGATTTCATGAGAAATCACTCATTATCAGAAGAACAGCATGGGGGAAACCACCCCCATGATCCAATCACCTTCTACCAACCTCTCCCTCAACATCTGGGGATTACAATTCAATATGAGATTTGGGTGGGGACACAAATCCTAACCATATCATGTAGCTGTTAATTGCTTTTCAGATGGATAATTTACAAATATTTTCTCCCATTCTGTGGATTTTCTCTTCACTTTGTTTCTTGTTTCTTTCACTTTAAAAAGGCTTTCTGACTTTCTGTAATCCGATTTGTCCATGTTTGTTTTAGTTGTCTGTGCTTCTGGGGCATTATTTAAGGAATTTTTGCCCAAACCAATGCCCTAAAGAGTTTCTCCAATGTTTTCTTGTAAAAGTTTGATGGTTTGAGGCGTTAGGTTTAAGTCTTTAATTCATTTTAATTTGATTTTTGTAAGTGGCAAGAAATAGGGTTCTAGTTTTATTCTTCTGCCTATGGCTTGCCAGTTTTCCCAGCCCTATTTATTACAAAAGCTGTCTCATTTTTTATTGTATGTTCTTGGCACTTTTGTTGAAAATTAATTTAGCTGCCCCTCCCATAGGATTCAAGAACACTGCTATGAGGGTCTGAATGTTTGTCCCTCTCATAGGATTCCAGAACACTGCTGCTGGGTTCCAAACGTTTGTCACATAAGATTCCAGAACACTGCTACGAGGGTCTGAATGTTTGTTCCTCACAGGGGATTCCAGAACACTCCTGCTGTGGTCTGAATGTTTGTCCCTCACATAGGATTCCAGAACACTGCTATGAGCGTCTGAATGTTTGTCCCTCACACAGAATGCCAGTTTTACCAGCCATATTTATTACAAAAACTGTCTTATTTTTTATTGTATGTTCTTGGCACTTTTGTTGAAAATTAATTTAGCTGTATGAGTTTGTTTCTCAGGTCTCTATTTCGTTCCATCTGTCTTTGTGTCTGTTTTTATGCTAGTGTCATGTTTTAATTACTACAACTTAGTAGTATAATTTAAAACCAGGTAATGGAATTCCTCCAGTTTTGTTTTATATACTCAGCATAGCTTTGACTATTATGGTGTTTTGTGATGTTTCCATATAAACTTCAGAATTTTTTTTCTATATCTGTGAGGAATGTCTTCTTCTTTTTTTTTTTTTTTTTTTTGGTGGCATCTTGCTCTGTCACCTAGACTGGAGTGCAGTGATGTGATCTGGGCACAATGCAACCTCCACCTCCTGGGTCCAAGCAATTCTTTGCCTCAGCCTCCTGAAGAGCTGGGATTGCAGGCACCCGCCATCATACCTGGCTAATTTTTTGTATTATTAGTAGAGGTGTGGTTTCACCAAGTTGGCCAGGCTGGTCTTGAGCTCCTGACCTCATGATCTACCAACTTCGGCCTCCCAAAGTGCTGGGATTACAGGCATGAGCCACTGCCCCTGGCCTGTTATTTTGATAGAGATGGAATGAAATGTATAGATTGCTATGGATCGTATGGTCATTTTTAAAAAAATACTAATTCTTCCAATCTGTGAAAATAAAAATATCTTTCCAATTTTTGGGTCCTTTTTCATTTCTTTTATCAGTGTTTTACAGTTTTGATTGTTGAGAACTTTTATTTCTTTGGTAAATTCCCACATATTTTGTTTTATTTGTTGCTTCTGCAATTAGTATTACATTTTTGAATTCTTTTTCAGTTTGTTGACTGTTGGCATATAGAAACCCTACTGATTTGTATGTGTTGATTTTGTATTCTGCAAATTTACTCATGTTATTACCTCTAATAGATTTTGGTGGATGTATTAGGCCATTCTCATATTGCTATAAAAAGTAATCAGTGACTGGTTAATTTATAAAGAAAATTGGTTTAATTGGTTCATGTTTCTACAGGCTGTACAGAAAGCATAGCACTGGCTTCTGCTTCTGGGGAAGCCTCTGACAACTGACAAGGTGAAAAATAAATCCAGTGCTTGCACATCACATGGTAAGTGTGAGGGCAGGGGGGAAGTGTTACACACACTTATAGATAACCAGCTCTGATAAAAAATTACTATTTTGGGAATGGCACCAAAGGAAATTATGCCAAACTGTCTGTGGAAATCTTGCCCTCATGAATCAATCACCTCCCCTCTAGACCCACTTCCAACATTGAGGATTATATTTCAATATAAGATTTTGTTGGGAATACACATCCAAACTGTATCATTTTGCCCTTGGCCGTTCCAAATCTCAAATCCTTCTCATATTTCAAAATACAATCATGACTTCCCAATAATCCCCAAAGTCTTAACTAATTTCAGCCTTAACTCAAAATTCAAAAGTCTCATCTAAGACAAAGCTAATTTCTTCCTCCTATAAGCCTGTAACATAAAGAAACAAATTAGGTTCTTCCAAGATACAAATGAGGCAGAGACACTGGGTAAATACTCCTATTCTAAAAGGAAGAAATCAGCCAAAAGAAAGCAGTCACAGGATCTATGAAAGTCTGAAACCCAGAAGGGCAGTTATTGAATTGTAAGGCTCCAAAATAATCATTTTTGACTCTGTGTCCCATTTCCAGGGCATGCTAATGCCTTGGGAAGGTTCTACCTTGTGACTTTGCATGGTTCAGCCCCCAGAGCTGCTCTCATGGGCTGGCATACTATGCCTCTGGCTTTTCAAGGTGCAAGGTGCAGGCTGTAGCTAGATCTACCATTCTGGGGTCTGAGGTCTGGAGGACAGAGATCCTCTCCTCACAGATCTACTAGGCCATGACCCAGTGGGGAGCCTTCCTGGGGACTGTCACCCCACGTTTCTTTTCTCCATTGTTTTAGTAGAGGATCTCCATGAGGGCTCCACGCCTGCAACATGCTTCTGCCTGCACACCCTGTCTTTTTCATACATCCTTTGAAATAAAGGTGGAGGCTCCCAAGTCTCAACTACTCGCATTTGGTAAACACACAGCCCTAACCCCACATGGACGCTACCAAGGTTATGGCTTGCACCCTCTGAAGCAGTGACTGGAGTTGCAACTGGTTCAATATGAGCTACACCTGGAGCTGAAGCAGTGGCAAGGATGCAGTGAGCCTTGTTCCAAAGCTACCCAAGGCAGCAGGTCCTAGACCTGATCCCAGAAACTATTCTCTTCTTTTAGGCCTCAGGGCCTGTGATGGGTTGCTGCCTTTCAGATTTCTAAAATGCCTTCAATTCCTCTTTCCCATTGTCTTGGCTATCAACACTTGCTTTTTTTATGTTATACAAATATCTCTAACAAGTGGTTGACCCATATGCTGCTTGAGTTCCTCTCTTATAAAAGCTTTTTATATTTCAGCCACATGACTAGGCTGCAAAATTTTCAAGCTTTTACACTACGCTTCTTTTGTAAGTATAAGTTACTACTTATTTTATTTTTATTTTTTTGCTAGAACATGTAAGCATAGGTTGTTAGAGGCAGCCAGGTCACATCGCAAATGCTTTGCTGCTTAGACATTTTTCCAACAGAAACCCTAAATCATCAATTTCAAATTCAAACTTTTTCATATCCCTAGTGCATGACAGAAATTCAGCCAACCACTTTGCTAAGACAACATGCATGACCTTTGTTTCAGTCCCAATAAGTTTCTAGTTTTCATCTGAGACCTTCTCAGCCCAGCCTTCACTGTCCAGATCACTATCAGCATTTTGGTCACAGACATTCAACCAGTCTCTAAGAAAATCTCAACTTTCCCTCATTTTTCTGTCTTCTGAATCCCATAAATTCTTCCAACTTCTGCCTGTTTACCCAATTACAAAGCTGATTCCACATTGTGGGGTATTCTTATAACTATTTTCCATTCCTTGGTGCTAATTTTTGTATTAAGCTATTTTTGAAACACTATGAGAGTGGGACTGGATAATTAATTTTTTACAAAGTAGGTTTAAGTGGCTTATGATTCTACAGGCTGTTGAGAAAACATAGTACTGGAATATGCTTTTGCAACACTATGAGAGTAGGACTGGATAATTTATTTTTTACAAAGTAGGTTTAAGTGGCTTATGATTCTACAGGCTGTAGAGGAAACATAGTACTGGTATGTGCTTCTGGGGAGGTCTCTGGAAGTTTACAGTCATGGCAGAAGTTGAAGCAGAATCTTGCACATCACAGGGCAAAAAGCAGAAGCAAAAAACAGAGGGGCGAGTTGTTACACAGTTTTAAATAACCAGATTTTATGGGAACTCACTCACTATCATGAGGAAAGCACCAAATGTGATGGTGCCAAGCCTTTTATAGTAATCTACCCCAATGGTAAAATCACCTTTCAACAGGCCCATCTCCATCATTGAGAATTACATTTAAATATGAGATTTGGGAGGGAACACACATTCAAACCCTATCAGAGGAGTATTTATGCCTTTTCCAATATAACATTATAACATTGGCAAAAAAAAAAAAAAGGTAATTTGACTTCTTTTCCAATTGGGATGCGTTTTATTGCTTTCTCCTGTCTGATTGCTCCAGATAGGACTTTCAGCATTATGTTGAATAACAGTGGTAAAAGTGGACATTCTTGTCATCTTCCAGATTTTAGAGAAAAGGCTTTTAGTTTTTCTCCACTTAGTGTGATACTAGCTGTGGGTCGGTCATATATGACTTTATTATGTTGAGGTATGTTCATTCCATACCCAGTTTTCAAAGGGCTTTTTATTATTAAAGAATATTAAATTTTATCAAAATTTTTTAGCATAATTGAAATGATTATATGGATTTTGTCCTTGTTTTTTTTTTCTTTTTTTTTTTTTTTTTGAGATGTAGTCTCCCTCTGTCACCCAGGCTGGAGTGTAATGGCATGATCTCAGCTCAATGCAGCCTCTGCCTCCCGGGTTCAAGTGATTCTCCTTCTTCAGCCTCCTGAGTAGCTGGGATTACAGGTGCTCACCACCATGCCTGGCTAATTTTTGTATTTTTAGTAGAGACGTAGCTTCGCCACATTGGCTAGACTGGTTTCAAACTCCTGACCTCAGGTGATCCACCCACCTCGGCTTCCCAAATTGCTGGGATTACAGGTGTGAACCACTGTTCCTGGCCCCTTCATTCTCTTTATGTGATCTATCACATTCATTGATTTGCATATTGAACTATCCTTGCATCCCTGGAATAAATCCCACTTGGTCATTATGAATTACCTATTTATGTATTGTTCAATTCAGTTTGCTAGGGGTTTTGCAAATTTTTGCACCAATATTCTCCACTCCACTCTACTTCACTCTACTACTCCACTACATTCCAGTCCATTCCTTCCCACTCCACTCTACTCCACTCCACTCCATTCCATTAAACTCCAACCCTTTCCAATCCACTCCATTCCACTCCATTCCACTCCATTCCATTCCACTCCATTTCATTTCATTGCACTCCACTCCACTCCATTCCACTCAACTCCATTCCATTACACTCAATTCCACTCCACTCCACTCCATTCCTCTCCACTGCATTCCATTGCACTCCACTCCATTCCATTCCACTCCACTCTACTCCATTCCATTCCACTCCATTACATTCCACTCCACTCCACTCCATTCCCCTCCTATACATTCCTTTTCACTCCACCCCATTCCATTCCACTCAACTCTGCTCCATTCCCCTCCACTCCACTCCGTTCCATTCCATTCCATTTCACTCCGTTCCAATCCAATCCATTCCATTACACTCCACTCCACTCCATTCCATGCGGCTCCACTACACTCCACTCCACTCTGCTCCATTCCATTTAACTTCATTCCACTCCACTCCTTTCCACTCCATAGAATTCCATTCCTCTACACTCCATTCCATTGCACTTCACTCTACTCCAATCTCCTCCACTCCACTCTATTCTGCTCCACTACAATTCATTCCACTCTACTCCATAACATTCCACTCCATTCCACTCCATTTCATTTTATTCTGTTCCACTCCACTCAACTTTTCTGCACTCCATTGTATTCCACTCCATTCCACTCCAATCCACTCTGTTCCACTTCACTCCATTCCACTACAATCCATTCCCTTCTACTCCACTCCATTCCATACAGTTCCATTCCACTGCACTCCACTCAACTCCATTCCACTCCATTCTATTCCATTCCACTCGAATCCACTCCATTCCACTCCACTCCATTCAATTCCACCCAATTCCACTCTGCTCCACTCCATTACACTCCACTCCATTCCATTCCATTCCATTCCATAATTTTCCATTCCACTCCACTCCATTCCATTCCTCTGCACTCCACTCCACTCCTTTCCACTCCACTTCATTCCACTACACTCCCTTCCATTCCACTACACTCCACTCCATTCCACTACACTCCATTCCATTCCAATCCATTCCATTCCACTCCACTCCACTCCACTTCCATTCCACTCCACTCCACTTCAATACACTCCACTCCATTCCATTCCAATCCACTCCATTCCATTCTACTGCATTCCATTCCACTCCACTCCATTCCATTCCACTCCAATCCGTTCCACTCCACTCCATTCCACTCCATTCCATTCCATTTCACTCCACTACTTTCCAGTCCACTCTACCCCACTCCACTCAATTCCACTCCATTGCACACCATTCCTCTTGACCCCATCCCATTCCACTCAACTTCCCTTTGTTCTTCTCCACTCCATTCCACTCCACTCCATTCCACTCTATTCTATTCCATTCCACTCCACTCCACTCCATTCGATTCCAGTCAATTCCACTCTGCTCCTCTTCATTACACTCCACTCCATTCCATTCCAGTCCACTCCACTCCACCACACTCCACTCCATTTCACTCCTCTGCCCTCCACTCCACTCCATTCCATTCCATTCCATTCCATTCCATTCCATTCCACTCCACTACATTCCACTCCATTCTCTTCCATTCCACTCCACTGCATTCCACTCCACTTCACTCCACTCCATTCCCTTCCACTCCACTCCACTCAACTCCACTCCACTCCATTCAATTCCACTCCACTCCATTCCACTCCATTCTATTCCATTGCACTCCACTCCATTCAACTCCACTTCACTTCACTCCATTCTACTCCATTCTATTCCATTCCACTCCACTTCATTCCATTCCAATCCACTCCATTCAATTCCACTCAATTCCACTGCACTCCACTCCATTCCACTCCACTGCATTCCATTCCACTCCGCTCCACTCCATTCCAAAACACTTCACTCCATTCCCTTCCCCTCCAATCCACTGCACTCCACTCCACTCCTCTCCATTCCACTCCATTCCCTACCATTCCACTCCACTCCATTCCACTCCACTTCACTCCACTCCCTTCCACTATATTCTATTCCGTTCCACTCCACTCAAATCCATTCCACTGCACTCCATTCCATTACACTTAATTCCACTATGCTCCACTCCATTACCCTCTACTCCTTTCCATTCCCCTCCACTCCATTCCATTTGTATCCACTCTATTCCATTCCATTCCACTCCATTCCATTCCACTCCACTCCACTCCACTCCATTCCACTCCTGTCCATTCCATTCCACTCCACTCCACTCCACTCAATTCCAGTCAATTCCACTCTGCTCCTCTTCATTACACTCCACTCCATTCCATTCCAGTCCACTCCACTCCACCACACTCCACTCCATTTCACTCCTCTGCCCTCTACTCCACTCCATTCCATTCCATTCCATTCCATTCCATTCCACTCCACTACATTCCACTCCATTCTCTTCCATTCCACTCCACTGCATTCCACTCCACTTCACTCCACTCCATTCCCTTCTACTCCACTCCACTCCATTCCCTTCCACTCCACTCCACTCAACTCCACTCCACTCCATTCAATTCCACTCCACTCCATTCCACTCCATTCTATTCCATTGCACTCCACTCCATTCAACTCCACTTCACTTCACTCCATTCTACTCCATTCTATTCCATTCCACTCCACTTCATTCCATTCCAATCCACTCCATTCAATTCCACTCAATTCCACTGCACTCCACTCCATTCCACTCCACTGCATTCCATTCCACTCCACTCCACTCCATTCCAAAACACTTCACTCCATTCCCTTCCCCTCCAATCCACTGCACTCCACTCCACTCCTCTCCATTCCACTCCATTCCCTACCGTTCCACTCCACTCCTTTCCACTCCACTTCACTCCACTCCCTACCATTATATTCTATTCCGTTCCACTCCACTCCAATCCATTCCACTGCACTCCATTCCATTACACTTAATTCCACTATGCCCCACTCCATTACCCTCTACTCCTTTCCATTCCCCTCCACTCCATTCCATTTGTATCCACTCTATTCCATTCCATTCCAATCCATTCCATTCCACTCCACTCCACTCCATTCCACTCCTTTCCATTCCATTCCACTCCGCTACATTCCTTTCCACTCCACTCCATTCCATTCCACACCACTCTGTTCCATTCCATTACACTGCCTTCCACTCCAATCCATTTCACTGCTGTCCACTCCTTTCCACTCCACTCCATTCCATTCCACTCAACTCCACTCCATTAGACTGCACTCCACTCCACTCCATTCCACTTAACTCCATTCCATTCCACTCCAATCCATTCCACTCCAATCTACTCCACTCCATTCCAATCCACTCCTCTCCACTTCACTCCACTCTGTTCCATTCTGTTCCATTCTTTTCCATTCCACTATACTCCATTCCACTCCATTCTATTCCATTCCATTCCTCTCCACTCCATTCCAATCCAGTCCTTTCGATTCCACTCAATTCCACTGCACCCCACTCCATTCCACTCCACTCCATTCCATTCCACTCCAATCCATTCCATTCCAATAAATTTCACTACATTTTATTCAACTCCATTCCATTCCACTCCACTCCACTCCATTCCCTTCCGTTCCATAGCATTCCACTGCACTCCATTACATTACACTCAACTCCATTCCATGCCCCTCCACTCCATTCCATTCCACTCCACTCCATTCCACTCCAATCCACTCTGTTCCACTCCGCTCCATTCCACTACAATCCATTCCATTCTACTCCACTCCATTCCATACAGCTCCATTCCACTGCACTCCACTCAACTCCATTCCACTCCATTCTATTCCATTCCACTCCATTCTATTCCATTCCACTCGTTTCCACTCCATTCCACTCCACTCCATTCCATTCCATTCCATCATATTCCATTCCACTCCACTCCACTTCCACTCCACTCCACTCCACTTCATTACAGTCCACTCTATTCCATTCCAATCCACTCCATTCCATTCTACTGCATTCCAATCCACTCCACTCCATTCCATTCCACTCCAATCCGTTCCACTCCACTCCATTCCACTCCGTTCCATTCCATTTCACTCCACTCCTTTCCAGTCCACTCTACTCCACTCCACTCAATTCCACTCCATTCCACACCATTCCTCTTGACCCCGTCCCATTCCACTCAACTTCCCTTTATTCTTCTCCACTCCATTCCACTCCACTCCTTTCCATTCCACTCCACTCCATGCCACTCCACTGCGTTATATTCTGCTCCACTGCTTTCCACTCCACACCACTCCACTCCAATCCACCCCACTCCATTCCACTCTTTTCCATACCATTCCACTCCACTCCATTCAATTCCACTCCACTCCATTTCATTCCACTCCACTCCAGTCGTTTCCACTCCACTGCATACCACTCCACTCCATTCCATTCCACTCTACTCCTTTCCATTCCATGCCACTCCATTCCTTTCCATTCCAATCCACTCCATTCCACTCCCCTCCATTCCTCTTCAGTACATTCCACTCCATTTTATTCCATTCCACTCCATTCCATTCCATTACTTTCTTTTGACAGGATCTCACTCTGTCACACCTGCTGGTGTGGAGTTATACAATCTCAGCTCACATTTCATTTCACCATTCCATTTCATTCCATTCCAATGCACTCCTCTCCACTCCACTCAATTCCACTCTACTCCACTCCAATCCATTCCATCCCGTACCTTTCCAGTCTTTCCCATTACACTCCTTTCTTTGACAAGATCTCCCTGTGTCACACAGGCTGAAGTGCAGTGGCACAATCTCAGCACAAATTTCTTCCTTCCATTCCATTCCATTTCGTTCCACTTCACTCAATTCCACTCAAGTCCACTCCACTCCACTCCATGACACTCCAGTCCTCTCCATTCCAATCCATTCCATTGCACTCCACTCCACTCCATTCCATTCCACTCCACTCCATTCCACTCCACTCCACTACATTCCACTACACTCTTTTCCATTCCAATCCAATCCAATCCATTCCAATCCAATCTAATCCATTCCACTCCTCTCCACTCCATTCCACTAAATTCCATTCAACTCCACTCCACTCCATGCTATTCCATTCCACTCCATTCCACTTCATTCCATTCCATTCCAATGCATTCCATTCCAATCCACTCCATTTCATTCCACTCCTTTCCATTCTATACCACTCCATTTCATTCCACTCCACTCCATTCCACTCCACTACATTCCATTCCAATACACTCCACTCCACTGCAATGCATTCCATTTCACTGCATTCCATTCCATTCCTTTCTTTCGAGAGTATCTCACTCTGTCACCCAGCCTGGAGTGCAGTAGCACAATCTCATCTCACATTCCATTCCGTTCCATTCCACTCCACTCCACTCTGCTCCATCCGCTGCATTCCATTCATTTCCATTCCATTTCATTCCACTGAATTCCACTTCGTTCCACTACAATCCATTCCATTCCTTTCCACTCGTTTCTTTCGACAGGATCTCCTTCTGTCACAAAGGCTGTAGCTCGGTGGCAAAATCCCAATGCAGATTTCTCCATTTCGTTTCGGTCAATTCCATTCAATTCTTTTGCGTTCCATTCTGTTCCTCTGCGTTCCACTCCACTCCACTCCACTCACTCCATTCCATAACATCTGATTCCATTTATCTACATTCAACTCCTCTCCACTCCACTGCACTCCACTCCACTCCATTCCACTCTATCCCATTACATTCTGCTCTATTCCACTGCATGCCACTCCGCCCCACTCCACTCCACTTCATTCCATTTCAGGCCATCCAATTCCATAGCATTCCATTCCTCTCCATACCACTCCACTGCACTTCACTCCACTCCACTCCAGTCCACTCCGTTTCATTGCATTCCACTGCATTCCATTCCAAACCTTTCTTTCTAGACTATCTCACTCTGTCACCCAGCCTGGAGTGCAGTGGCACAATTAAAGCTCATATTTCATTATTCCACTCCATTCAGATCCTTTCCACTTCATTCCACTCCACTCCACTCCACTCTACTCCACTCCACTCCATTCCACTCACTCCACTCCATTCCACTCCACTCCACTACACACTTTTCCACTCCATTCCATTCCTCACTACTCAATTCCATTACACTCAACTCCACTCCATGCCACTCCACTACATTCCATTCCACTCCACTCCATTTCATTCCATTCCACTCCATTCCATTCCACTCTTTTCCATTCCATTCCAGTCCACTCCACTCCACTCCATCCCACTCCATTCCATTCCACTCCACTCCACTTCATTCAATTTCACTCCGTCTTCTCCACTCCATTCCAATCCACTCCACTCTTTTCCATTGCATCGCATTCCATTAAATTCCCCTCCACTCCATTGCATTCCACTGCACTCCATTTCATTCCACTACACTCCACTCCACTCCATTCCACTCCATTCCATTCCACTACCTTCCAGTCCATTCCTTCTCACTCCTCTAAAGTCAATTCCACTCCACTCCTTTCCACTCCACCTTACTCCACTCCATTTTATTCCATGTCACTCCATTCCATTCCATGCCACTCCATTCCATTCCTTTCCTTTCTTTTGACAGGATCTCTCTCTGTCACCCATCCTGGTGTGCAGTGGCACAATCTCAGCTCACATTTCATTTCACCATTCCATTCCATTCCATTTCATTCCACTGCACTCCTCTCCACTCCATTCAATTCCACTCCACTCCTCTCCAATCTCTTCCATTCCATTCCATTCCAATCTTTTCCATTCCACTCTTTTCTTTCTACAGGATCTCATTCTGTCACACAGGTGTAAGCGCGGTAGCACAATCTCAGCACACATTTCTTCTTTCAATTCGACTCCATTCCATTTCCTTCCACTTCACTCCACTCCATTCCACTCCACTACACTCCACTCCATTCCAGTCCACTCCAGTCCATTCCACTGAACTCCATTGCACTCCATTCCACTCCATTCCATTCCACTCCACTCCATTCCTTTCCACTCCACCACACAACAAACCATACCGTTCCATTCCATCCCATTACACTTCACTTCACTCTATTCCATTCCTTTCCACTCCGCTCCATTCCACTCCATTAAACTCCACTCCACTCTAATCCACTCCACTGTACTTCAATCCAGTCAATTCCATTCCATTCCATTCTATTCCATTCCATTCCATTAAATTCCTCTTCCCTCCATTCCATTCCATTCCACTCCACTGCATTCCACTCCATTCCACTTCACTCCATTCCCCTCTATTCCACTCCACTCCATTCCATTCCACTCCACTCTATTCCGTTCCACTCCATTCGAATCCATTCCATTTTATTCCACTCCACTCATCTCCACTCCTCTCCACTCCACTCCACTGCATTCCATTCCATTCCATTCCATTCCACTCCACTTCATTCCATTCCACTCCCCTACACCCCATTCCACTCCATTCCACTCAACTCCACTCCATTCCACTCCATTGTATTCCATTCCACTCTGCTCCATTCAATTCCACTCATTTCCAATCCATTACTCTCCATTCCACTCCACTCGATTACATTCCTCTCCACTCCATTCCATTCGACTACACTCCATTCCATTGCAATCCACTGCACTCTTCTCCACTCCACTCCATTCCACTCCTCTCCACTCCATTCCATTCCACTCCATTCCATTCCACTCCACTCCACTCCATTCCACTCCACTCCATTCCATTCCTCACCAATCCATTCAATTCTTCTCCATTCCACTCAATTCTTCTGCACTCCATTCCATTCCACTCCACTCCATTTCAGTCCATTCCACTCCATTCCATTGCACTCCACTCCATTCCACTCCACTCCACTCCATTCCACTCCACTCTATTCCATTCCACACCACTCCTTTGCACTCCACTCTACTCCACTCCACTCCACTCTATTCCACTCCATTCCATACCATTTCACTCCACTCAATTCCATTCCAACCAACTCCACTCCATTCCTCAACACTCCATTACACTCCATTCCATTGCATTGCACTCCACCCTCTCCAGTCCAATCCACTCCACTACATACCGCTCCAGTCCAATGCACTCCACTCCACTTAACTCCATTCCATTCCACTCCACTACATTCCAGTCCACTCCACTCCATTCCATTCCATTGCAGTCCACTCCACTCCACCCCATTCCACTCCACTCCATTCCATTTCATTCCATTCCTCTCCACTCCAATCTACTACATTCTAATCCATTCTATTCCACTCTGTTCCTTTCCACTCCACTCCACTCCATGGCACTCCACTCCACTCCATTCCACTCCACTCCACTCCACTCAATTCCATTCCACTCTACTCCATTGCATTCCTTTCCTTTCCACTCAACTCCATTTCATTCCACTCCATTCCATTCCATTGCACTCCACTCCTCTCCACTCCACTACATGCCATTCTTGTCCAATCCACTCCGCTCTGCGTAACTCCATTCCATTCCACTCCACAGCATTCCAATCCACTCCTCTTCATTCCATTCCATTCCACTACACTCGACTCCATTCTACTCCACTCCATTCCATTCCGTTCCATTCCACTGCACTGCAGTCCATTCCATTCCACTCCACTCCATTCCATGCAACTCCACTTCTTTGCACGCCACTGCACTCCAGTCCACTCCATTTCAATCCATTCCACTCCATTCCATCCCATTCCTTTCTTTAGACGTGGTCTCACTGTGTCACCCATGCTGGTGTGCACTGGCACAATCTCAGTTCACATTCCATTTCACCATACCATTCCATTCCATTCCATTGCACTGCACTCCACTCCAATCCACTGAATTCCATTCCACCCAAATCCATTCCATGCCATTCCATTCCAAATCCCTTCCATTCCACTCCATTCTTTCTACATCATCTCCCTCTGTCACACAGGCTGTAGAGCAGTGGCACAATATCAGCAAACATTTCTTCATTCCATTGCATTCCATTACATTCCATTCCATTCAACTTCACTCCTCTCCACTCCACTCCACTCACTTCCGCTTCACTCCATTCAATTCCACTCCATTTCATTCTAGTCCACTCCACTGCACTCCATTCCATTTCACTATGCTCCATTCCATTCCACTCCACTCCACTCCTTTGCATAAAGCTCCATTCCATTCCATTCCACTCCACTTCATTCCATTCCTTTCCACTGCCCTCCATTCCATTCCCTCCACTGCACTCCATTCCATTCCATTCCAGTCCATTGCAATCCATTCCATTCCAGTCCACTCCATTCCATTCCACTCCATTCCACTCCATTCCATTCCATTCCACTCCACTCCAGCCCACTCCACTCCATTCTACTTCAGTCCAATCCACTCCACTCCACTTCACTCCATTCCATTCCACTCCCCTGCATTTCACTCCACTCCACTCCATTCCATTCCACTACACTCCATTCCATTCCCCTCTGCTCAATTCCATTCCACTCCACTCCAGTCAATTCCATTCCATTCCAATCCACTCCAATCCATTCCAGCCTTTTCCATTTCACTCCATTCCATTCCAATCCAGTCGGCTCCATTCCATTCTACTCTACTCCCTTCCTTCCCACTCCACTCCACTCCTCTCCACTCCACTCCAATCCTTTCCATTCCATTCCACCCCATTCCATTCCATTCCTTTCTTTGCACAGGATCTCATTCTGGCACAAAGGCAGCAGTGCAGTGGCACAAAGGCAGCAGTGCAGTGGCACAATCTCATCCCACATTTCTTTTCACCATTCCATTGCAATCCATTCCATCCCATTCCATTCCATTCTATTTCACTCCACTCCATTCCATTCCACTCCATTCCATTCCGTTCCAATCCATTGAATTCCATTCCACTCCATTCCATTCCATTCCTCTCCACTCCATTACTTTCCACTCCATTCCATTCTACTGCACGCCTTTCCATTCCACTCCACTCCACTCCATTCCACTCTACTCCACTCAATTCCATTCCACTCCACTCCATTCCATTCCATTCCATTCCACTCCACTCCATTCCACTCCATTCCATTCCACTCCACTCCATTCCACTCCACTCCCCTCCATTCCATTCAACTCCACTTCACTCCACTCCATTCTACACCTTTCCATTCCACTCCACTCCAGTCCATTTCATTCCACTGCAGTCCAAACCATGCAACTCCACTCCTTTGCACTCCACTCCACTCCTTTCCATTTCAGTCCATTCCACTCCATTGCGTTCCATTCCTTTCTTTGGAAAGGATCTCACTCTGTAACCAATCCTGGTGTGCAGTGGCAAAATCTCAGCTTACATTTCATTTCACCATTCCATTCCATTCCATTCTATTCGATTCCATTCCACTGCAAACCACTCCACTCAATTCCAATCCACTCCACACTCATCCATTCCATGCCATTCCATTTTAATCCCTTCCATTCGACTCCTTTCTTTCTTTTTTTTTCTTTTATTATTATTATTATTATTATTATTATACTTTAGGTTTTATGGTACATGTGTGCAATGTGCAGGTAAGTTACATATGTATACATGTGCCATGCTGGTGCGCTGCACCCACCAACTCGTCATCTAGCATTAGGTATATCTCCCAATGCTATCCCTCCCCCCTCCCCCCACCCCACAACAGTCCCCGAAGTGTGATGTTCCCCTTCCTGTGTCCATGTGTTCTCATTGTTCAATTCCCACCTATGAGTGAGAATATGCGGTGCTTGGTTTTTTGTTCTTGCGATAGTTTACTGAGAATGATGATTTCCAATTTCATCCATGTCCCTACAAAGGACGTGAACTCATCATTTTTTATGGCTGCATAGTATTCCATGGTGTATATGTGCCACATTTTCTTAATCCAGTCTATCATTGTTGGACATTTGGGTTGGTTCCAAGTCTTTGCTATTGTGAATAATGCCGCAATAAACATACGTGTGCATGTGTCTTTATAGCAGCATGATTTATAGTCCTTTGGGTATATACCCAGTAATGGGATGGCTGGGTCGAATGGAATTTCTAGTTCTAGATCCCTGAGGAATCGCCACACTGATTTCCACAAGGGTTGAACAAGTTTACAGTCCCACCAACAGTGTAAAAGTGTTCCTATTTCTCCACATCCTCTCCAGCACCTGTTGTTTCCTGACTTTTTAATGATTGCCATTCTAACTGGTGTGAGATGGTATCTCATTGTGGTTTTGATTTGCATTTCTCTGATGGCCAGTGATGGTGAGCATTTTTTCATGTGTTTTTTGGCTGCATAAATGTCTTCTTTTGAGAAGTGTCTGTTCATGTCCTTCGCCCACTTTTTGATGGGGTTGTTTGTTTTTTTCTTGTAAATTTGTTGGAGTTCATTGTAGATTCTGGATATTAGCCCTTTGTCAGATGAGTAGGTTGCAAAAATTTTCTCCCATTTTGTAGGTTGCCTGTTCACTCTGATGGTAGTTTCTTTTGCTGTGCAGAAGCTCTTTAGTCTAATTAGATCCCATTTGTCAATTTTGGCTTTTGTTGCCATTGCTTTTGGTGTTTTAGACATGAAGTCCTTGCCCATGCCTATGTCCTGAATGGTAATGCCTAGGTTTTCTTCTAGGGTTTTTATGGTTTTAGGTCTAACATTTAAGTCTTTAATCCATCTTGAATTGATTTTTGTATAAGGTGTAAGGAAGGGATCCAGTTTCAGCTTTCTCCATATGGCTAGCCAGTTTTCCCAGCACCATTTATTAAATAGGGAATCCTTTCCCCATTTCTTGTTTTTCTCAGGTTTGTCAAAGATCAGATACTTGTAGATATGTGGCATTATTTCTGACGGCACTTTTCTGTTCCATTGATCTATATCTCTGTTTTGGTACCAGTACCAAGCTGTTTTGGTTACTGTAGCCTTGTAGTATAGTTTGAAGTCAGGTAGTGTGATGCCTCCAGCTTTGTTCTTTTGGCTTAGGATTGACTTGGCGATGCGGGCTCTTTTTTGGTTCCATATGAACTTTAAAGTAGTTTTTTCCAATTCTGTGAAGAAAGTCATTGGTAGCTTGATGGGGATGGCATTGTATCTGTAAATTACCTTGAGAAGGATGGCCATTTTCATGATATTGATTCTTCCTACCCATGAGCATGGAATATTCTTCCATTTGTTTGTATCCTCTTTTATTTCCTTGAGCAGTGGTTTGTAGTTCTCCTTGAAGAAAGGGTATCAGCCCTGGAAGATGAAATGAATGAAATGAAGCGAGAAGGGAAGTTTAGAGAAAAAAGAATAAAAAGAAATGAGCAAAGCCTCCAAGAAATGTGAGACTATGTGAAAAGACCAAATCTACGTCTGATTGGTGTACCTGAAAGTGACGGGGAGAATGGAAACAAGTTGGAAAACACTCTGCAGGATATTATCCAGGAGAACTTCCCCTATCTAGCAAGGCAGGCCAACATTCAGATTCAGGAAATACAGAGAACACCACAAAGATACTCCTCGAGAAGAGCAACTCCAAGACACATAATTGTCAGATTCACCAAAGTTGAAATGAAGGAAAAAATGTTAAGGGCAGCCAGAGAGAAAGGTCGGGTTACCATCAAAGGGAAGCCCATCAGACTAACAGCGGATCTCTCGGCAGAAACCCTACAAGCCAGAAGAGAGTGGGGGCCAATATTCAACATTCTTAAAGAAAAGAATTTTCAACCCAGAATTTCATATCCTGCCAAACTAAGCTTCATAAGTGAAGGAGAAATAAAATACTTTACAGACAAGCAAATGCTGAGAGATTTTGTCACCACCAGGCCTGCCCTAAAAGAGCTTCTGAAAGAAGCGCTAAACATGGAAAGGCACAACCGGTACCAGCCACTGCAAAATCATACCGAAATGTAAAGACCATCGAGACTAGGAAGAGACTGCATCAACTAACGAGCAAAATATCCAGCTAACATCATAATGACAGGATCAAATTCACACATAACAATATTAACTTTAAATGTAAATGGACTAAATGCTCCAATTAAAAGACACAGACTGGCAAACTGGATAAAGACTCAAGACCCATCAGTGTGCTGTATTCAGGAAACCCATCTCACGTGCAGAGACACACATAGGCTCAAAATAAAAGGATGGAAGAAGATCTACCAAGCAAACGGAAAACAAAAAAAGGCAGGGGTTGCAATCCTAGTCTCTGATAAAACAGACTTTAAACCAACAAAGATCAAAAGAGACAAAGAAGGCCATTACATAATGGTAAAGGGATTAATTCAACAAGAAGAGCTAACTATCCTAAATATATATGCACCCAATACAGGAGCACCCAGATTCATAAAGCAAGTCCTGAGTGACCTACAAAGAGACTTAGACTCCCACACATTAATAATGGGAGACTTTAACACCCCACTATCAACATTAGACAGATCAACGAGACAGAAAGTCAACAAGGACACCCAGGAATTGAACTCAGCTCTGCACCAAGCGGACCTAATAGACATCTACAGAACTCTCCACCCCAAATCAACAGAATATACATTTTTTTCAGCACCACACCACACCTATTCCAAAATTGACCATATACTAGGAAGTAAAGCTCTCCTCAATAAATGTAAAAGAACAGAAATTGTAACAAACTGTCTCTCAGATCCCAGTGCAATCAAGCTAGAACTCAGGATTAAGAATCTCACTCAAAACCGCTCAACTACGTGGAAACTGAACAACCTGCTCCTGAATGACTACTGGGTACATAACGAAATGAAGGCAGAAATAAAGATGTTCTTTGAAACCAATGAGAACCAAGACACAACATACCAGAATCTCTGGGATGCATTCAAAGCGGTGTGTAGAGGGAAATTTATAGCACTAAATGCCCACAAAAGAAAGCAGGAAAGATCCAAAATTGACACCCTATCATCACAATTAAAAGAACTAGAAAAGCAAGAGCAAACACATTCAAAAGCTAGCAGAAGGCAAGAAATAACTAAAATCAGAGCAGAACTGAAGGAAATAGAGACACAAAAAACCCTTCAAAAAATAAATGAATCCAGGAGCTGGTTTTTTGAAAGGATCAACAAAATTGATAGACCGCTAGCAAGATTAATAAAGAAAAAAAGAGAGAAGAATCAAATAGATGCAATAAAAAATGATAAAGGGGATATCACCACTGAGACCACAGAAATACAAACTACCATCAGAGAATATTACAAACACCTCTATGCAAATAAACTAGAAAATCTAGAAGAAATGGATAAATTCCTCAACACATACACCCTCCCAAGACTAAACCAGGAAGAAATTGAATCTCTGAATAGACCAATAACAGGAGCTGAAATTGTGGCAATAATCAATAGCTTACCAACCAAAAAAAGTCCAGGTCCAGATGGATTCACAGCCGAATTCTACCAGAGGTACAAGGAGGAGATGGTACCATTCCTTCTGAAACTATTCCAATCAATAGAAAAAGAGGGAATCCTCCCTAACTCATTTTATGAGGCCAGCATCTTCCTGATACCAAAGCCTGGCAGAGACACAACAAAAAAAGAGAATTTTAGACCAATATCCTTGATGAACATTGATGCAAAAATCCTCAATAAAATACTGGCAAACAGAATCCAGCAGCACATCAAAAAGCTTATCCACCATGATCAAGTGGGCTTCATCCCTGGGATGCAAGGCTGGTTCAATATACGCAAATCAATAAATGTAATCCAGCATATAAACAGAACCAAAGACAAAAACCACATGATTATCTCAATAGATGCAGAAAAGGCCTTTGACAAAATTCAACAACCCTTCATGCTAAAAACTCTCAATAAATTAGGAATTGATGGGACGTATCTCAAAATAATAAGAGCATTTATGACAAACCCACAGCCAATATCATACTGAATGGGCAAAAACTGGAAGCATTCCCTTTGAAAACTGGCACAAGACAGGGATGCCCTCTCTCACCACTTCTGTTCAACATAGTGTTGGAAGTTCTGACCAGGGCAATTAGGCAGGAGAAGGAAATCAAGGGTATTCAATTAGGAAAAGAGGAAGTCAAATTGTCCCTGTTTGCAGATGACATGATAGTATATCTAGAAAACCCCATTGTCTCAGCCCAAAATCTCCTTAAGCTGATAAGCAACTTCAGCAAAGTCTCAGGATACAAAATCAATGTGCAAAAATCACAAGCATTCTTATACATCAATAACAGACAAACAGAGAGCCAAATCATGAGTGAACTCCCATTCACAATTGCTTCAAAGAGAATAAAATACCTAGGAATCCAACTTACAAGGGATGTGAACGACTCCTTTCTTTCAACAGGATCTTCCTCTGTCACAAAGGCTGAAAAGCAGTGTCAAAATGGAAGCACACATTTCTTCATTCCATTCCATTCCATTCCGTTCCATTCCATTCCATTGCATTCCATTCTAATCCACTACACTCCACCCAACTCCACACCATTCCATTCCACTCGACTCCATTACACTCCACTTCACTTCATTCCATTTCATTCCATTCCACTCCACTCCACTACATTTCATTCCACTCCACTCCTTTCCATTCCACTCCACTCCGTTCAATTCCACTCCACTCCACTCCATTCAATTCCTTTCAACTCCACTGCATTCCATTCCACTCCACTCCACTCCACTCCATTCCCTTCCACTCCACTCCGTTCCATTCCACTCCACTCCACTCCATTCCATTCCTTTCCACTCCACTGCATTCCATTGCACTCCACTCCTCTCCATTCGATTCCATTCCAGTCCATTCCACTCCATTCCATTCCACTACACTGCATTCCATTCCACTCCACTCCACTCCTTTCCATAAAGCCCCATTCCATTCCGTTACAATCCACTCCATTCCATTCCCTTCCATTGCATTCCTTTCCATTCCCTCCACTCCATTCCATTCCATTCCATTGCAGTCTATTCCACTCCATTCCATTCCACTCCACTCCATTACATTCCACTCCATTCCACTCCTTTCCATTCCATTCCACTCCACTCCAGCCCACTCCACTCCATTCCACTTCAGTCCACTCCACTCCACTCCACTCCATTCCATTGCACTCCACTGCATTTCACTCCACTTCATTGCATTACATTCCACTAAACTCCATTCCATTCCACTCCACTCAATTCCATTCCACTCCACTCCATTCCATTCAACTCCACTCCACTCCATTCCATTCCATACCAATCCATTCCACTCCTTTCCATTCTACTCCACCCCTTCCA